>NC_064623.1:111045559-111688845 GCF_023898315.1 Schistocerca nitens
TTTCATGATTGGGTTGCTGTGTTCTCAAGTTTGAATCTGGTTAACCTGTGCTCTGACTTGGCTCTTGCACTGAGGATAAAGTGGCAGACTTCATAAGATAAAACAATCAACTTTTCCTTAAGTCTAATTTTCGTTGAGTGACACAGTGATCATTACTTTAATTTTGTGACCAAATGAGAACCATGTTTTACCTTCACTAAATTTAAGTGCCATGGTTCAACTTAAACTTCACATACTTATTTTTAGCTTTATATAATTCATGATGTTCCTTTTACTTAAAATGCTTGTGTGTCAGTTGCCGTAATTTGTTGGTTTTTGTGGTGGTTTGTGGTATTGCTTCTTTTATTTTTAAAGACTGCTTGGGAACGCCCTAGCATGGCAGGAACATTCCCCGCACAGTCTTCTCGCAGTTCCTGGTGATTATGAAAAGTCTCTGTCGGAAACGATTCCTATACTCTCTCTTCTGTTACATGATGTTTCCATTCAGTATTGTCACCTCGAATCTCGGCGCATTTCTTGGCTCAAACTATGAGAAAATTGAGCATTGGGACATGTTTATTTCATTCTAAATTAACTGACCGATGCAGACAATCTGTGTTCTGTATCTCTCTAAAGGTACTTACATATGCGCATTTATGTTCCCATGCAAGCCCTCACTCCTATTTATATTGCTCATATTTTGTGCTTCTACATTTCCTTTCTGTCATTTCCCTCTGTGTGGAGGTCTGAGCGAATGTGAGTGTTTTTTATTTTCTTACTTCAGTGGTATTTAGTAGGGCAGCACCTTACTGTCTGTTATAGCCACAATTTAGTCAGCTTAGTGTGTTCTGGCAAGACACAGTAGTTTGTGTCCTCTAAGTAGCCATCCGACTATAGTTAGATTGGTGGCGGAGGAGACACCTTTGGTCAGTTCTGGTTACTTGGAGAGACCCGTTCTTCAGCGGTTGGTGAGTGTGGATTGTAGCCCTACCAGTTAGATTAGGGAAGTGGGTTAGAAGTTCTGTAAGTGTACTGGCTATCTTAAGGATTCTGAAGGAGTTACTTTTACGGTTTGGGGCTCAAAATTATGTTTCACAGTATAAACAGAGTAGCAAATGGCGTTATCTATGGGTTTTATTTAGTTTTTCTGGTACTTACTTTGTTCTCCTAGAACTTGTGGTGTGGAAATGCTAACACAAAGACATACTTTAGGTTTCCATACAATGATTTTTCCTAAGAGCGAATGTGCTTGTGATTGTGACGTCATGTGAATATATTTTAATTTATTGTCGTAATGTCATTATTTTTGGTTTTCATAGCAATTTTGTAACTTGGACTTGTGTTGCACACCACGTGGTAGGAAATTCCTTCTATGAACCTTCAGCACTATCTATTTTTTATTATTAAATTCAAGTCTTGAATACTGGCTATGTTCGTGTCGACCAAGCGCTCAGATGAATCAGTTGAGCTATGAGTTCCGCGTATTCATCGATTCCTCGTTTCCACTGCAGTCATATTTTCTAATCGTGGCACTTGTCTGTTTAATTAATTTGTTCGTAAATATTTAAACAGTTTGTGAATGTCTCACTTTATAGAGTCTTGTGTCCATGTGGTTGCCCTTTCTGCATAGATTTGCAGCGAGTCTAGACACTCCTTGCTAGTTTATTTACTGCAACACTACGTCGAAGGCAAGAATCTCTTGGTCATTACTTACGTGGTGAAGGACAAACTTCATTTGATCCTTGTTCTTTCAGTGTGAATCCCGTGTGTGTGCGTGAATTTATGTTGTCCTTCCTTTAATTTTACATGAAGTCTCCTCAAGATGTCCCTCAGTATCCAGAACGCAGTTTGTTGAAATGGTTTCGCTACATAAATACAAGTAACAGCAAACTTAAATTTTATTTCTTGTTCAATGTTTAAGTCTGCGTATGTGAAAATAAATTAAGTTTAAAGCTTAACGATTGTTTCTCCATACAAGCCCCCCTCTTTACAATAAGGGTACTACATTCAGCCTGGCGTTCCCAAACCACAACACTTCTTGCAGACCTAAGATTTTCATGTTTTTAATGAGAGTTTATTGTGTTATGCTGAGGCTTAACCTCTTATAGCCTTTCATTCAGAAAGAAAGTTCGTGCGACTGCTACGGTCGCAGGTTCGATTCCTGCCTCGGGCATGGATGTGTGTGATGTCCTTAGGTTAGTTAGGTGTAAGTAGTTCTAAGTTCTAGGGGACTGATGACCACAGCAGTTGAGTCCCATAGTGCTCAGAGCCATTTGAACCATTTGAAAGAACGTACCATATGACTAATTTGATTACAGCTGATGAATTGATGAACGTAGTTACATATTTATAACTGATGTGAATAAAAGTCATTAATTAATTCCCTTGTCATGATTAAGTTTTCCCCACTCAGTTGGGTAGCGACCACGAATAGTTGATGAAGTTCGGAATATCTGAGTAGACCTCAGAGTCCCCCAATTTTTCAAATAGTAAATTCGAAGTTTATGTAAGCTAGTCATATGTTCCCCTGGCGGGGATTCTAATCTTAGTAACAGCTCATAATCCCGTTTAGCATCTGTCCATCGTTTCTTGTCATATATTGACGACATAATGACTTGTATGTTGTTGCGCTCAAGGATATTTGGAGCCATCAAGGGCACTCCAAGGTAAGAAATCAGAGACACAATACAGAAAGCAGGCAAAAGCGGTAGCGTTTAGGTTACCAGAGATAAATACACTACTGGCCATTAAAATTGCTACACCACGAAGATGACGTGCTACAGACGCGAAATTTTACCGACGGGAAGAAGATGCTGTGATATGCTAATGATTAGCTTTTCAGATGCGAATCCCGTACACGTGTGTGTCCCAAGTACAGTCATCCAGTATTTGCATCATAAGTTATTATTTACGTATTTGAATTTTATGAAAATGGTCTCAAATGAAAGAAAATGAACTGTTCTCACTCTATGGCCAATGGTTACAGCAGCGTACCTCCATGTTCAATCTTTTTAAGCAATTTGAACTTGCTGAGTCGAATCCCGTACGCGCGTGGTAGGATCTCTAGACCACGCGCGCGGCCGCGGCAGTCACCCATGCTGTAGCAGTGAAGTCTCTTCATATTATCTGATCACAAAATGTGCTGTAACTCCCACCCACCTCCCCAGGGGTAAAAACCCCTGCAACCCCATGCTTAATATCACTCTCCCAATTGTTTAACTATGGTTTGAAATTTTTTTGAATTTTTTTTTTTTCTGATGCGAATCCCGTACACGTGTGTGTCCCAAGTACAGTCATCCAGTATTTGCATCATAAGTTATTATTTACGTATTTGAATTTTATGAAAATGCGCGTACCTCCATGTTCAATCTTTTTAAGCAATTTGAACTTGCTGTGTCGAATCCCGTACGCGCGTGGCAGGATCTCTAGACCACGCGCGCGTCCGCGTCAGTCACTCATGCTGTAGCAGTGAAGTCTCTTCATATTATCTCATCACAAAATCTGCTGTAACTCCCACCCACCTCCCCAGGGGTAAAAACCCCTGCAACCCGATGCTTAATATCTCTCTCCCAATTGTTAAACAATGGTTTGAAAATTTTTTGAATTTTTTTTTTTTGATGCGAATCCCGTACACGTGTGTGTCCCAAGTACAGTCATCCAGTATTTGCATCATAAGTTATTATTTACGTATTTGAATTTTATGAAAATGGTCTCAAATGAAAGAAAATGAACTGTTCTCACTCTATGGCCAATGGTTACAGCAGCGTACCTCCATGTTCAATCTTTTTAAGCAATTTGAACTTGCTGTGTCGAATCCCGTACGCGCGTGGTAGGATCTCTAGATCACGCGCGCGTCCGCGTCAGTCACTCATGCTGTAGCAGTGAAGTCTCTTCATATTATCTCATCACAAAATCTGCTGTAACTCCCACCCACCTCCCCAGGGGTAAAAACCCCTGCAACCCGATGCTTAATATCTCTCTCCCAATTGTTTAACAATGGTTTGAAAATTTTGTGATCAGATAATATGAAGAGACTTCACTGCTACAGCATGGGTGACTGCCGCGGCCGCGCGCGTGGTCTAGAGATCCTACCACGCGCGTACGGGATTCGACTCAGCAAGTTCAAATTGCTTAAAAAGATTGAACATGGAGGTACGCTGCTGTAACCATTGGCCATAGAGTGAGAACAGTTCATTTTCTTTCATTTGAGACTATTTTCATAAAATTCAAATACGTAAATAATAACTTATGATGCAAATACTGGATGACTGTACTTGGGACACACACGTGTACGGGATTCGCATCAGAAAAAAAAAATTCAAAAAAATTTCAAACCATAGTTAAACAATTGGGAGAGTGATATTAAGCATGGGGTTGCAGGGGTTTTTACCCCTGGGGAGGTGGGTGGGAGTTACAGCACATTTTGTGATCAGATAATATGAAGAGACTTCACTGCTACAGCATGGGTGACTGCCGCGGCCGCGCGCGTGGTCTAGAGATCCTACCACGCGCGTACGGGATTCGACACAGCAAGTTCAAATTGCTTAAAAAGATTGAACATGGAGGTACGCTGCTGTAACCATTGGCCATAGAGTGAGAACAGTTCATTTTCTTTCATTTGAGACCATTTTCATAAAATTCAAATACGTAAATAATAACTTATGATGCAAATACTGGATGACTGTACTTGGGACACACACGTGTACGGGATTCGCATCAAAAAAAAAAAAAAAAAAATCAAAAAATTTTCAAACCATTGTTAAACAATTGGGAGAGAGATATTAAGCATCGGGTTGCAGGGGTTTTTACCCCTGGGGAGGTGGGTGGGAGTTACAGCAGATTTTGTGATGAGATAATATGAAGAGACTTCACTGCTACAGCATGAGTGACTGACGCGGACGCGCGCGTGGTCTAGAGATCCTACCACGCGCGTACGGGATTCGACACAGCAAGTTCAAATTGCTTAAAAAGATTGAACATGGAGGTACGCTGCTGTAACCATTGGCCATAGAGTGAGAACAGTTCATTTTCTTTCATTTGAGACCATTTTCATAAAATTCAAATACGTAAATAATAATTTATGATGCAAATACTGGATGACTGTACTTGGGACACACACGTGTACGGGATTCGCATCAGAAAAAAAAAAATTCAAAAAAATTTCAAACCATAGTTAAACAATTGGGAGAGTGATATTAAGCATGGGGTTGCAGGGGTTTTTACCCCTGGGGAGGTGGGTGGGAGTTACAGCACATTTTGTGATCAGATAATATGAAGAGACTTCACTGCTACAGCATGGGTGACTGCCGCGGCCGCGCGCGTGGTCTAGAGATCCTACCACGCGCGTACGGGATTCGACTCAGCAAGTTCAAATTGCTTAAAAAGATTGAACATGGAGGTACGCTGCTGTAACCATTGGCCATAGAGTGAGAACAGTTCATTTTCTTTCATTTGAGACCATTTTCATAAAATTCAAATACGTAAATAATAACTTATGATGCAAATACTGGATGACTGTACTTGGGACACACACGTGTACGGGATTCGCATCAGAACGCTGCTCGCGTTGGTCGAGATCCAATGACTGTCAGCAGAATATGGAATCGGTACGTTAAGGAGGGTAATACGGAATGCCGTGCTGGATCTCAACGGCCTCGTATCACTAGCAGTCGAGATGACAGGCACCTTATCCGCATGGCTGTAACGGATCGTGCAGCCACATCTCGATCCCTGAGTCAACAGATGGGGACGTTTGCAAGAAAACAACCATCTGCACGAACAGTTCGACGACGTTTGCAGCAGCATGGACTATCAGCTCGGAGACCATGGCTGCGGTGAACGTTCCTTTAGAACAATTATACATGACTGTCCTTAAACTGACACACAATATTTTTTAGCGCAACGCAATCTGACTTTCAAAAATCTCTACAAAAGAATGGCCCTGACTAACAATAACCTATACCTTTCACAAATCACTTACCTCACCAAAAATCTTCGTTACTCGAGCTACTGCAATACAGCGAGCGCCACTACTGCCAGCTAAATAAAAGATTCAAACTACTGAAGGCACTAACTACTGATAGGCATAGTTAGCAAATGAAAGATTTTAATAGAGAACAAACAATGTATTTACCTTAATAGTCTTAATATATACAGCAGTTCATGACATCCAGTCTTACAAATTTCAAAACTCCGCCATCTTTCTCCCCACGTCCACCACTGCTGGCGGCTCACATCCAACTGCGCAACGCTACGTGCTGTTAACAGCCAACTGCCAAACGCTACACTGGCAGACAACAATGCAAACTAGCCACAGACTGCACACAGCACAGCCAGTCATTTTTCATACAGAGCGCTACGTGGCGTTACCAATAAGAAAACCTAAACAGCCCACTTACAGCGGTTACCCTTGACGCTGCAGCGCAGACAGGAGCGCCTGCAATGGTGTATTCGACGACGAGCCTGGGTGCACGAATGGCAAAACATTTTTTCGAATGAATCCAGGTTCTGTTTACAGCATCGTGATGGTCGCATCCGTGTTTGGCGACATCGCGGTGAACGCACATTGGAAGCGTGTATTCGTCATCGCCATACTGGCGTATCACCCGGCGTGATGGTATGGGGTGCCATTGGTTCCACGTCTCGGTCACCTCTTGTTCGCATTGACGGCACTTTGAACAGTGGACGTTACATTTCAGATGTGTTACGACCCGTGGCTCTACCCTTCATTCGATCCTTGCGAAACTCTACACTTCAGCAGGATAATGCACGACCGCTTGTTGCACGTCCTGTACGGGCCCTTCTGGATACAGAAAATGTTGGACTGCTGCCCTGGCCAGCACATTCTCCAGATCTCTTACCAACTGAAAACGTCTGGTCAATGGTGGTCGAGCAACTGGCTCGTCACAATACGCCAGTCACTACTCTTGATGAACTGTGGAATCGTGTTGAAGCTGCATGGGCAGCTGTACCTGTACACGCCATCCAAGCTCTGTTGACTCAATGCGCAGGCGTATCAAGGCCGTTATTATGACCAGAGGTGGTTGTTCTGGGTACTGATTTCTCAGGATCTATGCACCCAAATTGGGTGAAAATGTAATCACATGTCAGTTCTAGTATAATATATTTGTCCAATGAATACCCGTTTATCATCTGCATTTCTTCTTGGTGTAGCAATTTTAATGGCCAGTAGTGTAGTAACACTAGAGCCGTGGAAACTGCAGACGCTCAGGGCAGCTGTCCCAGTGAAGAAGTTTCACTTCAGGGTATTAAATGGTGACTCCATCCACCGCCTAGACGTCGTCGTACGGCGCCAATTCAGATGATGGCCACGAAAAGGCACTTGTTAGCAGAGGCAGCAAGCTTGAAACTTGCTCCTGAGAACTGCAACGTCAGTGGGTTTACGCGGCTTGGGTTGCTACTACAGCAGTCCACACCCACAGAAGGGCGGAGAGCGGGGCCAGCTGACGTAAAACACTGGTGTTGTTGGCCAAAGTAGGAGTGGCAGTGACGTTTAGCTTTCAGCTGAACGCTATTGATACCAAACTTGGAGTTTGTTAATGGAGAATCCAGAGGCCATCCTTACCTACCGAGTAGGAGTTGGGGAGGAATCTAAACGTGGTTGGACAGGGGCGCCCTGGAGGTGCAGAACGACTCACCAGATTGGCTGCATCTTGTTGCGTGACGGTTGATTGGAGGGTCAACGACATAAAGGGAGAAACAGTGCGCCATCACGGTTCTTTACAAACCCCATGTTTTTGTACTCAGAGAGAGCTCTCAGTCGGATCGCTGGGGCGCTGACTCCGTGTCGCTCGTGGCCAGAGTCGGTAAGCTCCGACATGTCTCTTTTCCTCATTTGGAGTACCGCTCTCAAGTTTGCACTGAACGTGCTGCTAGTGTTCGCTGCTTCTGTTTGCACCTGCTCCCTTGGCTCCAGACACTGACTTCTGTTGTGCAATCAGTTGCCCTCTTTGCTTTTTCTAGTGTTTGGAATTAGCCTTCAGTGTAGTAGTTAGTCTCATCGGAAATAAATAGAGTTAATCAGAGCTCTGAATTCCATGAGTCTCCTGCTGCAAGCATCCTGTTGAGTTCAAAAATCCGCATCTTTCGTTGGTGCTCTGTGACAGTGTTTGGCGCTGGTCCAAGTCATCAGCCTGCCTTCACTGGGAATTTGTCTTCCTGCATTTGCTCCACAGCGCTCGGAAATTGCAGACTGACCTCACATCCCGTCTTCCCTCTATCCTGTGTCAGGATACGACATTCCGAGTGAAAAAACCTTTGTACAAAGAATTCAACATTTATATCCCTTTTTTGCGCTGTGTAGGTCACTCATGTGTAGCTATCACTAGTAACTGTTTGAACACTAATATTTACACCCCTGACGGCCTTTACATGTCAACAAACTTACTTTGTGAAACTTCCTGGCAGATTAAAACTGTGTGCCGGACCTAGACTCGAACTCGGGACCTTTACCTTTCGCGGGCAAGTGCTCTACCGACTGAGCTACCCAAGCACGACTGACGCCCCGTCCTCACAGCTTTACTTCCGCCAGTACCTCGTCTCCTACCTTCCAAACTTTACAGAAGCTCTCCTGCTACAAGAGCACTTGCCCGCCAAAGGCAAAGGTCCCGATTTCGAGTCTCGGTCCGGCACACAGTCTTAATCTGCCATGAAGTTTCATATCAGCGCACACTCCGCTGCAGAGTGAAAATCTCATTCTGGAAACTTACTTTGTGTCTTGGGATTAGTTCCCAAATTTGTATATATACACTACTGGCCATTAAAATTGATACACCACGAAGATGACGTGCTACAGACGGGAAATTTAAGCGACAGGAAGAAGATGCTGTGATATGCAAATGATTAGCTTTTCAGAGCATTCACACAAGGTTGGCGCCGGTGGTGACACCTACAACGTGCTGACATGAGGAAAGTTTCCAACCGATTTCTAATACACAAACAGCAGTTGACCAGCGTTGCATGGTGAAACGTTGTTGTGATGCCTCGTGTAAACAGCAGAAATGCGTACCATCACGTCAGGTCGGATTATAGCCTATCGCGATTGCGGTTTATCGTATCGCGACATTGCTGCTCGCGTTGGTCGAGATCCAATGACTGTTAGCAGAATATGGAATCGGTGGGATCGCAACGGCCTCGTATCACAAAGATTCGAGATGACAGGCATCTTATCCACATGGCTGTAACGGATTGTGCCGCCACGTCTCGATCCCTGAGTCAACAGATGGGGACGTTTGCAAGTCAACAACCATCTGCAAGAACAGTTCGACGACGTTTGCAGCAGCATGGACTATCAGCTCGGAGACCATGGCTGCGGTTACGCTTGACGCTGCATCACAGACAGAAACGCCTGCGATGGTGTACTCAACGACGAACCTGGGTGCACGAATGGCAAAACGTCATTTTCTCGGATGAATCCAGGTTCTGTTTACAGCATCATGACGGTCGCATCCATGTTTGGTGACATCGCGGTGGACGCACATTGGAACTGTCTATTCGTCATCGCCATACTGGCGTATCACCGGGAGTGATGGTATATATGGGGTGCCATTGGTTACACGTCTCGGTCACCTCTTGTTCACATTGACGGCACTTTGAACAGTGGACGTTACATTTCAGATGTATTACGACCCGAGACTCTACCCTTCATTCGATCCCCGCGAAACCCTACATTTCAACAGGATAATGCACGACCGCATGTTGCAGGTCCTGTACGGGCCTTTCTGGATACAGAAAATGTTCGACTGCTGCCCTCGCCAGCGCATTATCCAGGTCTCTCACCAATTGAAAACGTCTGGTCAATGGTGGTCGAGCAACTGGCTCGTCACAATACGCCAGTCACTACTCTTGATGAACTGTGGTATCATGTTGAAGCTGCATGAGCAGCTGTACCTGTACACGCCATCCAAGCTCTGTTTGCCTCAATGCCCAAGCGTATCAAGGCCGTTATTACAGCCAGAGGTGGTTATTTATTCTGGGTACTGATTTCTCGGGATCTATGCACCCAAATTGCGTGAAAATGTAATCACATGTCAGTTCTAGTATAACATATCTGTACAATGAATACCAGTTTATCATCTGAATTTCTTTTTGGCATAGCAATTTTAATTGACAGTAGCGTAATTTTTCAGGTACTAAATGTTTAAAGTACGTTCGCCCATACATCTACTTTAAAGAAGGAAATCTTGCTCTTGGGTTAGCGTTATACAGAATTACCTGTCAGTTCGTCGAAACTCCACTGTTTACCATAATTTTTGCAGCACATATAATGTGAGATGTGCAGCTAAGATATGTCAAGTACTATAGCTTAATAAGCTTGTATTCATCATTTGTCGATACATCATGCAGTGTACAAATGAGCAACACATTTAAAGAGATTTTTAAGTTATTTATTTGTTGGGTTTTGGTTTCGTGGTCATACAGCCAACCTCAGTGCATACACATTAGTAACAGCTGTCAGTGGTGACAATTATTGATGTACACTATTTAAATTCATTTAGAGCAAAAAAATATTTGTAAAAATTAACATATACCCTACAGATCTTATCTATGAACATTGAAAAGTCAAAAACTGGTGTATGTGTAACAGGTATAATGTATGAAATATGTAGTATAACACTATGTTCATAGCTCCTCTTGTACATTTTTCTGCGACAACAAATTTAAAACCAGCCATATACTATATATTCCCAGCGTACAATAATCAAACAAAGTGGCATTATCGTTAACACGATAGTAAAGGAAAAACAAAGCAGTTTAACATGATAAGATAATTGCAGGCATTTTAAATGAATTAAATAGAAATAGCAACTTTGTCTGACGATGTCTGTACAGTAGAGAGAAGTAAAGGTAATTAAATAATAATTAAAAGTACATTATTTAGAAGTGTGTCATATTGAAATATGAAAACTATTATTTTGGCTTTACCATCCACAACTTTTTATTGCAATTTTTCATTCAAATACTAAACAGAAAAATGTTTTATAGCATTGTCTTTCATATTTTTCGTGAAAATGGTAAAAATGGAGCTTACCGGTGGCGCCCATCTTTATTACTCAGTGCTATATCTACTTCACTTGCAGTTCATCATTTATTACCTTGTATTTTGTGCATATATTTGTTTATTCCAAGTATGTAATGTTTAGAGAGTTTCTAAAATAGAAATCCAGATAAATGAAATTATATATTTAATTCTTTGGATATGGGTGTGGTAGACGATGATAATGACTCATTTTTATAATTTGCCTTTTTTGCATCAGAGAAATTTTGTGATGCGAGAAAGGCTTGCCACATGCAGTTAGTGTATGTGAAAATCCAATTACATAGTATTGTCACCACACTGCTGATTGCATTTTCTAAATGCCATTTCATCACTACTTCTCAAAACAGAGCAGTATGTAGTTATATAACAAATAAGTTAACTGAGTAACCTTTACTCTATCGACTGTTTCAGGTTATTCCCATAAACTGTTTGGCCTAATTTTTTCAAATTACTCGGGGCAGTTTTTGTATTTTGTGATCCATTCAAAAGGGAACCGCTTTTTCCACAATTCCTTAAAGCTGTGTTCTTTTCTGTCTGTGCCATCCTGAAGTCCTTCATGCAGTGAGAACGTCTTGTAGGAAGGAGTTAGACACTTTGTTGGCTTAGGTTCCTGAAAAGGAAGTTATAATTAGTAAAATCACAATACGGGAACATAAAACAGCAGTGTTCATCCATAGTGACATAGCGTTTGTGGTCAAGAAAGATGTAAATATGCTTGAAAAACACAAAAAACTGCAGTTTCAGTGAGAGTTTTGTTAGTAACTGTCCAAAAGTACACAAAAAATTTATAAGTTGAGCACCATCGATGAGAAGAAGATAGAAACTCATTTCGTGAGACACTGCCCAGTTAATCAATGGACAAAGAACAATTGCAGGACAGAATAGCAATGAAGTGTACAAATAAAATTTTGTTAAAATCAGTTGGCGCGATTCTAAGTGGAACATACCCACCAGGCACGCAACGGTGGCATAACAAATATAAACATCTGGAAGGACTGAAGTACAAACAGCTTATAGCCTCATAATGTGTGTGAGAGAGAGAACTCCAGGAACTCTGATTCAGTAATTAGACAACAGTTTCAAACAGACGCAATGCTCTTCTGTAACGGGGCTACATGTAGTAATTTCATCTAGACACGACACAAGAACGCCTTTCAGGCTACAAACTTTGCGTAAGGGGACGCTCTGAAACCCTGAAGTTAAACAATAGGTCAGCCAAAAGCGCTGTCAAGCCCAGAAAATGGGAGCATGTTTGGTCACCCATACCGGGGAATCAGTTCATCGACTGCTATAAAACCCTCACCTTCCTTCCACTCATTCTCAGAAGTAGGCCATTGTATGTGCATCACAGATACCGAAGGAAGGTGGACTCCACAGGTTTCAGGAAGAGCTGGTAAAAACTATGCAGTGTCTACAGCCGCTGCCATCTTGGAGTCAAGGTCTACGGATCTGCAACCATCTAGCCATGGAGGGAACTTCAACTATGTGAGCTGCGCTCCTGTTGGGCGCAATGGTGACTGACTAAAGATGAGGGCTGGTCCACTCATCCATGAATGAAGAACCGATCGGCCCATCTACAAGCTGTTCAACTTGGGGACAGGGCGCTTGTGCTGTCACTCCTGGGTGGTGTACATACCACCTCACTGGCTGTGTGTTGGGACCGTATCTCGAGCTGCCCTCTATGTTGCTGCTGGGACTTCCCTCTATACAACAGACAGCAGGTGCATGCAGATTTATGGGGCCGAGCCTAAGTGCAGCTTCACTCAAGGGGAGCGCTGATGCTCTGATAGACGTCCACAGGCATTCCAGCTGTAGCAAATCGTTGGCAGCTGGATCTTCCAATGACGGGACCACAGCACTGACCCCAGACAACATTTGAGCCCCCAGATTCCTTGCCGGGCATTCAGCATGGCTACTGTTTTGTAATAGACGACTGTGAACTTAATGATGTCTCATCAGCACCCTGGCAATCCACATGACTCCACAACCGCACCACCTCTCGTCTGTCCCACACTACGCATCTGGCAGGCACCTACAAATTTGGAGTCAGCAAAAATTTAGTGCCAGAATAAACTGCAGTTCAACACGCTGGACGCCAGAGGTGCTGATGTCAGCTGTCGTCACCATCAGGATGCCATATATACCAGCAGCCATCGACACCTGTCACTATTCGGTGCTTTCAGTGACCAATTTTTGTTGGCCTCTTTCTTTTATTTTCGGGGGCTATGTTGAGTAGGAAGGATCTGCATATGAAATTGAAAGTTACACTTTATAGGCAACAATATTCTGCAGATCTTTCACAGTTTTGGGGTAACTTATAGCCAACGGTACTTACGGCTGGCTAATCTATCAGGACAAGAATTACTGTATGCTAAGGCAGTGCCAATAAAGAACTTGTAGAAGTCATGGTTATGAAGCCCGGCAGTGCAATGAGTCACGTTGGGCTATGATACTGTTGTGTACATAGTTCCGCGTAGTCAGCGCGTACACAACTTTCCCACTAGAGCGCGCCCCGCTAAGCACAACAGCGCAGGCGCAGCGCTCGTCCGTCCGTCCGTCTCCGCACTACGAGATGGCGCTGTCTTAGAGACCAAATTCTGCTTCCGCCGATCCACGTATTAGTATGTAACGCAGCCAATGAGATTGCTGCTAACGTAGAACCTTTTCTCCTCGCGGATCACACTCGCGCAGTGATACATGAACGCGCGAGGTATTATAACGAGTGTACAGACCTCCGATTAGTCAGTCTGCATTAGTCTGCATTTGTCAAGTTTCAGTCTGTGCCTAATAAGATTATCATATTCCTGTAAATAGCCATGAAGATAAAAGAATAGACACTTTGTCAAGTATCAGAGATACGTGAGAATAAGATTAACGTACCAAGACCAAAGGAACTTCAGATTGTCAATTGTAAATAGCATCCAGAATCAAGTTACGTAAGGTCTATGCCTTGTTATTATTTTAATAAATGTGTGTGAAAATTAATCAAGTTCTGTTTAAAGTTTGTCACCGTCAATCTGCTACTCTAAGCGTGCAAGTGGCATTTCTATCGTCTGACCTAACGGCAGAAGATAAACACGCCACGATAAGACCACGAGACATATTGCTGACACTCGCCTACTTCGATAGAGCGACAAGTCAAATAATCTGATGGTGTGTGTACCGAAGGTCTTACAGTACGCACACCACAGATACGTAAGATTAATATAGTTGGTTTTGCTTATTCATATTGTGTCGTGATACTAGGTTTCAGGCTCCCCGCAGTGCCGTATGATTGTTAGCCGCGCATGCCGTGTGATTGTTCGCTTGCCTGGGTTAACTTCCCTTCAAGTGGACTCGCCCAACATTTCACTGTTTCGTTTATCTCAGCCAGCGGCAGTAGTATCGTTGGGGTGTGTCGTTACGTGTTGATATGAACGTTTAAGTTTAGTTCCTTTGTTCGTTTGTTTCGTTTTTGTCACTGTTAAAATGCTAACCATTGAAGAACTTGTGTTTTTACCCCCCAGGGGCTCAGCATTCATTTGCTGAGTACGGGCTTGGCGACCCCGGGGTCCTGAGCTGGGGACTGGTCAGCGCCGCCAGTCTCCTGTCACCGTAACCCCCGGACATGCTTCAGCGACCACCGCATGGCGCGGCGGTGGTATGTTGTGCGCTGTGGGGAGTGGTAATCTTGGCTTGACCGCCTGGATTGCGAGGAAGGTAAACCTCTATAAAAACCCCTCAATCTTACGGTGTGCTGCGCGCCTATAAGATGCATGGCTATTGGGGTGGAACAGTCGCAAGCGGGCAACCTCTGGGGCACCTGCCGCACCCCAGTTGTATAAGGCTTACTCAGGCACGCGGGGCTCTCTCTGTCTGAGCGGACCTTTAGTTCCCTAGCTGCTCGTGGGACCACAATGGACCCTTCGACCTCTACGTTGGGCCACTGGTAGGAAAACACACCCCATCGAAAAAGCGAATTCGTGCTGCGAGTCCTCCAGCGCCTGGTGTTACTAGAGATTTATCAGACTGTCGTAACAGAGCACATGCTGATAACCAGAATGTGTCTTTGATTGTCAAACGGAAGGAAGGTAGCTTTGAGGGAGTTTCTCCCTTTTACATCCACAAGGGTCTTGAGGGAATTGCAGGAACACTGAAATCTGTGAAGCGACTGCGCAATGGGACTCTGTTAGTTGAAACTTCTAGTTCCCGTTAAGTCACTTCTCTTCGGAAAGCAACGTGTCTCGGAGAGTACGCTATCGAGACCGAGCTCCACTCCACTTTGAACCATAGTAAGGGTGTTGTGACATGTAGGGACTTGGTGGATATCCCCAAGGACGAGTTAAAATCTGAATGGGCTGATGAAGGTATTGTCGACGTGCAGCATATTATGAAACGAGTCAATGGGGACGTAGTCAAATCCCACTCGCTTATTCTCACATTCAATTGCCCGAGACTCCCAGAGCATGTTAAAGCGGATTTCTTACGTTTGCCAGTACGGCCATATTTCCCCAACCCAATGCGCTGTTTTAAATGTCAGCGCTTTGGGTATACTACGTTGGAGTGCAGTGGGATAGCCCCTTGTGGTAAATGTGGTCAGCCTGCCCATGAAGGAGCCGATTGTTCATCGCCTGTGAAGTGCGTGAATTGCTCTGGGAGTCACCCTGTCTGGAGCCGGGTCTGCCCCATCTATCTCGAGGAACGGAAGATACAGGAGATCAAAACATCTAAGCCCATCCCCTATGGTGAGGCCAAGAAGCTCTTTACGGCCATGCAGCCTCCTGTGTTTACAACATCTTTCGCCTCCGCTCTGCAGAAACCGGTACAAATGGCCACTGTTGCTACGCAAACGGAGGTTGCTAGTGTCAGCACTGCTATCTGCGTTTGCCAGTGCACTTGCGTTGCCGCGGTTGTTTTGCAACCTGCAGCTCTCCCCACAACGTCGGACAAGGCCGTGGTTGATGACATTGGGGTACTTCCTGCACCTCCCCATATGGCGCCTTCTGCCCAGGCGAGTAAAGCTCCAACTGTTGACAAGGTTCTGCATTCTAAGCCCCCCAAGACGAAGACGCCGAAGGTGAAGGTTTTGCCACATGAGGAGACTAGTCAGGGTCAGTCCGATGACGAGGCCATCGTACTGTCTGACATCTCCCTCGGGTCGCCATCGGAGCTGATGGACATTGATGTCGACCGGGGGCGATATTCTCGCCCCAGGAATAAATCTCCGGCCAGTACGGGCTCTCCTCCAAAGCACCGAGGCAGGGTGAAAATTCAGCCACCCTGATCACTGGCTCCCATATTACAGTGGAACCTGAATGGGTTCAGGAAGCATGTGGCCGAATTACAACTCCTTGTACGAGAGTGCCCCTTGTGCTTATGTCTCCAAGAGACACGTTTTCGGGCCACTGATGCTCCTTCTTTACGGGGCTATGCCGTGTACCGAAAAGATGATCTGATGGGGGAAAGGGCAAAGGGTGGTGTTGCGGTTTTTGTCCGTGACATGCACCACTCATCTGAGCTCCCTCCCGTTACGGACTTGCAAGCAGTTGCAGTTGACCTTCTTGTGGGGCGGAGGCTCAAAATCTGTTCCGTTTACTTACCGCCTCAGGATGCAATAGACTCTGAGGCTCTCACAGACCTTATTACCCAACTCCCCCGCCCATTTCTTATTTTGGGGGACTTCAATGATCATAATGTCTTATGGGGCTCTACGACGCCCCAGGGGTCGCATTCTGGAAAGCCTCATGATGTCTGAAGAACTGTGCATCTTCAACTCTGGTGCTCCCACTCACTTCTGTACTGCTTCTGGGTCGTCGTCAGCTATTGACCTTTCCTTTTGCTCTCCAGCACTCGCGGATTCTGCTCTGTGGGAGGTTGCCGCTGACCTCCATTCTAGTGACCACTTCCCCCTATGGATTCGCCTCCTGGATGAGACTGGCAGTACCAGTGCCGCCCAGGTGGCACCTCTGCAGAGCTGACTGGACACTTTTCAGCCGTTTGGCTGTTTTGGAACACCGTGCCAGCGTCCACGAACGGGTCGACCATGTTACAGCCGTCATCTCCCATGCTGCTGAATTGTCGATCCCACGGTCCTCAAGTCATCCCAAGAGGCATCCTGTCCCTTGGTGGACCACTGAGTGCCGCTCAGCCATCCGAGCCCGCCGTGCAGCTCTGCGCCGCTTCAAGTGCCGTCCCTCAGCTGACAATCTTGCGCCCTTTCGGGTGGTAAGGGCCAAGGCGCGGCGAGTGATTAAAGAGAGCAAACGACGGTCATGACAATCGTTCTTGAACTCCATCTCCCGCTCCACTAGTTCTACGAAAGTATGGGAAGCCATCAGGAGGATTTCCGGGAAACGCAGCCAACTACCTGTCACGGCATTGCTGCATCAGGGTTGTCTACTCACGGCGCCGAGAGACATTGCCCAGACACTGGCCATGTATTTTGCCGAATCTACTGCCACTATTAACTGTGATCCAGATTTATGCCGCTACCGCACTGCCATCGAGAGGGATCACTTGGACTTCCGGTCTCCAAATTCTGAACCCTACAACTCCCCCTTCACAATCTGGGAACTTCATTCGGCGCTGTCTGTGGCTCATGATACTCCGCCAGGTGATGATCAAATCCTGTACAGCATGCCGCAGCACTTGTTGCTGCCATCCAAGGAAGTTCTCCTGAATTGTTTTAATATGATATGGTCATCCGGCACGTTCCCTGACTCGTGGAGGGAGGCGATTTTGATTCCCCTCCTCAAACCGGGGAAGGACCGAATGCATCCCAGTAGTTATCGGAGTATTGCTTTGACGAGCTGTGTCGGGAAGACATTAGAACGCATGGTCAACCGTCGCCTGGTTTGGCTGCTCGAGACCAGGCAGCTCCTTAGCCACTCTCAGTGTGGCTTTCGGAGATGTCGTTCAATTATAGACAACTTGACCCTGCTCGAGGCGGCCATCCAGCAGGCCTTCCTACATAACCAGCATTGTCTAGGTGTATTCTTTGACATTAATAAGGCATATGATACTACTTGGCGCCGCCTTATCCTCAATCAACTCCATCAGTGGGGCTTTCGTGGCCATCTCCCCATCTTCATTCGGTCCTTTCTTTCCCGCCGCCTCTTTCGATATCGGGTTGGTAATGTGCTATCTGATTTATACGTGCAGGAGAATGGTGTTCCTCAGGGAAGCGTTTTAAGTGTCACCCTCTTTGCCATCGCCATTAAAAGTATCACGTCCACTATCCGGAGTCCTGCCCAGTGCTCCTTGTTTGTGGACGATTTCGCTGTTTTCTGTTCTTCCTCCAGTCTTGTCACTGCTAGTCGGCAGTTGCAGCTTACGATAAAGCGATTAGATGCATGGACTGCGAAGACGGGTTTTACCTTTTCTGCAGACAAATGTGTGTGTGTTCATTTTAATCGTTCTCGACGTGCTTGTACCTCCCCTGAATTGCGTCTGAGGGACACCATTCTTCCTTTTAGAGACACTGTGAGGTTCCTGGGCCTCACTTTTGATTCCAAGTTGTCGTGGTTGCCGCACCTTAAAGACCTCAAGGTGCGGACCCTGAAGGCGCTGAATATTTTGAAGTGTCTGAGCCATCTGTCCTGGGGAGCAGATCGGGCGCGTCTGCTGCAGTTTTATAGGGCTTTCGTCCGGTCTCGTCTTGACTATGGATGCACCGTGTATGGGTCAGGGAGGCCTTCGTATCTGAAGATTCTTGACGCAGTACACCATGAGGGTATCAGGCTGGCCACTGGTGCCTTCCGTACCAGTCCCATCCCTAGCCTGTGTGCTGAGGCAGGGGAACCGCCGCTCGCCATCCGGCGGAAACTCCTCATGGTGCGACGGGTGTGTCAATTCCCTGCCTGTCCTACCTCCCCTGCGTACCCTACCGTTGCCCGACCGCCTATGGAACCTCTCTTTTCCAGTCGTCCAAGGGCAACGAGACCATTTGGGATTCGTGCCAAGCATTTGCTTGAGTCCCTTGGTGTGGAGCGTGTGGCACCCCAACTCCAGGGTTTTACCCGCCTGCCTCCCTGGTTGCTCCAGAGGCCCAGCGTCCTTTTAGACTTGTCAGAGTACCAGAGGAACTGCACTCCTGCGTTTGTTTTTACCTCCTTATTTTACGATATTTTAAACCAGCATGCCGACCATGTACCAGTATTTACGGATGGCTCTAAACAGGGGGACTCTGTTGGTTGTGCTGTTGTTTTCCCTGATCGAGTCGTCAAGTTACGGCTTCCTGCAGCGTTTACCATCTTTGATGCCGAATTGTTTGCGATCTTGCGGGCATTGGAGCAGATGAGATGTGTTCCCAGTCTTAAGTTTCTCATCTGTTCTCCCTGAGTGCCCTTCAGACCATGCAACACTTGTACCAGCGGATACTGTCGTCCAGAACATCCACGATGCCCTACTCCACCTGCAACGGCAGCGGAAGGAGGTTTCCTTCTGCTGGGTGCCGGGGCACGTGGGTATTAGGGGAAACGAACTGGCGGATGTGGTTGCCAAAGATGCATGTTCCCTCCCTCAAGTTGTTGAATGTGCCGTCCCCCTCCATGCTGTTACCTCCCTTTTGCGTTTTCGTGTTATGCGTCAATGGGAAGAGGAGTGGCTGGCAGTCGGTGAAAATAAGCTGCGTTTGGTCAAGGCCACCACGCGGCCACAGCGTACGTCCTACCAGTCGTGCAGGCGGGATGAGGTTCTCCTCACTCGCCTCCGGATCGGGCACAGTCCCTTCACGCATGGTTTTTTACTCCGGCGGGAGAACCCCCCAATCTGCAGTGCTTGTGGCGTCCAGATTTTACTTGACTGTCCTTTATTCTCTGACCAGAGGGCGGTGGTTTCCTTGCCACCGGATTTGCCCTCTATTTTGCAAGACGACGCAACGACTGTGGTTACGGTCTTACGGTTTTGTGTCCTGTCCAATTTGTTGCCTCGGATTTTAGGGAGAGGATTTTAATGTGCTGCTGGGTGACTGGCTCACCCAGGTTTTAGGTAAGAGGTCCGCCAGTCACGATTACCTACTTGTATCACTTCGATTTCTGTTCTCTTTTCCTTGTGTTTTCTTTCCCTTTTAGTGCGTTTCTTCTCCTCTTGTTTTGCCTCTGTATGTGAGGATTTGGAACTGCGTCAGGCCTGTGTCTTTTAGCCGTTGTCCTTGTTCGCTGTCCGTCTTCGTCCCTTCACCGCATGTGTTCCTGTTTCTATGCGTTTGGGCGCTGATGACCACGCTGTTTAGCGCCCGAAAACCTCAAACCACACACCTTGTGTTTTTAGTCGAATAAGTGTTCAAAGCTGGCGGTAAATTCAGAGTTTCAGTTCGTCAAACATTTAATTCAGTTTTTCCGGGGGCAACACTCCCACATCGCGACACTGTGCGAGATTTGATTAAGAAATTTCGAAGTACGGGTTTAGTGACAGATGCACCGATGAGTCCTAGCGTTTTGTCTGAGGATAAACTACTCGATATTTCCGATGGTTCAAATGGCTCTGAGCACTATGGGACTCAACTGCTGTGGTCATAAGTCCCCTAGAACTTAGAACTACTTAAACCTAACTAACCTAAGGACAGCACACAACACCCAGCGATCACGAGGCGGAGAAAATCCCTGACCCCGCCGGGAATCGAACCCGGGAACCCGGGCGTGGGAAGCGAGAACGCTACCGCACGACCACGAGATGCGGGCGATATTTCCGATTAAATGTCCATGAGTCCGAACAATTCGGAAAGAAAACTCGCCCAGGAAATCGACGTTAGTGTCGGAACGGCCCACACAGCTGTAAGGAAAAAATTAGAACTTTTCCCGTACCAAGTGATAGTCGTGCAAGAACTGAAAGATACTGATCATGGCAAGAGACTGCATTATTGTCAATGGTTCAAAAATTTCGTTCAACAAAATGGAATGGATATTCTCAAGAAAACGTTTTTCACTGATGAGACGTGGTTTTATTTATCCGGGTACATGAACTCGCAAAATTCTCGTATGTACTGCAAATCAATTATGTATTAATGAGGAACCACTTCATTCTGTGAAAATACAAGTTTGGATTCCAATTTCTAGACGTCGGATTGTGGGTCCCATACTTTTCAACGAAACAATAAACGCACAACGATACTGCAGTGATATTCTGTATACATTCATAGGAGAACTTGGTTTAAGTGAAATACTGAACGGTAATTTTCAGCAGATGGTGCAACCGCGCATACAGATCGCGTTTCAATGTCACTGCTTGCTGATGTTTTTGGTGATCGCCTAATTTCACAGGGACTTTGGCCTCCACGATCCCCTGACCTAACACCACCTGACTTTTTCTTCTGGGGTGCAGCGAAAGCAGCCGGCCGGAGTGGCAGAGCGGTTCTAGGCGCTCCAGTCTGGAACCGCGCGACCGCTACGGTCGCAGGTTCGAATCCTGCCTCGGGCATGGATATGTGTGATATCCTTAGGTTAGTTAGGTTTAAGTAGTTCTAAGTTCTAGGGGACTGATGACCTCAGACGTTAAGTCCCATAGTGCTCAGAGCCATTTTTGCAGCGAAAGCAACTGTCTGTAAAAGCCGTCCAAAATCTACCGATGAATTGAAAACTGCAATATCCACTTTCACTGCTTCTGTTACAGGAGAAATGTTACGACTTGTGTTTGGAAACATGATTAGACGAAATGAATTGTGTATTCAACAACACGGGGGGGGGGGGGGGGGGGCACTTTCACATTTAATGAGAAAATTTGTAAGTAAAAATGAGTATTCAATAAATTAATAACTTGTATTTCACTGAGTTTCATTTCGATATATTCACTGCGGCATACTGCATGCGCGGCTGACATCGTACGGCGCTGGGGAGAGACTTTTTGAACACCCCGTACGTCGAAATGGAAGTCACAAAACGACCAGAAACGCATTAATAAATTCGAGTCAAACAGTTGAAGTTTTGAAACGCAATGCAGCCTCATTATTCGAGGATAAAACAGAACGATGACAGGCTAGCGAAGAAATGCGGAGACAAGTAGTAACACTACATGCCATGCATGGGTGGATGCAATCACGGGGACGTGTACGAAGACCGTAGAACACTGAGGTAAATGTAAATGTCGTGCAACTAGGGCCTCCCGTCGGATAGACCTTTCGCCAGGTGCAAGTCTTTCGATTTGACACCACTTCGACGACTTGCGCGTCGATGGGGATGAAATGATGATAAACAGGACAACACAACACCCAGTCCCTGAGCGGAGAAAATCTACGATCCAGCCGGGAATCGTACCCGGACTCTCAGGATTGACATTCTGTCGCGCTGACCACTCAGCTACCGGGGGCGGACGGAACACTGAGGTGACAAAATTCATTGGATAGCGATATGCACATACACTCCTGGAAATGGAAAAAAGAACACATTGACACCGGTGTGTCAGACCCACCATACTTGCTCCGGACACTGCGAGAGGGCTGTACCAGCAATGATCACACGCACGGCACAGCGGACACACCAGGAACCGCGGTGTTGGCCGTCGAATGGCGCTAGCTGCGCAGCATTTGTGCACCGCCGCCGTCAGTGTCAGCCAGTTTGCCGTGGCATACGGAGCTCCATCGCAGTCTTTAACACTGGTAGCATGCCGCGACAGCGTGGACGTGAACCGTATGTGCAGTTGACGGACTTTGAGCGAGGGCGTATAGTGGGCATGCGGGAGGCCGGGTGGACGTACCGCCGAATTGCTCAACACGTGGGGCGTGAGGTCTCCACAGTACATCGATGTTGTCGCCAGTGGTCGGCGGAAGGTGCACGTGCCCGTCGACCTGGGACCGGACCGCAGCGACGCACAGATGCCCGCCAAGACCGTAGGTTCCTACGCAGTGCCGTAGGGGACCGCACCGCCACTTCCCAGCAAATTAGGGACACTGTTGCTCCTGGGGTATCGGCGAGGACCATTCGCAACCGTCTCCATGAAGCTGGGCTACGGTCCCGCACACCGTTAGGCCGTCTTCCGCTCACGCCCCAACATCGTGCAGCCCGCCTCCAGTGGTGTCGCGACAGGCGTGAATGGAGGGACGAATGGAGACGTGTCGTCTTCAGCGATGAGAGTCGCTTCTGTCTTGGTGCCAATGATGGATGCAGGTGAGCGCCACAATCAGGACTGCATACGACCGAGGCACACAGGGCCAACACCCGGCATCATGGTGTGGGGAGCGATCTCCTACACTGGCCGTACACCACTGGTGATCGTCGAGGGGACACTGAATAGTGCACGGTACATCCAAACCGTCATCGAACCCATCGTTCTACCATTCCTAGACCGGCAAGGGAACTTACTGTTCCAACAGGACAATGCACGTCCGCATGTATCCCGTGCCACCCAACGTGCTCTAGAAGGTGTAAGTCAACTACCCTGCCCAGCAAGATCTGCGGATCTGTCCCCCATTGAGCATGTTTGGGACTGGATGAAGCGTCGTCTCACGCGGTCTGTACGTCCAGCACGAACGCTGGTCCAACTGAGGCGCCAGGTGGAAATGGCATGGCAAGCCGTTCCACAGGACTACATCCAGCATCTCTACGATCGTCTCCATGGGAGAATAGCAGCCTGCATTGCTGCGAAAGGTGGATATACACTGTACTAGTGCCGACGGAAGGTAATGTTGACTTATGTGCTTGTGTTGACATGCGACTCATTGCTCTACAGTACTAGCATCATGCACATCAGTACGTAGCATCGACAGGTTAGTGTTCATCACGAACGTGGTTTTGCAGTCAGTGCAATGTTTACAAATGCGGAGTTGGCAGATGCCCATTTGATGTATGGATTAGCACGGGGCAATAGCCGTGGCGAGGTACGTTTGTATCGAGACAGATTTCCAGAACGAAGGTGTCCCGACAGGAAGACGTTCGAAGCAATTGATCGGCGTCTTAGGGAGCACGGAACATTCCAGCCTATGACTCGCGACTGGGGAAGACCTAGAACGACGAGGACACCTGCAATGAACGAGGCAATTCTTCGTGCAGTTGACGATAACCCTAATGTCAGCGTCAGAGAAGTTGCTGCTGTACAAGGTAACGTCGACCACGTCACTGTATGGAGAGTGCTACGGGAGAACAAGTTGTTTCCGTACCATGTACAGCGTGTGCAGGCACTATCAGCAGCTGATGGGCCTCCACGGGTACACTACACGAATGGTTCATCCAACAATGTGTCAATCCTCATTTCAATGCAAATGTTCTCTTTACGGATGAGGCTTCATTCCAACGTGATCAAATTGTAAATTTTCACAATCAACATGTGTGGGCTGACGAGAATCCGCACGCAATTGTGCAATCACGTCATCAACACAGATTTTCCGTGAACGTTTGGGCAGGCATTCTTGGTGATGTCTTGATTGGGCCCCATGTTCTTCCACCTACGCTCAATGGAGCAAGTTATCATGATTTCATACGGGATACTCTACCTGTGCTGCTAGAACACGTGCCTTTACAAGTACGACACAACATGTGGTTCATGCACGATGGAGCTCCTGCACATTTCAGTCGAAGTGTTCGTACGCTTCTCAACAACAGATTCGGTGACCGATGGATTGGTAGAGGCGGACGAATTCCATGGCCTACACGCTCTCCTGACCTCAACCCTCTTGACTTTCATTTATGGGGGCATTTGAAAGCTCTTGTCTACGCAACCCCGGTACCAAATGTAGAGACTCTTCGTGCTCGTATTATGGACGGCTGTGATACAATACGCCATTCTCCAGGACTGCATCAGCGCATCAGGGATTCCTTGCGACGGAGGGTGGATGCATGTATCCTCGCTAACGGAGGACATTTTGAACATTTCCTGTAACAAAGTGTTTGAAGTCACGCTGGTACGTTCTGTTGCTGTGTGTTTCCATTCCATGATTAATGTGATTTGAAGAGAAGTAATAAAATGAGCTCTAACATGGAAAGTAAGCGTTTCCGGACACATGTGCACATAACATATTTTCTTTCTTTGTGTGTGAGGAATGTTTCCTGAAAGTTTGGCCGTACCTTTTTGTAACACCCTGTATAGATGGCAGTAATATCACGTGCACAAGGCATAAAAGGGGAATTTTTTTGGCGGCGCTGTCATTTGTGCTAATGTGGCTCACGTGAAAAGGTTTAGAAATCCATAATGGCCACAAGACAGGAATTAACAGACTTTGAATGAGGAATGGTACTTGGAGGTACACGCCTGGGACATTCAATTTCGAAAATCATCTGGGAATTCAATATTTAGAGAGTGCCGACAAAACCAAATTTCAGACATTGCCTCTCATCACTGACGGCGCAGTTTCTGACGGACTTCACCTAACGACCGAGAGCAGCGGCGTTTACTTAGAGTCGTCAGTGCTAACAGACAAGCAACACTGCGTGAG
The DNA here is from genome assembly GCF_023898315.1 of Schistocerca nitens. NCBI lineage: Eukaryota > Metazoa > Arthropoda > Insecta > Orthoptera > Acrididae > Schistocerca > Schistocerca nitens. The sequence continues at coordinate 111,070,936 of NC_064623.1, forward strand.
ATAAACACAGAAATCAATGTGGGACGAGCGATGAACGTATCCATTAGGGCGGTGCGGCGAAATCTGGCATTAATGGGCTACGGTAGCAGACGACCGATGCGAGTACCTTTGCTAACATCACGACATCGCCTGCAGCTCCTCTTATGGACCCGTGAGCACTTCGGTTGGACCCTAGACGACTGAAAAAACGTGGCCTGGTAAGATGAGTCCCGATTTCAGCTGGTAAGAGCTGATGGTAGGGTTCGAGTGTGGCATAGACTCCACGAAGTCGTGGACCCAGGTTGTCCACAAGGCACTGTGCAAGCTGGTGGTGGCTCGCTCCACAGTCGTGTAGGCTGTGTTTATATGGAATGGACTTGGTCCGCTGGTCCAAGTGAACCGATCATTGACCGGAAATGGTTATGTTCAGCTACCTGGAGAGCATTTTCAGCCAATCATCGACTTCATGGTCCCAAACGACGATGGAATTTTTATGGATGACAATGCGCCATTCTACCAGGCCACAACTGATCGCAATTGGTTTGAAGAACATTCTGGACAATTCTAGCGAATGATTTGTGGCCACCCAGATCGCCCGACGTGAATCCCATGGAATATTTATGAGATAGAATCGAGAGGTCAGTTTGTGCACAATATCCTGTACTGGCAACGCCTTCGCTGTCATGGACGGGTATAGAGGGACCATTGTTCATCGTTTCTGCTCGGGGCTTCCAACGACTTGTTGACTCGGTGCCACGTTGAGTTGCTGCACTACACCGGGCAAAAATAGGTCGGACATGATATTAGCAGGTATCCCATGATTTTTGTCACTTCAATGTAAACGTACCTATCCCATCCGTGGATCCTATGGCAACTAGTCTCATTACACCTTTTCCTGGGAAAGCATCCCAGCCTTTCTGGATGATGTGAAGAAGCAGCTCCGTTAGGGAATTGGTCCAATGCGACCTGTCCCTCTACAGTTAAGTCACAGTTAACGGATGACGCTTAGACGTATGTCGTATGGTGTGAAATACTAAGGAAAAGACGAACCAGCTGGCCTTACGGCTTACCCAACGCTATCACAAGCAAAATATTTCCAGATTTTTCAGGAAAAAGCTCGTGGGGTTAACACGAAACAAAATGAGTCAGTCATCCTCTGACATAATTCGTAACTTAAACTCGCAAACTTACGAACTGACGCAGAATGCAGAGGTGGATAGAGGAAGTAGGGCCGATGATTAAATATCGATGTAGCGATACATTTTCCAAAAAATATCGATATATTTCATCTATATATAGACATACAGATATCAGAATGGCAGTATCGAGTGTCGATATATTTATTTTATATTATATATTTTTTCGAAATCTTTGGTAAATATTTTAATTTCACTTTGTGAATGAGTCTTAGTACTTTTCGAGCTTTCATCACGTCCAATGTTTCTGTTTGGCTGTGTGAAGCAAGTATATGTGGCACAAAAGAAGAAGTCCGATTATTACACCGTGTGTGTGAGAGTGCGGGGGGGGGGGGGGGGGGTGAATGGAGTAGTTCCGATGTGAAACAATAGCGCTGTTCTATTTTTTCACGTGGGCATTCTTCGTAAACAGTTACTCAAAATGATGAACAAAAATCTGAATGAGAAGTTGGTCTTTGCGGTGGGCGGAGCCGTGTGAGGGGAAATGCTGACGTAATCGGCACTCGGTGCCACCAACAGAAACTGCAGCGTTTAGCTCCACCACGCAGTTCTGACGCTGCAATCATTTATTAGTCACAGGGAATAATCCTAAAGATGTAAAAGACGTCCAGATCTTGCACTCAGAGAGAAAAGGCTTTAAGTTTAACATCTTAGAAGAGCTAGAAATTTTTAAACATATATCTCTAAAAGACTGTCTCATTCTTAACGAACAGCTGCAATTACGTAACAAAAACTTTTTTCAAGGTATAGAGCCGCTCATTAAAACTGTCTGAATGACGAAACTTTCCTCTATGTAGTCTCCCAAACATCGTTTTTCCTTCCAATCTTATGTTTTATCCCTATGTTACCTGAACTGCGTTTTGTGTAAAAAAATATTGTTACGTTATGTTGCAACTTTCATACACCGGTTCCTGTTTGTTACCAGTAGTGTTTCAAATTGTCCTTGCAATGCCTTATTTGCTTGTAAGTTGTCTGTATTTCGATTACTTCCTGCTAGATGGCGCGAAACTGTTTTCGTGTCCACCTCGTGGCTGCCTCGGCGAGTTAGCCGTTTAGTCTGACCCTAGCGGTCGTATTATGCCGCTCTTGGTCCTAAGTGACCTTGCGGTTGTCATATTCCACGGAGTATTTTATCTGGTTGACAGTTATGTTATACCTTTACAGCTTAGTTTTTATTCTTATGACATTTCCGTCTGACGAGAGCACTTTTGCTCGCCGTCCGCTGTGACCGAGCGGTTGTAGGCGCTTTAGTTGGGAACAGCGCTGCTGCAACGGTTGCAGCTTCGAATCCTGCCTCGGGCATGGATGTGTGTGATGTCCTTAGGTTAGTTAGGTTTAAGTAGTTCTAAGTCTAGGGGACTTCGTCCCATAGTGCTTAGAGCCATTTGAACCATTTTTTTAAGCACTTTTGCTCCGACGTTTTAAACCATGGTGTGACTATATGTAAGTACATTCTGTTTGTAAGTAATTTATGGAGGTAATAGTATTAAGTGTATATCATTTCAGTCCATGTCATATTTTTAGATATTCCATGTAATTTTTTATTCTGATCAAGATTTCCCTAGTGAAATCGAAACCGTGGTCAATTGACAAAATTTTGTGCAACCGAAGTGGCTGTACATACGTCCGTAATTAAAACAGCGTACGGTTGCTGGATCACAGCCAATCAAATATTTAATACTTTAAATAATATAAAATGATGTTTAGTTCTTCTTGCAGAACATTTTCCCTCGACTTTCATCGTCATATGTAAATTACAGAAATTACAAAGCAGTACTGTAACAGCTTCCACAGAACAAACGTTATCCTAAAACAAAAAATTAGGTGTATTACAACAAGGTGCAGATTTGATATTTATGTTGATGATATGAATGGCTTATTAAAAATTTTTGTGCATGATACTAATATGTTCAAGGTTTTGTTCACTAAATTCTGTTTAGAGTAAAATTAAGACTTTGGAAGTGCAACTGCATTTATTTTCTTCGCCTTCATCAAAAAGAAAAAAACTCCAGTATTACACAAAACAGTAAGTCTGCAATCATGAATCACAACTCTCGACCCGTCCTCACTGGCCTACTTCTGGCAGTACCTCTTCTGCTACATCTGGGGCCTCGCCGAAGTTCTCCTGCTCACTCCGCTAAAAATGGGTTGCCGCTGCAAAAAAGTATACAGGAGACGTTCTGTGAAGTTTGGAAGACAGGAGATAAGGTACTGGCAGAAGTAGGGCTGTGCTTGGGTAACTCAACCGGTAGCGCATTTTCCTCTGGAGGCAAAGGTGACAGGTTCGAGTCTCGGACTACCATGCATTTTTGATTTGCAAAGTGTGATTCATTCTGAAAATGGATGTAATGTGTTTCTGAACCATAGAGATAATACATTATCTTGTTTTATGAATCAGGAACGTGTACTGAACGTTTACCTGTTCGTTTTTATTCCTCGTGGAATTTATGGCACAGGACTGTTGCGTGCTTTTTAAATGAAAAAACTCGCATAAGAAAGCACAGTAGATTCGCGGTGACAATTACTGAACTACACGAAGAAAAACTACTGCGTGCACATGGCGTGCACGCACTTTATTGAACATGTAAACGTCACTGAAGATATTCGGATTTATGTTATGACATGTTCGATATGCCTGCCATCATTGTCGACGACATGGCGCAGACGAAAAGCGAGCATCTCAGCAGTGGTTTTGTGGTTATTGCTGTACACCTTGTCTTTAATACTGCCCTACAAAAAGGAGTCTCATGTGTCCAGATCCGGAGAATACGGTAGCCAATCGAAGCCCATGCCAGTGGCCTCTGGGTACACCAGAGCCAGAATGCGATCTCCAAAGTGCTCCTCCAGGACATCAAAAACTCTTCTGCTTCGATGGGGTCGAGCCCCGTCTTGCATGAACCACATCTTGTCGAAATCAATGTCTCTTCGGATAATGGAGATGAAATCATCTTCCAAAACCTTCCCGAGCCATGCAGCAGTCACTGTGCCATCAAGGAATATCGCACCGATCATTCCGTGACTGGACACAGCACACCACACAGTCGCCCATTGAGGGTGAGGAGACTTCTCGATCGTGAAATGAGGATTCTCAGTCCCCCAAATACGCCAATTTTGCTTATTGAAGAACCACTCCAAATGAAAGTGGGCTTCGTCGCTAAACCAAATCACGCATGTGCATACCAATTCCCATCATGCTCCGCGGCCAACCGTGCAGTTTGAGCGTAGTAACCCAGACCGTCCAGAAGTTATGACGATTTTATTTCGTATAGTAACTGTAAATTATCCAGAGTTTTTGTCTTCCGAACACTGGTGGCTTTGCGTTCACTGAAGTACAAATGAATGGAAAGAAAATCTCGCAAACAAGGAAATTCATCACACAAAAATGCTTAGAAGTAGACATGATAGCTAGACACATTGTTCCAATAATGAAAACTTCATACTCACCGGGAAATGTTTGCAAAGTTCACCCCAGAAGTCGTTTATTGCAGCTAACTGATCGCCCAGTTTCTGAAAATAGATCGAAGGTCAAACCACTCTTATAGAATGATAAGCAAAAGTTGTACATGGTTTCAAAACAACTTGCTCTTGAGAACAGTAATTTTGCAGCACATGCCAAAGACGTTTACTGATAACGTTCATGTAATTACTCAATTATGTGACCATGGTAATCAGCGTATAATTGTATAGTCACACGAATGTAATCAACGCACGTCGTTAGCTTATGAAAAAAAAAAAGACATACAAAACCCATTGGAATGGAAATGGTAAGGATAAAGAACTACCATACATATTTATAATAGTAAGTGTATATCAAGAAATGTTTAAGTAAGGTATTACAACATGCAAGTAATCCTACTAGCTCTTAATTATGAATTAGAAAAGCTACAAATATTAGTGAGAAGAATGGCGAGGAAAATTTTAGCCTAATAAGAAGCACAGATGCATGGAAATTATAAGAAGCAATAACGTAATTCATCAGGATAGAGTAGAAGTTACAAAAACAATAGGGGAAAGAACACTGGTATTTTTTGGAGTTTGTACAGGATGAATCACAATAGGCTGACAAGACAAATCTTCAAGTATCTCTTGGAAACGGACCGAGCGAGGTGGCGCAGTTTCAGCACGCTGGACCCGCAACCAGGAGAACGACGGTTCGAATACCGCTCCGGCCAAGCAGATTTACTTTTTCCGTGACTCCCTTAAATCATTTCAGGCAAACGCCGTGATGTTTCCTTTCAAAGGACAGGGTCGATATTCTTCCCCGTCCTTGGAACATTCCGAGCATGAACTTCGTCTCTAATGACCTCGATGTCGACGGGATATTAAACCTTAATCTTCCTTCTTTTTTCTGGGAAAAGGAAGTAACATCAAATATTTACAAATACACACCACCAAAGCATAAGAAGCAGCAGAAAAATGTTTTAAGAGGGAAAATCTTAAATTTTGAAGGATTGCCAGTCAGGATACGTATAGGAAGACGTAAGAAATGGTTTGAAGAAAGAAAAAAAGGGAAATGGTGAAAAGATTAATGACTTCTGGAAGAAAAGAAAGAATAGCAGATGACAGGAAATTACTACTGTCACGTGACGTCTAATTAGCGAAATCGGGGAAAAGCAAATTGTGCAACATAAAAGATTGTATGCTGACTACAATGTGGAAGGACATCAGTACGAGTCAGGCACGAAGGAACTCCGGAAGCTGTCAGGAAGAAGAATAACGCATGGAGCGAATGGTTCAAAATCGGAACGGGACATAACAGAGACAATTGGAAACGACTGAGCAGAGCAGCAAGGGAAAACGATAGAACTGGGTAAGATGTCTTGGGAAAAATTCACAAAAGAAATAGAAGAAAGTAGGAAGAGAAAGGATGACAAGAAGATATTATGCTGCAAATTAGGTAACACAACGAATCAAAACAGAAAATACTTCAGAAGTCATCAACAAAGAGGGAAAACCCGTATGAGGGGAAGAGAAAGCTTTGAAAGTGTGGACTGAATATTTCCAAAAATTATATGAAGGACAGGATGAAACAAATACACTTCATAACACAGAGGGAGACGAAAGAAATGTAACCATCATAGAGGAAAAAGAAAGATAAGATCTACAGAAGTTGAACTGCAAAGCTCCAGGAGTAGATGATATTATAGTGGAAATGAACAAAGCCGCACGACCTGTCGGAATTCAGTGGCTATACAGAATGAGGAGGATAGTATGGACATATGGAAGGATTGCTGATGGCTGGAGAATGGCAATTATTGTACCTACTTCTAAGATGGGCAACAAGGCGCTCTGTGAGAATTACAGAGGGTTGCACTACTGTGCTCCTGCATGAAGATTTATGATAATTCTACAGAAAATGAGGAATAAGATAGAACCACAATTAAGACAAGAATAACAACAAGGATTTCGACCTAGAAGATCAACTGTAGATGCCATATATGCAGCCAGACAGGTTGCAGAAAAGAAATGGGAATGTGGGACATAGTAGTTTCATTCACAGATATAAAGAAGTTTTATGACACTCTTAGAATAGAAGGTCTGAGTAGACGAACTGTCAAATGGAATGCAACTGAGAATCACAAACATGCACAAGAAATGCCTTAGTTATGTTATAACAGAAGGTAGTAAAGAAATGGTTTATATCGAACAGGGAGGTTCGGCAAAGAAGTATGCTCTCACCCGTGTAGTTATGGGCAACATCATAGGGAAAGTTCGCCAAGGGCCAACAGCAGATGGTATGCAAATCATAACATATGCATATGATGCGATGATGTGGGAAGACAATGAGCAGAAATTGGAAGAACAACTAAACGCATGACAGAGAGTAATTGAAGAGGCAGGCATGGAAATAAGCTTAACAATACGTGAAGTAATAAAAATCGACATGAAAAATAAGAAAAGGAAGGATGTAACTTGCAGCGGAAAATTATTAAGAAAATATATGCTTTCGAGTATCTAGGAAATAAATTAAATAAGAAAGGAAACATCGAGGATGAAATTTCGGAGAGAACAGAAAATTATTCGAAATTTTACTATTGTGTATTGGACATAATCATAAATGGAAAAGCACCTGCCAAAGCAAAGATCATGATGTACAAGTCAAATTGTTTGCCAATTTTGAGCTATGGATCAGAATGCTGGACTTGGACAAAGAAAGATTTGAGGTGAATGCAAGCGACAGAGATGTACTTGCCATGAGAGATCCTGGCTAAGACGACAAGGGACAGGATAAGGAATGAAATAATACGAAACACCCTGCAGATGAAGTCCCTAAGAGGAGCCATGAGGAGTAGTAGGGTTAAATGGTTTGGCCACATAAAAAGAATGGGACCAGAAAGACTTCGGAGAAGAGTCCTAGAATGGACAGAATCTGGACGAAGACCAAATGGAAGACCACGAAAAAGATGAAGAGACCAGGTGAAGGATGATGTGAACCGTAGAGGACTGCCTTGGAAGGAGATGCCAAACTCTGGGAGCATGGAAGCATAGAAGAGAAGAAGAAGAATATAAATTGGGTAATCAACATGACCTTATCAGAGAGTACCTTTGCATTGTGCTAAGTAGACAAAATATAAAATAAGAATCCGCTGTAGATGGTCATGTGCTCGCTACTAGCCCAGCAATAAAACAAAAGGTACACCTCATCTATGCATCGTCTGCCCAAAAAGTCCCGATACCGATTTTTTTACTGGTGGAGAGTAGACGTCAGCGCAGTGACTACGGTGGCAGCTTGAACTAACAACTGCAAACAACAGACATGTGTATTCGACCATTCAGTTGGGAGAAGGCAGTGTTAAGTTGTGGACGTGCGGCCGTAGTGTACCAGTGATGTTGTGTTATAAATCGCCGTGGAGCAAGGAACAGAACATCCCTAAGTACAGAATAAAAGACATTCTTCATAACGTTTTGAAGCTGAGAAAAGTGAAAAGATAACCCCGCACACCTTGACTTCCATTCAAAAATAACGATGCGTGGACGCCAACCACGACTTGACTGAATTGCAAAACGCGAACATTTCATTTTTGGAAAAAGTCATCACTGGTGAAGAGACTTGTTGTTGTCATGTTACCAATACGGACCCACCACATAACGACATAGTGTGGAAATTCATATGAAGGCTCAATGCTTTGACGACAAAACTGACATCCAAGTCAATGTGGCGTGCGAGCCAGACGACTTCTGACGTTTCGCATGGGTGTGTCAACGTTCTTTGTGTTCCACTAAAGTGTGAGAGAATTAATTACAACACGTGAAGCATTAAAGCCGCCGTCTTAGCTTTTCTCTATTTTTCACTGAACCTGTCTCACAACTTTTTTTCCCTTTATTGAGTTTCGATTCCCTCCGAAGGGGGCGGGCTGGCAGCAGCTTAGTACGCTGCTCTTCAGCCTACAGAATTTTTAAAACATAAGAAGAAGACAATAAACAATAAAAGCAAGCGATAAAAACGGTGACTTAAATTGTAAAATGGCGGAAAATTGTGGAAGTTAAAACGTAAAACAAAGGGTTGGCGATGCTAATAAAATACCCAGGAAGCAGACAGGTAGAATAGTGGACAGACAATTAAAAAAACACGTCGACAGTCTGGTTTCTGTTCGCAAGCACACCCAGCGACAGTATGATTTCCCTTCGCAACACTTTGGAAAAGACGCACAACGCTTAACACTCACTTGAAACACTGCACTTAAAAAAAAATGTTCAAATGTGTGTGAAATCATATGGGACTTAACTGCTAAGGTCATCAGTCCCTAAGCTTACACACTACTTAACCTAAATTATCCTAAGGACAAACACACACACCCATGCCCGAGGGAGGACTCGAACCTCCGCAGGGACCAGCCGCACAGTCCACGACTGCAGCGCCTAAGACCGCTTGGCTAATCCCGCGCGGCTCCACTTAAACTTGGCACGAAGATGACAGGGAAGATGGGGGGGACCTGGACAAGATGAGGGGAAAAGAAGGGGGATGAGATGAAAAACCAAATTGGGGGGGGGGGGGGGGAACCGACGGAGGGAGAGGACTCATAAGGAGGCAGGGCAGATGGAGTGGGGAAAGGCAGAGGAGGGGAATGCAAAAGGACTCGGGGGAGAGAAGGGAGGCAGAGGGCAGGCGGGGAAAAAACAGGACGGAAGGGGGGGGGGGGAAGAAGCCTGGGAAAAGGACAGAGGAAGGGAGAGGGATCTCATATCTTTTTGGACTGACGGATTATGTTCAGTAACATGATATATTTCAACTAGAGAGTGTTTTATTAAAAAAGACACAGTAGTAGGCAGTTATTAGCTGAATACGCTCTGCTTTGTACCCAAGTAGTCCCGCATGATAAACCTGGCAAAAGAAACTCATGTGGTGCACTGTAGCGCTTTAATGTGTTGAGTCTCGCGACGCGACAGCTGTCCGACTTACCCCGTTGAATGTGATGGCTGGTACGCCTTCCATCTCAGGGCCTAGGGCCTCTGTTAAGTCGCCATTGGCCTTCAGCAATTCAGTCCCCTCTCTTCCCCTCGAACACTTCAGTATCGGCTTCCACGGAATACCCGTCAATTTGGCGCACTGGAACCAGAGAAAAACGAAGAGTTTGTGCAGTTTGGATATTTAATAATGGCAGAACAAGAACTATGTGCTGAAATAAACATAAAGGACAAAAGAAAAAAAAGTGACCAGTGAAAGCCTGAATTTGACACCGCATCGACAGAAAGGATTCAAAATCTTCATCTAAATATTTACTCCACAAGACACAACGAGGCATGATTTAATTCCTTTCGCGGATAGTGCGCGCCAGCAACGACGATCGGCAGATACGCAGGATGGTTACGAAAAATGCAATGAGCGTACGGCATTGTGGGCCGGCAGTCCCCCATTCAGGGGAGTTCGGCCGCCAAGGGCAAGTACTTATTACATACGACGCCACATTGGGCGACTTGAGCTTCAGAGATGGGGATGAAATGATGATGAGGACAACACAACACCCAGTGCCTGAACGGAGAAAGTCTCCTGCCCCAGCCGGGAATCGAACTCGGGCCCCTTGGCGTAGCATTCCACCTCGCTGACCACTCAGCTAATGTGGGCAGACAGAATGGTTATAATTAACCCTTACAGACTCCCTGACTGCAATTGTGAACGTTAAATTTTACTGTGTCCTGGCTGCAATAGAAGTATTTTTTTACCAATGGTAACCTGAAGCATACATTTGTCAGTTCGATCTTTCCTTCATGTGCAAGTGCTGCCAACTGTTGGGCTTCACTGAGAAAATATCAGCAAGACCGTGTAGCAACTGATGAAAAACATTATACAGGGTTGTGATTCAAATGGCTCTGACCACTATGGGACTTAACTTCTGAGGTCATCAGTCTCCTAGAACTTATAGCTACTTAAACTTAACTAACCTAAGGACATCACACACATCCATGCCCGAAGCAGGATTCGAACCTGCGACCGTAGCGGTCGCGCGGTTCCAGACTGCAGCGCCTAGAACAGCTCGGCCACTCCGGCCAGCATACAGGGTTGTGTTTGGTTCGATATATTGCACCGTATGTTCGAATATTGTTATTGTTATTTTGTATGATTACTAAATGAACATTTTACCATTTATTACAATAGAGAGAATTTCGTAATTAGTTATTTTGGTCAACATACTGAAGTCAAATATGCGAAATATGTTTCGAAAACGGGTATAGAGCTTTGTATAAAACTTGCATATAAAATCTTTAAAAAATCATCTAAGAGCATTCATTACTACATAAATAAAAATTTTCCTTCGTCCAGAAAAAAGTCGGGTTTGAAAGGGTTAAAGTTTCGTTACTTCAGCCAGTGTAGACGGAAAACTACACTCGTGTTCAGAAAAAACAGAACACTTTGAACGACTGTAGACAGAACACTCATATTCACAGGACATGTACAGGCACAAGTTCGTGCAACAACAGGTGTTCGTGCATTGTCTTGCTGATAAATAGTGACTGGGGTGTCGTGCGGAAAGGAAATGGCTACGGGTCGCAGAATGTCATTCACGTAAGTTACTCTGGTCACAGTGCCCTGAACACTCACCAACTGTGATTTTTGGTTGTGTACAGTAGCAGCCCACACCACAAGGCCTCGAGTTTGCGGTATATGTCTTGTGCGAATGCAGTCACTGTGATGCCGCTCCACCTTCCTGGGGCGAACCGAAATGCGGCCATTATTTTCAATCAAACAGAACCTGGATTCGTCCGAAAAGACTATCTGATGCCATCTCTGTCCCCAGTGACGTCGTTCCATTCACCATTGCCATCTAGCGTGTTTCTGCTCATTTGTTAATGGTAGTCGGAGAAATTGATGATGTGCATGTAACCCACGCCATAATAAACGACGAAGGACTCTCACCGCTGATAGTGTACGATGTGTTACACTGTAGCGCCGAGAAGGACGCAGATCTGTCCTGCAGTGCCATTCGGATGATGTGTCCGTCTTCTCGGGAGTGGTCTGGGTGGTGCGACCTGACCCATCTCGTCGTGTTCAACGGCCTTCCGCGAATCATTCTGCACTCACCCGTTGCACTCCCGAAAGACTTCGTCCCACACGAGCACCAGTTTCCCGGATGGATGCATCACAGTTTCTCATTCCAACGAACTCTCTTTCAAACTTATTGATTTGACAGTACAGTTCGCGCAAACGTCTGCAAGGCCTCCTGCACGTCTATTCAAGTAACACTGATACATCACCTTCGGTTTATAGCGACAAGGAGAGCCGCACGCACATTTTACCTGTACGTGGTGTTACGCCATGATATCGATGTTGACCTTGAAACATGGGGCCGGCATGTTTCACATGCTAATCCTTTCTGCAGAGCATACTAATGTACAAGTCCTGTAAATATAAGCGTCTTACGAGGTGCATTCAAGTTCTAAGGCCTCCGATTTTTTTTTCCGGACTGGAAAGAGATAGAAACATACGCATTGTTTTAAAATGAGGCAGTTTTCATTGTCAATATGTCCCAGAGATGGCAGCACCGTACGGCAGATGGAATTTTACCGCCAGCGGCGAGAATGAGAACTGTTTTAAATACTTAAAATGGGGACGTTTTCCTTACTTGAACAGCGTGCAATCATTCGTTTTCTGAATTTGAGTGGTGTGAAACCAATTGAAATTCATCGACAGTTGAAGGAGACATGTGGTGATGGAGTTATGGATGTGTCGAAAGTGCATTCGTGGGTACGACAGTTTAATGAAGTCAGAACATCGTGTGACAACAAACCGAAACAACCTCGGGCTCGCACAAGCCGGTCTGACGACACGATCGAGAAAGTGGAGAGAATTGTTTTGGGGGATCGCCGAATGACTGTTGAACAGATCGCCTTGGCATTTCTTTGGATTCTGTGCACACAATCCTGCATGACGACCTGAAAATGCGAAAAGTGTCATCCAGGTGGGTGCCACGAATGCTGACTGACGACCACATGGCTGCCCGTGTGGCATGTTGCCAAGCAATGTTGATGCGCAACGACAGCATGAATGGGACTTTCTTTTCGTCAGTTGTGACAATGGATGAGACGTGGATGCCATTTTTCAATCCTGAAAGAAAGCGCCAGTCAGCTCAATGGAAGCACACTGATTCACCGCCACCAAAAAAATTTCGGGTAACCGCCAGTGCTGAAAAAATGATGGTGCCCATGTTCTGGGACAGCGAGGGCGTAATCCTTACCCATTGCGTTCCAAAGGGCACTACGGTAACAGGTGCATCCTACGAAAATGTTTTGAAGAACAAATTCCTTCCTGGACTGCAACAAAAACGTCCGGGAAGGGCTGTGTGTGTGCTGTTTCACCAAGACAACGCACCCACACATCGAGCTAACGGTACGCAACAGTTTCTTCGTGAAAACAACTTTGAAGTGATTCCTCATGCTCCCTACTCACCTGCCCTGGCTCCTAGTGCCTTTTGGCTTTTTCCAACAATGAAAGACACTCTCCGTGGCCGCACATTCACCAGCCGTGCTGCTATTGCCTCAGCGATTTTCCAGTGGTCAAAACAGACTCCTAAAGAAGCCTTCGCCGCTGCCATGGAATCATGGCCTCAGCGTTGTGAAAAATGTGTACGTCTGCAAGGCGATTACGTCGAGAAGTAACGCCAGTTTCATCGATTTCGGGTGAGTAGTTAATTAGAAAAAAAATCGGAGGCCTTAGAACTTGAATGCATCTCGTATATCTAGTAGTTCAAGGTGTTCCGTTTTTTTTTTTCTGAATATGAGTGTATTTTCCGTTGGGTACTCAACATTATAGGAATGATGTTCAGGTTGTGCACTGCAGGCTTTGCATTGTCATTTAGTGTAATTCTGAGTGCTGGATTTCAGAGTGCACATCTGTTTTCGGCTCATCTAAACGAACTCTCTTGTTGTGATTGCAGATTATTTGTCTTCCTACTGGCTTTCAAAAACGTCGCTAAGCAAGGACACAAGTATTTTGTGTGCAATGAAGGTGAGAAGAAGTACTGGACTTATGAGTAAATTGTAAATTTCTTTTATTTGACTATCGATAAACAGTCTTTGTTAGACGTGTTTCGGCATAGCGACAGGCGCCGGCACGAAGATCAAGGGCGATACAGCAGAGAGGGCTGTGAGACGACGTCAGCCAATAGCGCGCTGAGTGGGACGTCACCACGACAAGAGCGGCATCTACACGAAGAGAAGAAAAGCGGCGCGCCACCTACCCTCGGCTGCAGTAGATCAGCACTGGAAGACAAGCCGTCACTTGTGAACAGTATCATTCACTATCATGGAAATTGTATACATTGAAGGACACTGATTATTTGCATGTCATCAATTGCTTGCGACCAATCTTTCTACAAACGCCAAGTTAAGTATTTTCAATCTACTTTATTGTAATAAAAACCATTAATGTGATTTGGTTGAATTGTTGTTTAGCTATCTGAGAAAGCAGCAGTCTAGGCACCCTATATTGCTCCAGTGGGCAGGATACCACAAGACGAAAAGAAATGGACTATCTGCTCAAAATTATCCGGACATCTATTAGTCGACTTTATGACTGCTTTGGCTCCACTGGGGAGAATTTCAGGAAGGTACTTGAATGTATGTGGCGAAATGGCGGCCCGTTATTCCTTACGGGCTGAAACCACAGAAGATAGAGGTGTTGGTTACTTTGAACTTTGTAACTCATCCAAAAGGTGTTCCATTGGGGTAGGGTGGGGATTCTGGGCAGGAAAATCCATTTCAGGAGTGTTATTATTCACAAACCATTGCCCGACCCATGCAACTTTATGACAAGGGGTGTTGTCATGCTGGTAGAGACAATCCTCGCCCCTGAACCGTTCCTATACACAATGTTGTCAAATGTATTCATAAGCTTCCACATTTAGCATTTCCTTAAGTGCATTAAGGGGACCACATTCAAGCCACGAAAAATACCCCCATACCACAACACTGCCTTCTCCACACTTCAAAGCTGCTACTACACCTGATGGCACGTGACGTTCTCCAGGGATTCGACAAAACCACATCCTGCTATCGGTTTACCACAGGGTACAGCGTGATTCATCGCTCCAAATCACTCGTTTGCAATCATCCACTGTCTTGTAGCGTCACTCTTTACACCACATCAAGCATCACATAGTGCTGATTGCAGAAATGTGTGGCTTATGAGAAGATGCTCGACCACGACTCCTTCCCTTTAAGTTCCCGTGCACAGTCATTGTGCCATCTGGATTTCAAGTAGCAGTTTGGAACTCACGAGTGATTTCATGCGATTTCTTACGACCACCCTCCGCAGTGCTCGATGGTCCCCATCCACTACTACACGATATCTGCCTGGGCTTGGTTTACTCGTGGTCCTTCCTTCGTGTGAAGCAATATATTGTCCGAGTCTTCGCGGAAAGTGCTGTCTCGAAAGTTCAACAGTAAATCTCCCTGTTGATGCACAACGCCTCTCTTGTAATGTTGCGAAGGGGGTTTATTGAGCATATCTGTAACGATCCCGTGACGAAACGTGCCGCTCTTTGTTGGATCTTCTCTATGTCTTCTACAGTCCTACCTGGTAAGGATTCCAGACAGGTGAACAATACACAATAATTGGTCAAACAAGCGCCTTATAAGCTACTTCCGTCTTGGATGAGTGACATTTCCTTACCATTCTCCCTATGCATCTCACTCTGGCATCTGCTTTGCCTTCTATTTGTTTTATGTGGTCATTCCGCTAAAGGTCGCTCTGGTAGTTACTCCTAGATATTTTACGGAAGTTACTGTTTCCAGCAATTTGTTGTCAACATTGTAGTTGTGTAGTAGTGGATTTCTTTTCCTATGTATGCGCAATATGTTATACTTTAGGATCAATTCTCTGCCGGTCATTATGCAAATCGGCAGTTCTGTGGCTTTGCTACTTTCTTATGCTCATCTGTGATCCATCTTAGAGAGCTTCCGACGCTTTTTACTAGATCGTTTATTTATGTTTTGAGCAGTAATGGTCCTGTCTCGCTTCGTTGGGGTACTTCGGTAATTACATATACATCTGTTGATTTTGTTCCGTTAAGAGCGATGTGTTGAATTCTATCTGCAAGGGACTTTTGAAACCAGTTGCAAATCCGGTCCGATACTTAATGGGCTCGATCTTTTTTGACTAAACGGCAGTGCGGGATGGTGCCAAGAGCCTTCCTGTAGTCAAGGAACACGACATCAACATAAGTGCCGTTGCCTACAGCAATATGCATATCATGGAGGTACAGAGCAACCTGAGTTTCGCGAGTGTTAAGAATTTGTTTTATCTCATTACGAAGTTTTCTAGTCGAAACGTTATGTAATACCTTCTTTCCTTAATTCCAGTCAACGATCACAGACAAATTGTCGTAAGACTTCTACGGATAATAACCATCCGTAAAAAAACACAAGAGGTCTTGTATTATCCTGATTAAGCCAAAGTGGTGTCGTAATGAAATGTTAACAAAGTTAGGTGTAATAATACAATGCAGGACAGACCAGAGTTCTGGGAAAATCACGATGTGAACAGCGGCACTGTTACACTGACTGTACTATAATACACAACTCTGTTTACATCTCACAATGAGCCAACTTTGAAAGGTTGGTTCAAATGGCTCTGAGCACTATGGGACTTAACTGCTGAGGTTATCAGTCCCCTAGAACTTAGAACTACTTAAACCTAACTAACGTAAGGACATCACACACATCCACGCCCGAGGCAGGATTCGAACCTACGACCGTAGCGGTCGCGCGGCTCCAGACTGTAGCGTCAAGAACCGCTCGGCCACTTCGGCCGGCCTTTGAAAGGAAATCAATGTTTGTGATCATTCTCAGGAACTAAAGAAAGAAATTCCATACTTCCAGGATATGTTCGCGTCTATGTCGCAGCTTGTGAAAGGAGTGTCGCAATGTTAGAAGAGTTATTGCTTCAGCGGTTTTTCACAATCCTGGTAATCTAGGTGGGTGTATATCAACAGATTCGCAAGTGTTAGCGAGTAGGATTTGCAAACATCATTTCTTGACCTGTCCCCTTCCTCCTCCTTATGAGATCTGTGACATCCAAAAGGTAATAGAGCTCTCTTTTTCAATAAAAACATATTATTAATGTACTTATAGCTTGACTTCATCGTCCTGACGAAATCGTTACATATAATTTTAAAATTAGGCCAGGTAGAGCTAAAATAGTTACACTTGATTGAATGACCAATTCCTACGGCACAAAAGACGTTTAAATACAAGTGTTAAAACTTAAAATATAGAACCCAATGAAAAGTGCAGTGGTCCTCTGTAGCTGTAGTAATTTATGTCGATTAGAGTTTCACACAACAGGTTTGGCAGCTTTTAAGTCGCATCTTCTGGTGTATTGAAATGCCATGTCATATTATATAGAGCACTGTTCAAAAAATGGTTCAAATGGCTCTGAGCACTATGGGACTTAACATCTGTAGTCATCAGTCCCCTAGAACTTAGAACCACTTAAACCTAACTAACCTAAGGACATCACACACATCCACGCCCGAGGCAGGATTCGAACCTGCGACCGTAGCAGTCGCGCGGCTCCGGACTGAGCGCCTAGAACCGCGAGACCACCGCGGCCGGCAGAGAACTGTTACAGAATGCCGCAGAGTTAGAGTTGCTGTGACTAGGTAAAGTTCTCGGCCTTCCTCAATTGATAAAAACCATCATAAATCATGAATGTCCAGTCTGTGATAAAATCGCAAACTGTCATCACTTTACCAATCCGAGTATTTTCCTGTGGGCCTACGTCAAGAAACGAGGAGCATTGAGTGGTACTCTGATCGACTTAAATAACTACGGCTACAGACGACTACTGCACTTTTCATTCAGTTTTATGTTTTAAGTTTTAACACCTGTATTAAAACATCTGTTGTACTAGACGAATTGGTCAGTCAAGCATTCTGAAGAAATCAGACCGCTGAGCTTCAGACACCATTCTTGTAAAACAACTGATGCTCGGAAATCCGAAAGCAGAAATTTGAGTGGCGTAGCTCTGGCCTTATGTAAACACGACAGAGAATATTGGTTTCCGCTAGTTGTAGCGCATATAGTCTGATAAGGCAAAACGTTACGGCTACTGCCCACCACCGAGCTAAGTGGCGCAGTGGTTAGCACACTGGACTCGCATTTGGGAGGAGGACGGTTCATACCAACGTCCCGCCATCCTGATTTAAGTTTTCTGTGATTTTCATAAATCGCTTCAGGCAAATTCCGGGATGGTTCCTTTGAAAGGGCGCGGCCGACTTCCTTCCCCATGCTTCCCTAATCCGATGAGACCCATGACCTCGCTGTTTGGTCCCCTCCCTCAAATCAGCCAACCAACACTGCCCATCGCGAATTTGGATGCCACCTGGGGATATGACGCAGTAACAAAAGCATGTAAGCGGAGCAGACATGGACGGAGGTCACCCTAGCGAAGATATGGGCTAAAAATGGGGAAATCCACTGAGATAAGCGACTCTGACAAAGGGCAGATTATAATTACGCAGAGCCCGTGAACGAGTATCTCGTAAACGGTAAAGCTGGTCGAATGTTCGCGTGCTACTGTCGTGAGCATCTGCGGAAAGAGGTAGAAGGACAGCGAAACTACCACTACGCACTTAATGATTGGACGTCCATGACCCTTCACAGAACGTGGGGTCCAGAGGCTTGTCTGGTTCGTAAACTAGGGTAGACAGTATCTGTGGCATCTCTGCTGGTGCACGCACAAGTGTTTCGTAGCACACCGTTTATCGTACACTGGTGAACATACAGCTCCGCAGCAGACCACCATTACGTGTTCACATGTAGACTCAATCACATCGTCAATTACGAATGCAGTGGGCACGGGACCATCGGTATTCGATCATAGATCAATGGAAATGTGTCGGATCTGCGGGCGAATCACGTTTTTGTTCCACTATGTCGATAGTGGTCTCCTCAAACGGTGTCATCGAGGTGAACAGGGCCTCGAAACTTGCAGAACGCCACGGACGCAGGCTGCTGGAAACAGTATTACGCTGTGGAAGACATTCACCTGCGCTTGAATGGGACCTGTGGTAGTACTCGAGTACACGCTGACAGCTGCGAACCACCTGCATCCCTCCATGTTTGATGTCTTCCCCGTCATTGATGTCATCATTCAGCAGTATAACTGTCCGTGTCTCGGAGCCAGAACGTTGCTACAATGGTTTGAGGAGCATTATAGTGAACTCACGTTGATGCCTCAGCGACCAAATTCGAGTGATGTAAATCCTATGGAACCCATCTGGGTCGCTATCGGGCGCCATAACAGCGTACGCAAATCAGCGGCCGTTATTTAGGCGATTTTCATGGTCTATGCGCAGATGTCTAATGTTACATACCTCCACGAATCTACGAACAATATGTCGGATCCCTGATACGCACAATCAGTGATGCATTTCGTTCCGAAGACGCACAAACAGCTATCAAGCGGGTGGTCATAATATGTCGGCTGATCAGTGTAAATCTCAGTCTACTACATGTGTGGATATGCAAATGATTAGCATTTCAGTGCAACAGCACAACGTATGAACGAGTAACGTCGTCTACACTCTGTATATAAGGAAACATTGGGCGGTGGCTTTCTCATTCAGACAGCATTCAAATGTTAGTCGTTTGTGAAGAGATGTTGCTCTTCCACGTGTGAGATGGAGAAGCATCTACCAGCGCGTGTCGGAATTCGACATAAGTTGGGTCGCGGCCTACTGTGGCTCCGGTTCATTGTTCTACGGTAATCGCACGACTGTTACGTGAATATGGAACATATGACTTGAGAACGGCCATACTCAGCGCCATGCAGGAGTTCAGCAGCCCCAAGCGACTAGTGCCTGAGGGGATCGACGCACTGTTCGACCTGGCAGTACAGAATCATACAGCTACGTCACCGACCATGAGTCAGCAAGTGGGCCTGTAAGCAGCGATACAAGCATCTACGGGGCAGTTCGTCTACGTCTGGAGTAGCAGGGACTGTCAGCACAGCGACCACTGTTGTGGCTCGCCACAGAGGGAGCCTCTATGGCGAGACTATGCCCTTTGGCAACACTGGTCACTGGAGTGGCAGCACATCATCTTTTCAGATGAGTCACAATTCTGCATACAGCATCAGAAGAGACTATCAACCTGTGGAGGCCCCACGGAGATCGAGCGCTGCCACACTGTATTCGTCATCTAGAAATAATCTTTCACTCTGTTCTGTACGACTCCGTACACAACGGTAAGGAGCGGTGGGCGGCAGAGTGGTGTGGCGACTGTCGTCATAGGAAAGCCAGACAGGAGCAGAAATGATTAGCGAACAACACAACAAACAGAAGATTTACTTAAGTTGTATGCTCCAAACGAACAAAGGCATTAGACATTGCATGGGGGCTCAATTAAAAAAAAATGCAAATAATTTTAATTTTTTTGCTTCAGTAGCTGTCTGTTCGGTTACGAAGTCTCGTAACGGTTGGCCCTGATTAGTATTATTACGCAATCTGACTGCATAGAACAACAACAAAGAATGAAATGGAAATTTTCATTAACACAATTAATTAATTAAGTCCCCAGCAACTATAAAACCTACGAAAGCAATGCACAAGTGTAACTGTTCTGTGTGTGGAAGTATGACTCAACGTACGCATCTGGCACGGTTCTTCTTCAACAACACAAGAAATTTTAAATATCATTTATACTGAATTAATTAAAGAAAATAGAAATACCATAATTACTCAAGAAAACCAGAATTACACTCTAATACAAGAACACAAGCCAGATGCTTTGTTGACTGAACCTGTAATGACGCATTATTCAGGACATTGAAATAACGAGAAAGAAAAGAAAAGTAGTTTGTTACCTTAATTTATATTGATGAAAAGCACTCTAGACATTACAATCTCTCCACACCGACTCGCTGCTATCACATCTCAACAAGAACTTTTCAGTATCACATCTCAGCAAGCACTGCCTACTAGCTCATCTCAACAAACACTCCTCACTACATCTCAGCACTGACTACCACGAGTTCTCCCAAAGCACTGCCCACTACGACATCTCAATAATCACTGCCAGTGGAGGCAGCGGAACAATACTCTCTAGCGCGATCTCTGGCGCTGTGGCTCAGTGTAGCCACCTTTCATATGCCCTTCCTCCACGGGCTAGAATTTGATGGTATTTTTGCCAGCATTGGTGGTGAAAATACCACCAAATTCGTCAAAAAAAATACAGACAAAAATAAAAGATAATATTCATGCGTAAATATCATATAACTAGATAAAATTTTGGCTTTGCACTGACCTTTCAATAACCTAATATATAAAATACAGTAAGCAATACAAATTCTTTCATACATGTGACTTTACATAACAGTTTACACAAGTATTATGTGGTTAAACAGTTCAATCAATAGCGTCAGCAATGACGAATATGTGCAGGTAAGAGTCTCATAACTTTTCACAAATAGTAATACACAAAAAATCAGTTTATACAATTATTCACATAAACGCTTTCCATAGCTCAAGAATAAGCAGTTGACAGTTCCAGCAGTAGCACCCAGCAATGGTCAACAGGTGCAAATACCAACAAGTAACATTATTTCAATAGAAGCAGTCCATCAGTGGCACCCAGCAATGTTGAGCAGGTGCAGACATCAACAGGTGACATCTTTTCAGTAGAAGCAGTCCATCAGTGGCACCCAGCAATGTTGAGCAGGTGCAGACATCAACAAGTAACACCATTTCAGTATAAGCAGTTCCATCAGTGGCACCAGCAATGTTGAACAGGTGCAGATATCAACAGATGACATCTTTTCAGTAGAAGCAGTCCATCAGTGGCACCCAGCAATGTTGAGCAGGTGCAGACATCAACAAGTAACACCATTTCAGTATAAGCAGTTCCATCAGTGGCACCCAGCAATGTTGAGCAGGTGCAGACATCAACAAGTAACACCATTTCAGTATAAGCAGTTCCATCAGTGGCACCAGCAATGTTGAACAGGTGCAGATATCAACAGGTGACATCTTTTCAGTAGAAGCAGTTCCATTAGTGGCACCAGCAATGTTGAACAGGTGCCGACACCAACAAGTGACATCATTTCGGTAGAAGCAGTCCATCAGTGGCACCCAGTAATGTTGACCAGGTGCTGACCGCAGTCCATAAAATTCACTATCACTAATCACACTGTTCATCAGCAGAAATTAAACATGTCCTAGTGGCACCAATCATGTAGAAAAAGTGCAAATAACAGTCCATACTATTCCCTATCACTAATCACACAGTTCATCAGCAGAAATTAAACATGTCCTAGTGGCACCAATCATGTAGAAAAAGTGCAAATAACAGTCCAAAATATTCCCTATCACTAATTAGACAGTTCATCATACAAATAATAATAAACACACAAATGATATCAGATAATTGTCATATTAACTATTACAATACACAAATAGCAGTAAACCTATAATATTTATGGGTGTCAGTGCAAGCCACAACAAACAAGTAAAATAATATTTAGGAGATAGGTTGGGATCACTTCTCTGGGATTATAAAAGGAAAACACACAAAACACACTCACTCATCTTTCATCCACATTTAGTGCTACTGTGTAGTTGAATAGTGTTAACTGTGTATATGCAATTCTGTCAAAATTTTATGTTCATCATGTGTATCAAGTAGTAGTGGCAGCAATGTATAACCGTCAATAATAGTTAGTCAACGTCATAGTCATCATGTCAAGACCAATGTTTGCCAAGCCAGATCAAAATGTACGGTTGCTGAACAACTGTCAGTGAGCCAAGATATGCAATTACTTCCTCTCTCCAAAAAAAAAAGTATATACTGCTTAGTGATTTAACAAAGTGTGTGTGTAGACAATCTTCTTTCTACTTGAGTGTTCTAGTTTGCCATCTTCATCCTCCTTGTTCCATATAGACCAACCAAAAAAAATATGCGCCTCACTTACTTCACCTCTTATCCACCAAAACTCCAATAATCATCAGCATCACATAATCTCAATACTTCACTAATACCTCTTCAATACGTCGATACATATAAACCTTATCATCAATATCATTTACCTTACCTCTTGTCCACGAAAACTCCAATCATCATCACTTAATCTTAATACTTCAATAATACCTCTTCACTATGTCGATATATATAAACCTCAGCACCAATATCATTTCACTTCCATAACAACTCTTTCCTCTAGTCAGTCTCCTCGAACAAGTACAGACAAAATCCTAGTGCAACTTCAATTCATCATCCCATACAATCCGAAGACACAGTGTCCACACACAACCTCTGTGTAATCCATCTGACCCAAATTTTCTACTCATTATAAATTATAAGATACATTTTGGTTCCTTGTCCATCATTAAATAAAAGAAATGCATACATGACCTCTAACAGACTTAGTTCGAATAACTCTCAGTAATTAAGTACGATTACGGAGTGTGAATGATCATAATATTTCACAGTGTGTACACCACTTCAAGAGTTATGGCAAACAGAAGCCAACATGTGGAGTATTTCTTGTGTCAAGTGTCACTTCCTATTTCAATTACTCACGAAAAATGCAGTGTAATAACTGTCAATGGTCTAACCTAGTGTTGGTATGTCATGTCGTTAGCTTCCTTCCTTTTAGCATAAATTTATACAGCTTCCATAAAACCTCCAGCTCATGTGACTTCTATGAAGTTTCTCGTACTAATGTCGTTCGTCGAATTATAGCAGTTCATTTCCTTATCTTAAAAATATAAGGCACTGAGCGTAAGCAATACATGCAATATCGCGACAATATACCAGTAGCGAACAGAATGTCAACAAGTGGATGCAGCACAATCCCTATAACGAAGCTCTGCCAAGCGAACAATCTACAATTAATACCATAGTGTGACCTAAACTCCATGTTCGCACACAGTATATCAGCATTTCTATACACCAAATTAAAGAGTACTTATGACAACCAATATGCAAACCATACGCAAAGCAGCAAACATATATCTTACATAATAAACAAGTCATTAGCATCATTCAGCATAAGCAAATAAATGTTCATATGTAATCTTAATAAGTAAACATGAAGGCGCAAGCAGATAAATCACAAAGTGTAACCTACATATCTAACTACAGTCAGCACAATTAATCAGGCGACAATTATAATTTAAATAAATAAGCACAGCAGGCACATAATAGAAAAATATGACATCAGTGAAAAAGCAGTGCAGCCAAGCGATGCATAATATATACAAATAACAAGCCTGTTCATTAATCAATCATCGTCAAAATCGGTTAATGTGCGTAAGCACGTCGCTTCACAAGTAAATTCATAGAACACGAAATTTAGCACAAAGTATGAGTCACGTAATCGCAAGCAGCAAATTACATCTAAAGTACGTACCTAAGTGGAAATATGTTACCTGAAAAATAAACTCAATTAATAGTTACCCTTTTTAGTTTATTACTTTTTTTTTCTTCGAAATTACATTCTTCCTGAAATTTTCTCCATAGCAAGTCGTCTTAACGTCGGACACGCACAGAATTTACCTGAAGGTCTTAAATATTTTACACAACCGTATCCTGAAAAATACTGAACGTTAATAACATAATTTATAAAGTCACCGCAGCTTTATACAGAATTTAGTCGGAGAAATTAGACTGTGTATTTGTTTACGTCTGTCAGTGCATTCGCACTGAGCGCTCGATCAGCTGTAGGCGCGTGACGTAGGAAGTGATTGTTTGCGGTCAACGACAGCCTTGTGCGGCGCGCAGACTTCACTGTTGCTTTGAGTACGCGCCGCCGCCGGAACACGGCGCGATATCCTTGTATTCTCCGCATGTTTACATGTAGCTGTTACTTTCTCTAAAGTATGTCATTCCACAAAAATTTTAACGTTGCCTGTTGACATAATTTGCATTTGGCAAGAACAGATCGAATACGTTTTTCCATATTACTGAAGTAGCAATTTTCTCGTAATTTATGAAAGCATTTTCTGGGACCAAAGTGCGCATAACTGAAATGTGTAAACGAGGTGTGGCCAAATCATCCAATCTAACAAAGCATCTAAGAAAATTACATACACCAAGGAAACTACGAACATCACGTTTTGTGGAAGGAACAGCATAATTACGAATAGCGTCTAGTTCCTCTGGATCAGGAAGAATACCTTCTGTAGAAATAATGTGACCGAGAAATTTCACCTGAGAACGACCAAATTCAGATTTTTCCAAGTTCACTGTCATGCCAACTCGTGCAAAAATACGTAATAATGAATCCAAAATTTTGTTATGCTCACTCCAAGAACGTTTAGCAATAAGAATATCGTCAACATATGAAGTAATATTGTCACGAAGATAAACAGGTAAAATTTCGTTTAAACTACGAATGAATGCTGCAGAAAATATAGTAAGTCCAAACGGTAATTTCCAAAGTCACTTTTGGGTAAAACAGTCAAATTCGGTTATTGTTTACTTACTGTCTAGATAGATGGATAGTAGAAGAATTGTTTTTATAGATGCAAAGAATAGTGAAAGAGTAGGCAGCGGTGCAGAAAACTAAAAGGGAAATAGCACCACTACAGCTCGGGGCCCTATGCTCGCTACGGCACATATTCACTTAGTGTAGTGAATCCCCTGAGGACTTTAATAGCTGCACATAAATTTCAGTTTGTGACTTAGTGGCAAATTTGGCGTAAGTGCGTACGTAAATTGATCTAACCATGAACATGGATGTATCTCATTCTTAGAATTACGGAAGATTTTAAATTTCCGAACAGTCAAAAAGTGTTTATACTCAAAGTTTTCGCCTCGTGGCGACAAAGACCTACCGCGTCTGTCCCAGTCCCAATGTCGATTATTGTCAAGTTCGCGCGCCTGGCGCTCTCTTGTTGCATCCCGTAAATGAAACAAATTATTTTCTTCAAACCCTTCTGCTAAACTAACACTTATCAATTTATCTGAGATCTCCTCAACTCTTTCCGATGAGTCACTTAATTGTTCTTTCTGTTTATTTACGTCTTCCGTAAGTGTCGCGACTCGGGTTTCCGTATTGTCACATTTAGTAGTTAACTGTTCATATTGTTGTGTTAGGTTATTTAATCTGTCATTTGGTACAGATTCCTCAATTCTCTCAAATATTTCCTCCTTATCGTGTGCACGTTGTAAATTTAACTCTGAAAATTTTTGTACTATCACGCGATCTTTTTCTTCCTGTTCCCTGTCCTGTTCCTCTTGTCTAATTTCTGTTGAAATTAAGCTATTATTGTGAGCCTTCAAAATCGGTTGTACTTCTTCTCTAATTTCTTTCTTTGATTCGTCTTTCATGTTTTTGAAACATGTCCCTATTTGTGAGCCTAACTGTATTGTCAAAGTTTCTATCTACATGTTAATTCTTCCTATTCCTGTTTTAATTTCAGATCGCAAAGTTAATATTGCACTCATCAACTGCTCCATCTCTTCTGTCGTTAATTTCGTATTCCGAAAATTTTTCGATTGTGAAAAATTTTGAAATGGTTCCGGACTATTTTCCCGACTTATTACATTGTTTTCAACTCCATTATTCATCATACTGTTGTCCTGTGTTGGCGAGTTCGCCATGTCAACAATTTCGTCATTCTCACTGTCCATCATTTTTGTCTTCTTCATCGACCGCGTAATCATTTACAAAACATACAAAACTCGTCACTATATGAAAATTACACACAATGACACTTTATCTCCAACAATACCATTCACACGAAATGTTTCCCTCAAACACGATTAATCGAACAATTGAAATAATTGCACTAATTGTCAAACCCGTAGACAAGACAACAGAAATGAAATTTTGCAAAAAAAAATACCATTAGAAGAATGACAATTACCAAATCTACACATGCAATATAGACTACAATTACTAAACTACAAATTACTACAACAATCCTACTGTCTACTATTTCTACAATCAGAAGAATTCCAAGGGACGATCCTGGCAGGGTCGCCACGTGCATGGGGGCTCAATTAAAAAAAATGCAAATAATTTTAATTTTTTTGCTTCAGTAGCTGTCTGTTCGGTTACGAAGTCTCGTAACGGTTGGCCCTGACTAGTATTATTACGCAATCTGACTGCATAGAACAACAACAAAGAATGAAATTGAAATTTTCATTAACACAATTAATTAATTAAGTCCCCAGCAACAATAAAACCTACGAAACCAATGCACAAGTGTAACTGTTCAGTGTGTGGAAGTGTGACTCAATGTACACATCTGGTACGGTTCTTCTTCAATAACACAAGAAATTTTAAATATCATTTATACTGAATTAATTAAAGAAAATAGAAATACCATAATTACTCAAGAAAACCAGAATTACACTCTAATACAAGAACACAAGCCAGATGCTTTGTTGACTGAACCTGTAATGACGCATTATTCAGGACATTGAAATAATGAGAAAGAAAAGAAAAGTAGTTTGTTACCTTAATTTATATTGATGAAAAGCACTCTAGACATTACAATCTCTCCACACCGACTCGCTACTATCACATCTCAACAAGAACTTTTCAGTATCACATCTCAGTAAGCACTGCCTACTAGCTCATCTCAACAAACACTCCTCACTACGACATCTCAGCACTGACTACCACGAGTTCTCCCAAAGCACTGCCCACTACGACATCTCAATAATCACTGCCAGTGGAGGCGGCGGAACAATACTCTCTAGCGCGATCTCTGGCGCTGTGGCTCAGTGTAGCCACCTTTCAACATATTGCAGCTCGTACAGCAGCAACAACGATGGAGTCGGAGAAGCCACTAAGCGGCTTCTGTGTAGTGTCCCAACGCCATGTAGCTGCTGCAGGCCGTCCTATATCGTAGTGGTAGAGGGCGCTCGTGATACAGAGCTGTGGAGACGCGGCTCCGTGAGCGTGCACGATTGGGTCCGCCACGTATTATGAGACCGCTATCGGCATCAGACAAACTTGCGATTCTGTAGCTGTGATGCCCATGATACATGTATCCACACTCTGAAGCAATGTAACGATGCATTGATTGGGGGAGTGGGGGTCGGGGGGAAGGGGCAATGAACTCTATGTGATCAAAAGTATCCGGATAACTGGCTGAAAATGTTCGCGGCGCCCTCGATCGGTATTGGTGGAATTCAGTATGGTACTGGCCCACTCTTAGCCTTGATGACAGCTTCCTCTCTCGCAGACATACGTTCAATCAAGTGATGGAAGGTTGTTTTAGGGAATGGCAGCCCATTCTACACGGGTTGTTGCACTCAGGAGAGGCATCGATGTCGTTCGGAGAGGCCTGGCACAGTCGGCGTTCCAAAACATCCCAGAGGTGTTCTGTAGGATTCAGGTCAGGACTCTGTGCAGGCCAGTCCATTGCAGTGATGTTATTGTCGTGTAACCACTCCGCCACAGGCCGTGCATTATGAACAGGTGCTCGACAGTGTTCAAAGATGCAATCGCCGTCCCCGTATTGCTCTTTAACAGTGGGAAGCAAGAAGGTGCTCAAACCATCAATGTATACCTGTTCTGTGATAGTACCACGCCAGCCAACAAGAAGTGGAAGCTCCGTCCATGAAAAACACGACCACACCATACACCACCGCCTCCGAATTTTACTTTTGGCACTACACTCGCTAGCAGATGATCACCGCGCATCCGCCATACCTCACACCCTACCATCGGATCTCCACATTACGTACCGTGATTCGTTACTCCACGTAACGTTTCTCCACTATTCAGTCGCCCAATGTTTACGTTCCTTACACCAAGTGATACGTCGTTTGGCATTTACCGGCGTGGTGTGTGGCTCATGAGCAGCCACTCGACCATGAAATCCAAGTTTTCTCACCTCCCGCCTAACTGTCATAGTACTTGCGTTGGATCCTGATGTAGTTTGGAATTCCTGTGTGATGGTCTGGATAGATGTCTGACTATTACAAATTACAACGAACTGTCGGCGGTCTCTGTCAGTCAACAGACGAGATCGCCCTGTACGCTTTTGTGGTGAACGTGTCCCTTCACGTTTCCACTTCACTATCAAATCGCAAACAGTGGACGTAGGGATGTTAAGGAGTGTGGAAATCTCGTGTCCAGACGTGTGACACAAGTGACACCCAATCACCGGACCACGTTCGAAATGCGTGAGTTCCGCGGAGCGCCCCATTCTGCTCTCTCACCATGTCTAATGACTACTGACGTCAGTTGGTGGCAGCACAATGCACAGTTTTAATTTTCACTGCGGTTTACATTTTGCAACCGATCGTTCCTTTCTTTCCAGATAGTCCTCGTATTATACAAAATATGTACCTTTTGCATTATAGATACTGCTGATAATGGGCAGTGAGCGAAAGTAGTCCGGTAAAACCGACTAGTACCAACACACAGCTCACATTAAAGAATTAATTATTAATATGAGATGTTTATAATATCTACAATCTGCAGAGCTCCACAGGTACCAAACATTTTTGTTTCACTTTTGTTGATATGTTAAATGGATATTCCAAATCTATTTCTGTTTCTGACCTATTCAGAACGTCAAAATGGCACACGAGGTATGTTAAAAAAGAAACCGAATTTCGCTGTATCAGTTTTATTGCTTAATGTACAACATTTTAAGCACTGTCCCCTTAGAAATAGTCTCCTCTACTGGCAATACACCGTTTCCGCCGTTTCTTCCAGTTTTGGAACGCCTCATGTAACATTTGGGATGGTGTGCAGGTTTCTCGCCCTGTATCTCCTCTATGGTTTGGAAACGATGTCCTCGTTGAAAGTTTTCCAGTATGTTGTGTTGTTCACTATGGGAAAAAGTCTGCTGGAACTAGGTCCAGAGAATACGGTGGTTGGGGTACAATGGGCATGTGGTGTTCTGTTCGATAGCTACAGACAAGGAATGACTTGTGAGCTGGCGCATTGTCATGATGCAACATCCAACTCTGGTTTTCTCACAATTCAGGCAACTCCCTGTGCATATCATCTCTCATGCACACTAGGATTCCCTTGTACACTTCCTCATTTACCATCTCACCAACTGCCACAAATACGCGATGGATAATGCCTTTTTAGTCAAAACATCACCTTAATCTTTGACCGTCTCATGTGTACTCTTTTTGGACGAGGTAACCCTTTGCCCACCCACAGCGACGACTGCATTTTCGTTTCAGCATCATAGCCGTACACTCATGTCTCATCGCCTGTTATGATGTTCTTAAGAAAGTTTTCATTGCCATTAATGGCAGCAAACAGTTCCTCACTCATTTGAACACGAGACTGTATCTAATCTCCAGTCAACAAAAGCGGTACGAATTTTGTACTGACACGACGCATAAGTTTTTCACTCAAAATTTGATGGCACAATTCTACGCTGATGTCCACCTCCTCAGCAACTTCCCAAACATTAAACGACGATTTCCGCGAATAACAGCACGAACGCTATTCACTTGTCATCATCTGTTGATATGGAAGGACGTCCACACTTGTAAACGTCACAGACCGACATTCTGCCCTGTTGAAAATGTTTAAACCACTCGTAGAACTGCGTGCGACTCATACAGTCTTCCCCGTATGCTTCGCTAAGCATTTGAAATGTGCCTGCGAAAGTTTTGCCAAGTTTGTAGCAGAATTTCACATACACACGTTGTTCTTCAAGCTCCTTCATTGCACTAATCCAACGAGCAGACTGTACATGTGCTTTCTTCAGCGGATGTGGTTCGCTTGTTGATTGTCCGAGCGACACGAGGCAAGTGGCAGTTTGTTGTCTAAACCTGCCGCTAGGTGCGCTCATTAGCCATAGCGCGCTCTCTCTGCTGTTTGGCTCGCTATTTCAAAAATTCGTCTTTTTTAAACACACCGCATACGTGGAAATATAAATAAATTCTGGAATAAATATATTAAAATATTTAAAAAATAGCGGTACAAATATGAAAATAAAGGTTACTAATGAGAGCAGCGGAGTTGCTTCTTTATGTCTGTTAACCTACTACTTTAACAATGTGATTTGTATATGTACAACAGAGGCTCATTATAGAACAGTTACAAATCGGAGAGAGAGAGAGAGGAATTACGCTCTGAGACTCACCTCTTCGCCAATGGCTTCAGGGTCACTCTCATCGCTCATCATACACGCTACATAGTTCAGAAGTTGCATTTTATTTTTCACATATTTTATTGCACACGAGTGTACTTTATTGCCTTGGCACTCCGTTGGGCCGTGCTGACATACAAATTCATATCCTCTTGAAGTTTTTGTCGTCTGTGGAAATAAAAAAAAATAATTAGCTTATAAAGTAGTTACTTTTTGCGATACAAAAATTCTCTTATTTATTGACGTCACGAACTTCAGAAGAGGGTTACTAATAAAGAACCAGGTTATTGTAGTCATACGATACCAGTATATGTTCTTGCAAATCTTTTATGTCAACAGTTTTCTCAAGAACCCTTACGGGACATTGTTACACAATGTTTTGTTTCATGATGTGTACAAGTGAAGCAATTTTTATAGTAGTATTCGCGGAATTCAGTGGGTCATAAAAGCTTATGTTAACGTAGTGATGATATATTTCACATCTTATCAAAACAATGAAAATTTTATAACTGAGACGAGGCGGCCTTTGTGAAATAAATACCCACCAATCCAGAATTAAGCAATTTAAGTGCATCTAAAGACTTTCTGATGTGCAGCCATATTGCTTTTTGTTTGCTTATCATCCAGTTAAATTTTCATACGTACATTCAGTGTGAGACTGAATCAACGATTTTGCGGCAAAACTAACAGTACATTGTTATAATTTAATGTCAATAAATTTTTCAGTTTGTTTGAAACTAATATCATTAAAAACACAAGAATAAAACTTATTCTTGGTAATTTTGTACAGTGTCAACATTGTTGGATTATTTCGAAATCGAAACTATCCGCAGCTTGAGTAGACTAAATTTATTTATTTACATACATACACACATTAAACCTTGTTCCATAGATCATGAATACAACATTTTGTAATGAGGAACGTGTCACTTTAACATAAGTTTTCTTCACCTAAATTAATTAATTAATTTTTTTTACAATTACTACTTCATATCTAAAAATTCATCTATAGAGTAGAAGGAGTTGTCATTCAGAAATTCTTTTAGTTTGCTTTTAAATGTTGGTTGGCTATCTGTCAGACTTTTAATGTTATTTGGAAAAGACCAAAGATTTTTGTGGCAGTATAATTCACCCCTTTCTGTGCCAATGTGAGACTTAATCCAGAATAGTGAAGACCATCCTTTCTTGTACTGTTGTAGCTATGCACTTCTCTTTTTTTTTGTTTTTCGAATTGGGATGGGTTATTAATGACAAATTTCATTTGTGAATGTATGTATTGCCTAGGTATTGTGAATATCCCGAGTTCCTTAAATAAATGTCTGCAAGGTGATCTTGGGAGGGCTCCAGCTATTATTCTGATTACACTCTTTTGTGCAATAATAAAAAATGGTTCAAATGGCTCTGAGCACTATGGGACTCAACTGCTGTGGTCATAAGTCCCCTAGAACTTAGAACTACTTAAACCTAACTAACCTAAGGACAGCACACAACACCCAGCCATCACGAGGCAGAGAAAATCCCTGACCCCGCCGGGAATCGAACCCGGGAACCCGGGCGTGGGAAGCGAGAACGCTACCGCACGACCACGAGATGCGGGCAGTGTGCAATAATACTTTCTCTCTTAATGATAAATTGCGCCAAAATATAATGCCATATGAAAGCAGAGCATGAAAATAGGCATAGTAGGCTAATTTACTGATTTATTTATCACTAAAATTTGCAATAACCCTAATAGCATAAGTAGCTGAATCTAACCATTTCAGGAGATCATCGATTTATTTCTTCCTATTCAATTTCTCACCAATGCACACATCCAGAAATTTTGAATATTTTGCCTTATCAACAGACTTCTGTTCATAGTCTATATTTATCAATAGTGTTATGCTCTTTACTGTACAGAACTGTATAAACTGTGTTTTCTCAAAATTTAGTGAGAGTCCATTTGTGGAGAACGACTTGATAATTTTCTGAAAGACATTATTTACAATTTCCTCAGCTGATTCTTGTTTGTTGGGTGTGGTTACTATACTTGTATCATCAGCAAAAAAAACTAGCTTTGCATCTTCATGAATATAGAGTGGCAAGTAATTAAATTTTTTTTTTTTTTTTGGCCATCAGTCTACTGACTGGTTTGATGCGGCCCACCACGAATTCCTTTCCTGAGCTAACCTCTTCATCTCAGAGTAGCACTTGCAACCTACGTCCTCAATTATTTGCTTGACATATTCCAATCTCTGTCTTCCTCTACAGTTTTTGCCCTCTACAGCTCCTTCTAGTATCATGGAAGTCAATATATATTAAGAACAATAAGGGGCCCAAGACTGAACCCTGTGGGCCAACATTCTTCATAACTCCCTAGTTAGAGGACTCTGCTGACTTTTTGCAGACTATCTGTACTGTGAATTTCAACCTTCTGCATTTTTCCAATTAAATATGATTTAAACCATTATTTTATTTTTTACTTTATTTTATTATTTGGTGTAGTAGGTTTTACAATGAAATAACATTACACCAGATTTCATCTTGGTATTGTTACTTGTTCAGAAGCCAAATAACGTATATATATGATAAATGAATCGTTTCTGGGCATACATTTGTTTGAACATTTTTACTGGTATTAGTTTAAGAAACCACTCGTAGTATCCTGACAGTCCGTTTTTCAACAGCCAGTAAATGAATATAATGATATAATCAATAAATACCACGCTGTAAAAAATATGGACTTAAACTTGAAGCTAAATGGCAATTACCCCTGTGCCAAACCGATTACTTTCAAACCGTAATTTCACTTGTTTGTCTATGTTAATTAATCTGAGTTATAAAACTGCTTTATCCGATCCCTTAAATTGTGAATACTCTGATAAGTTATCCTGTGGGGGTGTTAAAAACTGTAGCCATTTCAGCCAACCAACTTTACTTCGTATTTCGGTTCCTGTAGTCTAGAAACTGTACATTCCATAACTGCATGTTTTCCTCATACAAACTAATTAAAAGCCCA
This sequence comes from Schistocerca nitens, assembly GCF_023898315.1. Taxonomy (NCBI): domain Eukaryota; kingdom Metazoa; phylum Arthropoda; class Insecta; order Orthoptera; family Acrididae; genus Schistocerca; species Schistocerca nitens. The sequence goes on from NC_064623.1 coordinate 111,104,631, forward strand.
ACTTCGTAGACAATTCGCTTCCTGGCAACTTATTTTATCTCTTTTCTTGCTGACTACAGTCCCAACTGTCCCGATGATGCTGGTACACATTAATCATTTGTGGACTCATGGTGCGTATGTTGCGCAACAAACAAAGCGCTTCACTGTCATCCACACTAATGTAATATCGAGTCTCTTTGGTGACAGTTTTTTTTCCATTGGTTGATTCTGTGTAAAATGTTTATCGCCTTTTTATAAGTTCTTTGCAGCGTTACATTGTTTAAGTCTAGAACTTTCGAAAGAGGCTAACTACTTGTGCGATTCGGAAGTAAAATGACTATTTCTTCGTTCAGAAAATGCCACTGCCACAAATTATGAGTCAAAACTCGCAGTTTCGTGAGTACTTTCATTTTATGTGCGCAAGAGTACGGAAAACTATACACTCATGTTCAGAAGAAACAGAACACCTTGAACGACTATAGATAGGACGTTCATATTCATAGTACATATACCTTAGTATGTTATGCAGAAATGAGTAGCATTTGAATCACGTCGGCCCACGGGTTCAAGGTCAACATCGGTATCTCAGCGCAAGACCACCTACAGGTAAAATATGCCTACGGCTCTGTTGCCGTTGTAAACCGAAGTTAATGGAACAGTGTGACTTGAGCAACGTGCAGGATGCCTCACAGACATGTGGGCGCACTGTGCCATCAAATCAGTGAGTTTGAAAGAGGGCGCATTATTGGCAGGCGAGAATGTGGTGCATCCATCCGGAAAACTGCTGCTCGTGTGGCACGAATTGTTTGGGCACTGCAGTGGGTGTGTGCAAAATGGTTCACGGAAGGCGATAGAACAAGACGAGATGGGTCAGGTCATAACAACCAGATCGCCCCCCCCCCCCCCCCCCCCCCCGAGAAGATCGACACCTCATCCAAATGGCTCTGCAGGATAGATCTGCGTCCTCGTCGGTTCTGGCGCAAGTGGAATGGTGTAACACATCGTAAGGCAAATGACGTTGCCGCAGTGGTAGCACCGGTTCCCGTCAGATCACCGAAGTTAGACGCTGTTGGGCTGGGCTAGCACTTGGATGGGTGACCATCCAGTCTGCCGAGCGCTGTTGGCAAGCGGGGTGCACTCAGCCCTTGTGAGGTCAACTAAACTACTTGATTGAGAAGTAGCGGCTCCGGTCTCGGAAACTGACATACGGCCAGGAGAGCGGTGTGCTGACTACATGCCCCTCCATATCCGCATCCAGTGTCGCCTATGGACTGAGGGTGACACAGTGGCCGGTCGGTACCATTGGGCTTCATGGCGTGTTCGAGAGGAGTTTAGTTTTTAGTTTCGTCACACATCGTAAAATTTCGAGGGTGACAGTCCGTTGCTGTTTATTGCGGCATGGGTTACTTGCGCGTCGTCTACTTCTCCACCCATCTTTGATGAATGTGTGGAATCATGCTAGACGGCAAAGGTATATGGAACGACGTCGCTGGTGACGGGAATGGTATCAGATAGTGTATTGGCACGAATCCACGTTCTGTTTCAAAATAATGGCCGCATTTTGGTTCGCCGCAGACAGGGGGAGCGGTATTACAGTGACTACATTTGCACAAGACATACAGCGCCAATTCGAGGCCTTATGGTGTGGGGTGCTATTGGGTACAACCACAAATCACAACTGGTGCGTGTCCAGGGCACTGTGACCAGTGTGACCTATATGAATGACATCCTGCGACCTGTGGCCATACCCTTTCTGCACAACAACCCCAACGCCATTTTTCAGCAAGACAATGCACCACCACATGTTGCTGCATGAACACGTGCTTTCTTGGTGTCACAGGATGTCAGCCCTTTGTCCTGTCCCGGCAGATCACCAGACTTGTCGCCAATTAAAAATGTGTGGGATATGGTGAAATGACGGCTGCAGCGCTGTGGCCCAATGCCAACCGTCACGGATGAATTTTGGAAGCAAGTGAATGCAGCATGGATGGCTATACCACAGGGCGCCGTTCGCGCCTTATACGCGTCGACGCTGTCACGCGTGGGACAAGTTATCAGGCCCCATGGCATACCCAGTGGCTACTAGGCTACAAGACATGCTGAACCGAGGTGACTGCAGTGCTGATCATTTCTCGAGAACATATTAATGTCCTATTAATCTCTAGTCGTTCAAGGTGTTCTGTTTTTTTTTTCTTCTAAACATGAGTGTATTACCAAGATGTGGTAGTGTAAAAAATGTAAAACAGGGCGCAAATGGTGGATGCAATACAGCTGCTCGGCATTCTGAGCTCCCCCTACAATGCCAGTTCAGTTGTCTGAGAGGTACCGCAAACAGCTGTCGAGAGATGGGAATTGCCGTCTACATGGGATGTCTAAACTCGCAAAGCGCGGCTGAGACCTTGCCCACTCTCGGACACTCCGTGCAAGTTGACACTCGGCACTGTTTACACGACACATGTTTCCCGCAAAAGCTTTCTGAGAGTGAAAAACCTTCGCGTATATACCCAGCCTTACTCCCGGTGTAATGGTGTGGAAAGCTGTCTGGTATGACATCAGGTCACGGTTGGTAATGATTGACAGAACAGCAGTATGTCACAGACGTCCTGCACTAGCTCTCATGTGACTATTATCTTTGAGGCATTTTTCAACAGGACAACGCTCGTACAGATATCTGTGAGCTGTCTGCATTCTCTGTGAGCTGTCTGTGCGTTGTTGAGGCACTCCCGTGGCCAGCAAGATCCCTAGATCTGTCGCCAATGGAACATGTGTGAGACCGCTGGGATGTCAGCTCCATTCCAATGCCAGTATCCAGGATATCAACAGTATGTAGGAGATCAAACTCCTTTTAGCCGTCTAAATTTCGAATTTGTTATTTTATTGGGCTGCCAGTTCTGGCGATTTATTACGCCATCTTCTAGCCCCCTGACCGACGTGTAGGGAGATTCCAACCTTTGATCCGGTCGAAACAGGGCCCAGCGTTCAAAGACTGGTATCTACAGATTTTTGAGACAGTGATCACTTCAGAAATCAAAACTCTACGGATATCAGTTTTCGAACGCTGGCCTCTATTTCGACTGGAACAAAGTTGGCAGTCTTCCTACACGTCGGTCAGGGGGCCTGAAGATGGCGTAATATATCGGCGAAACTGGTAGCCCAATAAAATAACAATTTGGAAATTTAGACGGCTGAAAGGTATCTACACTGAACATCCGAGGTCTCGCGACCATCTGCGGAATGACGGACGTACAAAGACTTACAACAGTTGTCGGCCAGCTTACTTCGTAAAGTATACAACGACTTCACGACACACTCCCAATCGAATCAGTGCATTCCTCCAGGCCAGAGGCGCGCAACGCTATACTGATAAGTGTGCTCATACTACTAAGTTGTTTGTAAATTTGACTTGATTTCTAATCAACAAATTAGCATCATATACTCTCTCAACACGTGAAGTTTCATTTCATTTCCTCCTGTTCCTCTGGGAGCCTGTCTTACTTTTTCCTCAGTCAGTCTATTCCAATTATTGAGTCAAATTTGTGTCCTTCCCGGTGTTGCGGGTGTGCTACTACATCCATGTTCCCTGATATCCCAATAGTTAACGTCGTTCAATTAACGTTTCAACCAACTGTTTGATTCATGCCTCTTAGTAGGATTGGGTACGATGCTTTGGAGGCTTCACAGAATGGACTCTCGTTCCTCGGGTCAGGCATTTAAGCAAGGAGGGAGAGGAGTCAAGCTGTTCATGACCTTCCTCCCAACCGAGCGAGCTGGCGCAGTGGTCAGCACACTGGACTCCCGCTCGGGAGGACGGTGGTTAAAACTCGCGTCCGGTCAGCCTGGTTTAGGTTTTCCATGATTTCCCTGGATCGCTTCAGTGAAATGCCAGGATGGTTACTTTGAAAAGGCACGGTCGACTTCCTTCTCCATCCTTCCCTAATCCGATGGGACCGATGATCTTGCTGTTTGGTCCCCTCACTAAAATCAACCAACCTTCATCTCCCCCCCCCTCCCCCCCGCCCCATCCTCCCCCCCCCCAAAAAAGTAAAGCATTTGTGTTGTCGCGTATGTAGGTTTCCAAGATTCTTAGCTAACTTTTGGAGAATAAAGTTGAATGAAATCTTAAAGTCTCGAAGATGGCAATGGGTTCTAGAAACTACAAACTATGTTTAACACAGGACCCTTTTCATTTTCCTGGCCATAGTGGATGGACTTGCGGCTTGACTGACTGCGGGGAACATTGCAGTTAGTTGCAGGGATTCATTCTCAGGCTGTCTTTCGACGACAAACTCGACACGGTTCCCGAGTATTCATGTAGAAGCGGGAAAGCACAGTAAGGCGAGACATAAAGGGAAATAGCCTCCGCTAACAAGAAAGGAGCAACAGAAAGGCTCATTTCCCGAAGGTCGGAGAACACGACTGAAATAAACAGCATTCCTCTCATTCACACGTTCACATAGCTTTATGAAACGTTGTTACATTATGAGAAGTGGCAGCTTTGTATGTAATATTTGCCACAGTAAATAATTTTCTTGAGTAGATGTATAAAGGAGACTCGTTTCCGAAGTTATACGAGTATATATTGTTGACAAGTAGCAAGTTCGGTGTCGGGCATTGGTTGAGCTAGGTGTGTGCTGGGTGTGGAGGTCCGATTTTGGAATGCTGTTGCTGTAACTTGGCATATAGTGAAGAAGGTGATATCCTGCTATGTACCCGCGTTTCCGTAAGAGCGTGTAAGCATTTAACAAGACATACAGAATGCTCCACTGAACAATTGTAGGTAGGGGACCTGGGGTTCGGAGACTTCAGCTTAAGGAAATACAGAACTAATTCGTTTACCGCTTTGTCTAGCATTACTGTTTTCCACCTTATTTACAAATAACACGCGTACAAGTTTACATGTAATGTGCTATTCATTTACTTGCGCATACCTTATTTCCTGCAAAGAAACGAGGAGGATGAGTTTGATTACTAGTAAGCTAGTAAGTATTTCCTGGTCGCTGGATTGGCGGGGGGTCCTATTCCATGGCCTGCGAGGTCACCTGACCTGAAGACCCTTGATTATTTTTTATGGGGATATCTAAAGTCACTTGTGTATGAGACCCCAGTGGATACAGAGATAGAATTAATTGCCAGAATTGCAGCTGTCTGTGGTGTGATTCGAAACACACCAGGGTGTGTCAGAATCTTGTTCGCTTGCATTAAGGTTGATGACGGTCGGTTTCAGAACATTTTGCAAGATACGGTACAAATGGTACGTTCATTGTGTCAATGATGGTATTTTCAGTTAACTATAACTAATGTAAGTGAAAAAGTACATAGTACTGAGATTTTATTCCTATTACCTCCTTAAGCTGTCTTCTCCAACTCCAGGTTCCCTACCTCAAATTGTTCAGCAGAGCATCCTATACGTCCTGTTAAATTTCTGCACGAGAGTGTTTCCAAATCTGTTTCAGTGCTCCAGGCGTATATATACGACTTGCTATGAAAAATATTTACAGCTGTTCCCTGCCACAGTCATATAGATATGTATAACGTCTACTATACGGCCAGAGAGTCGGAGATGATTGTTGCAGAAGTATATGCGATCTAATTGTTGGAATACTGGGAAGTATCCGAACGACATATTGAATACTGAATTCTCTTTAGAGGTCATTGGTATCGCAACATTATCTAGTTGGAGTGGTGTGCTTTCCTCATTATCGGACAAAAATATCACGGCGTTAGTGTCCGTTTACAAAATATGAGGTGCTAAGTCTTCTAAATCAAAGTGACGACTTGGACTCCATCATGCCCACTGCAGCTGACTATGGTTGGACAGACAGTGATGCCGATGAGCCGTCACAACAGATATTCAAAATATTTGTGTACGAACAAACGCTGAACCAGGAAATGCAGAATCAGATTCAAATGGTTCAAATGCGGTTCAAATTGCAATCAAATACTTTTTCAAACGGAAGATATTGGAAAGTAACGCAACTGTCCATTTTCGATACAAGTTAAACAGATAAGACTTAAAGAAACTCAGATCACTTGCAAATATCACACATTTCATGATAAAAGGCCTTCTTTTGTTTCAAGGTACAAGATGTACAGAGTACAGTATTGTTAGGTAGTTCGAAAAGTATAGCGTTTCACTATCGGTAAAATTCTGTACATGGAGGATTAAAAAATGTTCAGAATAGTTTTGATACATAATACAGGGCAAAAAAAATTTAAACCGACAAACTCTGGGAGGTTTTAGGGGACATCAAAACAAATATTTTTCCCTAATGTCATTTTTTCCTATGAGGAAAAAACGGTGGAGGCCGTATCACGCTCTTCAATTGTTGGAGGCCGTATTACGATCTTCAGTTGTTAGAGGGCGTATTACACTCTTCAGTTGTAGGCAACTGCTGTCCACCAGTGTAGTAGTGCACTGTCTCTGTTTACTAATGGAGCGATACACCTGGAGTGAGTACACTGACATGCTTGGTGCGTACTACGTAGCGCACCACAACGGACGATCTGCACAGCGGGTTTATCAACAACAATATCTTAATCGCCGTATCCCGCATCATACGACCTTTGGTGCTGTGTACCAACGTCTGCGTGAGACCGGGTCATTTAGCAGATTACCTGGACAGGGACGCCGTCGCACGGTAAGAACGCTGCAGTTTGAGGAAGCTGTCTTGCAGCATGTGGAGCGGGATCCTTCAATCAGCACTCGTGCAATTGCACGTAACATGGGGACGAATCAGACGAATGTAAGAACAGTCCTTCGAAAGCACTTGTTACGTCCATTTCACTTACAGCGTGTCCACAACCTGGAACCAGTTGATTATCCACCGAGATCACAGTTTTCGTAGTGTTTCTTGGAACAGTGTGAAATGCATCCTACATTTTCATCCTCTGTGTTGTTTACCGATGAAGCAACGTCCGGGCGTGATGGAGTCTTCAACATGCACAATTCGCATGTTTGGAGTGAGGATAACCCACATGCCACAGTTATTAGCGCTCATCAAGTACGGTTCTTCGTGAATGTGTGGGTCGGTGTTGTTGGGGACTGTTTAACTGGGCCGTATCTGCTACCTAGGCCATTAAATGGCAGGCACTATTACAATTTTCTCGCCAGAATTGCTGGAAAACGTCCCGCTCCCTACAAGACAACGCATGTGGTTCCAACATGACGGGGCGCCGGCACATTTCAGTCGTCGTGTGCGTCGATTCCTGGACCGACGGTTCCCAGAAACGTGGATTGGCAGAGGTGGTCCTGTACCATGAGCTGCTCGATTCCCAGATATGTCTCCTCTGGACTTATTTGTTGGTTTAATTAATTTGTCGCCAGAGAAATCTTCCTCTACCGGTTTAAATACTCCTCATAGGAAAAAATGACATTAGGGAAAAATATTTGTTTTGATGTCCCCTACAACCTCCCAGAGTTTGTCGGTTTAAATACTTTTCACCCTGTATAGGGCTTAAACGTGTAAAACAGGAAAGATGTACAAATGTTGCGCAAAAGTCAGTCTCATGTCTGAAAACAACAAAAACTGCTGAAGACGACGGAAACTGCTTATAGTGTCTTTATTGGATATTACTCCATGTGATTCTAAAATCCGTCACTGGAGTGAACTACCGAACAAAAAACATCGTGTTTTCCTAGTTACACTATTCTCTAGGTACTAGACTCTACCCTACTGCACACCGCTGGAGAGGTAAAGCGTTCCTAGTGGTGAAAAAAAAAATTAAAAAAACAACAACACAGGTCCTTCCCGTTTCCACGAAGAGTCATCAAACAGACGGGCAAAACTGTAGGTCTTGTTTCTGACGTCGATCTGTTGTATGATTATGGAACAATTTTTATGCTCACGTAATGTAAAATTTATGGCAACTGAGAATCTTGGCAAGAATCAACATGGGTTCTGAATACGACAATCATGTGGTAGTTCTCTCAATTTTCCCACGAGATCCAGAAAGCAGTAACATCCTCTCAGGTTGATGCCGTATTCCTTGATTTCTGGACGGCTTTCAGTACAGTTCCCACTGCCGCATAATGATCAAAATACGAGCGTACCAGACCAGCTGCGTACCAGACCAGCTGTGTCACTAGACTGATGGGTTTCTAGAGAGGGGAGGAGGGGGAAGAAGAGGCAGCTACAAAATCTAACCACCCCCAACCCCGCTCCCCCAAGAAACGAACCCCTGGACCTGTTGTTGTTGTGGTCTTCAGTCCTGAGACTGGTTTGATGCAGCTCTCCATGCTACTCTATCCTGTGCAAGCTTCTTCATCTCCCAGTACCTACTGCAACCTACATCCTTCTGAATCTGCCCTCCAATACTAAATTGGTGATCCCTCGATGTCTCAGAACATGTCCTACCAACCGATCCCTTCTTCTAGTCAAGTTGTGCCACAAACTCCTCTTCTCCCCAATTCTATTCAATACCTCCTTATTAGTTATGTGATCTACCCATCTAATCTTCAGCATTTTTCTGTAGCACCACATTTCGAAAGCTCTTCTTGTCTAAACTATTTATCGTCCACGTTTCATTTCCATACATGGCTACACTCCATACAAATACTTTCAGAAACGACTTCCTGACATTTAAATGGCTCTGAGCACTATGGGACTTAACATCTTAGGCCATCAGTCCCCTAGAAGAACTACTTAAACCTAACTAACCTAAGGACATCACACACATCCATGCCCGAGGTAGGATTCGAACCTGCGACCGTAGCAATCCCGCGGTTCCGGACTGAAGCGCCTAGAACCGCACGGCCACCGCGGCCGGCCTGACATTTAAATCTATACTCGACGTTAACAATTTTTTCTTTTTCAGAAACGCTTTCCTTGCCATTGCGAGTCTATATTTTATATCCTCTCTACTTCGACCATCATCATTTATTTTGCTCCCCAAATAGCAAAACTCCTTTACTACTTTAAGTGTCTCATTTTCTAATCTAATTCCCTCAGCATCACCCGACAGCCTGGACCTAGGTCTGCCTAATTACTTGAGTTACTCATGCAAGTAAGAGCGAGGACGATGCTCGTGATGCTATGTGGAACAGAATCTCCTTCCTCAGGTTCGACAATCAGAGGTACCTGTGGGCAGGTTAGGTGCACGCAGTAAAAGGTTTACTCACCTGTGCGTTTCCGTACGGGACCAGGGTGAGTTTCATCAGCTCGGGCGCCTCTGTGTAGGCGGACGCCAGCTGACCCGTGATGAAGGACTGGCAGCAGGGGCACAGCGACTCGTAGTACACCCCCACCTCCACGGGGCGCACGTAGCCCTCGGCAGTGATGACTACCATCGCCGAAGCCTGAAACGTGGAATGTGTGCATCAGCGTGATTGCAGATCAAGCAGAATAACGTGGCACCTGCACATAGACGCTTTCTCGTTCTGAGCACTGGCTGGGTCCACCCTGCAGTTCTGAATGGGTGGGCCCCGCAGCCAATTGGCTTGGCTCTGAGCACTATAGGACTTAACTTCTGAGGTCATCAGTCCCCAAGAACTTAGAACTACTTAAACCTAACCAACCTAAGGACATCACAAACATCCATGCCCGAGGCAGGATTCGAACCTGCGACCGTAGTGGCTCTGCACAACTACACTCCCCCCCCCCCCCCTCCTCCAATTTCCCGTTCACACCTCACACCTCACGCTTCAGCCGACTTGGTATTCCCCCTGAACACGAATAGTAATAGGGGCCGGGGGATACAAAGTGGGCTGAGGCGCGCATGAGAATCAATTGAAGACATCAAGTCTGAAAATGAAGCCGTGATAATAATTTGGCACTTTATTTTACAGGTACGTCTTGATCACTCAAACTTTCACACTTCACTATTACCAGTTTCGGCTACTGCTATTTCCAGAAGTGTTACAAACAAAAACAGGATTTAACCAACTAAGTTCAGTTTGCTGACGCTAAATCTACAAAAGTCCTGGTGCTACATGAGAAAGATAAACGTGTTTACATGATTAACAGCCATGCATACAAGCCATACATACCACAAAATATCCTGATGTAGTATCAACGTCAAACTACACATGGACATTTGGAAATTTGTGGTAAGGTCTTATGGGACGAAACTGCTGAGGTCATCGGTCTCTAAGGTTACACACTACGCTAATGACGACACACACACACACACACACACACACACACACACACACACACACACACATGCCCGAGGGAGGGCTCGAACCTCCGATGGGGGGAGCCGCTCGGACCGTGACAAGGCGGCCCTGACGGCGCGGCTACCCCGCGCGGCAAACTAAATATTATTAACAGCCGTGTATACAAGCCATACATACCACAAAATATCTTGATGTAGTATCATCGTCAAACTAAACATGAAGGTACATAATAACCGTGGTGACGATCAGAATGCGTCAGGTGTTTATACAAAAAACTGAAGCTAGCAGAGGGCACTACAGCTATAATACATGATTAACCAGTATCACAAATTTAATGGTTAAAAACCAGTGTGCTCAGTCATTAATTAAAATTGCTTCAGCCCGCATCTCGTGGTCGTGCGGTAGCGTTCTCGCTTCCCACGCCCGGGTTCCCGGGTTCGATTCCCGGCGGGGTCAGGGATTTTCTCTGCCTCGTGATGGCTAGGTGTTGTGTGATGTCCTTAGGTTAGTTAGGTTTAAGTAGTTCTAAGTTCTAGGGGACTGATGACCATAGATGTTAAGTCCCATAGTGCTCAGAGCCATTTGAACCATTTTAAAATTGTTTCACATGACAAACGAGCCCCTGACAGTAAAACATGTACTAACATACTATAGGTGGAATTAGATCCATACTTAAAATCCACATAAAAGTGCAAATACTAATAATGTGAAGCTCCTAGCTGGGCAAAGTAAAACATACAATTGTGTAAAATCCAGTATAAAAATAAGAGCACTTTCGGTACACATTGAGACAGAGACAAAACATTCGGCAGGAAACATTGAGAATGATATGAAAGTGTTGAATAGGGCGCCAAAGGGGCATCTACTGAACCTACTCAAGGAAATGGAGATTTATGTACACAGAAAACGGCAACTGGAATTACTGCTGAACGAACAAATCTTCAAATGTGTGTGAATTCCTAAGGGCCCAAACAGCTTAGGTCATCGGTCCCTACACTTATACACTACTTAAACCAACTTAACTAAAGAAAAAGCCAGTAAAACTTAAATGGGATCTAGAAAAACTGAGGCACTGGCAAAGCGCTATGCTCATGAAACAGACAACCTAGCTAAGAATTTTCAACATGGTGGAGTAAATGAAGACTGGGATGAAATTAAACCTGCTATATACAAAGCAGCAGAAAAGATAGTTGGAAGAACTGAAGCCAAAAACAAGAGGAAATGGATTACAGCAGATATTATTGAGCTTATAGAAAACAGGAGAATATAGAAAAATGCAACTGATGAACAAAGAAAGGCTGAATACAGAAGACTAAGGTATTTAGTTAATAGAGAAGCTAGGAAAGCAAAAGAAAATTTTCTTGAAGAAATGTGCAGAGAAGTGGAAGAAAATATGCAAAACGGAAGGACTGATTTAGCCTACAGAACAGCAAATCAATTGTTTAACAAACTTAAAACAAAAGTCTCAGGCACAATAGAAAATAAAGAGGGGAAAATGCTGCTTGGTGAAGACATGGTGAAGAGATGGAAAGAATACATAGAGGAGTTGTATGCCGGAACACCTCTTTCAGAGGAATTAATAGGAAGAGAAGAGCAAGCAGACGAAGATGACAAGGGAGATGACATTCTGCAAGAAGAATTTGACAGAGCTCCAAAAAAACTAAGGGATAACAAAGCAACGGGTATTGATGACATCCCTGCAGAACTAATGAAGAATGCTGGTGACAGCATGAAAATGATGCTGCTTAAACTTATTAGGTCCATCTATAACACAGGAGAGATACCGACAGACTTCTAGAAATGTGTCATTGTTCCTATACCAAAGAAGGCAGCAGCTACAAAATGCGAACAGTACCGAACTCTAAGCCTAATATCACATGCATAAAAAATTCTCATAAAAATAGTTCTGAGGAAAATTGAAGAGAAGGTGGAGGATATGCTGAGTGAAAATCAGTTTGGTTTCAGAAGGGGATTGGGAACAAGAGAGGCGATTCTGGCACTGAGACTCGTTATCGAAAAGCAATGACAGAAAAATAAACCAACTTATATTGCCTCTGTAGATCTGGAAAAGGCATTTGATAACGTTATCTGGCAAGAGATGCTCAGAGTGCTGAGGAAAAGTGGAATAAAGTACAAAGACATCCGTGTGATACTCAGCTTCTATAAGAATGAGGTGCCAGTGATTAGGAACTGTCACCATGAACAAGAAGCAAATATTAGAAAAGGGGTAGGACAAGGATGTGCTCTCTCTCCTCTTATATTCAACGCTTACATCCAGCAAGCTATAGACCAAGTCCGAGAATCCACTGTGTTGTGGGTCAAAATTAATGGGCAGAAGATAGACATGCTACCTTATGCAGATGATATTGCTATAGTCACGGAGACAAAAGATCTAGAGGAAGTCCTCAGAACAATGGAAAAAATTCTATTCAGTCAGTATGGAATGAGAATAAACAAGAAAAAGACTAAAGTGATGGTATGCAGTACAGGAGCAGAATATGAACCTCTGAGAATGAGAAATCACAAGATATGGTAGAAGCCGGAAAGAAATTGCGACCAGAATACAAAAGGCCAAAATTGAATTTAATCGGAGAAGGAACTTACTCACCAGCAACATCAGTGTGAAAATAAGGAAACGTATCATGAAAGGTTTCATTTGGAGTGTAGCCCTATACGGATGTGAAACTTGGACAATTGGAAGAGAAGAGAGAAGACTGCTACAGGCCCTGGGGATGTGGTGCTATAGAAGGATGATGAAGATCAGCTGGAGAGACAAAGTAACAAATGAAGAGGTGCTTAGAAGAGTACAGGAAACCAGATCTCTGTGGAGGCACATCCAAACAAGAAGAGACAAACTTGTAGTGCACATCCTACAACACAACAACATCACTGGAACAATAGCAGAAGGAGCTGTTGAGGGAAGGAATCGGCGGTGGCGACCAAGGATATCATCATACATGCAACAGACCATGAATGACGTTGGATGTAACACATACGTGGAAATGAAGAGGAAGGCAGATAGAAGAGAGGAATGGCGCTCCGCTGCAAACCAACCTCAGGGTTGAACACTAAAAGAAGAAGAAGAAACTAACTTATGCTACGAACAAAACACACCACCATGCCCGAGACAGGACTCGAACCTCCGGCGGAAGGGGCCGCGCGCTGAACGAACAGAATGAGTTTAACCTGACTGCTTATTCTGATGTATTCAGAAAACTACTGGTTTGACCAGTTGAGCAGCGTCGAGCGTCCCAGCGGATTGGCGTGCGGTCGTGTGCGACGACCGCCGGCGACGAGGAGACTGGGCCTTCCTCCGCAAGTTCCGCCGCAGGAAAACAAGAACGTCAAACAGAGAAGCCACGACTTGTCGCCATTGAGACCACACTCCAGATGTTTAATCGGCTATCGATTTTTAATTTTTAATTAATAGTCACTGCTTCGTTAATTACTTTACAATTACGTTTATGGTAATTGATCTGTCAGGCTGGAAGATTTGATTTTATAGGTGTTTTTAATCTTATACTTTTTATACTGGCTTCATACAACTGTATGTTTTACCTTGACAGGCTAGAAGCTTCACATTATTTGCACTTTTTATGTGGATTTTAACTATGGATCCAATTCCACTTGAAGTATGTCAGTACATGTTTTATTATGAGACGCTCGTTTTGCCATGTGAAGTAATTTTAATTACTGACTACGCATACCACATTTTAACCATTACAACTGCGATACTGGTTAATCATGTAGCCTAGTTATAGTGATTTCTGCTGGCCTCAGTTCTTTCGCATAAATACCAGACGCATTCTGAATATCGCCAGCACTTACTATGTATTTACATGTTTAGTTTGAAGTTGATACTACATCAGAATATTTAGTGATATGTATGGCTTGTATGCACGGCTGCTGATTCTGTAAACACTTATCTTTCTTATGTAGCCCCAGACCTTTTATAGATTTAGCGTCAGCAAACTGAACTTAGTTGGTTAAATCCTGTTTTTGTTTGTAACACTTCTGGAAATAGCAGTAGCCGAAACTGGTAATAGTGAAGTGTGAAAGTTTGAGTGATCAAGACGTACCTGTAAAATAAAGTGCCAAAGTATTATCACGGCTTCATTTTCAGGCTTGATGTCTTCAATTGATTCTCATGCGCGCCTCAGCCCAGTTGGTACTCCGCCCCCAGTACTGGTGGAGTTCAGGGGAATACCAGGCAGGCTGAGGTGTAAACGGGAACTTGGAATGGGGATAGTTCGAGCAGTTGTTCAGAACTACTGTGCCAGGGTGGTGTAGTGGTTAGCGCACCTGCCTAGTGAGGAACGGAGAACAGACCCGGCTTGTTATTCCACCTTGATACAAATTTTCGTTCGTCGCTCCTGTCTGCATATATACACCATAGATGTCTGAGACTTGAAAAGGTCTCTGGAACCATTTGGTTTCATTTGTTTAAATTTTTGTCGAAAAAGTCAAACAAGGAAGCTAAAATCTCATTAAAAGCCGAGTTTGAGAGGGTTACACGAACAGTTAGCTGTTTCAGTTACTCAATAAAGAGAATAAATAACGAGTGGGGAAAATGGGCTGCAAGTACCGTCCGAGAGTTAACTACACTCATGCTCATAAATTAAGGATAATTGCAGAATCTGGTGCCACACAACGTGGCACTACACAAAACTGGCGCTAATGGCATAGGCACAGCAATCCTAGCTCAAACAAATTTCCTACATCACAATGACTAGGTGACAGCTCAAAATTACATGCAATAAAACAACGCCCATCTTGAACTTGTTATAAAACATTTCACGTCACTGTATTCTTACTTTAAAAGAAAAATCCATTTTGTTAATTTGTGACATATATTTCATTATTAGTGCAAATCAGAATACCTATCGGTGGTATGATATCGTGTTTCCTGAAATTCGCTTTTCGTTGTACCAGTTCGCTCAAAACATAGGCCAAAAGTTTTGGAAAAATTTGCGGTAAGTTCCTATGGGACCAAACTGCTAAGGTCACCGGTCCCTAGGCGTACACACTACTTAATCTAACTTAAGCTAAGTGACACTAAGGACAACACACACACCCATGACCAAGGGAGGACTCGAACCTCCGACAAGGGAAGCCAATATAGGCAAAAAAAAAAAAAAAAAAAAAAAAAAAACAGATGTTATATGGTAATTAAAAATGTAATGAGGTCGTAAACAGAGCCGTCAATCTGTATAAAACATTCGTTGTGAAAGCAAACTCATTAAAAAATTCGCCTCTTCCAGAAGACATCTCGTTAATAGTGTTTAGTACCCCCTCCGGATTTGATAACTGATTCAAATTCGGCGAGGCCACAAGTTTTCTTAGGTACGCTTTATCAAGCTGAAACCACTCGTTGATGATTATGTCCCACAAATGTACCGCATTAAGGGCATTTTAACTGCTGTGTATCGCCTGCTGTTCTAAATAGACCGAAAAATTCTGTGAGATTAAGATCGTGCGGTTTTGCAGCCAGTCGATATACCAGACAGCCCGAATGTCGCGAGTCTTGCAAGATAGGCCTCCCGCCAATAACGCAAGGTTCCAGACAGACGGAGCGAGACCGCCCGCAAATTCCAGCGGCATACTGCAGCTGTTGTTACGTTACACTTCTCGGGCCATGGTTAGCAAATAGTGTGGAGCTTCGCAATGCTGCGCATCAGGATACAAGCCAGACTCCATGGCTTAACCAGCAGAGTTCCTGCTCCGATTCTAGTCGCAATCGCAGCTATAACTCCAGCTCATCAGCATGCCGACAACGAATCCGACTTGGAATCAACCGCTAATCATCAACGCACGACACCGTCACAGAAAAGTGCTTACATCTGCACAGATACTCCGCAAGCTACCTACGGAGCGTGGCGGAGGGTACCCTGTACGACCACTTGTCATTTTCTTTCCTCTCCCACACGCAAATAGAGCGAGGCAAAACCAACTGTCTACGAGGGTTATCCAGAAAGTAAGCTCCGATCGGTCGCGAAATGGACACCACAGTGAAAACCCGATGAAGCTTTGCACAGATGGATTGGTTAGCGTCTCTCGTATGACTTTCGATTGCATCAAGGCGCTCTTTTCAGTTGTGAGAGAGTAAAGGCGCCTACAGCAACGATGTCTCCCGCCAAGTACAGGGTGTTTCAAAAATGACCGGTATATTTGAAACGGCAATACAAACTAAACGAGCAGCGATAGAAACATACCGTTTGTTGCAATATGCTTGGGACAACAGTACATTTTCAGGCGGACAAACTTTCGAAATTACAGTAGTTACAATTGTCAACAACAGATGGCGCTGAGGTCTGGGAAACTCTATAGTACGATATTTTCCACATATCCACCATGCGTAGCAATAATATGGCGTAGTCTCTGAATGAAATTACCCGAAACCTTTGACAACGTGTCTGGCGGAATGGCTTCACATGCAGATGAGATGTACTGCTTCAGCTGTTCAATTTTTTCTGTATTCTGGCGGTACACCTGGTCTTTCACGTGTCCCCACGGAAAGAAGTCACAGGGGTTCATGTCTGACGAATAGGGAGGCCAATCCACGCCGCCTCCTGTATGTTTCGGATAGCCCAAAGCAATCACACGATCATCGAAATATTCATTCAGGAAATTAAAGACGTCGGCCGTGCGATGTGGCCGGGCACCATCTTGCATAAACCACGAGGTGTTCGCAGTGTCGTCTAAGGCAGTTTGTACCGCCACAAATTCACGAAGAATGTCCAGATAGCGAGATGCGGTAATCGTTTCGGATCTGAAAAATGGGCCAATGATTCCTTTGGAAGAAATGGCGGCTCAGACCAGTACTTTTTGAGGATGCAGAGACGATGGGACTGCAACATGGGGCTTTTCGGTTCCCCATATGCGCCAGTTCTGTTTATTGACGAAGCCGTCCAGGTAAAAATAAGCTTCATCAGTAAACCAAATGCTGCCCACATGCATATCGCCGTCATCAATCCTGTGCACTATATCGTTAGCGAATGTCTCTCGTGCAGCAATGGTAGCGGCGCTGAGGGGTTGCTGCGTTTGAATTTTGTATGGATAGAGGTGTAAACTCTGGCGCATGAGACGATACGTGGACGTTGGCGTCATTTGGACCGCAGCTGCAACACGGCGAACGGAAACCCGAGGCCGCTGTTGGATCACCTGCTGCACTAGCTGCGCGTTGCCCTCTGTGGTTGCCGTACGTGGTCGCCCTACCTTTCCAGCACGTTCATCCGTCACGTTCCCAGTCCGTTGAAATTTTGCAAACAGATCCTTTATTGTATCGCTTTTCGGTCCTTTGGTTACATTAAACCTCCGTTGAAAACTTCGTCTTGTTGCAACAACACTGTGTTCTAGGCGGTGGAATTCCAACACCAGAAAAATCCTCTGTTCTAAGGAATAAACCATGTTGTCCACAGCACACTTGCACGTTGTGAACAGCACACGCTTACAGCAGAAAGACGACGTACAGAATGGCGCACCCACAGACTGCATTGTCTTCTATATCTTTCACATCACTTGCAGCGCCATCTGTTGTTGAAAATCGTAACTACTGTAATTTCGAAAGTTTGTCCGCCTGAAAATGTACTGTTGCCCCAAGCATATTGCAACAAATGGTATATTTCTATCGCTGCTCGTTTAGTTTTTATTGCCGTTTCAAATATACCGGTCATTTTTGAAACACCCTGTAGGAGGGCCCGCAGAGAGGCTTCGCCTTAATGAATGCAGCCCACCTAACACAACTGCCACGCACTTCCTTCTTCATGGCAATTCTCAGGCACATTCTGCAGGGGCAGTGAAGATGCTCCTGCAGCCCTTTCGATGGCAAGTGTTCGATCACCCACAACACAGCCTTAATTGGCTCATCCTGAGTATCATCTCTGTTCACATGAAACGCTGGATACGAAGACAACACCTGGGCGCAAGCTACGCACTATAGACCAGCGTAGAGAATGATCGAGAAGCACCTTCTATGATGATGCTGTTGAAAATTGGGTTTAATGCTCCGACAAATGTCTAAGTTGGAGCAGCGATTATGTAGAGAAGTATGTGGAAAGTGTAGCTAACTCTGCAAAAAAATGTTTCTGATTTTCACTGTGGTTTCCATTTAGCAACCGATCGGAACTTACTTTCTGGACAACCCTCGTATGTGCCTCCATATGAGCCCTAATTTATCTTCGTGGTCCTTACACGGACTGTATGTTGACGGCAATAGAATCGTTCGAGAGTCATCTTCAAATGCCGGCACGCTAAATTTTCTCAGTAGTGTTTCACGAAAAGAACGTCGTCTTCTCCTCAAGGATTCCCAATTGGGTTCACGAAGCATCTCCGTAACACTTTCATGTTGTTCAAACCCACCGGTAGCAAATCTAGCAACCCGCCTTTGAATCGCTTCGATGTCTTCCTTCAATCCGACCTGGTACAGATCCCAAAGACTCGAGCAGTATTCAAGAAGGAGTCGCACCAGCGTCCTACATGCGGTCTCCTTTACAGATGAACTACTGTTTCCCAAAATTCTCCCGATAAACGGAAGTCGACTGTTCACCTTTCCTACAACACTTCTCACATGCTCGTTCCTTTTCATGTCGCTTTGTAACGTCACGCCCATATATTTAAACAACATTAGTAATACTGTAACGGAACATTACAGGTTTGTTCTTCCTTCTCTTTCGCTTTAACTTATTTCCAAATCTAGCGCTAGCTGTCATTTTATCTAAGTCGTCTTCTATCTTCCTACATAACTTCGACACCTTACCGTACAACACAGTCTCGTCAGTAAACAACGGCAGATTGCTGCCCATCCTGTCCGCCAAATCATTTCTGTATACAGACTATAATAGCGGTCCTATCACACTTCCCTGGACCATTCCTGACGATACTTTCGTCTCTGATGAACATTCGCCGTCGAAGACAACATGCTGGGTTCTATTACTTAAGAAGTCTTCGAGCCACTCATATATCTGTGACCTTATTCCATATACTCTCACCTTCTTTAACAGCCTGCAATGTGGCACCTTGTCAAATGCTTTCCCGAAATCTAGAAACATGGACTGTGCCTGTTGCCCTTCATCCATAGCTCGCAGTGTATCTGTGAGAAAAGGACAAGCTGAGTTTAGCAGGAGCGATGCTTTCTAAAGCCATGCTGATTCGTGGACATAAGCGTCTCAGTCTTAAGAAAGTTTATTACATTCGAATTGAGAATATGTTTAAGGACTCTGCAGCAAAATAAATGGCTCTGAGCACTATGGGACTTAACATCTGAGGTCATCAGTTCCCTAGAACTTAGAACTACGTAAACCTAACTAGCCTAAGGAAAACCTAAGGAAATCACACACATCCACGCCCGAGGCAGGATTCGAACCTGCGACCGTAGCGGTCGCGCTGTTTCAGACTGAAGACTCTGCAGCAGTCCGAAGTTAGGGATATTGGTGTATAATGTTGTGGGACCTTTCTTTTACGTTTCTTACACACTGGAATCAGCTGCGCTTTTTTCCAGTCGCTTGGGACTTTGTGCTGGGCGAGAGCTTCACGACAAATCAAAAATGGTTCAAATGGTTCTGAGCACTATGGGGCTTAACATCTGTGGTCATCAGTCCCCTAGAACTTAGAACTACTTAAACCTAACTAACCTAAGGACATCACACACATCCATGCCCGAGGCAGGATTCGAACCTGCGGCCGTGGCAGTCGCGCGGTTCCGGACTGCGCGCCTAGAACCGCTAGACCACCGCGGCCGGCTTCACGACAAATGCTAGGTAAGGGGCGAATGCTGTAGAGTACTCTTTGTAAAATGGGAAAGGAGACGTTGGAGTTCACCGATCTGGACTTAATCCCTGAAGGTGACTGACACAGACTACGAGTCATATAAAACGGTCTGCTGAAGTTGAGTATTGTGTTGTTGAATAAATGAGTGTCTTGCAATTTTAATTTCTAGTAATTTCATTCGTCAACATGGGACGTATTAATGAAGCACTGTGAACCTGACTCTTGTCTCTCTGGAAGACGGACGTGGCCACAGCATATTCATCAAGGACATGTGCAACAACCAGGAGTACTCACTCACCGAGAATGATGAACATACTGTAGTTATTTGGAAAGTAGCTGTCTAACTGAATTTCGAGTGTGTACCAGTAACTCCAGTGAGTATACGTGCCGCTCTATGAACAGAGCTGTTTTCATGATCAAGACGAACTGTCTATAGCATACTGATCATAAAGATGCAGAAGATACAGGAACCACTGGCCACATAGGTCATCGCTCTCATAGCGCAACTGCATAGAAGTGGTAAGTTGAAAATGTGTAGTAGAAATACGATGGTTGCCCAGAAAATAATGCACTACATTTTTTTATTCAAATATTCTTTATTGAACATAATGAGAATTACACACACGAAATAATGGTGTTTTATCTACACACCCTATTTGTCCACATAATCTACATCCCGTTCTATAGCCTTCCTCCAGAGCGAAACAAGGGAGTGTGTGCCGTGACGGTACCAATCCTTGTCCTGGTGGTGGTGAATCACCTCCTCATCGTCCTCAAAATGTCTTCCAAGAATGGCAACCTTTGCTGGCCGAAACAAGTGGAAGTCCGAGGGGGTTAGTGTGACACCCGTGGATGGTCTCCCCGACTGCTGCAAATCGTGGAGCTCCGCCGAACCGCCTTCTGATGACCTCACCCTCCGTGCCCAGCGACTACCTCTACTTCTGTCGCCAGCAGATGCTCCACAGACTTCGAACAAGCGTTTGTGAATATTCCCCACAGTTTCTTTCTCTGCTGGGAGAAATTCAATGACGGCACGTTGCCTGTAACGTACATCACGTACAGACGCCATTTTGAAACTGTCCTGCAGCTACGCTATCTGTCGGAGGTGACGGAAACTTGACGCGCTCACTCAGGAGACTTCAAATAATACATACGTAACGTTTCGCATTCGTAGCGTATTTTTCGGCTGAGAAAAAAAATGCACTGCATTACTTTCTGGACAATCCTCGTAAATGGCAGTTGCATCGCACAGAAATATAACCATAAGAGTTGTAGCAACGTTTCGTGTTATATTAACCTGAAGACCATTTCATTTATGTTTTTGAGAAATCAAAAAGCAATCATTTTCCTCTCCCCTCCTTCTCCCAGAGCGGATTTTCCTCCTTCCCCCCCCCCGCCCCCCCAGAGTCCCTGCACCCTCTCCTGTGTCCCACCCACGTCATTCCCTCCCCAGCCCACCAATCTCTCCACCCCTCCATCCCTCCCTTCTTCCCTTCCCCCTCATCCCCATGCCCCTGGCAGATTCTGTGTTTGCTCATCGTCTTCAGTGTGCTACGTCAGTGTTGTGTTTGGTGCTGTTCTCCTGTGCGTCCAGAGCTGTGATTTTAATTGTGTGCTGCACTTGTACATGGTGTTACTGTCAGTGATCGTTATGTGCTGCGCCATCCGTCGCTACTTAAATGCTCCAGCCACATTTCGCCTTGTGTTCTTTGTCCCAGTGTGAGATTTTTTTTGTGTGCAACACTTTTTTAAGGTTTTTATGTCCATTTTAGAGTCGCCCCCATTTTGTCTGTTCTCTTCCATTATGTTCCCCCTTTTGATGTTTATGTACTCCATATTTTCTCCTTCGTAATTTTAAATGTCTTCTATTGTATAATTAAGGTCTTTCAGCTGAAGAGCAGCGCACATGCTGCTGCCAGCCCGCTCCTAATGGGGAATTGGAGTACAATAAAGAAAAAAAATTCTCTTGGTATACCAAATCAACATGGATTACAAAGTGAGGACCCAGCAAGAAGTCTGTACCTGCCAAGTGAACATTCATCAGTAAGAAATCCGAAGCAAATAATGGCAAATTTTAATTTTTTTTTAAACTGCACTTCTAGCTGGCTGCTTTCAAATTTATAAGCCCTGTAATTATTATACAGCCTCTGAAATGATAGACGAGGAGTAGAAGATGGACCGAAAGAGTGGGACGAGGAGAAAGGGAGAGGATGAGATGAACAGGGAGAGGGCTCGAAGAGATGGACAGAGAAAGGGAATGAAGGTTCCACAAAATTTGTGTGAGTAGACTTGTGCTTAGGGAGCGATTTTAAGTGCAACGGCGACGTAAGACTAATCGCAGGTAAGGCAGTGACGGAATCAGAGAGGGGGAGTAGGTGGACATACAGAAGGGGGATAGATGTAATAGGAAGGGGTTGTAAACGAAAAGAGAGATGGAAGATGATGGATAGAGAGTGTGGGGAGGAAGAGATGCAGAGAGAAAAGGGTGGATTTGATAGAGGAGGAGAACGAGATGGAGAGAGAGAGGGGAGCAGAGATGTATGGGGTGCAGTCCTAATATCCCAATAAACTTTATCTGGGAACATGATTGAATTTAGGATACAGAAGCTGTGACTTTGTTAAGACCCTCCCATTTTTTCTGTATATTTTATGTAAGCTTACGCTACGCTATAGAGCACGTGATTTGAGAAAATTAGTTCCGGGTTCTCTGGACACCGAACGAGGTGTCCCGGAATTAAAAGAGACAATATTCGGTGGGGCTTTTAGTTGAGCTTCAGTACGAGATGTATTAGAAATCAATACATTGAAGAGAACGGTATTAAACTGATGCGCCAAAGAAACTGGTATAGGCACGCGTATTCAAATACAGAGATATATAAATAGGCATAATACATTGTTAGGGTCGGTAACGCCTGTATAAGACAACAAATACCTGGAGCACTTATTAGATCGGTTACTGCTGCTACAGTGGCAGGTTACCAAGATTTAAGTGAGTTTTAACGTGGTGTATAGTAGGTGCACGAGCGATGGGACACAGCATCTCCGAGATAACGATGAAATGGGGAATTTCCCCTTACGACTAATTCACGAGTGTACCGTGAATAACAGGAATTCGGTAAAACACCAAATCTCCAACAATGCTGCGGCCGGAACAAGATTCTGTAAGAATGGGACCAATGGCGACTGAAGAGAATCGTTCAAAGTGCCAGAAGTGCAACCCTTCCGCAAATTGCTGCAGATTTCAATTCTTGGTCATCCACTGGTGTCAACATGTGAACCAAACGAAACCATAATCGATATGGGCTTTCCGAGCCAAAGGCATTCTCGTGTACCCTTGCACGACACGAAGCTTTATGCCTCACCTGGACCCATCTGCACCGACAATGGACTGTTGATGACTGGAAACATGTTGCCTGGTCGGAAGAGTCTCATTTCAATTTGTATTGAACGGATGGACGTGTATGGGTATGGAGACAACCTCATGAATCCACGGACCCTGCATGTCACCTGCGAATTGTTCAAGCTGGTGGAGGCTCTATAATGGTGTGGGTCTTGTGCAAATGGATTGATATGGAAACCCTGGTACGTCTAGATACGACTCTGACAGGTGACACATACCTAAGCATCCTGTCTGATCACCTGCATCCATTCATGTCCATCGTGCATTCCGATAGACTTGGGCAATTCCAGCAGGACAATGACACACTTGACACGTACGGAATTGCTACAGAGTGGCTCCTGGAACACTCTTCTGAGTTTAAACACTTCCCCTGGCCACCAAACTCCCCAGACATACACATTATTGAACATACTTGGGATCCTTTGCTACGTGCTGTTCAGAAGAGATCTCCACCTCTTATGGATAGCCCTGCAGGATTCATGGTGTCAGTTCCCTCCAGCACTACTTCAGACATTAGTCGAGTCCATGCCACGTTGTTTTGCGGCACTTGTGCTTGCTCGCGATATTAGACAGGCGTACCAGTTTCTTTCGTTCATCAGTGTAATAACAGGGTGCGTGGGATATTTTTTCCTTTTTACAGGACGGTCCACGGGAAATAGCAGATTTTCAGTTGGCTACTCTGCTAGTGGTGCGTTTACAATGGCACCTATAACGATTGCCAAACTCCGTCGTCAGAGATCGCACGATAACATCGACCGACAGCTTGTTCAGAATGCGTCCCGTCTCCAGCTTTTTGGCGGGATCAAGGAGGTTAGGTTATTTTAGAATCCATTCCATCAGGTGATTTTAATCTCCTTGGGATAGATGGATAACACGACTACTCTGTGCTTGGAGACGAATTTTAATGGGAAGGAAGAGGGCGTGAAATTGAATGAAATTTGGATTTCGGTGCTGACGAAGACGTCCACCAGTCTTTCACCATGGGAAGACAGCAACATCGGACGACGGCAGTCGACAGCGACCAGTTAAGTTCGCGTATTCAAAACGTGTGACGTCACGCCACTGTACGGAAGGTCGCGGATGTGAAATCCCTTCGACCACGGCATAACATCCCGGAATATTTTATTAATTGCAACATGGCAGTGTCTAACGTAAGTACGTCGCTGAATGATAAACAGCGAGCTCCAATTGAGTATCTAACAGAAGAAAACTTGGTCCACACAAGGAGCACCGTCACCTTCAGCATGACAACACACGAGCGTTGCGACCCGACGTCTTGGATCGACCGTCATCGGTCATCCTCCATATAGTTCTGACTTGGCCCCATCTGTTTCTCGGCCGGCCGCGGTGGTCTCACGGTTCTAGGCGCTCAGTCCGGAGCCGCGTGACTGCTACGGTTGCAGGTTCGAATCCTGCCTCGGGCATGGATGTGTGTGATGTCCTTAGGTTAGTTAGGTTTAAGTAGTTCTAAGTTCTAGGGGACTGATGACCTAAGATGTTAAGTCCCATAGTGCTCAGAGCCATCTGTTTCGCATGTGTTTCCAAAACTTAAAGAGCACCTTCAACACTTCAGTTTGATAGTGATTAAGCAGTACAAGCAGAGGTGAGGTCGTGGCTCTGTCACCAAAGTCAGACATTCTACAGTAACGGTATCTAAAAAATTAATCTCTCGTTGGGAGAAATGAGTTTGCCGCTAGAGGGACTACGTTGAGAAATAAACATGTAGACATGAAGGATAAAGATGTAGAATGCTAAGAAGTTTTTTTTAGAGTTGGCAAAAGTCATGATATATCTCTTAATATCGTGTCGGACCTTCTTTCCCCCGGCGTAGTACAGTAGTTCGACGAGGCATGGACTCAACATGTTGCTAGCATTCTCGTGCAGAAATACTAAAAAATGCTGCATCTATAGCCATCCACAATTTCGAAAGTGTTCCCAGTGCAGGATTTTGTGCATAAAGTGACGTATCGATCATGTCACATAGATGTTCGATGGGATTCACGTCGAGCGATCAAGGTAGCCAGAGCATTCGCTAGAGTTGTCCAAAATGTTCTTCAAACCAATCGCGAACAATTGTGACTCAGTGACAAGGTGCATTGTCATCCATAAAATTACCATCATTTGGGAACGTGAAGTCCATGAATGGCTGAAAATGGTCTCCAAATAGCAGAACATAGCCGTTTCCAGACAATGATCAGTTGGACCAGAGGGCCCATTCCATTCCATATAACACAGGCTGCACCATTATCGAGCCACCACAAGCTCGTACAGTACCTTGTTCATAACTTGGGTCCAGCACTTCGTGGGGTCTGTGCCGCGCACGAAGACCACGAACTGAAATCGGGCCATGTCTGACCAGGCCAATGTTTTCCGGTCGTCAAGGGTCCAAGCGATATGATCCCGAGCCCAGGAGAGACGCTGCAGATGATGTCGTGCTGTTACCAAAGACACTCGCGCCGGTTGTCTGCTGCCATAGCCCATTAACGCCAAATTTCGCCGCGCTGTTCATCGTACGTCCCACGTTGATTTCTGCGGCTAGATCACGCAGTGTTGCTTGTGTGTTAGGACTAACATCTCTACGCAAATGCCGCTGCCCTCGGTCGTTAAGTAAAGGCCGTCGCCCACCGCGTTGTGATGAGAGGTAACGTCTGAAATTTGGTATTGTCGGCGTACTCTTGATACTGTGGATCTCGGAATATCGAATTCTGTTGTGTACATAGTTCCGCATAGTCAGCGTGTACACAACTTTCCCACTAGAGCGCGCCCCGCTAAGCACAACAGCGCAGGCGCAGCGCTCGTCTGTCTCCGCACTACGAGATGGCGCTGTCTTAGAGACGGACCAAATTCTGCTTCCGCCGATCCGCGTATTAATATGTAATGCAGCCAATTAGATTGCTGCTGACGTAGAACCTTTTCTCCTCGCGGATCACACTCGCGCAGTGATACCTGAACGCGCGAGGTATTATAACGAGTGTACAGACCTCCGATCAGTCGTCTGCATCAGTCTGCATTAGTCTGCATTAGTCTGTAGTCAAGTTTGTCTGCGCCTAATAAGATTATCGTATTCCTGTACATAGTCATGAAGAGAAATGTATAGACACTTTGACAAGTATCAGAGATATATGAGAATAAGATTAACGTACCAAGACCAAAGGAACTTCAGATTGTCAATTGTAAATAGCATCCAGAATCAAGTTACGTAAGGTCTATGCCTTGTTTTTATTTTAATAAATGTGGGTGAAAATTAATCAAGTTCTGTTTAAAGTTGGTCACCGTCAATCTGCTACTCTAAGCGTGCAAGTGGCATTTCTATCGTCTGACCTAACAGCAGAAGATAAAAACGCCACAATAAGACCACGAGACATGTTTCTGACAGTCGCCTACTTCGCTAGAGCGACAAGTCAAATAATCTGATGGTGTGTGTACCGAAGGCCTTACAGTACGCACACCACAAATTTCTTTCTTTTTTTTTGGGTCATAAGTCTTCTCACTAGTTTGATGCGGCCCGCCACGAATTCCTCTCCTGTGCCAACCTCTTCAACTCAGAGTAGCACTTGCAACCTACGTCCTCAATTATCTGCTTGATGTATTCCAATCTTTGTCTTCCCTACAGTTTTTGCCGTTAACAGTTTCCTCTAGTACCATGGAAGTCATTCCATCATGTCTTAATAAATGTCCTATCATCCTGTCCCTTCTCCTTATCAGTGTTTTCCACATATTTCTTTCCTCTCCGATTCTGTGCAGAACCTCCTTATTCCTTACCTTATCAGTCCTCCTAATTTTCAACATTCGTTTGTAGCACCACATCTCAATTGCTTAGATTCTCTTCTCTTCCGGTTCTCCCACAGTCCGTGTTTCACTACCATACAATGCTGTACTCCAGACATACGTTCTCAAAAATTTCTTCCTCAAATTAAGACTTACGTTTGATACTAGTAGACTTTTCTTGGCCAGGAATGCCTTTTTGCCTTTGCTAGTCTGCTTTTCATGTCGTCCTTGCTCCGTCCGTCATTGGTTATATTAGAGCTTAGGTAGCTGAATTCCTTAACTTCATCTACTCCGTGACCATCAATTCTGATGTTCACTTGCTGTTCTCATTTCTACTATTTCTTATTACTTTCGCCTTTCTTCGATTTACTCTCAGTCCATATTCTGTACTCATTAGATTGGTCATTCGTTCAGCAGATCATGTAATTCTTCTTCACTTTCACTCAGGACAGCAATGTCATCAGCGAATCGTAACATTGATATCCTTTCACCTCGAATTTTAATTCCATTCCTGAATCTTCTTTTTATTTCCATCATTGCTTCTTCGTACGTTGGACGGTAGGGGGGAAAAACTAAGTCCCTGTAATACTCCGTTGGTCGTCCACTCTTATTATTCCCTCTTGGCTCTTGTACATATTGTATATTACCAATCTCTCCCTACAGTTCCCCTATTTTTCTCACAATGCCGAACACCTTGCACGATTTTACATAGTCGAACGCTTTTTCCAGGTCGACAAATCCTATGCACGTGTCTTGATTTTTCTTTAACTCTGCTCCCATTATTAACCGCAATGTCAGAATTGCCTTTCTCGTGCCTTTACCTTTTCTAAAACCAAACTGATCGTCCTCTAGCTCGTCCTCAATTTTCTTTTACATTCTTCTGTATATTATTTTTGTCAGCATCTTGGATGCATGAGCTGTTAAGCTGATTGTGCGATAATTTTCGCACTTGTCAGCTCTTGCAGTCTTCGGAATTGTGTGGATGATATTTTTCCGAAAATCAGATGGTGTGTCGCCTGACTCATACATTCTATACACCAACGTGAATAGTCGTTTTGTTGCCACTTCCCCCAACCATTTTAGAAATTCGTTACCGATTCCAAAATGCGTCTAGCTCCAACTACCCTTCAGCGTTCAAAGTCTGTTAATTGCCGTCGTGCGGCCACAATCAGGTCGGAAACCTTTTCACATGAATCACTTGAGTACAAATCTACTTCTACATCTACAAGGATACTCTACAAACCACATTTAAGTGCCTGGAAGACGGTTAATCGAACCAGGTACACAAAACTTCTTTACTGTTCCAATCTCGTACAGCACGCGGAAAAAACGAACACCCATATCTCATTTTATTACGGTCATCGTTTCTCCCTATGTAGATCGGCGGCAACAAAATATTTTCGCATTCGGAGGAGAAAGTTGGTGATTAGAATTTCGTGAGAAGATTAAAAAAAAATGGTTCAAATGGCTCTGAGCACTATGGGACTTAACATCTTAGGTCATCAGTCCCCTAGACTTAGAACTACTTAAATCTAACTAACCTAAGCACATCACACACACCCATGCCCGAGGCAGGATTCGAGCCTGCGACCGTAGCAGTCCCGCGGTTCCGGACTGCACCGCCTAGAACCGCACGGCCACCACGGCCGACTGAGAAGATTCCGTCGCAACGAAAAACGCCTTTCTTTTAATGATGTCCACCCCAAATCCTGTATCATTTCAGTGACAGTCTCTCCCCTATTTCGCGATAATACAAAACGTGCTGCCCTTCTTTGAATTTTTTCGACGCACTCCGTCGATGCTATCTGGTAAGACCCCCAAACTGCGCAGCAGTATTCCAAAAGAGGACAGAAGGGGTTGTGTAGGCAGTCTCTTTAGTAAATGTAATGACGGCCCCATCAATGTTCTGCCCATATACACTTGTGTACGCGATAGTACCGCCATCTGCATCTGTGAATATAACTGTCCCATGACTATTGTCATCTGAGTGTGTTAAAAGCGTTAAGAATTTTCACAAAAAAATCGAAGACGCTACTTTTCAGCTCGCCCTCGTACTGATGCATGTTTGAAAGAGTCGTACTAATGCATGGTAAGTCACCTGACACAACAGACGTACAACAGAGCACAACAATGAGCCTTGGCGCGGCTCGCGCCAGCGTTCTCGCACTTACAATGGCATCGCTGCCATCGATTATAGGGTCACCATCTTTGTCTTCCGCGATTCAGGCCGGTGGTCGGGTGGTTAACGGAGAGAGAGAGAAAAGAGAGAGCGGAGTGGATATTCGCAGGGTCCGAGGTGGCTTGTTGACGTTTACCGTGAGGCCTGTGGTACGACGCCTGTACGCTATGGGCAGGGTCAGCGAGAGATTCCGGCAGTGACTTGATGGGACCTCGGGTTTGGTATCGCGGTGGTCCACTGTTTTGGGGCTTTTCTGCTGCGAGTGCATGTATAGGTTCTTGTTACTGGCCACTAAAATTGAGATGTGTCTATGGCGTGATGCTCGCTGCTGTTGCATGTGAAAACGCTTCGTCTGCCCTGTGTCTGTGCAGGAAATTATGTGAAGTAAATAGCTGATACCACGGCGACGTCTTGCGCTCACGCGTTGTTGAATAAATTTCGGAATTACCGAATGGTGAAGATATCCCACGTGTAAAGCAAATGAAGCCATTTGCGCCATACTAAGGTACTGTTTTATTCTGCTTAAATCTGTGTCAGTTATATGTGCATTTATATGCCCTTCTTTAGTTGCAGAAGTTGTAGAAGTGTGTAAACAGAGAGCTATGTGGAAAGGGATGTAAAGTTGAAACCCTTCCAATAAGTGTATACACTCGAACTCTGTAATATTATAGGTGCCTTTCCATACCAGCACCTACCTCGGGTAATAAGTGTTATTCGGAGGTTGTCATGGTACTGTAAGTAATTATTATACACAAAATTGTTTATTCTGATTATACTGTATGGAGATCAAGGTCGGTTGTGTGCCGCTGTAAATTACTATTTTCTCCTCTGTGTGACAGCCTAGCATTTTCAGTGGCTTCAATCATTATTCCTGTCATATTTCGAGTTTTGTATTCCCAGGTTTGCTTAAGCTGACACTGGTGAGTTGTAAGACCTATAAACAGGCAAGTCAAACTGTATTCTATGAGCGCAAGACGATATTCTATTACGTGGTGCTGGCCGGAGTGGCCGAGCGATTCTGGGCGCTGCAGTCTGGAACCGCGCGCCCGTACGGTCGCAGGCTCGAATCCTGCCTCGGGCATGGATGTATGTGATGTCCTTAGGTTAGTTAGGTTTAATTAGTTCTAAGCTCTAGGCGACTGATGACCTCAGCAGTTAAGTCGCATAGTGCTCAGAGCCATTTGCACCATTTGTCAGTAAAATGTTAAGTGTTAGCGAGGTCCGAATTGGGACGTTGTATTCTCCTCTTGTGGAAACAAATTTAAGTGATTTTATTCCTTTTTTAAGTAGCCTTTAGATGCGTACACTTTGCCTCCATGTTTGGTGTTTTTATGGCTCCCACGTTAATTAAAATAACAATAAAGGTAAATTTGGCAACAGAG
The DNA here is from genome assembly GCF_023898315.1 of Schistocerca nitens. NCBI lineage: Eukaryota > Metazoa > Arthropoda > Insecta > Orthoptera > Acrididae > Schistocerca > Schistocerca nitens. Next base: position 111,135,218 of record NC_064623.1, read on the forward strand.
GGTTTCGTGTATTTATTAGTTCAAATGGTTCAAATGGCTCTGAGCACTATGGGACTCAACTGCTGAGGTTATTAGTCCCCTAGAACTTAGAACTAGTTAAACCTAACTAACCTAAGGACATCACAAACATCCATGCCCGAGGCAGGATTCGAACCTGCGACCGTAGCGGTCTTGCGGTTCCAGACTGCAGCGCCTTTAACCGCACGGCCACTTCGGCCGGCATTTATTAGTTGCTAAGTGGATCCTAAGTTAAGTGAGGGAACACTACCAAACATGAAAACGAGTTTTGCAAGAATATGGCACTTGCACAGTTTTGCAGGTCCACTCTTCAGTTATCTGTAAGCTGTATTGGTGTAAATATAGGCTGAACCTCGTAATAACGAAATGAAGATGCACTTCGTAGTTTGGGCCATCTTGTATGTAGTTAACCCCGCGCAGCAGCTCGGCCATACTTACCCGCGCATTCCACACGAGGCTGACGCAGCTCAGAAACAAGTACGCTTGCACCAGCATCTCAGCGCTACTGCAGAGTCCTAACTGCGCCGCGAGCTGGTCGGCAGTGTCGGGGTGCCGTCACACGTTGTTCCATCCAGCTGACCTCTGAGCCCGCCGGCCTGATTTAATCTAGCGGCAACGACCTCTTATTGTTTATGTCCGGCAGTGAGTGTGTACCGTCTCCAGCGGCGATAAGATTACACGCACGTGGCCACGCAAATTGCATCGTAGACTTCCTCGCTGCGCGCTGAGTCACGGGTTTCGTTCGGATAATTGGACTACTGACATCAGAGGCTATTTGCGAAATGAATCGTCGCCTTACTATGTCGGATGCCACTCGCACCAAGCCAGAGCTCCCATGCGATTGTTTGCAGGGGAGGATAGGGGCTAGATCTGGGTGTATGGAGTATTTTTAATATTTTGGAAGACGAAGGGCGACTTCTAAGTAGCCATAAAAAGCTCCATGTCCGACCCTGTTAAACACTTACATAATACAGACTTTTAAATCATTTTATTGAAAGAAAAACATTCACTCGTGGCCGACAATGGCACAAATGTGCCTCTCATTGTTGGTCACAATTACGCAACAAACAGTGCCCAATTTCACTGCCCGAAATCCACAAGTGCAACCCTTAGCTCGCGAGGTGACTTTTCTGTAACGTATACCACGAGATGGCGTCTCTTGGACCCCTATTTTTAAACCGAGATTTAAGGTTCAAATGGCTCTGAGCACTATGGGACTTAACATCTGAGGTCATCAGTCCCGTAGAACTTAGAACTACTTAAACCTAACTAACCTAAGGACATCAAACACATCCATGCCCGAGGCAGGATTCGAACCTGCGACCGTAGCAGTCGCGCGGCTCCAGACTGTAGCGCCTAGAACCGCTCGTCCACCCCGGCCGGCGAGATTTAAGGCGAAAATCATATGAAATTTTTTATTTATGCTATATAACATTTATTTTCATAATAATTTAAGTGTTGTTTAAATGCTTTCAGTTAATTTTATTGCATTAAACAAAGCCTGCAGCAGTTTATGATTTATCACACAAAAGCACTTAGTTTTGAGTGGTTATTTTAAATAGTACACATAAATGGGCTGTTAGAGTACTGAATTTTTCATTATGAAAAATTATACAATCTCTGTAGCAAATAAATTTCCATATAGAACTCAATTCCAGGGTTTAAATTTGCGCATAAAGATTACACCCGACAGCTACAAAAAGAAACTCTGTCAAATTCACATGGATTGCTGGTAACTATATTTGTCTTATCGCCACTCAGAACACATTCAGTTTTAACAGACACTTCAAGTATTTCATTGAAGAAACAGACAGATCCCCATCACAACTTTCCTGAAGTTCTTCCTCTGAATGCCGGCCGTGGTCGTCTAGGGGTTCTAGGCGCTCAGTCCGGAAACGCGCGACTGCTACGATCGCAGGTTCGAATCCTGCCTCGGGCATGGATGTGTGTGATGTCCTTAGGTTAGTTAGGTTTAAGTGGTTCTAAGTTCTGGGGGACTGATGACCACAGATGTTAAGTCCCATAGTGCTCAGAGCCATTTGAACCATTTTTTTTTCTTCCTCTGAATGATACTCTTGTTTGGTAGCAGAACTGTGATCACTGGCTAATGTGAAATCTTCGTCTTGTTCGTTTGTTTCTTGATCTATATCACTGACACCTTCCTCCATAGACCGACTAACAATTTCATGCCGGCCAATGTGGCCGAGCGGTTCTAGGCGCTTCAGTCCGGAACCGCGCTGCTCCTACGGTCGCAGGTTCGAATCCTGCCTCGGGCATGGATGGTGTGTGCTGTCCTTAGGTTAGTTAGGTTTACGTAGTTCTAAGTCTAGAGGACTGATGACCTCAGATGTTAAGTCCCATAGTGCTCAGAGCCATTTGAACCATTTTGAGCCATTTGAACAATTTCATCAAACTCGGGAAAATTTAAAACAGACACATACGTGTGAACACAGTGTGAGCTGTACAGTACCGAACTGAAGAAAGCAGGTACGTAGTTCACGAGGCGCGGTGTAGGAGACTCCAACACCTATCAATAACACGTGTCAACAGTAAACACAGAAGGCGATAACGCAACCGACAACAAAATGTCGTAGGTTTGTTAATTCAAGGAGGGTAGAGGGAGTATAGAAGCATTCTACCAAAACTGACTTGGAGAGTGAGTTCGAACATTTTCGAGCGGTTTGAGAGTCCACACCTCGTGAGTTAAGGGTTAAAGGCAATGTTGCCAAGTTAGTGGTTTTCCCACTACATCTGATGGTTTTGAGTACTTGTTTAGGGTACAGATTTTGCATCTAGTGACTAGGAACTATTGTGGATTTTAAAATTATTTTGGTGGTTTTACTCTAAAATTAATTTAAAAAAATCACTTGATCCATTCATCATACATCAGAGAGAGTATTTAATTTACTACCGTCTAGTAGCTCATAAATTTATATCATCACAATATTTCTAATAAACGGTATTCCGTCTTCGTTCCCGTATTGCTATGTGCCCTTACTGTTATGCGCTCTAGTATTAATAAATCAGCAACTGCATGCTTAATGCAGACCTTTAGTGTCGATGTTGATGTGGTGCTTTTTACATCAGTGGATATTGTTTTAATACTAAACATGGGCAAAGTAGGCCTAAAGGCGCAGCACACCCATATATTTCGTGCTGAATGGTTATGCGATGGTAAATTAGCAGACTGTCTAGAAGGAATTCAAAGCGATGACACAAGGGCATATTGTAAATTTTTTCATAATACATTATGTGATCAAAAGTATCCGGACACATGACTGAAAATGACTTACAAGTTCGTGGCGCTCTCCATCGGTAATGCTGGAGTTCAGTATGGTGTTCTCCCATCAGGTGCCTGGAGGTTTCTTGGGGAATGGCAGCTCATTCTTCACTGAGTGCTGCAATGAGGAGGATGTCGGCGTTCCAAAACATCCCAAAGGTGTTCTATAGGATTCAGGTCAGGACTCTGTGCAGGCCAGTCCATTACAGGGATGTTATTGTCATGTAACAACTCCGCCACAGGCCGTGCTTTATGAACAGGTGCTCGATCATGTTGAAAGATGCAGTCGCCATCCCCGAATTGCTCTTCAACAGTGAGAATCAAGAAGGTGCTTAACACATCAATGTAGGCCTGGGCTGTGATAGTGCCATGCAAAACAACAAGAGGTGAAAAACAAGACCACACCATAACACCACCGCCTCCGAATTTTACTGTTGGCACTAAACACGCTGGAGCCGGCCGCGGTGGTCTAGCGGTTCTAGGCGCTCAGTCAGGAACCGCGCGACTGCTACGGTCGCAGGTTCGAATCCTGCCTCGGGCATGGATGCGTGTGATGTCCTTAGGTTAGTTAGGTTTAAGTAGTTCTACGTTCTAGGGGACTTGAGACCACAGGTGTTGAGTCCCATAGTGCTCAGAGCCATTTGAACCATTTTTTTGAACACGCTGGCAGTTGACCTTTACTGGGCGTTCGCCATACCCACACCCTGCCATCGGGTAGCCACATTGTGTACCGTGATTCGTCACACCACACAACGTTTCTCCACTGTTCAATCGTCCAATGTTTACGGTCTTACATCAAGCGAGGCGTCGTTCGGCATTTACGGCCGCGATGTGTGGCTTATGAGCAGCCGCTCGACCATGAAATCTATGTTTTCTCATCTCCCGCCTAACTGTCGTAGTACTTGTAGTGGATCATGATGCAGTTTGGAATTCCTGTATGATGGTCTGGATAGATGCCTGCCTATTACACGTCATTTCTCTTCATTCGATCCTGGTTGTTGCTTTCTGCGAGATTCCTGCGAGCAACAATATGTGTGCATTGAAGTCGGCTAGAATTACAGCCGTTTGCTTGGATGGGGTTTAACTTAATTTAATTCACTCCTTCATTAGTGAAGTGCACCAGCGGTATCTTATGCCTTGTGGCCGTTAACGTTCCGGTTACCTGGGCGTTGACGTAACTTTTGGCAGTGTATTTTCCTCACCGTGTTGTTGCTGTCCAGCACGGCGGGTAGTTCGACAGCTGAGGTGTGTTGGTAGTTTTGGGCGTTTATTCTAACTTGGCTGCATTGGGCACCAGTGTCCAGAACGTTAAACTATTGACGTCTTGTTGTCGTTTTGCTCGTCGGGTGGAGCAGAACTGATTTGCTTGTTTGGTTTGTCGGCTGGCTCTCGGTTGGGTTGCCTTCCGATTAAGAGGTTGTCGGTCTGGCTGCCTGTCTCACCTAAACGTGCGTTAGTGTTACTTCCCAGGTCGACCCTTGGAACCTTCTGAGCTCCGCTCCTTGTGTTTTACATAGTGATTTCCTTTTACTCTTAAGTACTTTGTGTGGCCTTCAGCCGAGTTCTAGCTGACTAAAATTGTAAGCTTTTTTTCTCTTTAGGCCTTAAACCGTGAAATTGTTTTCTCCATGGTGTGTGGCCTTCAATCGAGTTTTAAACTTTCTTAAGCTGAAAATTTAAAATTTGCTCTTGCCGTTAAGTCATAACATTGTTATTTTTTGGGTCATGAGGCCTTCAGCCGAGTTTACATGAAATGTTTTAAGCTAAGGCCCTCAGCCTGTTAAATAGAAAGCCCTTCTCCCTAGGCTTTAAGCCGTTAAATTGTTTAGTTGATATGAGGCCTTCAGCCGGGTTTCAGCCTATTTAGAATTAACATTGAAAATCTTTGTTTTGGCCTTATTTTTATTCAAGTAAAAAATTTTTTTGACAGAAGTGAAAATTCCAGAAGAAGTCCTGGACCTCAATTGCGTGCTTAGGCCTTGGGCCCTGGATTTTCGTATGTGGCTTTCAGCCGATTTAAATCAAATCAAAGGAGATCTTTCGTTAAAATCTTGAGAGTTTGTAATGCATTGCTTATGTTAGTGTGTGTTTTAAGTAACAAACTTAATATATTGAGTGTAACTGACAGCAACTTATTTTGGCCCCTTTCCACAAATGTAACCTCACCCGCTCTGTCCTGCTAGTCCAGGGATTTCAGTCGATGATATGCGGTACCTGGCAGTAGATGGCAGCACAATGCTCCTAATATGAAAAACTTATGTTTTTGGGGGTGTCCGGATACTTTTGATCACATAGTGTACTTTGTCAGCGCATTATGCCGACATAAAAAAAGACACGGCAGCAGCAGTACCACTTTCTAGCCGAAGATAAACTAAAATACTTTCCATAACTGTGAAATTGCCCTGCAACGAGCTACCAGAGACCCCTGGTCCCTTACACAAAAATTTTGTCAATGGAGTTCTGGTTCACCCTGTATAATGTATAATGTCCTTTTCGTTAGAATTACAACACATCTTGTGTAAATTACATGTACGACACCGTTATCTGCGGGTATAGACCATATTTTATTTTAGAGCATGCTTCCTCGAGTAGAGGAGGTACAATTTTTAAAATTCGTTCTTGTAATTAAGTTCTAATTTTTTCCACTGCATTTTCTGAAGATCTTCTAGTAAGTAAAAGAAATTGTAATCACTTCCAGCATCTACAGTCCTTTTCTCAGCACACCATGTAATGCCCAGCCCGGTGGGGAGGGGGGAGGTAAGGGAGGGGGAACTCACTGCTCTTCTACTTGCCGCAGTTGGGAGGGAGGGATTATGGGACCTCTCCTCGACCTAATCTGGGTGCAAATTCCGCTGCGTGCATATTACAGGACACCGTGGCAAAGCGCACTTTGCTTCTCGGTTGATGATACTCGCTTCGGCGGTACATACACTAAAATTGGAACGATACAGGGAAGATTAGCATGGCCCCTGCGCAAGGATGACACGCAAAATCGTGAAGCGTTCCACATTTTTCGACAAGTGCGAAGCCATTCTGTTCACCACAAGACCGAAACTACTGAGCAAACATCAACACTGCAACCCAATAACACCACATGCACGCCCAATACGTTTCCGTGAGAAGGTCAAATACCTCGGTGTCTGGCTGGACCGGAAACTACTCTGGAGGGGGGGGGGGGGGCTCAAACAACTCTACCCTATGCTTAACAGGCGTAGCACACTGAATAGGAGGGCGTCCAGGTCCATGTACACCACACTTATTTGACCTCTGATGACGTATGCTGCTCCGGTCCGGGGATACGCCGCGCCAACACGCCTGCGCCGTCTGCAGCTCATACAGAACAAAGTACTCAGAATCATAAGCAACGCTCCGCGTTACACACGCACCGCGGATCCTCACCGGGAATATCGGCTAGATACCCTCTTGCAGGTATTCCAAAAACTTTCCACACGATTGTACAATAACACGAGACACTAGCGCAACCCGTTTATCCCTTCTCTGGGTGACTACGACCACAACCATAGATGGAAACATAATAGACCAAAGACACTATTAGCAAGAAACTCAACATCTATGGTCCACAGCACGCTACTACAACAGTACTGGCGAGCCCCTGCAACACAACTACCACTGACAACCCCAGATGCTCGACCCGCCGAAAAACAGGCAATCGCAGGGAAGCCGTACTGTAGACAACATGCAAACCAGCCACATACACCCCCTACACTGTGAGCTGACCTATGGCCGATCGCCACTAATGTATGACGAACTCGGACTGTTACAGGGACGCAGCCGCTGCAGCAAGCCCTACAACGACCACCTGCAACGACAAAGGTAACGATGCACGATACGTTGCACTAACATAACCAAACCTTGCCTGCACTGTCGCAGCTAGCAAGCCTGTACTGCCCTTACTACCCGTCCTATTGTCGCAGAGGTTTTTTTCCTTGGCACTTTTTTCCCTCTGCCCTTACAAACCGCTACCCTTCGATCGCTTTCGTCCACTTTCTGTCTCCTGATGGACCATGTCAATGAGTAATCCTACGCAGAGACGCATGGACAACATCACAGCCCGCATCCTGTGACTCCTGATTCGAAAACTAACATTATATACGGAGGTGACAGTAGAACATTTGGTTTGGTCACCACGTCGGTGTGGGCGTGGACGGGCCTCATCCTTACTCGGTTGAGGATCCATGGCGCGCACAGCCTGATATAGATGGGCAGAGTTTCGATTAGGTTTTAATCCGGGAAGTTTGCTGGCCAGGGGAGTACGGTAAACTCATACAGGTGCTCTTCGAACCACAGACATTCACTGCAAGCTGTGTGACACACATTGTCATGCTGATAGATACCTTTGTGCCAACAAAAAATAATCTGCATAGTGTTGATCCACTGTACCTTCCAGAATGACGAGATCACCCAGAGAATGACATGAAATCATTCCCCAGACCATAAGGCTCCCTCCGCCGGCCTGGACAGTTCTGACGATTGTTGCAGGTTGTTTACTTTCAAATGTTTCACGCCAACAGCCATCTGTCTGATGGAGGACAGCCGACTGGAGTGGCCGAGCGGTTCTAGGCGCTACAGTCTGGAGCCGCGCGACCGCTACGGAAGCAGGTTCGAATCCTGCCTCGGGCATGGATGTGTGTGATGTCCTTAGGTTAGTTAGGTTTAAGTAGTTCTAAGTTCTAGGGGACTCATGACCTTAGAAGTTAAGTCCCATAGTGCTCGGAGCCATTTGAACCATTTTTTTGATGGAGCACAAAATGTGATTTATCTGAAAAGGACATGTGTCGCCACTCGGTGGGCGTGCAGTTGCAGTAATGGCTCGTAAATTCCAACCTTCGTCGCCGGTGAACAGCAGTCAGCATGGGTCCATGATCCAGGCGCCTTCTGCGGAGGTCCACAATCGTTGAGGCCGTTGATACCCATTGGTTAATCTGGATGGTCAGGTGCGCGACAGCTGCGTGTCTGCTTGCCCATACGCATGTCCGCAGCGGTCGTTCACCCCAGTTATCCATGGCCTGTGGCGCATCACAGTTGCATTGGCGAAAGCTTTTTGATTTGCGCCATTTTGCAATGCGCGATATACTTCAAGCCTGGCAGCACTTGAACAGTTTACAAGCTCAGCCTCTTTCAAAATGCTTCCACTCCTGTCGCGAAAGCCAGTGATCGCATTGAAACGGTACAGTAGTTTCCGCTCTATAAGCAGCATGTTTCGATGCTCGCTCGCACCGGGAAATAGAGAAAGAGGCGGCTCCGCAGCCAATTTTATTACACGACGCGGCCGGCCGCGGGTGCAACAGAACCCATGTGGACGGGTGGAAAGAAATGTGTCAGGCTTCATAATACGTATTTATATGTGTCGTGTATTATGCATTTCTTGTACGTGAATCTGCACATGAGCTTTCCTAATCCTCCTCACACCTTTCCGTAAAGCGTGGCCAAATATTTGTTGGGAAGTAGTTCTGTAGTACAGTAGTGCCAACCTTACTCCTGGCTATGGGATCAGAGAGACAGCACAGGCAGGTAAAAGTCAAAGACTTTCCAGTGTCACAAGATTTGGAGTGGAGAGATTGGTCACGGCCAAGTGGTTCGACCACCCCCTCCACCGAGGCCCAGGAAGACCTCCGGGTAACCGCCATATTCTAGGGGTGTTACAGAAGACGGGTAAGTGAGCAGACGTGCCCTCAGTGCGTCTGTCTCAATGTTCACGCATGGAAGAGAGGTATTTGAATATTTGTACTAATTCTTTTATTTCCAGCTTCGGATTGTGTAAAGAAATGAATGATCTCGTTTATTTAGGAAATTTGACCCCCGTGTTAATGTATCTGATCCCCAGTTTGCCTGTTATCCTCCTCACGTAGTGGATGTCCTATGTAAAATATTGGGAGGCTTCCTTGGTATACATTTGGCCAACGCAATTCCGTCTTGCCCGTAGAAATGTGCGTGCAGATTAGTATATAATATACTCGAGCTATAAGATGTAAAATTGTAACATCTGTAAACTGAAACAATTGCTGCTATCGCTGTAATGTCGAGTGATAATGTTCAAAATAAATAGGTAATCAACTGTCATCAATCTTTAACATACTTTAAAAATCACAAAGAAGTCAAGTTGAAGGAATTTATTTAAAATAAAAGCTATAGAATGCAGGGACCCACACATCAGCGTGTGAGTCCTCCAGCCCCTTGCCCAATATTGTACAGAAAGGGCACGCTCTCTAGGTAGCGCTCTCAAGCTCCCCTCCCCAGTTATCAGTTGCGCAATTTTGATTCAGGGCTTGATCGCATCAACTTTCATCTGGCGTCGATAGGCAAGGAGGTATGATGGTAAACTTTCAGCATCCTTTTGGACATCAAATAAATCACTCCGTTTGGGCATTCTGACAACCACTGCACTGGTGTCAACTTGCCTTCACTGCACTGTTTTCCACGTCCCCTCGACACAGCTAGTGCTGCCACCTGCCGTCTGTGGGTGGTTGTTGCACGTTGACGTCGAATGTAGGGGGTGGTCACATTAGGGTGACAGGACTGTGTAAGTCGAAACAATGGAGCTGAGTGAGCCGTGTTGTGGCTCGTGTTGGTGCCGCTGGTAGGTTGGCATCATGTAATAGGGATAGTGGCGTCTCGTTTTATTCTTGTGTTTACTGGCGCCACTATGTTTGCTATCATTGTCTGTCTGAGAGTGGCAGCAGCAGCGGCTATCGGTACCTAGTACCGTGGTACTATCTTTAGAAGGACGACAAGTGTTTTCCAGGTCGGAGTGTGTCGGGCAGTTTGGTTGGGATGGAGCAGCAGTGAGGTCCAACAGCGCGATGACACGCCAGGACCGCTGGCGGCACGCAGGCACTGCCGGATCGAGGGGCTGTAGTTGTGAGGGCGACCACCTCGTTCTTCACCGGACCCAGGACGTTTGAGTTGCGGGAACATTAACCCAGTAGTGGAACCTCCACTATTTTGAGATCACGCCGTTTGCTCGCGCGAAGCTGCTTGCAGTGTCGCTGAGACGAAGAGCAACGAGTGGAGTGTTTGAAGTTGGCGAAATTAATTAGCTGTTCTGGTTGGTTGGTTGGTTGTTTGGGGGAAGAGACCAAACAGCGAGGTCATCGGTCTCATAGGATTAGGGAAGGATGGGGAAGGAAGTCGGCCGTGCCCTTTCAAAGGAACCATCCCGGCATTTGCCTGGAGCGATTTAGGGAAATCACGGAAAACCTAAATCAGGATGGCCGGACGCGGGATTGAACCGTCGTCCTTCCGAATGCGAGTCCAGTGAATTAGCTGTTCTCCACCTTTTATTATTAATCACTGAATTCCTTGTGTTTATCGATGAAGTTCAACCAGCGGTATTTTTCTGCCTAGTGGCCGCTAACGCCCCAGTTATCTGCCCTGAAGGTTTGCGTATTTTCGCAGCAATGTACCTCTCCTCGCCTTGCTGTCCGGCAAGATGTGTAGTTCTGCAGCCTGCTTGATTGTTGTTCGAATATTTGTTTCTTTTGGACTACTTTGGTCGTAGTGAGTCCTTCTGCTTTTGGATGTTCTAACGCCAGATTCAGAAGACGCAGTGCTGTCCGCCACTTCCACCTTGCCTGGGTTATTCCATCGTTGTGTTGGTTATCGGACATTAGGTAGATGTTGCAAGAGTGTTGGCCAGCATTTATACTGTCTCATCGTTTACGAAATTGAGCGACTTTCCCAGGTCTTGATTTGATCAGATTGTGATGATTGTCAATAAAGGCTTCAGCTGTGAATGCAATTTTGTCTTAGGAATTTTTGATTAGATATTGTCTCTTAACAGGTTTGTCCTTTTTATAAAATTTTAGTAAGAAATTGCTATCTAGACCGTCAGCCGTCAAATTGTTTTGAGTAATTACTATTGGGGCCTTCAGCCGACAAATAATTTTGAATCCTGGTCAATAAGGCCTTCAGCAGTGGGTGCAATTTGTCTTAAGAAATTTTAATTTGATATTGTCTCTTAACAGTAAAATTTGACACTTGTTCCTTATTGTCAACCTTACATGCAAGTGGTTCCAAATAGAATAAACGTGATTAAAAAAAAAACTGAGCAATCAACGGTGACCGAGTAAGTCCCCGTCCACACCGAAATCTGCTTTTTCTCTAAGGAAACACATCTCAATGAGTGTTTGGAGTAAATGTGAATCGTTAAGTGTAGAAGATAAAATAAGAGTGCTTGATACAAACTAAGACGGTTTGGCACGGCAGAGTCGACTTTTCATGGCATTAATAAAAGTCACGACAAAAGTTCTGACTTTGTACTAAAACAAGTGAAACTATAAAGGGACTACTCGACCAAAAGTGACCACCACTGAAACACTGCGTACACCTAGTGCAGACGACAACACTCTGCTGTAGTCCCTGTAAGAGAAGTCGAACGCCAGGCTGCAGTGGAAAGATTTACAGATAAATTAGACCAAACGGGTCTCTAATGAATCTAAAATCTTGTAATACCAAGAGTTCAATTTTCAGCTTGGCCAGCATCAAGAGTGAAGTTAAAACTACGACACTTTGCAACTCATCGTAATAGGTTTTGTGGAACGAATAAAAAGAGTTTAATATTGAAGGAATAGAAGATTTCGATCTCCCAGGCGACTTAAAATGTTCGTCACTGGATGGATAAAGATTTTGGCAAGCAGTTCGTAACTGAGGACGAAATAACTGGCGACGTGCAAGGATATATCAGCGAAGAACAATAACTCAGTTTAATCAATGAATGCACAGGTAGTAACCCAATGTTTAAACTGCCACGTTCAAGGGAAAACTCTTTTCAACGTATTTGACCATATTCCGGATGCCCAAAAGGTTTTTTTTTTTTTTTTCGTCAGTCTACTGACTGGTTTGATGCGGCCCGCCACGAATTCCTTTCCTGTGCTAACCTCTTCGTCTCAGAGTAGCACTTGCAACCTACGTCCTCAATTATTTGCTTGACGTATTCCAATCTCTGTCTTCCTCTACAGTTTTTGCCCTCTACAGCTCCCTCTAGTACCATGGAAGTCATTCCCTCATGTCTTAGCAGATGTCCTATCATCCTGTCCCTTCTCCTTATCAGTGTTTTCCACATATTCCTTTCCTCTCCGATTCTGCGTAGAACCTCCTCATTCCTTACCTTATCAGTCTACCTAATTTTCAACATTCGTCCCTAGCACCACATCTCAAATGCTTCGGTTCTCTTCTGTTCCGGTTTTCCCACAGTCCATGTTTCACTACCATACAATGCTGTACTCCAGACGTACATCCTCAGAAATTTCTTCCTCAAATTAAGGCCGGTATTTGATATTACTAGACTTCTCTTGGCCCGAAATGCCTTTTTTGCCCTAGCGAGTCTGCTTTTGATGTCCTCCTGGCTCCGTCCGTCATTGGTTATTTTACTGCCTAGGTAGCAGAATTCCTTAACTTCATTGACTTCGTGTCCATCAATCCTGATGTTAAGTTTCTCGCTGTTCTCATTACCTTAGTCTTTCTCAGATTTACTCTCAAACCATACTGTGTACTCATTAGACTGTTTATTCCGTTCAGCAGATCATTTAATTCTTCTGCACTTTCACTCAGGATAGCAATGTCATCAGCGAATCGTATCATTGATATCCTAATTCCACTCCTGAACCTTTCTTTTATTTCCATCATTTCTTCCTCGATGTACAGATTGAAGAATAGGGGCGAAAGGCTACAGCCTTGTCTTACACACTTCTTAATACGAGCACTTCGTTCTTGATCGTCCACTCTTATTATTCCCTCTTGATTGTTGTACATATTATATATGACTCGTCTCTCCCTATAGCTTACCCCTACTTTTTTCAGAATCTCGAACAGCTTGCACCATTTTATATTGTCGAACGCTTTTTCCGGGTCGACAAATCCTATGAAAGTGTCTTGATTTTTCTTTAGCCTTGCTTCCATTATTAGCCGTAACGTCAGAATTGCCTCTCTCGTCCCTTTACTTTTCCTAAAGCCAAGTCACCTAGCGCATTCTCAATTTTCTTTTCCATTCTTCTGTATATTATTCTTGTAAGGAGCTTCGATGCATGAGCTGTTATTGTGTGGATGATGCTTTTTAAGTCAGATGGTATATCGCCAGACTCATATATTCTACACACCAATGTGAATAGTCGTTTTGTTGCCACTTCCCCCAATGATTTTAGAAATTCTGATGGAATGTTATCTATCCCTTCTGCCTTATTTGACCGTAAGTCCTCCAAAGCTCTTTTAAATTCCGATTCTAATACTGGATCCCTATCTCTCCTAAATCGACTCCTGTTTCTTCTTCTATCACATCAGACAAATCTTCACCCTCATAGAGGCTTTCAATGTATTCTTTCCACCTATCTGCTCTCCTCTGCATTTAACAGTGGAATTCCCGTTGCACTCTTAATGTTACCACCGTTGCTTTTAATGTCACCGAGGTTGTTTTGACTTTCCTGTATGCTGAGTCTGTCCTTCCGACAATCATATCTTTTTCGATGTCTTCACATTTTTCCTGCAGCCATTTCGTCTTAGCTTCCCTGCACTTCCTATTTATTTCATTCCTCAGCGACTTGTATTTCTGTATTCCTGATTTTCCCGGAACATGTTTGTACTTCCTCCTTTCATCAATCAACTGAAGTATTTCTTCTGTTACCCATGATTTCTTCGCAGCTACCTTCTTTGTACCTATGTTTTCCTTCCCAACTTCTGTGATGGCCCTTTTTAGAGATGTCCATTCCTCTTCAACTGTACTGCCTACTGCGCCATTCCTTATTGCTGTATCTATAGCGTTAGTGAACTTCAAACGTATCTCGTCATTTCTTAGTACTTCCGTATCCCACTTCTTTGCGTGTTGATTCTTCCTGACTAATGTCTTGAACTTCAGCCTACTCTTCATCACTACTATATTGTGATCTGAGTCTATATCTGCTCCTGTGTACGCCTTACAATCCAGTATCTGATTTCGGAATCTCTGTCTGACCATGATGTAATCTAATTGAAATATTCCCGTATCTCCCAGCCTTTTCCAAGTATACCTCGTCCTCTTGTGATTCTTGAACGGGGTATTCGCTATTACTAGCTGAAACTTGTTACAGAACTCAATTAGTCTTTCTCCTCTTTCATTCCTTGTCCCAAGCCCATATTCTCCTATAACCTTTTCTTCTACTCCTTCCCCTACAATTGCATTCCAGTCGCCCATGTCTATTAGATTTTCGTCCCCCTTTACATACTGCATTACCCTTTCAATATCCTCATACACTTTCTCTATCTGTTCATCTTCAGCTTGCGACGTCGGCATGTATACCTGAACTATCGTTGTCGGTGTTGGTCTGCTGTCGATTCTGATTAGAACCACCCGGTCACTGAACTGTTCACAGTAACACACCCTCTGCCCTACCTTCCTATTCATAACGAATCCTACACCTGTTATACCATTTTCTGCTGCTGTTGATATTACCTGATACTCATCTGACCAGAAATCCTTGTCTTCCTTCCACTTCACTTCACTGACCCCTACTATATCTAGCTAGATTGAGCCTTTGCATTTCCCTTTTCAGATTTTCTAGTTTCCCTACCACGTTCAAGCTTCTGACATTCCACGCCCCGACTCGTAGAACGTTATCCTTTCGTTGATTATTCAATCTTTTTCTCATGGTAACCTCCCCCTTGGCAGTCCCCTCCCGGAGATGCGAATGGGGGACTATTCCGGAATCTTTTGCCAATGGAGAGATCATCATGACACTTCTTCAAATACAGGCCACATGTCCTGTGGATACACGTTACGTGTCTTTAATGCTGTGGTTTCCATTGCCTTCTGCATCCTCACGTCGTTGATCATTGCTGAATCTTCCGCCTTTAGGGGCAATTTCCCACCCCTAGGACAAGAGAGTGCCCTGAACCTCTATCCGCTCCTCCGCCCTCTTTGACAAGGCCGTTGGCAGAATGAGGCTGACTTCCTATGCCGGAAGTCTTCGGCCGCCAATGCTGATTATTTATCAAAATTTAGACAGTGGCGGGGATCGAACCCGGGACCGAAGACGTTTTGATTACGAATCGAAGACGCCACCCCTAGACCACGGTTGGCTTATTACCGTACAGGAAATCACCTTGAAGAAAATGGCTTATTGATAAATAACCAACATGGATTCAGAAAATATCGTTGTGGTGCAATTCCAATGATGTAATGAGAGCTGTCGACAAGGGATCTCAAATCGATTCCATATTCCTAGATTTCCAGAAGGCTTTTGATACCGTTCCTCATAAGCGACTATTAATCAAATGGCGTGCATATGGAGTATCGTCTCAGTTGTGTGACTGGATTCGTGATTTCCTCTCAGAGAGGTCACAGTTCGTAGTGATAGACTGTAAACCATCGAGTAGAACAGAAGTGGTATGTGGCGTTCCGGCCCTCTGCTGTTCCTGATTTACGTAAATGATCTAGGCTGAGCAGCCCCCTTCGATTGTTTGCATATGACGCTGTAAGTAAGTTACCGTCTAGTAAAATCATCAGACGATCAAGAGAGAATTTCTGTATGATGTGAAAAGTGGCAATTGGCACTAAACAAAGAAAAGTGCTAGGTCATACACATGCGTACTAAAAGAAGTCCGATAAATTTTGGGTATACGATAAATCGCACAAATCTAAAGGCTGTCAATTCGACTAAATACCTAGGAATTACAATTACGAACAACTTAAATTGGAAAGACCTCATAGATAATACTGTGGGGAAGGCGGAACAAACACTGCGCTTTGCTGGCAGAACACTTAGAAGATGCGACAAACCCACTGAAGAGACAGCCTACTTTACACTTGTCCGTCCTCTGCTGAAATATTGCTGCGCTGTGTGGGATCCTTACGAGGCAGGATTGACGGAGGACATCGAAAAAGTGCAAAGGAGAGCAGCTCGTTTCGTGTTATCGCGCAATAGGTGTGAGAGTGTCACTGATACGAGACGCAAGTTGGAGTGGCGGTCACTGAAACAAAAGGCGGCTTTCTTTGCGGCGAGATCTATTTACGAAATTTGAATAACCAAGTTTCTCTTCCGAATGCGAAAATATTTTATTGACACTCACCTACGTAGGGGGAAATGACCATCATACTGAAATAAGAGAAATCAGAGTTCGAACGGAAAGACTTAGGTGTTCCTTTTTCCCACGCGTCATTCGAGAGTAGTATGAAAATGGTTCGATGAACCCTCTGCCAGGCACTTAAGTGTGAATTGCAGAGTAACCATGTAGATGTAGATGTAGAAATAAATACACTGGGGCAACAAAACTCATGGGATAACAGTATGCGCACACACAGATGGCGGTAGCAGACCCATTGGCGGGGCTTTCTGTACTCAAGTGATTCGTGTGAAAAGGTTTCCGACGTCATTATGAACGCACGAGGGTAATTAACAGACTTCGAACACGGAATGGTGGTTGGAGATAGACGCCCGGGACAATTCGTTTCGGAAATCGTTAGGGGAGTCAATATTCCGAAATCCACAGTGCGATGAGTGTGCCGAGAATACCTAATCTTAGACAATACCTTCTGCCACAGAAAACGGAGTGTCCGACGGATTTCACTTAACGAGCGAGAGTCGCGGCGTTTGTGTAGAGTTGCCAGAGCTACCAGACAAGTAACAGCGTTTGAAATAACCTCAGAAATGAATGTGGGACGTTCGACGGAGGCATCCGTTGCGGCGAAATTTAGTGTTAATGGTCTATGGCAGCAGACGAACGACTCGAGTGTCTCTGCTAACAGCGAGAGGTCGCCTGCAGCGCCTCTCCTGAGCTCGTGATAATACACTGCTGGCCATTAAAATTGCTCCACCAAGAAGAAATGCAGATGATACACGGGTATTCACTGGACAAATATATTATACTAGAACTGACATGTTATTACATTTTCACGCAATTTGGGTGCATAGATCCTGAGAAATCAGTATCCAGAATAACCACCTCTGGCCGTAACAACGGCCTTGATACGCCTGGGCAATGAGTCAAACAGAGCTTGGATGGCGAGTACAAGTACAGTTGCCCATGCAGCTTCAACACGATACCGCAGTTCACCAAGAGTAGTGACTGCCGTATTGTGACGAGCCAGTTGCTCGGCCACCATTGACCAGACGTTTTCAATTAGTGAGAGATGTGGAGAATGTGCTGGCCAGGGCAGCAGTCGAACATTTTTTGTATCCAGAAAGGCCCGTGCAGGAACTGCAATGTGCGGTCGTGCATTATCCTGCTGAAATATAGTGTTTCGCAGGGATTGAATGAAGGGTAGAGCCACGGGTCGTAACCCATCTGAAATGTAACGTCCACTGTTCAAAGTGCAGTCAATGTGAAGAAGAGATGACAGAGACGTGTAACCAATGGCACCCCATACCATCACGCCGGATGATACGTCAGTATGGCGATGACGAATACACACTTCCAATGTGCGTTGATCGCGATGTCGCCAAAAACGCTTGCGACCATCATGATGCTGTAAACAGAACCTGGATTCATCCGAAAAAATGGCGTTTTGCCATTCGTGCACCCAGGTTGAGTATACCATCGCAGGCGCTCCTGCCCGTGATGCAGCGTCAAGGGTAACCGCAGCCATGGTCTCCGAGCTGATAGTCCATGCTGCTACAAACGTCGTCGAACTGTTCGTGCAGATGGTTGTTGACTCAGAGATCGAGACGTGGCTGCACGATCCGTTACAGCCATGCGGATAAGATGCCTGTCATCTCAACTGCTAGTGATACGAGGCCGTTGGGATCCAGCACGGCGTTCCGTATTACCCTCCTGAACCCACGGATTCCATATTTTGCTAACAGTCGTTGGATCTCGATCAACGGGAGCAGCAATGTCGCGATAAGATAAACCGCAATCGCGATAGGCTACAATCCGAGCTTTATCGAAGTCGGAAACGTGATGGTACGCATTTCTCCTCCTTACACGAGGAATCACAACAACGTTTCACCAGGCAACGCCGGTCAACTGCTGTTTGTGTGTGAGAAATCGGTTGGAAACTTTCCTCACATCATCACGTTGTAGGTGTCGCCACCAGCGCCAACCTTGTGTGAATGCTCTGAAAAGCTAATCATTAGCATATCACAGCATCTTCTTCCTGTCGGTCAAATTTCGCGTCTCTAGCACGTCATCTTCGTGGTGTAGTGTATCTGTTGGACCCCAGACGGCTGGAAAACCGTGGTCTCGTCGGATGAGTCACGATTTCAGTTGGTAAGATCTGATGGTATGTTTCGAGCGTAGTACAGACCCCATGAAGCCATTGACCCAAGCTGTCAACATGGCACTGTGCAAGCTGTTAATGGCTCCATAATGGTGTGGGTTGTTTTACTTGGAATGAACCGTGTCCTCTCGTCCCACTAAATCGATCATTGACAGGTGATTGGGTGTTCTTGTGTCGTCTTCATCATCATTCATCCCCATTAGGGTCAGAGGAAGGCAATGGCAAACCACCTCCACTAGGACCTTGCCTAGTTTGGCAGTGCGGGTCTCCTGCATCGTTCCCCTATGCTGTGTCAAGGAGTATGGGACTTCATCATCATCATCATCATCATCATACAGGATGAATCACCTAAAACTTGCATGGGGCTCAGGAAGGAGATGATGAGTACATATCGGTAAGCAGATGCTCATATTGTCACCCAATCAGCAGATTGTTATAATACCTAGAAAGTGTATTTTTTGTACAAACATGCACTTTTTTAAATAGAACGATGCCTGTTCACATTAACAGATTAAAGATAGGGTAAATTAGTAGGACAGTAGTATTTGTTGCAGACTTATGTTGCGAGACGTTTTCAAGGTATCGCATGTTGAAAAGTCCCCACACCGATAGCTGTACAATACCTGTGGTAGCACAAACTAAAGAACAACCCAAGTGCATACACTACTTATGTGGATTCTGACCAGTGTCGAGACAATTGACCATCACAGGTTCTGTTCAAAATGACCACCAGCAGTATCAACACACGCTTCCAGCCTGGTATGGAACGACTGCTGCGCGTGCTAGCATTTCACCAAAGATGTCTGAGCAGGCTGCAGTAATACGTCATTGCATATCATCAGGTTTTCTTTTCTTTATTGCATTTTTCATTCTCCATCAGGAGCGGGCTGGCAGCAGCATAGGCGCTGCTCTTCAGCCGAGAGACATAACAAGTAGACAGGAAGACATTTAAAACATTGTAAAGAAGGAAACATGGTTGGATGTGGAAACAAAAAAAGGCGAAACATAAGAAATCATACAAAATGGTGACCGTAAAACGGGGTAAAAATCTAAAAAAGTATTTTACACAAACACACACTGGAGTAAAAAATACCAGGCAAAGTATGACCAGAGCATAAAAAGTCGCAGAATGATTAACACAGCCATGTGACTGATGGCGTAGCACAGAACAATCACGGATGCTAAAGAGGTCGAGCACACAATTAAAACCACATCACTAGACGACCCTGTATAACGGCGCTGAAACACAACACTAACACAGCACACTTGATAATGAATAAAAACCTGGTGGGAAGATCTGCTGGGGAGGGGGGGGGGGCAAGGGAGAATGGAAAATGGAAAAGGAGGCGAGAAGGAGGGGAGAGAAACGGGGATGAGGTGGAGGGCGCACCAAAGGAGGGCTGGGGAGGGAAGGTACGGGAGAGGAAAACGACTGAGGAGGGATGCAGGGACTCGGGGAAGGATGTAAATTCGCTCTGGGAGAAGGAGAGAGGGAAAGGAGGGACCCTGGGGGGGGGGGTGGGAACAACGCCAGGTTACATTTAGAAGGAAGGGTAGATGTCACAGCAAAGTTCAACATCTGGGAGGGAGAGGTGCTGGAAATTGCCCTGATGGAGGAGATGGATGGTGTGGAGGTGAAGAGAGGAAGGAATACAGCGATAGAGGCACGGCAACGGGTGGGGGGTGGAGAGGAAGGAGGAAACCAGGGGTGGGGGGTGGGGGGGTGGGGGGGATCAAGCCTGCAGACAGTGTAAAGGAAGCGTAGATGTCAGAGAAAAAGAAGGAGGTGGGGGAAAGGGATGAGGTCATACAGGAATCGTGTGGGGGAAGGAAGGCGGATACGGAAGGCAAGGCAGAGCATGTGACGTATCATCAGACGTAACTGCAGAGAAGAAAGTCTACAGGCGTCAAATCCCGGAATGGGCCAGGCAAGTTTCCGCATTATTTTCAGTGTAAGTTATAGATGGTTCAACCTGTATATATACGGGGGAACATTAATCAAACCAACTATCTCCAGGGACGGATTGCTGACTGGAAATGGAGGGAAAAAGATTCTACAAACATGTGTCTGGAAATGCATCTATGTCACGGCAGATGGCACTGACGAATGACAGTCCCCCTGACCACGTGCCGCATGTTCCTTGTGTGTTGCAGGCTGTGTGACTGATGCAGCAGAATGGTCCGGTATTCTTGTCGGAAACAAGCAGAGGTGGTATTTGTGTACTGCCAAGCAGATGCAAACGGTCGAGAGGCAGCACAGCTGTACCAAAAAAAGTACTCACAGAGACACCAACCACATCACACAACATTTCAAACACTGGTTTGGCGCTTGTGCGGTCATGGATTCTTTCAGACTGACGAACGTGCAGGGAGGCGGCGGACTGGGCGTAGACCAGACATGGAGGAGGGGGTTCTACAGGATATTGAAACGAGCCGTAGTACAAGTTCCTGACACGTGGCCCGCCAGCAGGGTGTAAGCCAAAGCACGACTGCGCGTATCCTGCATGACAGCCGCTGCTGTCCCTATCACGTGCAATCCCACGGAGGCCACTTTGAACATCTATTGTGACGTGGACGCGATACAACTCAGTTCTGTGTACATAGTCGAATTGTCGTCGTTGCACCCACACTGTCCATTTCGAGACACATGTTCGTAGGACCTTTTTTCCTCCATTTCCAGTCAGAAATCCGTCGCTGCAGATTGTTTAGCTCCTGCTTTTTTCGGAGCTTCGTTCTCTGAATTAACTTCCCATCTGTCAACTTTCTGCTTAAATACCTTTCTGCCCCAAAATATCTGAATAATTTATCTGAGTTTTTTGTGGGTCCTATTTGACCGCTTGTACCCAGGGTATAGTTTTAAGTCCTTCAATGTATTTAAGAATTTTGTGGTTGAGTCTTGTTTTGGGAAGCCTAGAGACGTGCCCATAAAATTTTAATCGCCTTTTTCTAATGTCTGCTGCAAAGTTGGGCAAGTTCTCAGTTATATAAATATAGAGTGCAGCAATCAGTCGTCCTTTTTAGGTTTTATTACGCAAATCCAGATTTAGGCTAGTAGCTAGCCATTCTCAATGCACTATTTGCTAATGTCAATGCATCTAAGTCGCTGTTGCATGCCATGCATTGACAATAGCAATTAATGCATTGAGAAGGCTAGCTACTAGCCGAAATCTGGATTTGCTTAATAAAATCTAAAAAGGACGACTGACTGCTGCATTCTATACTTATAGGTCACACAGCTGTCGCTGAGTGCACCCACTTTCCGAATGGAAGGTAAGCTGATGAATTTCTCAGTTGCTTGACGAGATTGAAGTCTATAGCCCTCTTCTGTTTTCTTTGGCTCTAGTCACCTTTTATGTGGACTGTCGGGGTTTCACTGGCATACTGTGTTATAGTGCCTAATTTCAGTTTTTTTGGGCAAGCGTTTTTTATTGTACACCTTCTAGGTTCTTCCATAGGCTCTCTTTAGTTTTTTAAGGGGAATGTTTTTTGCTATTTTGTCTTGTCCCGTAGCTTCAAGGACTTCACGAAAGTATTTAAAATATGGGACTCTATTTATATGACGATATTTTGTAGTCGTGTTTTGGGTGTCAGTTTTTGTGGGGATGAACTCAGACTTTAGGAAAACTAGAGTTCATTAACCGTGGCAGCATTCTGAAGAATTAAGTGACTGCATCGTAAAAATGAGATAGGGCAGAAAGATATAGCAGAAGCGCCCCATAAACGTCAGAAAATTTTATTTGTCTCGTTGAAATACATTTTCATCTACTTCATTGTACAATATGCAGTAGTTTGATCATAGTGCTTCTTTACTGATGTTTGCTTTGGCTTTTTTAGAAGTTTTGTGCGTGGGTGCGTGCGTGTACGTGTGTGTGTGTGTGTGTGTGTGTGTGTGTGTGTGTGTGTGTGTGTAGAAATGTCCTTAGCAGAGAGATGTGGCCTGCACGAGTTGTACCAGAACAGCACTGGCGTTGAACTCGACAGCTTCTCCCTGGTAGTGAGGTGTGCACGTCAGCTCCTCGCTGTCATCTGAGCCCATCGAAGTCGGACCCGGCGAGGCAGGCGTTCGTCCAGGCGTCGACCTTCCGGCGAACTTCTTCAGAGAGCCGCTGTTGGCCGTCGCCCACAGCGCCGCTACGCATGAACCTGAGGCCTTCGGAGGCCGCGGGTCGGAGGCCCATGTCCTGGCGAGCGTTCTCCACCTTCTCCTCGAAGTTGACGGCCTTGTTGGAGCGCATCTCCTGGAAGCTGAGGTGCTCCAGCAGCGCCGGCAGCTGGTCCTCCGGCACATGTCTCCCCAGGTGGGCGGCCACTCTGTGCACCACCGAAGACAGGTCCTGCCAACAGACCACAGACGCTCTACGACAGCAGCTACGATCAGCATCGGGGGCCTCATGTGGCCACAGCCACACAAGTGGAAGGTCCGGCTCCAGCGACTCTGCGGACCTAGGGCGTCAAGTCCTCTCAACAAATCACAGATTGAGCAATCACACCTAGGACCGGGGGCATCTCGTGGTCTCAGCTGCACCAGGCAATGGTACGGCGCTCATCTCCCCCGCTGAGCATCCACTCTGGGGCCAAGGAAAACAAGGTCTGTGAACAAAGCTCAGATGCTCCGTAGTAGCAATTACAAATAGCAACCAGATTTTATACGAGGGCGTGTGGAGAAGTACTCCCTTCGAATCTTCAATGTGAAAACTCTTCTTTTTAAATTTTAAAAAAGAGTTCTTCATCTTTATTTTTCATGTCTACATGTTTATTTCTGAATACATTCATCCTGGCGACGAACACATTTCTCCCAACGAGAGCAGTCACAGTCGAATGTTCGACTCTGCTGACGGAGCCACGACCTCACCTCTGCTTGCACCGCTTCGCCACTATCAAACTGAAATCCTCGAAGCTGTTCTTTAAGTTCTCGAAACAGATGAAAATCGGTTGGGGTTTAGTCGGGCCCGTATGGAGGATGATCCATAACGGTGAACCCGTGGTGTTGTATTGTTGCAGATGCTGCAGCGCTCGTGTATGGACTGGCATTGTCATGCTGAAGGGTGCTTCATGTGTGGTCAAAGTTTTCTGTTAGAAACTCGATTACAGCATGCTGTTTCTGACGCACCGCCATGTTGCACACTACAATACGGATGCCCTCTAACGGCAGAAGGTTGCAACTTGCGCCAGAGAAGCGGGAAAATCGACCAAGTAATGTGCGTGACGTGTAATACGAGTATCTCAACCCATGTTGACACCAGAATAAAAAATTCTGAGATATTACTTTCCAGCACGCTCTCGCACATGTACTAATCTCAAAATTCACCTAAAAGTTGAAAAAAGTTTCGCAATAAAATAAACTACACTCCTGGAAATTGAAATAAGAACACCGTGAATTCATTGTCCCAGGAAGGGGAAACTTTATTGACACATTCCTGGGGTCAGATACATCACATGATCACACTGACAGAACCACAGGCACATAGACACAGGCAACAGAGCATGCACAATGTCGGCACTAGTACAGTGTATATCCACCTTTCTCAGCAATGCAGGCTGCTATTCTCCCATGGAGACGATCGTAGAGATGCTGGATGTAGTCCTGTGGAACGGCTTGCCATGCCATTTCCACCTGGCGCCTCAGTTGGACCAGCGTTCGTGCTGGACGTGCAGACCGCGTGAGACGACGCTTCATCCAGTCCCAAACATGCTCAATGTGGGACAGACCCGGAGATCTTGCTGGCCAGGGTAGTTGACTTACACCTTCTAGAGCACGTTGGGTGGCACGGGATACATGCGGACGTGCATTGTCCTGTTGGAACAGCAAGTTCCCTTGCCTGTCTAGGAATGGTAGAACGATGGGTTCGATGACGGTTTGGATGTACCGTGCACTATTCAGTGTCCCCTCGACGATCACCAGTGGTGTACGGCCAGTGTAGGAGATCGCTCCCCACACCATGATGCCGGGTGTAGGCCCTGTGTGCCTTGGTCGTATGCAGTCCTGATTGTGGCGCTCACCTGCACGGCGCCAAACACGCATACGACCATCATTGGCACCAAGGCAGAAGCGACTCTCATCGCTGAAGACGACACGTGTCCATTCGTCCCTCCATTCACGCCTGTCGCGACACCACTGGAGGCGGGCTGCACGATGTTGGGGCGTGAGCGGAAGACGGCCTAACGGTGTGCGGGACCGTAGCCCAGCTTCATGGAGACGGTTGCGAATGGTCCTCGCCGATACCCCAGGAGCAACAGTGTCCCTAATTTGCTGGGAAGTGGCGGTGCGGTCCCCTAGGGCACTGCGTAGGATCCTACGGTCTTGGCGTGCATCCGTGCGTCGCTGCGGTCCGGTCCCAGGTCGATGGGCACGTGCACCTTCCGCCGACCACTGGCGACAACATCGATGTACTGTGGAGACCTCACGCCCCACGTGTTGAGCAATTCGGCGGTACGTCCACCCGGCCTCCCGCATGCCCACTATACGCCCTCGCTCAGAGTCCGTCAACTGCACATACGGTTCACGTCCACGCTGTCGCGGCATGCTACCAGTGTTAAAGACTGCGATGGAGCTCCGTATGCCACGGCAAACTGACTGACACTGACGGCGGCGGTGCACAAATGCTGCGCAGCTAGCGCCATTCGACGGCCAACACAGCGGTTCCTGGTGTGTCCGCTGTGCCGTGCGTGTGATCATTGCTTGTACAGCCCTCTCGCAGTGTCCGGAGCAAGCATGGTGGGTCTGACACACCGGTGTCAATGTGTTCTTTTTTCCATTTCCAGGAGTGTAATTTTACGTACAATGAAATGAACACCCTTAGCTGCTTACAGGCGTTGACATACGTCAACGGGGACAGATGAAAGTGTGCCCCGACCAGGACACGAATCTCCTGCTTACACGGCAGACGCTCTATCCATTTCAGGCACCGAGGACGCAGAAGACAGCGCGACTGCAGGGATTTATCTCTGGCACGCCTCCCGCAAAACCCACATTCTCAACGTATTGTCCCGCACTACGTTCGTAGTGCCCCCACCCATTATATATCCACAGGTCCCAAAAATGCGTTCTCAGTTTAAAGTACATAAAATTCACCATCCGATATGTGCCGTTGTAAACAGTATGAACAGTGCGTTTCATGACTTAGCAAGGTTTCTTTACGAAAAAATTTAAAAAATCCTTTGTGTTTCGAAATCATTGTTCTGTCTCCAACAGTCAAAATCTAGTCAATAAGATAAAAAATTTGCGTTGTGATCAAGAAACTAAATTGTTTCCAGTAGATATTACGAACCTGTATACTAATGTACCTGTTCAAACAACTGTCGACATTGTTGAAAAAAACTTACGTTCTTTTAAAAAAGGTATTTCTGATGAGCAAGTCACTGACCTAATTCGTTTACTAAGAATGGTAGTAAAATACAACTATTTTGTTTTCAATGGCAAACCATACCATCAGTCTGACGGCCTGGCAATGGGTAATCCACTGGCAGGCATCTTGGTCGATGTTTTCATAAATTCGCTGGAAGAAAAATTCTTCAATAATTTCTCAGTTGTCGATCTGAGTATTCTATCGTATTCTCGGTACGTAGACGACATTTTGATCATGCACAGCGGTTCCCTGGAAGGAACTGAAAGATGTTTAAAATTTTTAATAGACTTCATTAAAAAGTCAACTTCACTTGTGAATTAGAAAATAACAATCATCGGCTTTATTACTTGGAACTTAGTGTCGCTATTGACAACGACACACTTTCTGTCGGTATTTTTCGAAAAGCCACAAACACAGATCAGATTGTCCCCGCTAGTTCAGTGCATCCTCATTCCCATAAAAAAGGATTCCTCAATTCAGCCATTCATCGTTCAGTTTCTATACCATTGTCACCTGACAAGCTTAATGAAGAGATGAATTTAGTAAAAACAATTGCAGTTAATAACGCCTATCATCCCTCGTAAAGACTTCATGGTTAAAACTAACGCTAAAGTGATTAGGCATCGGCGCTGTTTCTGACAATAACGAGTACAAAAACAATTCTCCATTCCATTTTTAGGTCCTATTTCCTGTAGAATTCGTCGTATTCTAGTTAAAAAATATGGATGCAAAGTCAGTTTTTGCACTTACAATAACTTGAAAAAAAAATCTTGTTCATAATCTGGAGTCTACAGTTGCTGCTATACACAGTTAAGGAGTTCATAAAACCACTTGTGATACGTTTCCAGTTTATTATATAGGACAAACCGGAAGATCTTTCAGTGTCAAGTACATCATCATCACCAGTTTTCTGCTATATTAGCAGGTCCTTTGCCTCTCCATTTTCTGCGATCCACTGCTTCCTTCTTAAGGCTGTTGTATGTTGTACCGTCCATCACGTCATACAGTATCTGAAATTCATTATTTATTGTTCCGTGGGACCAAATTAAGGAGAAGTCTCCATGGTCATGGAACGAGTCAATACATGAAATTATAACATGATATTAGAAACAGATAAAATGAAATATAAAAAAACATATTCAGGTCACAAGTCGTAAATTTAAATAAAGAAAATCAACAACGTAACACTGGAATTTGCTTAATTTTTTAGCTCTTCCAGGAGCTCCTCGACAGAATAGAAGGAGTGAGCCATGAGGAAACTCTTCAGTTTAGACTTAAAAGAGTTTGGGCAACTGCTAAGATTTTTGAGTTCTTGTGGTAGCTTATTGAAAATGGATGCAGCAGAATACTGCACTCCTTTCTGCACAAGAGTCAAGGAAGTGCATTCCACATGCAGATTGGATTTCTGCCTAGCATTAACTGAGTGAAAGCTGCTAACTCTTGGGAATAGGCTAATATTACTAACAACAAACGACATTAAAGAAAATATATACTGTGAGGGCAATGTCAGAATTCCCAGACTATTGAATAGGGGTCGACAAGAGGTTCTCGAGCTTACACCACATATAGCTCGAACAGGCCGTTTTTGAGCCAAAAATACCCTTTTTGAATCAGAAGAATTACCCCAAAAAATAATACCATACAAGCG
Organism: Schistocerca nitens; assembly: GCF_023898315.1. NCBI lineage: Eukaryota > Metazoa > Arthropoda > Insecta > Orthoptera > Acrididae > Schistocerca > Schistocerca nitens. Next base: position 111,162,715 of record NC_064623.1, read on the forward strand.
TATGAAAATATGCGAAGTAGACTACTTTTCGTGTTGAAGTGTCACTTACTTCAGATACTGTTCTAATGGTAAATAAAGCAGCATTTAGTTTCTGAACAAGATCCTGAACATGGGCTTTCCACAACAGCTTACTATCTATCCGAACGCCTAGGAACTTGAACTGTTCCGTCTCGCTTATAATATGCCCATTCTGTCTGATCAAAATATCGGTTCTTGTTGAATGGTGAGTTAGAAACTGTAAAAACTGAGTCTTACTGTGATTTAGCATCAAATTATTTTCCACAAGCTACGAACTTATTTCATGAACTACGTTATTTGATACTGTTTCAATATTACACACAAGATCCTTCACTATCAAGCTGGTGTCATCAGCAAACAGAAATATTTTTGAATCACCTGTAATACTAGAAGGCATATCATTTATATAAATAAGAAACAGCAGTGGCCCCAGCACCGACCCTTGGGGAACGCCCCACTTAACAGTGCCCCATTGGGACTGAACATCACTACCACTCTCAATATTGCGGAGAATTACCTTCTGATTTCTGTTCTTAAAGTAAGAGGCGAACCAATTGTAAGCTACTCCCCTTACTCCATAATGGTCCAACTTCTGCGGTAATATTTTGTGGTCAACACAGTCAAAAGCCTTCGTTAAATCAAAGAAAACACCTAGCGTTCGCTACCTTTTATTTAATCCGTCCAAAACCTCACAGAGAAAAGAGAATATAGCATTTTCAGTTGTTAAACCATTTCTAAAACCAAACTGAACATTTGACAGCAAATTATGTGAATTTAAATGCTCCAGTAACCTTGTATATACAACCTTCTCGATAACTTTAGCAAACACCGATGGCATAGAAATAGGTCTATAATTGTCAACATTATCCCTGTCTCCCTTTTTATAAAGTGGCTTCACTAACGAGTACTTTAATCGGTCAGGAAACCGACCACTCCTAAAGGAAAAGTCACAGATATGGCTAAGTACTGGGCTCACATACATAGAACAATACTTCAGTATTCTGCTAGATACCCCGTCATATCCATGAGAGTTCTTGGTCTTTAGTGATTTAATTATTAACTCAATCTCCCTCTTGTCAGTATCATGGAGGAGCATTTCAGGTAACAGTCTCGGAACACTTTTTTTCTAAGAGCGCAATATGATTCCCTGTTGGGACTTGGTTTCTATTAAGTTCACCTACTATATTCAGAAAGTGATTATTAAATGCTGTACATATATGCGACTTATCAGTAACACGGACATTCCCACTACGCACTGATTCTATATCCTCGACCTGTCTCTGTAGACCAGCCACTTCCTTTACGACTGACCATTTGGTTTTAATTTTATCCTGAGACTTAGCTATTCTATCTGCATACCACATACTTTTTGCCTTCCTAATAACATTTTTAAGCACCTTACAATACTGTCTGTAATGGGCTGCTGCATTTAGATTCTGACTGTGTCTAACATTTTGATATAATTGCCACTTTGTTCTACAAGATATTCTTATCCCTCTAGTCAGCCACCCAGGCTGCCTGTTTGTGCTAGTACCCTGTTTTGAACGTTCTAACGGAAAGCAACTTTCAAAGAGCACGAGAAAAGTCTTGAGAAAAGCATTATATTTACCGTCTACTGTATCAGTGCTATAAACATCTTGCCACTCTTGTTCCTTGATAAGGTTTACAAAGGTCTCTACAGCAACTGGATCAGCTTTCCTAAACAGCTGATGACTATATTTAACACGTGTTGCAGCACAAAAATCTTTTAGAGTTAAAATTTGTGCATCATGATCTGAAAGGCCATTCACCTTTTTGCTTACAGAATGCCCTTCTAGTAATGAGGAATGAACCAAAATGTTGTCTATGGTTGTTCTAGTGTTCCCTTGCACTCTCGTTGGAAAGAATACGGTTTGCATAAGATTATATGAATTAAGGAGGTCTACCAGCATCCTCTTCCTTGCACAATCACTTATACAATTAATATTGAAGTCACCACATATAACTAACTTTTTGTATTTCCTATAAAGTGAACCAAGAACCTCCTCTAGCTTTAGCAAACATGTTGTGAAATCGGAGTCTGGGGATTTATAAATAACAACAGAAGTTTAGCTCCGTTAAATTTAACCACACCTGCACAACATTCAAACACCTTTTCAGTGCAGTACTTTGAAACATCAATTGACTCAAATGGGATGCCGTTTTTCACATACATGGCTACTCCCCCACACCGCAAAGAGCTCCTCGAAAAGCTGCCAGCCAACCTGTATCCTGGTAAAGGAAGCCTCTGAATTATCTCCTTATTTAAGAAGTGTTCAGATATACCAATAATTTCAGAGTCAACATCTATAAGCAGTTCACTGACTTTATCTCTAATACCTTGTATATTTTGATGAAATATACTAATTCCCTCATTACTCGGATACCTAAGCTTTGTCAAAAGTGGTTCCTTTGTTAGAGAGACTTCCCTTAAGCAGGAATACCTATCAGCTGACTTCAATCTAAAAAAGGTGCAGCTCTAACACCCACTACTGCAGGAATTTTCCCATGAGTGATCCCACCAATCCCACCTATGCTGTCACCTATAAGCTTTGCTAACCTTCCCTTCCCATACCTGTTGAGGTGCAGGCCATGTCTAGTGAAACCCGTCCTGCTGATAGACTCCACCGACACCACTGAAATGTGACCCATGCTTTCTGTCATCAGCGCACCCCCAAGTCTCATGTTATTACGCCTGACGGCTGTATTAAGATGAGGCCGATCGTGACGCTGAAACAGTTCCACGAAATGCACATTCGTGTTGCCAGTCTGAGTGGCTATCTTTTCCAGGTCACCATCTATGTCATACTCCCCATCCCTATCAATACTATTACCAGCCCCACCCACAATCACTACCTGATCCTCTTTAGTAAAATCCCTACATAACCCCCCTATGTTAACAGTCACCTGAGCCAATCCTGCATTAGGCTTCACAATGCTGGTGACCTGGTACTCACTCCCCAGCACTTCCTGCAACTGCTGGCCTACACCTCTGCCATGAGAACTACCTAACAGCGGAACCTTCTTCTTCCTCTTCGACTTTGCAACTGTTCTAGCCACCGTAACTACTGAGGTCTGCTGCATACTTCCTACATCTACAGCTACTAGAGATTCCTCTCCACTAGACTCTGACAGTTGTAAACACCAATAGTAAATCTATCTGAAAATCTTCTTCTCCTAGCAGATCTCTTGCCAACAGCCAGCTCCCATTCCCTAATCTCCTTCTCCCTCCTCATCCTATCTAGCTCCTCCTGTGCGTTTTTCAACTGCACCTGAAGGGCACAGATCTTACGCTCCTGCTCCTCTATCAACTTACTCTTGCTACATAAACTGCAGTTCCAGGAGAGGATCTCACCAGAATGCCCACTGGCTTCCCCACTGCATTCCCCACAGTGAAAATACTTCGAACAAGTCTCACACCGCAATCCACTACTCACGAACCTACGGCAAATCCCACACTTCTCACTCATGGTAAAATTTTACTTTTTCCTAGTTCCGCTACTACAATAAGAAGATGTTAAAAACCTGACTACAATAAACACAAACTTACTCTAAAAGGGAAGTAACTACTATTATTAACAGTATTAATAAACAACAGATGTGAATAAAACAAAAGACTAATACAGAAAGAGAATCAAACGTCTAATGACACAGTAACGAAGCTGAAAACAGTTCCCAAAAGGTTCTTCTTAAATTATTTCACCAGAAAACACAAAAAACTCCGGTTGAAGACTACTAAAGTTCCTAAATAAACCACTATACACAAACAATTAATTAGTACTTAGCTTTCGATGCGCCGCTACAGCTGCAACTGGTCAGCGCGGAATGTAAACGCAGGTAAGAGGTTACGTTGCTGGATACGAAACACTCACAAATATCAGGTCAAAACACAAGAAAGGCAGAGGTGAATGAAGAAACCACTAATAAGTCACTTATAAAGTAAATATTATCACAAAAACCGTTAAAATATGTATCTGAAACCTAAAAATATATAAAAACTTGGAGAGCGATCTCACACGCAGTCACTCGCTTATGAAGTCCTTCCTCGCTTCCTTTTCCCTTCTACACAACTTTCTAAAACGGTTTTTATCAGTCCATCATTCTTTCTTAATATATGCCCAATCTAATTTCTTTTTCTTCTTTTTATTACATCTAGTAACTGTCTTTTCTCTCCCACTCTTCTCCGTACCTTTTCATTTTTTACACTGTCTACCAAACTTATTCGTTCCATCCTCCGCCATGTCCACATCTGAAAAGCCTCCAACCTTTCTCCGTCTTTCTTCCTCAAAGTCCATATTTCAGCGCCATACAGAAGAACGCTCCGTACAAAACATTTTATGAGTCTTTTCCTCAGTTCTCTGTCCAGGCTGCTGCAGAAAATTCTCCTTTTCGTATAAAATGCCTCTTTCGCCGTTGCTATCCTTGTTTCAATTTCTGTGCTGCACTTCAGTCGGTGTCTGTCCTGCTTACAAGATACTTAAAATTTAGCACCTGTTCTAACATTTTTCCATTCAAACATAATGTTTTTCTTTATTTCCTCCTAATGTCAATATTTTTGTTTTCTTTGTGTTCATTTACATTTCATGATTTTTTCCGTTAGCTTTGTGGTGTCACCGCCAGACACCACACTTGCTAGGTGGTAGCCTTTAAATCGGCCGCGGTCCGTTAGTGTACGTCGGACCCGCGTGTCGCCACTGTCAGTGATTGCAGACCGAGCGCCGCCACACGGCAGGTCTAGAGAGACTTCCTAGCACTCGACCCAGTTGTACAGCCGACTTTGCTAGCGATGTTTCACTGACAAATTACGCTCTCATTTGCCGAGACGATAGTTAGCATAGCTTTCAGCTACGTCATTTGCTACGACCTAGCAAGGCTCCATTATCAATTGCTATTTATCTTGTGATGCATGTACCGTCAGACCGATGTTCACCAATTATGGATTAAAGTTAAGTATTCCAGAAGCTACGTACCTTTTTTGCTAGTCTCTATTCCTCTAACTGTTCCAGACCTCAAGCCAGCCTGCGTGAGCTTAAACGCGTGCCTTTCGGCTTCCTCTCATAGTGGCTTGGCTGTCTTGCCAAGTCACAACAAGCTTCAATGGTGTCCACTAAATCTTGTAATTCTAATCCTAATTTAATTCTAAATCCTGTAACCTGACACTGTAAAAGAATTACAGTGTCAGGTACAAGGAACATTGATTTGGAAAAAGAGCCAAAGTAACTGGTACACCTGCCTAATATAGTGTAGGGCCACCGCGAGCACGCAGAACTACAGCAACTTGACGTGGCATGGGCTTGACTAATGTCTGAAGTAGTGCTGGAGGGAACTGACACCATGAATCCTACAGGGCTGTCCTTAAATCCGTAAGAGTAGCAGGGGTGGAGATCCCTTCTGAACAGCACGTTGCTAAGCATCCCAGATACGCTCAATAATGTTCATGTCTGGGGAATTGGGGTGCCCAGCGGAAGTGTTTAAACTATGATGAGTGTTCCTGGAGCCACTCTGTAGCAATTCTGGACGCGTGGGGTGTCACATTGTCCTGCTGGAATTGTCCAAATGGACATGAATGGAAGCATGTCATCAGACAGGATACTGACGTACGTGCCACCTGTCACAGTCATATCTAGACGTATCAGGGGTCCCATATCACTCCAATTGCACCCGTCCCACACCATTACAGAGCCTCCACCAGCTTGAACAGTCCCCTGCTGATATGCAGGATCCATGGATTCATGAGGTTGTCCCCATACCTGTGCAAGTCAAACCGCTTGATACAATTTGAAACGAGACTCGTCCGACCAGGCAGCATGTTTCCAGCCATCAACAGTCCAATCTCGGTGTTGAGGGGCCCAGGAGAGGTGTAAAGCTTTGTGTTGTGCAGTCATCATGGGTACAGGAGTGGGCCTTCCGTTCCGAAAGCCCATATCGATGATGTTTCATTGAATTTTAGCCCCCACACCTCCCTCCAATATTTAATTCAACATTCCTTGATGTCTCAGAATGTGTCCTACCAACCGATCCCTTCTTCCAGTCAGGTTTTGTCATAAATTTCTTTACTCCTCAATTATATTCACTATTCCCTCATTGGTTACATGATCTACCCGTCTAATGTTCTGCAATCTTCTATAGCACCACATTTCAAAAACTTCTATTCTCTTATTTTTAGATTAAAGTTCAGTCTTGATCACGTTATGTCTGTTTTAATGAGTAACCGGTTTCGGTTTTTTCTATAAAACCATCTTCAGACCCATTGGCTCCTTTGGGCTGGTAGGTGGAGCTCTCCTTGATGCTGTGTAGTCAACTGAGATCAGAGATCAGTTGACTACACAGCATCAAGGAGAGCTCCACCTACCAGCCCAAAGGAGCCAATGGGTCTGAAGATGGTTTTATAGAAAAAACCGAAACCGGTTACTCATTAAAACAGACATAACGTGATCAAGACTGAACTTTAATCTAAATATAACAATTAATTGATCACTGTATTCCAGAAATGTTTACCAAAATTCTATTCTCTTGTCCAAATTCTTAATCGTCCATGTTTCACTTCCATAAATGGCTACACACATACTTTCAGAAAATTCTTCCTGACACTTAAAATTTATACTTGACGTTAACAAATTTCTCTTCTTCAGAAACGCTTTTGTTGCTATTGCGAGTCTACTTTTCATATCCTCTCTACTTCGGCCATCATCAGTTATTTTGCTGCCCAAAAAGCAAAACTCACCTACTACTTTAAGTGTCTCATTGCCTAATCTGAGGTAATACTCATCGTAAATCAGGCTCGCAGTAATTTTCTCGGCATCTTCAAATGGCTCTGAGCACTATGGGACTCAACATCTTAGGTCATAAGTCCCCTAGAACTTAGAACTACTTAAACCTAACTAACCTAAGGACATCACACACACCCATGCCCGAGGCAGGATTCGAACCTGCGACCGTAGCTCGGCATCTTCAACACGTTATAAACGCTATAGTTTTACAATTACATTTTTGTTTCAAAGTTGCTATAGAAAAACAAACTTGGTTTTCATTCATCAAAGGTTCTCTCAAATTGTACCGTCTGCACCAAACAAGCGTAACGCTGCTCGAAGGTCAAAAACAAACTAATAGAGTATGAAGTCCCATAGGCTTTAACTACAATCTCTCCTTGGAAAGATATTTTCAGAATCCTGTTGGATGCTACAGGTACAATCCCTTCTTAGAAGTTCATTTGCTATCCCAAAATTTTCTTTGTCTTTCCTTTTCATGCCTTTTATGAAAACATTAAAAATACAACACATTGTGCATTTCGGTTTATTTGCAGTGTAAGTGATTCAAAATTATAAAATAAATCTATTGCCAGCAATGGGACTAGCCTCCCCACGACCCTCGGATTACCATTCCGCTGCTCCAACCGCTGCCTGGAAACTACGCTGACATAAATAGCACATACCTCGCCCGAACCGTGCCAAAAATGCTACTTTTTTCTAAACGCTCGTTCATCTGAAGCTACCACTTCTGTCACCTGTGTTTCTGGCCAAGCCGTGCACTTACCATTGTTTTGGAAGATATCGGGTATAATGAGTAGGCATGGTCCGCTTGTTAGTGGTCCGTGGAAGCTAACTCTACGCGGAAAGACCCAAGGAAATGCGCCTAACTATTTACGTTCCTACGAGAGCACCAGCACACAGTTTGGCAGTGTGACGTAATGATGACGTACACCGACCGATCTCCTATACCCTCGTGGGCTGTAAATGGTCAAACAATAGTAGCCACGACAGTCATTTTTTTTCCTTACGAGGACAATGGAGGGTTTTGTTGAAAACCAGACTTGACAAGTAAACCAAAGTTGTGTTATCTAAGGATGTCGACACGAGAAACTTCGATTTCATGTCAATAATGGGCTGTCAAAAAAATCTTCTGTCGCAGTCTTTTTAACCTGCGTCATATCTAAGAGCGACACGGGTCCCAAAAGACAGCCGACATCGGTGAATCACATTGATGCTCATGTTTTACCTTGACCCGTTGTATGTTCCATATAAGAAATACTTACCGCCTTCATCTCCTCAAAGCTGTAGACGAGTACGTTCGGTTCATTCCTCAACTTCCAGAAAGCGAGGACGTGGTCCCAGAATGGGGTGTACTTTGCTGCAAATAAACAAATTGTTACTAAATTACTAACAAATACTTCTGACACTGACAAATTAGAACAGCTGTGACATATTAGTGAGAGAATTATAGAATACTTGAAACTTCCTGGCAGATTAAAACTGCGTGTCCGACCGAGACTCGAACTCGGGACCTTTGCCTTTCGCGGGCAAGTGCTCTCCCAACTGAGCTACCGAAGCACGACTCACGACCGGTACTCACAGCTTTACTTCTGCCAGTATCTCGTCTCCTACCTTCCAAACTTTACAGAAGCTCTCCTGCGAACCTTGCAGAACTAGCACTCCTGAAAGAAAGGATATTATAGAATACTTATTTCAAGTTACATGAAGATGACGATGACAATGATACTGTTGCGTGCATGACATCATCGTCTCGATGCCTTTGAGACGAGTATGGTTATTAGAAATTCGTAACATCCTTTTCCCCCCTCCCTCCCCCATTTCCCCCCTCTCTCCCCTCCCACACCGCATCCCCTCTCCCTCTGCCCTTCTCTCCCCATCGCCTGATCTCTGCCCCCCTCACTCCCCCCCTCTCTCACTCCCTCTCTCTCTCTCCTTCTCTCTCTCTCGCCGAGCGAGGTGGCGCAGTGGTCAGCACACTGGACTCGCATTCGGGAGGACGACGGTTCAATCCCGTCTCCAGCCATCCTGATTTAGGTTTTCCGTGATTTCCCTAAATCGTTTCAGGCAAATGCCGGGATGGTTCCTTTGAAAGGGCACGGCCGATTTCCTTCCCAATCCTTCCCTAACCCGAGCTTGCGCTCCGTCTATAATGACCTCGTTGTCGACGGGACGTTAAACACTAACCACCACCAACACCACCATCTCTCTCTCTCCCCCTCTCTGTCTCTCTCCCTCCCTGTCCTCCCTTCTCTCTCTCTCTCACATACACACACACACACACACACACACACACACACGCACACTCAAATCAGTACAATCATCACGTCTAAAATGATGAATTAAAAGAGAAAAAAAAACAACGAAAGACATAAAAAAGTAAGGCACAAAATCGTGGGTGCCTGATCGCTGGACCAATAAAGGATGAGCCATCCACTCTGGAACACTCCAACCTAAGATCTTAGTGTGAAGGTTGGAAAAGTCGCAAAACTGAGAAATACGGTCCACACGGACCTAGTCAACTGCTAAAATGGATGGCAAGTTCCCACTTCTGCTACTGCCCACTCGTGAGAATACATAACACACTCTATTAAAAGATGACCCTCCATAATGCGTACTCCGCATGTGCCATAAATACCTGGGTCTTCCGGAGCGAGGAAATGGTGTAGGGAGGACTGAGTAGGACTTAGACTCACCTGTATGGTCAAAAGCATGCACCTGAATTTGTCCATCTTATATGGATGTTATTTAATGGCTGCGACTGTATTGTAAGATATTTATGAAATAATGTATACTGCAATAGTCACTTCTTACTAATATTTTATTAGCATGATGCCATCGTCAGATGCATTTACAATTACTTTCACATATTAATTACAATGTAAAAATAACTGTAAATGCATCTGATGATGCCAGCACGCTGCCAAAAGACGGTGTACTAATGAAATATTAGTAAGAAGTAAGTATTGCCTTAGATATTATTTCATAAACAGGAGGAACACCACAGGTGGATAGTTGCTTCCATAGGCAGCAACTTGTTGTCTCTCACCTCTAGCCGGTCTTTCTGCGACTGGTGCCTAACCTTCTGGCCCAGCAGCAAGTACACAGCTTGTATGGGAATGGAAGATTATTCGTCACCCCATTCCCCTAAATCGCTCGAGGGAAATTCCGGGGTGGTTCCTTAGAAAGGGCACAGCCGATTTTTCTTCCCCATCCTCGACACAATACGAGTATGTGCTCCGTCTCTAATGACCTCGATGTTGACGGAATGGGAATTCCAATCTTCCTTCCTTCCTTTTGTCACCCAAACTGGCCCCCTTGGCTGCTATGTCAACTTGTTCATTTCCTTTTACTCTCACATACCCAGGTACCAAGCGGAATACCATCACCTTCCCATGCCGTTGCAGCAAGAGCAGAGTATCTTGTACAGGCTGTACAACTTTATGTTCTGGGTGCATTTATTGAAGGCGCTGTAGAGGAAGAAGGGTGTGGTGCAGAAGAGAAGCATGTTCCCTCCACCTCATCTCGTCTGCTCCAGAGCCCTCACCATCGCGCAAGCCCAGCATGCTAGACAGCGAAAGCATCTGGTAGGCAGACTCTGAGGACACGATCTGGGAAAGCTATTGAGCAGCCAAAGAAATCTATTCGTTTTGTCACATATGTATAGACAATCTTAAAACTGTGGTGCTCATCTAAAACTTTGTTACAAGTGTTAAGTGAGGTCGGCTACAGAGTGGTGCAGCAGTCGTCGCTGTAGGGAGGCAGCACAGGAACACAAGTGATTAGTGAACACGTGAATACAGTAAACAGAAGTTTTTTAATTTCTAGCTTTTTCCAAGCATTGCGAGGAAACTTTACAAAAGAACTAACAACAATAAAGCCCAGATATTACAAAAGCATCATGCAAACAGAGGCTCCCACTACTAATTCACGAGTGAACTGTCAATGACCGGCTCAGACTGAAGACTGTGGAAGATTGCGACTGGGCCGTGTAGCTGCCGCCGGCCATCCTATATCGCGGCGGCAGAGGGCGCTTATGGTAGGAACTACTGAAGGCATGAGCTCAGAGGGCACGCATCATTGGATCCACTGGGTCACCGTGTGATCACCGTTGACATCTGTCAGAAATGTGCGTTTCCAAAACCAGTTGTGAGACACTGGTATGGGTGGTATCGATTTATCATACTGCATTCATTTCTAAAAGATGACTGTTTGCTCTCATCCTATGAGGGGTGTCCATAAAATAAGGTTCCCAATTTTTTTTCACAGTGTAAAACATGTTTATTTCATGAATGAGTATATTTTTGGAAAGTTCAGACTTTAACCTATTTTTCTACATAGTCGCCACTGAGGTCAAAACATTTTTGCATGCGGTGTATGAGCTTTTGACTGCCGGGGTCAAAAAAATCTGCCGCCAAGCCGCGCAGATACCTGAGATCCGCTTCTTCCAGCTCTTCTCTGTCGCCGAAAGGCGTTCCACCTGGGTGTTTCTCCATGTCAGGGAAGAGATGGTAGTCACGTGGGGCTAAGTCTGGGCTGTAGGGTGGGTGTTTGACAATACCTCATCCAAATTTTGTGATAAGCTCGTTGGTGGCTTTAATGGTGTACGGTCGAGCGTTATCCTGATGCAAACGCACCCCCTTGGACAGCATAGCCCTCCTATTGTTTTGAATTGGGTGGCAAAATTTTTGCAGTGTCTCGCAGTACTCGGCAATGTTGATTGTTGTACCGGTGGACAAGAACTCGCACAACAGTACCCCCTTCCTATCCCAAAACACTATTGCCACCACTTTGCCAACACCTTGCGTTTGAATTTTCGCGATCTCGGATACTCTGGATGCTTCCATTGTTTGGACTGTTCTTTGGTTTCCGGTGTGTGGTAGTGCACCCAAGTCTCGTCTCCAGTGACGATGGAGTCGAGGTATTTCTCGCCATGTGTTCCGTGATCTTGAAGACGTTCTTGGGCCGCTTCAAAGCGTTAACGTTTGTGGTCTTTGGTCAACATTCTTGGCACCCACCTCGCGCAAACCTTAGCATACCCTAAGTGTTCCGCCAAGATCTTGTCAGTAGAGGTTTTGGTTACATCAGGGATAATTTCAGAGAGCTACAAACCGTCACTCTTCGGTCATGGCCGCCAGGAACACTCCTCATCATGGACGTCAGTACGCTCGTTCTTGAACTCTCTGCACCATTTGTGCACGAATTACACACTCATACACTTGTCTACCCGTGGTCTAGGGGTAGCGTATTTGATTCATAATCAAAAACGTCTTCGGTGCCGGGTTCGATCCCCGCCAGTGCCTAAATTTTGATAAATAATCAGCATTGGCGGCCGAAGACTTCCGGCATAGGAAGTCAGCCTCATTCTACCAACGGCCTTGTCAAAGAGGGCGGAGGAGCGGATAGAGGTTCAGGGCACTCTCTTGTCCTAGGGGTGGGAAATTGCCCCTAAATGGGGAAGAATCAGCAATGATCAACGACATGAGGATGCAGAAGGCAATGGAAACCACTGCATTAAAGACACGTAACGTATATCCACAGGACATGTGGCTTGTAATTGAAGAAGTGTCATGATGATCTCTCCATTGGCAAAAGATTCCGGAATAGTCCCTCATTCGGATCTCCGGGAGGGGACCGCCAAGGGGGAGGTTACCATGAGAAAAAGATTGAATAATCAACGAAAGGATAACGTTCTACGAGTCGGGGCGTGGAATGTCAGAAGCTTGAACGTGGTAGGGAAACTAGAAAATCTGAAAAGGGAAATGCAAAGGCTCGATCTAGATATAGTAGGGGTCAGTGAAGTGAAGTGGAAGGAAGACAAGGATTTCTGGTCAGATGAGTATCGGGTAATACCAACAGCAGCAGAAAATGGTATAACAGGTGAAGGATTCGTTATGAATAGGAAGGTAGGGCAGAGGGTGTGTTACTGTGAACAGTTCAGTGACCGGGTTGTTCTAATCAGAATCGACAGCAGACCAACACCGACTACGATAGTTCAGGTATACATGCCGACGTCGCAAGCTGAAGATGAACAGATAGAGAAAGTGTATGAGGATATTGAAAGGGTAATGCAGTATGCAAAGGGGGACGAAAATCTAATAGTCATGGGCGACTGGAATGCAGTTGTAGGGGAAGGAGTAGAAGAAAAGGTTACAGGAGAATATGGGCTTGGGAAAAGGAATGAAAGAGGAGAAAGACTAATTGAGTTCTGTAACAAGTTTCAGCTAGTAATAGCGAATACCCTGTTAAAGAATCACAAGAGGAGGAGGTATACTTGGAAAAGGCCGGGAGATACGGGAAGATTTCAATTAGATTACATCATGGTCAGACAGATTCCGAAATCAGGTACTGGATTGTAAGGCGTACCCAGGAGCAGATATAGACTCAGATCACAATATAGTAGTGATGAAGAGTAGGCTGAAGTTCAAGACGTTAGTCAGGAAGAATCAATACGCAAAGAAGTGGGATACGGAAGTACTAAGGAATGACGAGATACGTTTGAAGTTCTCTAACGCTATAGATACAGCAATAAGGAATAGCGCAGTAGGCAGTACAGTTGAAGAGGTATGGACATCTCTAAAAAGGGCCATCACAGAAGTTGGGAAGGAAAACATAGGTACAAAGAAGGTAGCTGCGAAGAAACCATGGGTAACAGAAGAAATACTTCAGTTGATTGATGAAAGGAGGAAGTACAAACATGTTCCGGGAAAATCAGGAATACAGAAATACAAGTCGCTGAGGAATGAAATAAACAGGAAGTGCAGGGAAGTTAAGACGAAATGGCTGCAGGAAAAATGTGAAGACATCGAAAAAGATATGATTGTCGGAAGGACAGACTCAGCATACAGGAAAGTCAAAACAACCCCTGGTGACATTAAAAGCAACGGTGGTAACATTAAGAGTGCAACGGGAATTCCACTGTTAAATGCAGAGGAGCGAGCAGATAGGTGGAAAGAATACATTGAAAGTCTCTATGAGGGTGAAGATTTGTCTGATGTGATAGAAGAAGAAACAGGAGTCGATGTAGAAGAGATAGGGGATCCAGTATTAGAATCGGAATTTAAAAGAGCTTTGGAGGACTTACGGTCAAATAAGGCAGAAGGGATAGATAACATTCCATCAGAATTTCTAAATTCATTTGGGGAAGTGGCAACAAAACGACTATTCACGTTGGTGTGTAGAATATATGAGTCTGGCGATATACCATCTGACTTTCAGAAAAGCATCATCCACACAATTCCGATGACGGCAAGAGCTGACAAGTGCGAGAATTATCGCACAATCAGCTTAACAGCTCATGCATCGAAGCTCCTTACAAGAATAATATACAGAAGAATGGAAAAGAAAATTGAGAATGCGCTAGGTGACGATCAGTTTGGCTTTAGGAAAAGTAAAGGGACGAGAGAGGCAATTCTGACGTTACGGCTAATAATGGAAGCAAGGCGAAAGAAAAATCAAGACACTTTCATAGGATTTGTCGACCTGGAAAAAGCGTTCGACAATATAAAATGGTGCAAGCTGTTCGAGATTCTGAAAAAAGTAGGGGTAAGCTATAGGGAGAGACGGGTCATATACAATATGTACAACAACCAAGAGGGAATAATAAGAGTGGACGATCAAGAACGAAGTGCTCGTATTAAGAAGGGTGTAAGACAAGGCTGTAGCCTTTCGCCCCTACTCTTCAATCTGTACATCGGGGAAGCAATAATGGAAATAAAAGAAAGGTTCAGGAGTGGAATTAAAATACAAGGTGAAAGGATATCAATGATACGATTCGCTGATGACATTGCTATCCTGAGTGAAAGTGAAGAAGAATTAAATGATCTGCTGAACGGAATGAACAGTCTAATGAGTACACAGTATGGTTTGAGAGTAAATCGGAGAAAGACGAAGGTAATGAGAAGTAGTAGAAATGAGAACAGCGAGAAACTTAACATTGGGATTGATGGTCACGAAGTCAATGAAGTTAAGGAATTCTCCTACCTAGGCAGTAAAATAACCAATGACGGACGGAGCAAGGAGGACACCAAAAGCAGACTCGCTAGGGCAAAAAAGGCATTTCTGGCCAAGAGAAGTCTACTAATATCAAATACCGGCCTTAATTTGAGGAAGAAATTTCTGAGGATGTACGTCTGGAGTACATCATTGTATGGTAGTGAAACATGGACTGTGGGAAAACCGGAACAGAAGAGAATCGAAGCATTTGAGATGTGGTGCTATGGACGAAAGTTGAATATTAGGTGGACTGATAAGGTAAGGAATAAGGAGGTTCTACGCAGAATCGGAGAGGAAAGGAATATGTGGAAAACACTGATAAGGAGAAGGGACAGGATGATAGGACATCTGCTAAGACATGAGGGAATGACTTCCATGGTACTAGAGGGAGCTGTAGAGGGCAAAAATTGTAGAGGAAGACAGAGATTGGAATTTGTCAAGCAAATAATTGAGGACGTAGGTTGCAAGTGCTACTCTGAGATGAAGAGGTTAGCACAGGAAAGGAATTCGTGGCGAGCCGCATCAAACCAGTCAGTAGACTGATGAGCAAAAAAAAAAAAAAAAAAAAAAAAAACACTTGCCTCCATAGATTTCTCATAGCTGGGAACGGATTTCTGCCGGCGCAGTGTTTCTTTGCAGACAGGAAACAGATCACCAACCGCAGCTTACACCTGGCAGGCGAAGCGAGGGGGAAGATCCATCACGTACATCTGCGAAGCCAAGACTGAGCTCGGCAGGCAGCTCGCTATGGAGGGGATTTGGAGTGGGGGAACCAAGGTACACTACAGAATCGCGGGATCCACCGTAACAGCGCTTTTCAGGACTGTAGCGCCATGGGAACCTTATTTTAAGGACAACCCTCGTAAATGACCTTATTCATCATTGATAACTATTTAAAAGCTATAAGTCTATGGCATAAGCTTGTGACCAGGCTAATGGCCTGACTGCATGTACGGCACTGCCTTTCTTCACCACAGCACCTTTCACCTCTGGGAAAGACCCCCAGTAATTTGATATCAGTGTAGTGGCGGGTTCTGCCACCGAATGTATCAGGATGACCAAATGTAGTGGGAAGAGGTAGAAGGCACCGTATTAAAACTCGTCCGAGCTTTTCAAATGATTTATTTTCCACTACAGTGCTCTGTTCACCTCGGTCCACATCACAGGGTCCTGCAATGCTGAGGCCATCACCCCAGCGACCCAGTGCAACGCGCTGCTGTGTGTCGGCCTTGTAGAGCCGTGTCATCAGGGCTGCAATGGCAGCCGACTCAGCGGTCTTCTTCCCCGTTGACGCAGCGCCACCCCGCTGGAAGCCGCCAAGCGGCCCACTGCACCCTTCCTTGCTTGCGTAACTGAGATCGTGGTGAACACAAGTGCCTGCGATCTGGCATCCGAATCTGTGGCCCTCACCCCAGGATGCGTCTGGCGTGTGTTGGAAGCCAGGACGACTACCCACAGTAATGAGCTGAAGAGTGGCCCACTACTGGCTGGCTGGATATGGACCCCACGTCCGCCTCAGAGGGTCGAACCAACGACCTGCTGTGAACTGGGACACTGGCGACCAAACTGCTGCTGCGTGTGTGGTGTGACATGCCCTGCCATCCATGAGAGCTGCCACGCTTGAATGAATCTCGTTAGAAAACGGCACCTATTTATACTCGGCTGTGCACCCCTGTTTTGCTAATGCTCCACTCCAAGTCACGTACTCACACCTAGGTGTGGCCCCTTCTGCCTGTAACTTGCGCCATGCAAACCGCTCGCTGCATTTACTCTTTTCATTGGTTCGGCAGCCCTTTGGCCTCCATTCTACTTCACAGCCGCTGGTCAGCATAACTTACTTTCAATAGGCCTGTGCCTGGCTGTAACTTGCGTGCTCAGAAATGCTGCACCGAATCTAACTTCCCTATCTTAAACTGTGGTGACGCTACTTTATTCCCCTCTTCGGAAAGACCCAGTCCCCAGGTCGACCCTTAACTAGCTCTTAACTTGTTTGGGTCGGCACCTATGGCATATTTCCTTACTATTAGAAAACTTAAATGTGGTCTAGTGCTCCTTAAAACCATGACATGAAACAAAACGTAAAAATTCCTTACTGGACGACCACTGCTCGATCAACCCCTTACCTAATCGTCTCACAGTACACTGGGACTTGGTCTACCCTTGGTTTCCTCTTGGAATTCGCTCTCCACCTGATCAGAAAGAAAACAACACATAACAAAGTTGAGGCTGTGATGACACTTGGCACAGAGGTGCTTAAAATGATCATTACTTGCTCTTGCCTTTCCCTATACTGAGCGACATGTTGCAGAAGCTGTTTGACTGATATGCCCCCCTCTTGCTCTAAAATGAACTGGTTTACGGATCTCAACAGACCTGGCTCCAGAGTTTGATTTAACAAGGTCAGATTCTGCTTAGGCTAAAACTCTAAAGTGGCTTCTGGCCAGTACAGCTGTGGCTGTGTAACATTCAATTGCATGACTCCTGAAATTGACGCTGGCAGATGGAAGGTTGGTCATATTATGTTACACATACACTCCTGGAAATGGAAATAAGAACACCGTGAATTCATTGTCCCAGGAAGGGGAAACTTTATTGACACATTCCTGGGGTCAGATACATCACATGATCACACTGACAGAACCACAGGCACAATAGACACAGGCAACAGAGCATGCACAATGTCGGCACTACTACAGTGTATATCCACCTTTCGCAGCAATGCAGGCTGCTATTCTCCCTCTCCCATGGAGACGATCGTAGAGATGCTGGATGTAGTCCTGTGGAACGGCTTGCCATGCCATTTCCACCTGGCGCCTCAGTTGGACCAGCGTTCGTGCTGGACGTGCAGACCGCGTGAGACGACGCTTCATCCAGTCCCAAACATGCTCAATGGGGGACAGATCCGGAGATCTTGCTGGCCAGGGTAGTTGACTTACACCTTCTAGAGCACGTTGGGTGGCACGGGATACATGCGGACGTGCATTGTCCTGTTGGAACAGCAAGTTCCCTTGCCGGTCTAGGAATGGTAGAACGATGGGTTCGATGACGGTTTGGATGTACCGTGCACTATTCAGTGTCCCCTCGACGATCATCAGTGGTGTACGGCCAGTGTAGGAGATCGCTCCCCACACCATGATGCCGGGTGTTGGCCCTGTGTGCCTCGGTCGTATGCAGTCCTGATTGTGGCGCTCACCTGCACGGCGCCAAACACGCATACGACCATCATTGGCACCAAGGCAGAAGCGACTCTCATCGCTGAAGACGACACGTCTCCATTCGTCCCTCCATTCACGCCTGTCGCGACACCACTGGAGGCGGGCTGCACGATGTTGGGGCGTGAGCGGAAGACGGCCTAACGGTGTGCGGGACCGTAGCCCAGCTTCATGGAGACGGTTGCGAATGGTCCTCGCCGATACCCCAGGAGCAACAGTGTCCCTAATTTGCTGGGAAGTGGCGGTGCGGTCCCCTACGGCACTGCGTAGGATCCTACGGTCTTGGCGTGCATCCGTGCGTCGCTGCGGTCCGGTCCCAGGTCGACGGGCACGTGCACCTTCCGCCGACCACTGGCGACAACATCGATGTACTGTGGAGACCTCACGCCCCACGTGTTGAGCAATTCGGCGGTACGTCCACCCGGCCTCCCGCATGCCCACTATACGCCCTCGCTCAAAGTCCGTCAACTGCACATACGGTTCACGTCCACGCTGTCGCGGCATGCTACCAGTGTTAAAGACTGCGATGGAGCTCCGTATGCCACGGCAAACTGGCTGACACTGACGGCGGCGGTGCACAAATGCTGCGCAGCTAGCGCCATTCGACGGCCAACACCGCGGTTCCTGGTGTGTCCGCTGTGCCGTGCGTGTGATCATTGCTTGTACAGCCCTCTCGCAGTGTCCGGAGCATGTATGGTAGGTCTGACACACCGGTGTCAATGTGTTCTTTTTTCCATTTCCAGGAGTGTAGTTCCATTGATTAAAATTCCGCTGCCGTCGAGCTCTATACGCTTCGCTTCTGCAAATGCTCCCCACTCAAAACAACTTGCTACTACTATCAAATTCTCGTAGGTGGAAAAGATCGAATGCATTCTGACCCGTTGCAAGCTCAATTTTGGCTCAACAATGTCCCTTGGACAGTCTATTCCTTTCCCCTCTGGCTAAAAGTAACTGCACCATGCACGTGTCCCATATTTGTAGCTTTACAGATTTTTCCTCCAACATCCAGGATTTTTATGCAAGCTCAACACCGATTGTGTGACTACTTTCATCCTTAAATTTACATTATATGAACTGGTGCAATAAGCACGACTTTCCTGACCCAGCACTGTCAATAACAAAAATTTAAACAGGAAATCGTGGTGCAGAGCTCTGCTCTAAACATCCATTACGAACAACAGTACAAACGCCTCAACAGTGGTGCTTGACGAAGATGGGCAAAGTAGCAACTGGAGTGAAACCTTTACTGAACGAGGTGGCGCAATGGTTAGCACACAGGACTCGCGTTCAGGAGGACGATGGTTTAAACCCACAGTCCGGCCATCTTGATTTGTGTTTCCTGTGACTTCCCTACATCTCTCTAGGCAAATTCCGGGATGGTTATTTTGGAAGGGGACGACCGTTTCCTTCCCCAAACCTGAAACAATCAGAGCTTGTGCTCCATCTCTACTGACCTTGATCTCTACAGTACGTTAAGCCCTAATCCTCCTTCCTTGGAATGGGACCTGAATAAAACGCATCAGGTCACTGGCTAATGCAGGGTTTCTCGAACACCTAATCATCAAGGTTGAAGAGTATGGTGGCAGAGCATGTGTCGGGGATTCAGTCCCCACTCGTTCATCAGTAAAGGGCGAGAGTGCTGTTTTGGACTGATACAATGTGGGGGATGTAAGGCGCCTCTAATCTCTAAGGAGAAAGAATCCTCCAACCTGTTGTCCAGCCCTACAGTCAACATTTCGGCGATGGGTTCGTCTTTTAAGACCTCTTTAAGACCTCGTAAACACTCAGGCGTGAACGGAATGGGATGCTTGTGTATTGGCTGACATGAAACCGACTGAACAAGCCTAGGACGAGATGAAGTTTGCAGAAACCCTCACACAGCGGAGGTGAGGAGCGGGTGCGGCAATATTGCAACCAGCGTGTGGACGGCATCCCAATCGGAGTCCTAATACGTTGTTGAAGAAAGTGTGGGGCAACATGGTTTTGTGTGTTACCATACAACAGAGTTTGATGTCAAAGATGAACAAAGATGTGCTCTTCCGAACTAATTGTCGCTATTTCAAATACTTTTCACAGTAGTGTCATTACGAGGGCTGTTCAAAAAATAAGGTCACTTTTAAAATTGCGCAGGAAACGTACATACGACTATCGATTTTTTTGTTATGTTGGTACACATGTCCCGAACATATGTTCAGAATTTCAAGTGTGCATCATACTTCTTTTGTTTTTGACAGATAGAAAGGTTAGACGTGTTTTAGTATGCTCGGAAATTTTCGATTATTATAAAAAATCGGGCAAAGAATTTGCATCAAATTTTGTGTGAAAAATGGAATCAAGTGCTCTAAAACACTTGAAATGTTGCCAATGGTACGGTGAGTCTTCTCTACAGTAAAAAAAAAGAAATGTTTACAAGTGATACAAGATCTTCCAAGATGGCCGAGAAGATGTCAATGACGAACCTCACTCTGGACGCCCCACCACATCGACAACAGATGGTAACGTCGAACCTGTGAAGAAAATTGTTTTGGAAAATAGAAGTTGCTGAGGATGTTGGCATATCTGTCGGCTTGTGTCACGCAATTTTTTCGGATATTTTGGGCATGGGACGTGTTTCAGCGAAGTTTGTTCCAAAACTTCTTGGATCAGAAGAACCGTCGCATGAGCATCGCTCAGGAGCTCTTGAATGACGTCAGTGATGATCTTGATTTGCTCAAAAGGGTCATAACTGGTTATACGGTTCTGACGTCGAAATCAAAGCTAAATTGTCCCAAAGGAAGCATCCCGGAGAGCCAAGACCGAAAAAATCATGCCAAGTTCGATTAAATTCAGAGTTTTACTCACTTATTCCAGTTACCGTGGCGTAGAGCATCATGAGTTTTTGCCTCAAGGTCGTACGCTCAATAAGGAGTATTACCGTGACTTCATGCGCCGTTTGCGAGAGGCAATACGCAAAAAACGTCCGAAGTTGTGGAAAAACAATTCATGGCTTTTGCATCACGACAATGCACCTGCTCATTCATCGTCCCTTGTGAGAGATTTTTTGGCCAAAAACAACAGGACAATCATGTCTCAGCCAACATATTCACCGGATTTGGCCTCCTGCGTCTTTTTCCTGGTTCCAAAACTGAAGAGACCTATGAAAGGACGGAGATTTTCAACGATTGAGGAAATTAAAACTGCATCGCTGGAATTACTCAAGGCTGTACCAAAAAGTGCTTATGAGAAGTGCTTCGAGGATTGGAAGAAACGTTGTATCTGTGGAGGATTAGTTTCAAGGGGATAACATGAATATTGATGAATAAATAAATATTTTTTCATAAAAATATAGAATCCTCTCACTTTTTGAACACACTTCGTATTTCATTCGACGATCCCCTTGAATCTAACAAGGAAAAATCACAAACTTGAACTCATATTTAAGGGCAAAAAAAGTGAAGTAGCCAGATCTCTGTTATAACCAGGAATAACACAATAACCTCGTCAGTCTGGTTTATTAAATCGCAAATCACTTTTTAACAATTGTGTTAGCCAAGCGTCTACCCAGGCTCACGCTGAGAAGTAATGCATAATTAAAGGTTGGTTATGCCAATGTCCAAATGTGCATAGTGGGGTGCACGTCCCGTAATTATTCCCAAGTCCAGTGAAGTTCAGTATCTCCAAGTGAAGTCGCTAGATTTCCGCCGAGCAGCCAGGTAACCTCGAGTGGTGCGGCGAGTCATCCATAAGCAGCTGGAACACGGCGTAATGCACTTCCCGATGAGAACTGTCGTTTGCGGCGGCGGCCGGGTTTATATAAGGCTTGCTAGTTAATGGAGCCGTCGGCTGGGGTCGCTGTTTTCCAGGGAAAACCAATCGCAATGTTTCCTGGCGTAGCCAATTGCTGTGTGCTGACAAACGCGCGCGCGCGAAGGCGGCCAGCGATGGTAGCCGCGAGCCGCCCGGAGAAGTGCGGCCAGCGATGTATTTCACGGCCACGTAAGGGAGGGGAGCGTGCGTGTGAAGACGGCCAACGATGGAAGCAGCGGGCCGCCCAGAGAAGTGCGGCCAGCGATGTATTTGGCGGCCGCGTACTGGAGCGCGTTGTTCGGTGTTTGTTAGAAGTGGTGTATACCACAATCTCCGACCCAGTAAACAACCCTGCGTGAAAATTTGGGCCACAATTCTGAGAGGAGGCAGTAATAACTTTCTGAATTTTCAGCTTTTGAACATTCGCGCGCCTTGGTTGTTTCTCACCCGCCCCACCTCAACGCAGGCGCCAAATGCTGGAGTGCGAAGAGCTGTACCTTGGTGTGAGTAGGAGATTTCTGAAATACTATTATGACTTTGGTAAAATGCTTTGTCCATTTTGTCAAAGTGCGCGATTTCTAACCTGCAGCTGCTGTCAGAAATTCCCTTGCTTTGAACATTTTTATACTGCGATTCACAAATGCTGCGTAGAAGAAAGGAACCTACTGACGATGCCATTAAAGAGGTAGCGTTGCGCTGTTTAATTATCAACATCGCTGTCGTGCAGTGTCTTCTTTGGATTTTGAAGTTCCCGCTCTTAAAGTGAAGCACATTTATAGCAGATGTGCTATTCTTCAGCGAGATCGGCATCATTAAGTACTAAATCCAAACTCATTAATTTTATTTCATAATTATTCTTCAGTTGGTTGGATATATTCATTTCGATTTTGTGGGGTGTTTATAGCTGCAGAATGTCAATATGAGAATACTGTTAAAGTAATATTGAATGCATACGTCCGTGAAGTTGACATACAGCCTCAGACAATAAAGTTCAGTGAATAGTCTTGTAAAATTAACGTAGATGAACTATTAACTACAGTTACCTTACTGTCCTTCTAAATAGTCACCTCCCATAACTATGGACAGCTGAACTCTGCGGTACACGTCCTGGAAACTTTGCACGAAGTCTTTTTTTGGATATCAGGAATATCGTCAAATCTCTTTCCTTTCCAAGTGAGACTGATTCAAGGGAATAGGAAGAAGTCTGGTGGTTGAGATCCGGCGAGTATGGTGGATGTTCAAGTTGCCAGGAACTGTTTGAGAATATTGGATATTGGCTGTGTGTAGGCGAGCGTTGCCGCGAAAAAAAAAAAAGCAGAAATCTTGTTGTGCATACTGGGGTCGTCCCCTGCGTAAACATTGCATGAAACACGTCACATTTCAATGTACCGTGCGGCGTTCAACGTCGTTCCCTCAGGTATAAATTCCTTGTGGATAATGCTCTGACTATCGAAAAAGGTGATGAGCATCGTTTTGATGTGTTATTTTTCGGCACTGGCCTTTTTCTGACGCGGAGAACGCCATTGTATGCTTTGCCGTTTCGTCGCAGGGTCGTACTGGAGACACCAGGTTTCACCCTCTGTGACAATATGGTTCAAGAAACTGGGTGTCGCATCCACGGTTTCGACAAATTCCTGTGAAGCCTCTATATGTGCCTGCTTCTGATCGTCAGTCAAGTGATGTGGAAAAAGACGACAACACATTTTCCTCTTTCCTCATTCCTGGGTAAGAATTTGTCTCCTTGATTCACAGTTCATCTACAGTTCATCTGCTATCATGTGCACTTTCTCAATATTTTCGTCACTGACGACGGTCGCCGATGCTTCGCTACGGGGATTGTCAGAAACACTTTCCTCGAAAACGGGCGAACAACTCGCACACACACTTCATGGACAGTGCTTGACATCCATAAACACGCACCAGCACTACATGCGTTTCTTTCGGTGTCTTGCCAAGCTTAAACCAAAACTTCAAATTGATCCTTTGCTCGTTCGTTGTCCTGTCCTCAGTTCAGAACCAGCGCACTAAACAAGCACTTCGTCCAACAGGTCTAACACGGAAGACTCAGGATGCTCAGGTGAACCACGGTGTGGGCAGGTTGCCAACACCGGCCGCTACGCAGGTGCAGCGTTGTGAGTCGCCAGTGTTGCCTGATCGACCGTTCTGACTTCATTCACCGAGCTTTATTGTCAGAGGTTGTGTTATCAGCTCATATAACTTCCTTTTTTTTCACATAGGATAACATGACTGTTGTCGAACAAGATTTCAAAACATGTTGGACATACACTCCTGGAAATTGAAATAAGAACACCGTGAATTCATTGTCCCAGGAAGGGGAAACTTTATTGACACATTCCTGGGGTCAGATACATCACATGATCACACTGACAGAACCACAGGCACATAGACACAGGCAACAGAGCATGCACAATGTCGGCACTAGTACAGTGTATATCCACCTTTCGCAGCAATGCAGGCTGCTATTCTCCCATGGAGACGATCGTAGAGATGCTGGATGTAGTCCTGTGCAACGGCTTGCCATGCCATTTCCACCTGGCGCCTCAGTTGGACCAGCGTTCGTGCTGGACGTGCAGACCGCGTGAGACGACGCTTCATCCAGTCCCAAACATGCTCAATGGGGGACAGATCCGGAGATCTTGCTGGCCAGGGTAGTTGACTTACACCTTCTAGAGCACGTTGGGTGGCACGGGATACATGCGGACGTGCATTGTCCTGTTGGAACAGCAAGTTCCCTTGCCGGTCTAGGAATGGTAGAACGATGGGTTCGATGACGGTTTGGATGTACCGTGCACTATTCAGTGTCCCCTCGACGATCACCAGTGGTGTACGGCCAGTGTAGGAGATCGCTCCCCACACCATGATGCCGGGTGTTGGCCCTGTGTGCCTCGGTCGTATGCAGTCCTGATTGTGGCGCTCACCTGCACGGCGCCAAACACGCATACGACCATCATTGGCACCAAGGCAGAAGCGACTCTCATCGCTGAAGACGACACGTCTCCATTCGTCCCTCCATTCACGCCTGTCGCGACACCACTGGAGGCGGGCTGCACGATGTTGGGGCGTGAGCGGAAGACGGCCTAACGGTGTGCGGGACCGTAGCCCAGCTTCGTGGAGACGGTTGCGAATGGTCCTGGCCGATACCCCAGGAGCAACAGTGTCCCTAATTTGCTGGGAAGTGGCGGTGCGGTCCCCTACGGCACTGCGTAGGATCCTACGGTCTTGGCGTGCATCCGTGCGTCGCTGCGGTCCGGTCCCAGGTCGACGGGCACGTGCACCTTCCGCCGACCACTGGCGACAACATCGATGTACTGTGGAGACCTCACGCCCCACGTGTTGAGCAATTCGGCGGTACGTCCACCCGGCCTCCCGCATGCCCACTATACGCCCTCGCTCAAAGTCCGTCAACTGCACATACGGTTCACGTCCACGCTGTCGCGGCATGCTACCAGTGTTAAAGACTGCGATGGAGCTCCGTATGCCACGGCAAACTGGCTGACACTGACGGCGGCGGTGCACAAATGCTGCGCAGCTAGCGCCATTCGACGGCCAACACCGCGGTTCCTGGTGTGTCCGCTGTGCCGTGCGTGTGATCATTGCTTGTACAGCCCTCTCGCAGTGTCCGGAGCAAGTATGGTGGGTCTGACACACCGGTGTCAATGTGTTCTTTTTTCCATTTCCAGGAGTGTATGTGTCTATCTTCTGCCTCCTCTTCCCTGACCTTCATCATCCCACGAATAGATCGTCGCTCATCTGTTCATTACTTCGTGCTTGAGCATTGGGCAGCTGCAGGGGGGCGGACGGAATGGCAAACCATTTAAGTGCCAGTGCTTTTTGCCCGAAACCACGATTTTATTACTTTTTTTAACATACCAGTGCATTTAGCATGAAACCAGCGATGCTGCTGCAAGACATCTGGTGGTACACTGAGGTACTTCTAGAAATGTAGTGCATTTCAGCAGTCACTTAATAGCGTTCGCACAAGTCAGCGCTGTGATCGTGCTGTGCAATTATAGGAGATTTGGACATGCAGTTTTTTGACAGGGGCCATGTTGAGGGGATCACTGACTGTGAAACTAAGTATATCGGAAGTTACTGCAACGTGAATTTGAATTTGTACCGCTGCTATTGTGAGTAGTCTACAAATGAAAGCACTGGGGCAGGATGTAGTTTTGATAGAAAATTTATGAAATTTCAGGCCTCTTCTTGCTTGTTATATAGGACTATAGTTCATTTTAGGCATTATGAATTCACGGAATTTTCAAGATATGCGAATTTCTTTTCAAATGTCTTACATGAAAAGACGGTGACTGAAAACTGTATATGCTAGTGGTTCCAAAGTGAAACCAAACCATCTCCTTAAAACAATTGTTTACCTGTTACCAATTTCTTCTTCTATTCGTTGATTTCTGAGATAATGAAGTTTAATTTTGTGAAATTTATTAAAATTGTACACCAAAGTGCAACAACCTTCTTAAAACAACTGAGCGCTCCCTTTCGGCTAATTTCTTCTTCTATGATAGTGAAGGTTGATTTTGTGAAAATTTTTAAAATTATATTTTTTTCATATTGTTGGGATTCAAAGAATAACGTAACTGCTTATTTTTTCTCCTTAACATATGAGGTCAAATTGGTGATTTCCTTGTGAGCCCAAGTGCACTGAGAGGCGTGCAGACGGTTCATTGCTTTCTAAGCATTTCACGACTCTCCCACGGTATGGCCATGCACACTGCACTCTATTAATATTTTCATCTGTACACACCCACCCATGCGAAATCCCTGCTAAACAGTGGTAAACAAACTTATCTTTGCCTCTGTCAACAGTTTCTTCAAGTATTGGTCACCTATGTTACAAAACGGCAGACCCTGCTCATGGTCAATGACAAATTTATGACTTTGTCACGCTCTACTCATTAGAGGTATAATGGTATGTTAAAAGTTTAATACAATTAGACAATCATTAAAGTTAGGACCTGTGTACGTCTCTTGAGGCAGGGTAACTCATGGCGCGGAAATCACCCAGACTGTATGTTCATCCAGTATTTGAAGAAGAGCGAACTCAGTGAGTTCCAACAAACTTCAGACGTAATTTCAAACTTTTTCTTGCTTACATGCTTAACCCTTTCAGACCTGAATTTTTTCTGGAGAAAGGAAAATTTTTCTTTATGTGGTAATGCTTCTCGATGATTTTTTAAAATGATTTTAGTTGCAAGATTTATAAAAAGATGTGTACCCGTTTTCAAAACATACTTTGTACACAAAATTTCATTTTTATGGACTAAAATAACTAATTACAAAATATACTCTATTGTAATAAACAATAAATTATTGTTCAATAATTACCGTGAAAAATAACAATAACAGTATTCAGTTATACAATGGAATATAGTAAACTAACCAACTCCGTGTATTCTGTTGGTGACGATCCCGCTGGGCACTGCTACACTTATTTGCTGATTTCTTCATAGTTATGTCCAACAGTTGGCAGCAATTGCGATAGTGAAAATGGTGAACATTCACAAATGTGTACCTCAGTTTTCGACCGGGAAAAATACTTCTGTTGCTGCTAAGCCACAGTAAAACTTAATGTACGCAGTTGTAGCCAGACGGTCTGAAAGGGTTAACTTCAAATCTTTAACACGTTAATTCATTTGTAATCAGACGTTTGAAGCTGTTTCATGGATGGGAGTTACACTTTTTAAAGGATGAGAGATTCACTGACGAACAACGAAAACATTCACTTACGTATATTTTCCATGAAGCACTCCGCAAATTCGTCAGCCGTGAGAGAGCAGCCGACCCACAGTTGGTGGTGGTTGAGGTAGGACACGATCACATCCTTCACGTTTCGAGTCACGTATATTATCTGGAACATTCCAACACGGCAGTGGCAATACAGTTCTAATGAAGAAACCATTACCACGAAATGATCAATGCTGATTTTTAATACACGATGTTCTAAGCAATGGCACTCTCTAAATCACGAATTTTTCATCATTTGCTCTTGACTGGTTGTGTGTTGAACCACACACGTAACGTTTCGAAATGGGGAGAAAATAAAAGTAAGGTACAACTAGAGTAAAAAGAGGTAATAATGAGCGAACCGGCCGCCGCTCCACAAGTTCTTTAACGCCACTACGGCGACTTGCGAGTGAATGAGGACGACATGATGATGAAAGACACACAACACCCTGTCATATTCCCTGCCGGGAATCGAACGCAGGACCCCGTGCGCGGGAAGCGAGAACGCTACCCCAAGACCACGAGCCGCGGACAATAAAAAGAGGTGATCCGTTGATGGAACATCCTGAGGCAGCAAAGAATAGTCAATTATGTAGAGGTGTGTGTGTATGTGTGTGTGTGTGTGTGAGAGAGAGAGAGAATGTGTGTGTGTGTGTGTGTGTTGAGCGAGCGGGGGAGGGGGAGGGGGGGGAGAGGAGGTGGAGGTAAAGATTGTAGGTTGCACTATTCATGCAGAGATGGAAGAGACTTGCACAGGACACACTTGCGTGCAGAGAGCTGCATCAAATCAATCTTCTTCTTCTTCTCAGGTCTTCGGTCCTCAGGTTCGTTAGCAGCAGTTCGTCATGCATTTCTGTCTTCCGCCGTCCTGTTGAGAGCTGTATAGGTGTAGGCGGTGCATCTGGAATCCTCTATGATTCGTTTGATGTATTCTACCCTCAGTCTGCCTTTTGTGTTCTTCTTCCTACTGTCCCTTCAATAATACCTTTAATGAAGCCATCAACTCTCAGTGGACCTGCTGTGTCTGATAGGTTTCAGGAGACAAAGCTTCTCTTCCTCTACTCTCTGGAGCGCCTCATCATTTGGTATCTTCTCTACCCAGGAAACCTTGAGCATTACGCGGTGGCACCACATCTCTAAGATTATTATTTTATGTTTTTCTGCTTCTTCGAGTGTCCACGCTTCACTTCCGTACAGCAGCAAATTCCAAACAAACGTGTTTATGTGGTCGTTCCTTAGATATTTGTCTGTACAGCAAGACGTGAAAAGGTTTCTTCCCTAGTTAAAATCAGCTTTTGCCGGACGGATTCAGGTTGCAATATGCTCTTTTGATTTATCATCCGATGTAATTTTACTCCCTAGTTAGGCAAAGGATTCGGAGTTTTCCAGTCGCTCATTTTTCAGTGAGCATTTGTTTTACCTTTATTAATTTTCGCATTATAGGAAGTGCTGAGAGTTGTTTAGCATCTGGGACAACGTCGCTTCTAATTCTTTTGCACATTAACTAAACTAATCAACACACTGTATTTTATTGTAATATTTAAGCTATGTTGTAACATTTTACTTATTTTCATTAATTTTTACATTTCTAAATACTCTATAATCTTTTATTAGCGTATTTCATACTTTATTATAACATTCATATTTTTACTGTTGTAATAAAAATTATGTACTCTGATATTTCAATACCTGTAAATTCTGTTCATTATTTTCTCACCTTCTTTATATATTCTTACAAAGGCTAGATACTGCAATATAGCATAGTACTGTACTGCGTGTTACCACAATAGCTCTTACAAAGGTACTATTTGAATTTTATTTTTTCGGTTACATAATCTTGATAATTTTTCATTTGCATATGGTAGACTATAAAGCTAAAATATGTGCATAATTTTCGGTAACTAATCATCAATGTAACTACCCACTGAAGATATGATAATTGATATTTTATTACATAAACTATTGAAAACAAAACCATTATGAAGATGACGAAAGATAAACTTAAGTTGGGTAGACATTAGATTTCAAAATTAAGATAACCTACGACTCGAAAAATAACTACAGTATAAAGCAAGGGAAAAAAAATCATACAAACGTTCAATAATTTCTTTAAATCAGAAATGTGGATAATTCATAACAGAAAACTGACATCCCAGAAGTAATGTAGGATGGCGTGTACGGAGCCATTCCAGAAATGAAGAATGGAGAGGAGAATAAAGACAATGGTGTTTGAACAGAAAGAATTTAATCTCGGTGCAAAGTAGCATAAATGGAAATTCCGGAATTGTGTACAGACAGACAACTCCACCAAAGGCGTGCCTGAAATTGTAAAATGGAGTAATGAGTAAAAAGTTATCAGTCGAGTTAAATATTCTGGGAAAGCTTTTCAGCCTGTCTGAGCCAAATTTTTACGTAACGTCCTTCGAAACGTGACTTTTATTCAGCTCATGTTAATACACTGAAGGGATGTATAGATCAATATTACAGCTCCAGTTTCGGTAGATTTAACCAGTTTAGAAGGAAATTCAGAATAGAAATCACAAAAACTATTCTTAGTAAAAGAAATATACAGAAGAGTGGGACGCGTATTCATAATGTTCTGATCTTCATCTCTGAAAAATAAAGCTGCACGATTGTCTGTTTGTTTGCAGGTACACATCTACAGTCGTGGTGCACATGGAAACTCGGCGTCACAGTACCGTACAACGCCGGTAGAGGACCCAAAACGAAATGGTACAGGCCACTGAAAAAAGTGAGTGTCCTGAGGCAATTCTTTTTCGGCAGCAGCAGATATGTTGCAACTGTCTGACCAACCGAGACCCCTAAAGAAGTCGTCCAGTCTGGCCTGAAACAGCTGCAGCACGGCACTGAATCCCAGTCGGATAACGAAAATTTTCAATCTGCCTTTAATCCACCCTTCACCTGTCAGTGATGTAAAAAATTATCGGGAACAACGCATCGTTCGGATTCCACACTAAACCTAGGTCCTCTTTCCCTCGTTGGGTAATTGGGATAGATTAGAGACCCACAAGTTGCCGAAGTAATGTGTAATCTAAAGAGTTGCACCTGTCCGTTAACATACATGAAATTATTATTACCTAAATATTTAATTTTTTTCTTCTTCTTTCTAGTCTTTCTCGCAGTGGTGAAGCCTCGGGGAGTACATGTAGCTATGTTTTCCCCTGTCCTTCTTTATCCTCTTTACTAAGCGAGTGGAACAGCAACCGATTCCCGCAACCCTCTCCAGCATGCTTTCTTATGGGAGATCTGCTTCCTCACTTGCCTCTTCCAACATAAACTGGATGACATTGCATATAACCACACATGCCAGCTTGTGAAAATGTTCTCTGCACCTACAATGGACAAAGACTCTGGCGGCGTTCTGCGTAATAATGACAGAACAACGGGAACACCCAAGGTGTGCAGGTCGACAGACCTCTCGGAACAGCGGGCTGGATACAAGACGAGAACGTGATACCGCGCGGTGGTCCCACGTTATTTTGCGTGAGTGCTATCACCTGACACTCTACTTCATCGACGCGCTTCGTCATTTGTTTTGGCTCCCTTAGCGGTACATGTACCAAGATTTCACACGTTTACTTGCAAACAAACAGACAAATAATTGCATAACTTTATTTTTCTGAGATGATAATTAAAACTTTATTATTGCTGCTCATAAAAGTCGAATTTCAGGTTTACTGAACATTAGCAGTACTGACTTACGGTTTTGAGACAAGGACTGTTAATGCGAAACCTATGCAGAAAGTGATAGTTGTTCAGCAAGTAATAGAGGAAGGGAAATGACCCGGTACCAATGAGGTGATTACAAACTGGGCGGTTATTGGTTATAAAAAGCTGCTCTCCGAATCCTTGTAGATCCCTTGCATACTGTCGAATCAGTAGCCAATACAGAAGTTTATTTGGCCCTGTAACAAGTCAAGCTTTCTCAGATGTAGCCTTTCGCTTCTGCTGTTCAGTCTATACATCTAAGAAGCAATGACGGAAATAAAGGAATGTTTCCAGTTTGGGATTAAAATTCTGCATGAAAGCATTGAGGCGTGGCGCCTTATATCGCTCCTTTATAGAGGCTGTATGTCAGGAGAATGACTCATGCGTACACAGTGA
Source organism: Schistocerca nitens (assembly GCF_023898315.1). Taxonomy (NCBI): domain Eukaryota; kingdom Metazoa; phylum Arthropoda; class Insecta; order Orthoptera; family Acrididae; genus Schistocerca; species Schistocerca nitens. The sequence continues at coordinate 111,194,396 of NC_064623.1, forward strand.
CAGATGGTCTGAAGCGGGTTCAGCCGAGTACGTAGATCTTTCATCCACCCATAGTCCAGGAGTGTAGAGAGACATTCAGGAAACAGGGTAAGAAAATGTTTTTGTGAATTTCTTCTCTTTATTTCTTGAAGGCTTTTTTGCTTATTTACGTTTGCACAGTTTTGCATACGTTTTTAGTAGTGTGAATGTGGTCTGAAATAAATATGTAGCTCATTGTTCTACTGATGAACGCTGTACGAACTAGTGTGAGAAAGGTTTAAGACAGTGCGAATGCAGACGACGGGAAATTTTGTGTCATATGTTAAGTAAGTTTGCCTGCCGCTGTGGCCGAGCGGTTCTAGGCCCTTCAGTCGGGAACCACGCTGCTACTACGGTCGCAGGTTCGAATCCTGCCTCGGGCATGGATGTGTGTGATGTCCTTAGGTTAGTTAGGTTTACGTAGTTCTAAGTCTAGGGGACTGATGACCTCAGATGTTAAGTCCCATAGCGCTTAGAGCCATTTGAACCATTTGAAATTATTGTTGACTTTGTTAAGCATAGTACTGTTTAGACCAATGTTACACTACTGGCCATTAAAATTGCTACACCATGAAGATGACGTGCTACAGACGCGAAATTTAACCGACAGGATGCTATGATATGCAAATGATTAATTTTTCAGAGCAGTCACACGAGGTTGGCGCTGGTGGCGACACCTACGACGTGCTGACATGGGGAAAGTTTACAACCGATTTCTTATACACAAACAGCAGTTGACCGGCATTGCCTGGTGAAACGTTGCTGTAATGCCTCGTGTAAGGAGGAGAAATGCGTACCATCACGTTTCCGATTTTGATAAACGTCGGTTTGTAGCCTATCGCGATTGCGGTTTATCGTATCGCGACATTGCTGCTCGCGTTGGTCGAGATTCAATGACTGTTAGCAGAATGTGGAATCGGTGGGTTCATGAGCGTAATACGGAACGCCCTGCTCGATCCCAACGGCCTTGTATCACTAGCAGTCGAGATGACAGGCATCTTATCCGCATGGCTGTAACGGATCGTGCAGCCACGTCTCGATCCCTGAGTCAACAGATGGGGACGTCTGCAAGACAACAACCATCTGCACGAACAGTTCGACGACGTTTGCAGCAGCATGGACTATCAGGTCGGAGACCATGGTTGCGGTTACCCTTGACGATGCATCACATACAGGAGCGACTGCGATGGTTTACTCAACGACGAACCAGGGTGCACGAATGGCAAAACGCCATTTTTTCGGATGAATCCAGGTTCTGTTTAAAGCATCATGATGGTCGCATCCGTGTTTGGCGACATCGCGGTGAACGCACATTGGAAGCGTGTATTCGTCATCGCCATACTGGCGTATCATCCGGCGTGATGGTATGGGGTGCCATTGGTTAAACGTCTCGGTCACCTCTTGTTCGCATTGACGGCACTTTGAACAGTGGACGTTACTTTTCAGATGTGTTTTGAACCGTGGCTCTATCCTTCATTCGATCCCTGCGAAACCCTACATTTCAGCAGGATAATGCACGACCGCATGTTGAAGGTCCTCTACGGGCCTTTATGGATACAGAAAATGTTCGACCGTTGCTCTGGCCAGTACATTCTCCAGATCTCTCACCAACTGAAAACGTCTGGTCAATGGTTGCCTAGCAACTGGCTCGTCACAATACGCCATTCACTACTCTTGATGAACTGTGGTATCGTGATGAAGCTGCATTGGGCAGCTGCACCTGTACGTGCCATCCAAGCTCTGTTTGACTCAATGCCCTGGCGTATCAAGGCCGTTATTACGGCCAGAGGTGGTTGTTCTGAGTACTGATTTCTCAGGATATATGCACTCAAATTGCGTGAAAATGTAATCACATTTCAGTTCTAGTATAATATGTTTGTCCAATGAATACCCGTTTATCATCTGCATTTCTTCTTGGTAGCAATTTTAATGGCCAGTAGTGTATGTGTGAAGATGATGTGAAGTTTTACTCTGTCTTTTTGAATACTGTATATACATCATTCAAAAATCGTCGTCTTGGAATATCGTTTTATAGAAATAGTTACTCTCCCCACCCCACTGTTTATCATTACGCATTACTATTAGTGGTATGCAACAGTTGGAATTTTTAATTAGAAATAGAAATCTAGCTTAGACGCTGCCTGCTTGCTGTCTGCTGTTGTGCTTTCGAGTAATCTGCAAGAATGTTGTCAAGACGCGAGGTAAGTGGAAATTTTGATTAGGGCAAGATAATTATTTTAGTTGGGCATTTTAATGGCTCTGAGCACTATGGGACTTAACATCTCAGGTCATCAGTCCCCTAGAACTTAGAACTACTTAAACCTAACTAACCTAAGGACATCACACACATCCATGCCCGAGGCAGGATTCGAACCCGCGACCGTAGCGGTCGCGCGGTTCCAGACTGAAGAGCCTAGAACCGCTCGGCCACCAGCGACCGGCAGTTGGGCATTTAATATAAGGACAAGTTGCATTGAGATCAGTTACAATTCAGTTCAAATTAGGTTATGTATATTTCAAGTTTAAGTTGGGCAACAGCTTGTGGAAAATAGTTTTGGTAATACATAAACTTTTATAGAGTGGGAGGGAAAGCTGGGCTAAATTTAATACAGAAACAAAAATCTTGTGCGGAGGTTACAGCTATGACTGAAATGAATATGAAATAGAGGTAGGCAGTACACTCAATCAAATGGAAGGCCGATAGATTCGAAGGAATAAGAAAATACGCAAACAACCACTTATGTGATAACAGCAAGTGAAAAATCCCTCCCTCCTGGGGTACTACTGCAGTCAGATCTGGCCGTAGTTGTCGTTATGCCCTATGTGATGGGCATATCCAGGGTTGTCTGAAGCTGCATTAACCTGGTGAACTGTGCCAGGGCTGTGATGACCGTGAGCTGCGTCATATGGGTACCTCTGACTAAAGTTAGCAGTTGGCAGCAGTATGTGTGCCTCCACTTATACCCTCAGAAAACAGCTATGTTTGCGTTTCACCAACGGCACAGACACGAAAACCACATACAAGAAGTCAGCTTCATTGGCGAAATCTTGCCGTTCTGCAGTGTGCCAGAAGACCTGGGAGTAACGTTAGGCAGAACTCTAACTTACAAACAGCGTCTTTCAAACATAGCTGCTAAAGTCCACACGAAAAATATCAGTCTTTAAAAACTTGCTGATACCTCATGGAGGGTAATGTTCATCTTTTAAGATCGGCAACCTGTCTTACTCTGTTGCTGACTACTGCTGTTATGAAGAGCCAGCCGTTGTGGCCGAGCGGTTCTAGGCGCTTCAGTCCGGAACCGGGCGACTGCTACGGTCGCTGGACCGAATCCTGCCTCGGGCATGGATGTGTGTGATGTCCTTAGGTTAGTTAGGTTTAAGTAGTTCTAAGTTATAGGGGACTGATGATCTCAGGTGTTGTCCCATAGTGCTCAGAGCCATTTGAATCAGTTAGACATGAAGATAGATGTGCAACTCAACGGCAATGCGAATAATTACAGGATGTATTCGGAGTACGAACACCCTTCGACTTCGCCGGCCGAAGTGGCCGTGCGGTTAAAGGCGCTGCAGTCTGGAACCGCAAGACCGCTACGGTCGCAGGTTCGAATCCTGCCTCGGGCATGGATGTTTGTGATGTCCTTAGGTTAGTTAGGTTTAACTAGTTCTAAGTTCTAGGGGACTAATGACCTCAGCAGTTGAGTCCCATAGTGCTCAGAGCCATTTGAACCAACCCTTCGACTTCCTGTTCTCAGCAACGTCTCTTCCGTAGTTCTGAGACGATCACAAGTTCTCCTGAAGATCTGTGTAACTTGAGAACAGTACTCAGCTACCCCTTTATGGAGACACTGCATAAGCAGAACACCAACGCTTGAAATTAAGGAAACGGTCGTGACGCACAGTAGACAACCTTGTTGGTTCCCCTTTCAATGTCAACCGTTCTCGGAAACCCCAATGGGAACAGTCATCAGTAGTCAACAAACATATACTTGAGAAGTCTCATATACTTGAGAACCTTTCCGTGCAAGATACAAAGATTTAGAGATGGGCAAAGTCGTTCATCCTTGGGAACTAGTTCATTGGTGATGGTTCTTTTTTGGGAACCGTTCATTTTTATTCGTTCACCGTTCATTGTGCTTGGTATGTGGTTCTTGTTAAAAATTGAAAATTAGTGGCATAGCTGACTGAAGATGAAAGCCGCCAAGAGAGGGCACTTGCCTCCCCCCTGGAGTACAGAGTTTTTATTTATAACAGAATTCTCACACACTTGTAATTTTCGTGATTCTGAAAAACATCTCATTTAGTCAACTGTAGCGTTATATGTCTGATCGCACGAAAAACAGGCCGCGAGTACAAACTGCTCGCCAATTACGCATGATTTGTTGACCGCTACGAGCAGAATAGGTAAACATGTGATAATTACGCAGTGAAGAAATAACAAATAAGCTAATGCAAACAACTTCGAAATAATAGATGACGACTGGTAATCAACAATGAGCAGTCTAGTACTCGGGGACGATTTTTCGTGCGCCACCCTGTACCACTGAAATAATATTGTAGGAGTTATCATATTCTCTTTACAAAATAAGACACCATACACTCGGTTACGAAGCGGGGGCTTCATTTGGTTGTATGTCGGTCTGCCTTCCATAACAATGGACATGCTGTTTTACCTTGGATAAAAAAAAAGACGAAAAATGGCCACTCGTGTGTGCCGTGCCGACCTCCTTTGCATGTGTAATAACAAAAAATCTTACCTTTTTACAAGTATTTTTTCTGCTGTTTATCGAAATAGTGAAGTAAGCTGATACACCGTTACCTGAAAAGATGTATGTTTTACATCCCACGTAATTTTTATGTAATTTAAGTAATTATAAAATACATTTTAATTACCGGTTGTGGACGCTGAATAGAATACGAAAAGAACCAGAAGTTCAGAGTTCAAAAAAGGTTTGAAACAAATCTAGAATGGACGTGTGAAGTGAACGAAACAACAAAAACTCGATACTGAACTAACTATGAGCAGTCAGCAGTGGAACTGCGACGAGTGGCCACCCGAAGAAGGACGAGTCAGGCCGAACGAGACCGAGACCGAGACAGGCTGGAACGAGACCGGCCGACGTGCCGTTGCGGGAACGAGACCGTCCGGTTCCCAATCCCATGAACTGGAAGTAGAAAGCCGCGACCGAAGTGAACTATGAAAGACCGCTCGTTCATCTTGGTGAACCGTTCCTTTGTATCCGTTAGTTCGCGAATGACCCATCTCTACGAAGATTCGATCTCCCCAAACGTTAATGGAGGATCATGAACTGGGTATGGTTACCTAATGCACAAGCGGGGATAGGTTAGTTCTGCAACTGTGGCTGTGAGGCCTCCTTACGGACAATGCGCCATACTGTTACTGACTGTCTTCTTCCAGCGTAGAAAAGAAGGACAATGGACAGTCACCATGCATCAGATGAAACCATCGAATGGATCATGGAACCAGATCATGAGATGTAGCGTTGTATGAGCTTGTGATTGAGAATATTTGTCCATGAATGTTGTATATATGTATTTGTTTTCACCATACAATAAATAAATAGGTACCATCACCCTACCGACTACACAGGATATGGTTGTAGACATTAACGTATATCAGCTACAATGAGACTGGATGTGGCCAGTCGCTACGATAGAACATTGCTTTGCAGCCTGGCTGTGTGAATTTTACGAGAGGCAGGAGACATACCTTGGGTTTGACGGTCCAGAGCTGCCTCGGTAGAAGTTCTACGGGCAGGTGGCTCTTGATCAGCCTCGGCGGTTTGGAGTTCTTCACGATGTCGATGAAGTGCGTGGGCAGCTTCTTGCGGCCCGTGGCGAGCGACGACAATCTGGAAAACATACCATGCGTCATAAGACTGTCGTTGAGCATGGCTTCCGTATCTGGAGGGAGGACAAGAGTTGATGGAAAATAAAAGCAGCGTATGTCCCTGTATGGGAATGTAAGCTTTCTCAGGGAATTTCACTGATGAACTCGTCTGAGCGTATGCACCTGTTGCATCACCCCGATACGTCGCCCAGGTATGTTTCTGTTGTGATCGTTCCTGAACCTTTGGGATGGTCAAGCCTGAATACATACACATGCCTCAGAGTAAATTTTTGTTTCTTTGCGCCACGAATAACGAGTCGCTGCAAAAGTTTTGATGATGTGCGAAGATTTGCGATATGCCTTGTCATTATCTGGTCCTTTCGTCTTTATTTAATATTTAAAAACAATTTTTGCTATTGTTCTCTTATTACAATATTTTTCTCGAGCAGTAACGCATAGAGTTGCAGAATCATAGCGTCAGTCTGTTGCCACGACAAGGTCGCTCCAGCAGTTCATTCGACCTAAGACTCGTACTTGCAGTGGTTCAGCGGATCAAGAAGCACCTCGCTGCGCCAGCAGATATCTTGTATGGTGACATATACTGAAGAAACAAAACATTATGGTGATGATATCGAGTTAGTCTACCTTTGGAATGCAATACAGCAGCGACTCTACGTGCCATAGAATCGACAGCTCCTTCGTAGGTTTCCGCGGGGATGTGCCACCAGATGCCCACGTACAGGTCACGCAATACCCTGGCATTAGGGGCAGTTGATACTTGCGCGTGGTGCTGGCGTCCGATTGCGTCCCAGATGCGTCCCATCGGATTCAAGTCAGGCGAATTTCGTCATCAAGATACCAACGAGAATTCACTATCATGATCTTCAGACCACTGTAGCACGATTGTGGCCTTATGGAACGAGGAGTTGCGCAAGTGGAAGACGCCATCGTCGTCAGAAATGATATCGGGCACGAAGGGATGTAGAAGGTCCACAATAATGTTCACGTAACGCGCAGCTGTCATGGTTCCTTGACTTCCTACTACAGGTGCCGCGGACGCCCAGTTTGAATTGCGTGGCGTGGGTGCATACTTCCAGCAGCCGTTCGCCTCGTTGACAGCATATGCGGACGCGACAGTCGACCTGGTATAACTAGCAGCGTGATACGTGTGACCAGACCAAACGTTTTCTTTGATTCACGATCCAACGTCGTTGACGCCGGCTCCCTGCGATCGTAATTGACGTTGACGTTGGGTCAACTTAAATTTAGGGGTCGTCTGCAGCGGTACACCCTCCCCCCCCCCCTCCAGTTGCTCGGCCACCATTGACCAGATGTTTTCAGTTGGTGAGAGATCTGGAGAATGTGCTGGCCAGGGCAGCACTCGAACATTTTCTGTATCCAGAAAGGCCCGTACAGGACCTGCAACATGTGGTCGTGCATTATCCTGCTGAAATGTAGGGTTTCACAGGGATCGAATGAAGTGTAGAGCCACGGATCGTAACACATCTGAAATGTAACATCCACTGTTCAAAGTGCCGTCAATGCGAACAAGAGGTCACCGAGACGTGTAACCAATGGCTCCCCATACCATCATGCCGGGTGATACGCCAGTATGGCGATGACGAATACACGCTTCCAATGTACGTTCGCCGCGATGTCGCCAAACACGGATGCGACCATCATGATGCTGTAAACAGAACCTGGACTCATCCAAAAAATGACTGTTTGCTGTTCGTGCACCCTGGTTCGTCGTTGAGTACACCATCGCAGGCGCTCCTGTCTGTGATGCAGCGTCAAGGGTAACCGCAGCCGTGGTCTCCGAGCTGATAGTCCATGCTGCTGCAAACGTCGTCGAACTGTTCGTGCAGATGGTTGTTGTCTTGCAAACATCCCCATCTGTTGACTCAGGGATCGAGACGTGGCTGCACCATCCGTCACAGCCACGCTGATAAGATGCCTGTCATCTCGACTGCTAGTGATACGAGGCCGTTGGGATCCAGCACGGCGTTCCATATTACTCTCCTGAACCCACCGATTCCTATTCTGCCAACAGTTATTGGATCTCGACCAACGCGAGCAGTAACGTCGCGATACGATAAACCTCAATCGCGATAGGCTACAATCCGACCTTTATGAAAGTCGGAAACGTGATGGTACGCATTTCTCCTCCTTACACGAGGCATCACAACAACGTTTCACCAGGCAACGTCGGTCAACTGCTGTTTGTGTATGAGAAATCAAAAATGGTTCAAATGGCTCTGAGCACTATGGGATTCAACATCTGACGTCATCAGTCCCCTAGAACTTAGAACTACTTAAACCTAACTAACCTAAGGACATCACACACATGCATGTCCAAGGCAGGATTCGAACCTGCGACCGTAGCGGTCGCGCGGTTCCGGAATGAAGCGCCTAGAACCGCTCGGCCACCGCGGCCGGCTATGAGAAATTGGTTGGAAACTTTTCTCATGTCAGCACGTTGTAGCTGTCGCCACCGGCGCCAACCTTGTGTAAATGCTCTGAAAAGCAAATCATTTGCATATCACAGCATCTTCTTCCTGTCGGTTAAATTTCACGTCTGTAGCACGTTATCTTAGTGGTGTAGCAATTTTAATGGCCAGTAGTGTAATTGCAGTAAACTTAAGATAGAGAAAAAAAATAATGATAAAATAGAAAGACCTAGAGATTCCAAAACAGTGCGGAGACTCCGTAACACTTGTGTCTGCACCGGCATTTAAATAACTGTCTATGAACATGTGGCTTTTGTTTATACATCGATATTGCCTAGTTGTACTTCGTTGTTTTTATCTTATATGATGGATCTAAGTTTATCATTACTCTGTAAACACGTTCTCTGCTTCCCGTCTGGTGGCACCGCCTACTACGGTGCCGGTCGCTGTGGTCGAGCGGTTCTAGGCACTTCAGTCCGGAATCACGCGGCAACTACGGTCGCAGGTTCGAATGCTGCCTCGGGCATGGTTGAGTGTGATGTCCTTGGGTTAGTTAGGTTTAAGTAATTCTAAGTCTAGGGGACTGATGACCTCAGATGTTAAGTCCCATAGTGCTTAGAGCCATTTGAACCATTTTTGAACCTACTTCGTTGTCCGACACTTTGATTCGTAGCTCTGTAGTACGAGCCGTAAACGTGTGCCATAAGGACGCTTTATACACATGGCCTATGTTGTAAACGTACCCTGCGTTGTGCTACAGGCGAGTACGCGTAAACACAGGTGGCTTCTGACTCTTGTACGTTTTTACTCCTTATGTACTATGTGATCAAAGATTCGGACACCCCGAAAAACATACGTTTTTCATATTAGGTGCATTGTGCTGCTACCTGCTGCCAGGTACTCCATATCATCGACCTCAGTAGTCATTAGATATCGTGAGAGTGCAGAATGAGGTGGGTGTTCTACGGAACTCACGGACCTCGAACGTGGTCGGGTGACTGGGTGTCATTTGTGTTATACGTCTGTACGCGAGATTTCCACAATCCTAAGCATCCCTAGTGTGGTGTCACCGCTAGACACCACACTTGCTAGGTGGTAGCTTTAAATCGGCCGCGGTCCATTAGTACATGTCGGACCCGCGTGTCGCCACTGTGTGATCGTAGACCGAGCGCCACCACACGGCAGGTCTAGAGAGACGTACGAGCACTCGCCCCAGTTGTACGGACGACATTGCTAGCGACTACACGTACGAAGCCTTTCTCTCAATTGCCGAGAGACAGTTAGAATAGCCTTCAGCTAAGTCCATGGCTACGACCTAGCAAGGCGCCATTAACCATATCTGGAGAGAGTCTCACTTGTATTATCAAGAGAAATGTACCACAATGCATTAAAGTTAAGTATACGAGAAGCTCCGTTCTTTTCTTTATAGCATTCATAGAGTATCCTGTTTCAGACTTAACGCAAGACGGCGTGAGTTGACGCGTGCCCTTTTGGCTACTTCAGTGTGGCGTAGCTAGCTTGTTACGTCACAACACCTAGGTCCACTGTTTCCGATGTGATGGTGAAGTGGAAACGTGAAGAGACACCTACAGCACAAAAACATACAGATCGACCTCGTCTGTTGACTGACAGAGACCACCGACACTCGAAGAGGGCCGTAATGTGTAACAGGCAGACATCTATCGAGACCGTCACACAGGAATTCCAAATTGCATCAGGATCCACTGCACGTACTCCGACAGTTAGGCCGGAGGTGAGAAAACTTTGAACTCATGGTCGAGCGGCTGGTCATAAGCCACACTTCACGTCGGTAAATACCAAACGCCACCTCGCTTGGTGTAAGGAGCGTAAACATTGGACGAATGAACAGTGGAAAAACGTTGTGTGAAGCGTCGAATCACGATGCACAATGTGGCGATGCGATGGCAGCGTGTGGGTATGGCGAAAGCCCGGTGAACGTCATCTGCCAGCGTGTGTAGTGCCAACAGTAAAATTCGGAAGCGGTGGTGTTATGGTGTGGTCGTGTTTTTCATGGAGGGGACTTGCATCCCTTGTTCTTTCGAGTGGCACGATCACGGCACAGGCCTGCATTGATGTTTTAAGCACCTTCTTGCTTCCCACTGTTGAAGAGCAATTCGGGGATGGCGATTGTATCTTTCAACACGATCGAACACCTGTTCATAATGCCCGACCTGTGGCGGGGTAGTTACACGACAATAACATACCTGTAATGGACTTGTCTACACAGAGTCCCGTCCTGAATCCTGTAGAAGGCCTTTGGGATGTTTTGAAACGCCGCGCCAGGCCTCACCGACCGACATCGATACCGCTCATCAGTGCAGCACTTCGTGTAGAATGGGCTGCCATTCCACAAGAAACCTTCCAGCACCTGACTGAACGTATACCTGCGAGAGTGGAAGCTGTCATCAAGGCAAAGGGTTTGCCAACACTATATTGAATTCTAGCATTATCGATGGATGGTGCCACGAATTTGTAAGTCATTTTCATCTATGTGTCCGGATACTTTTGATCACATAGTGTAATTGTGGTTACGAATCTTGATGTTAACAGTCATCCTTGGTTGTCATGGTAACGGATAAACTAATAGAAGAAGATCTTTGGTTTCAACTTAACGTAATTACGCCAAAACATAATTTTTCTGAAATATTTGTACTATTCGGTGGCCACGACTCGACCGCTAGAGTGTAGTTAACCTCTAGAAATAATAACTTTACTGAACTTCGGATATGTAGAGGTGTGTGAGGTGTGATCTCTGTGAAGAAGGTAGTGGAACTTAATGTTTTCTACAAGCTATACAAGATACGCTTGGCCAGAAAAGTCTTTAAGAATCTAATCCCTATTGTACCTATAGAGAGATTGCGGCATGACCCACCCTAATAACATCTCAGCACCTTTCATCGTCGTGTGAGAAGACTACTAGTTGGGTTTCACATGGTCGACTTTTTCAGAATCCATGCTGGCTGGCATAGAGGAGGCCTTTCACTTCGAGATACGCCATAAATTTTGAGCTCAGAGCAAAAAGATGTCAAGGTAATCGAACGGTAGCTTTGTATATCATTTCTGTCATGTTTCTTGTATACGGCTGTGAACTGCGTTTTCTTCGAACCTCTAGGCACAGGTATTTGTTCTACTGGTCTATGGTGGGACTATACTGTGGTTAAAACAGAGGCTAATTCAGCCGCAAATTCGGTATAGAATCTGACAGGGATTGCTTCGGGCCTTGGAATTTAGTTCAATTTTAACGATTTCAGCAACTCGACTGAGATCAAGAGAATATTTCAGTAGGTGATCTCTCTTATGTCCGATTATACCTTGGCGCTACACAGGCTTTTTTTTTATCTTGAGGCGATTTTTCTTTAGAATATCTCTACTGTCTGCGTCCGTGTTTCTTGAATAATAAATGTGTCTTCAGGAACCTGCGTTGAGAAAATCACGGTTCTTGATTCATCCGCTTCGCCCGTACATGCTTCGGTGTTGTTACAACACAATTAGTAGGTTGCCCTTCAGTTTGAGTAACAGTACATTTTCTTGTTATGCCGTACACGGGGTTCTGCAGCAGAGGACCCGTATGCGTCCCCATGTTGGTCCAACGACGTCAGTTATGGTTACAGTGGGAACAGGACCATAGAGATTCGACAGTGGGTGAATGGAAACGTGTCGCCTGGTCAAATTAATGTCGTTTCTTGTTAGACCAGGTGAGTGGTCGCGTCTGGACACGCCGTCATTCAGGCGAGTGGCTGCTATAGTTCAATTCTTTTATCTTGGCGGTTCGCGCATGCCCGCCCTGACGCGGGAGACTGCTGCATTGCCAGTTGAACGCCGCAAGAGAAGCAGCGCCATAGTATAGTATAGTATAGTTCGCAAACTTACGTTTAGGAGGGAGCGCGTAGTTTATGAAGTAAAGCCACCAAGGCCACATTAACCCTTTCGCTGCTACAGAGACGTGCTCCCCGCATTCCGCGGTGTGCGCGATTTTATCATCATTGCACTGTTAGCCTGTACAGACACATGGTGTTTCGACTGCTTTGACACACGTATCATTCGATTTCACGAAAACTATTTGGCCGAAAAATTTTATTTTTACACATCTTCTTGATTGATACCTTCCCCCCATAAATGGCTTAATTTTGTTTCAAAGTTGAACGCAGTTATTGTGCAGCATTAGATGTAGTAAATCATTGCAGAGTTTGCAGAGGTAAAAGTCCGTAGCGTATACTTTCCATATCGTCGATTTTAGTTGCCACAAGAAATTTCAAAAAATTACATTCAAACGAATAAAATTCATGAATTAAGACACTTCGATATTGTTTTTAAATAAAGAAAATATTAAGTACTGAACAAGGCTTGAACTCAGAACCTTTCGCTTAGCAGCTCTACACTATAATCATTACACTAACGCAGGTCACCATTCAAATTGCCTGCCAGAGGACTTTAAAATGTCACGCAAAACCGACAAACACTGTTGGTATGACTATGAATTACTCACGTTTCGTCGAAGTACAATAGGAGATCAACAATTACCGCTGTTCTTTATTGCGAAAAAGCGGTTAGTGAGAATGGTACAAACACCTTTCCTTGCTATCGCCTGAATTAGGAGGCTTATTGCATGTTTGGTTTAATTAATTAATAGAATATGAAGCAATTGGTATGAAGAATGCTTTTTCCAAACGTTCTATAAAAGAAAGTCTGCTATCAAGACACTGCTTTTGTTCAATCACTTTATTTATGACTGAAAGTTTCTAAAACTGAAAGCACTCGTCCGTGCTCTGCACTGCAGTCGAACTCTGGCAACGTCGTTCTCTGTTCATTGGCTGACTGTTTTTTGTGACGTCAGATGCACAGAACGAACCTAAACTCGGCCGCCGTCATAAATGACGCGCACTTTAGAAATTTGCATCACGACACGCATGCAGGCCCGTGGGGGCAATTTCATGCTGTTAGGCACATTCAGTTGAGCTCTCACGGGACCTCCAGGCTGCATGACATCTGTGAACGTCTTTGCGGATCACCTGCATCTCTTCATCCTTGATGTCGTCCCCAACAGCGATGCCATCTTCAGGCATGATAAAGAACAGAACCTGGCTTCAGTGGTTTGAGCAGCAGGACGGTGAACTTTCTTCGATGTCTTCGCCCAGAAATTCGTCGGATATGAACCTGATGGGACACATTTGGAACGGTATCGGACGCCAGCTCCGCACTCACGAGCCATAGTCCCGTAATTTTCGGGAATTACCTGATCTTTTTTTTTTGTGGTTTTAGGGCGCACAACTTTAACGGTCATTAGCGCCCAGACTACGTTAGGAATGCACCGCGAGTCACAAGTTTAAAACAGCAACGAAACGGAAAACACGATAAAAGACAGACTGACAGGCATAGGATTTAAAAAGAAAACAGCATAATCAAATGTCCTTTGAGAGGGTTGTCAAATTGATAAAATGAAGAACGCGAGCAGCTGCTCGTGGCTCATCCGCTAAAATGGCTTCTACAGTACAGGGCAGGCCAAGATCAAGACGCAGGGTGTTAAAATCCGGACAGGACGTTAAAATGTGGCGGACCGTCAGCAATTGCCCACATGGGCAGAACGGCGCCGGCGCAGCCGTCAGCAGATGGCGATGGCTGAACCGGCAGTGTCCAATTCGTAACCGGGCCAAAACTACCTCCTCCCGCCGAGAAGGGCGTGAGGAGGACGTCCAAGCCACGGGAAGAGGTTTCAAGGCCCGAAGCTTGTTGTCTGTAAGTGCAGCCCAATCGGCATGCCACAGCGATAAAATGCGCCGACAAATTACCCTGCTACAATCTGACGAAGGGACACAACAAGAAGCTGTCCGAGGCTGGAGGACCGCAGCCTTGGCCGCGGCATCTGCAGCTTCGTTCCCAGGGATACCGACATGGCCAGGAACCCACATAAAGCTAACCGGAGAACCGACGTCCACCAGCTGCTGAAGAGAGCGTTGGATCCGGTGCACGAAAGGGTGAACCGGGTACGGATCACTGAGGCTCTGGATAGCGCTCAGCCGGCCGAAGTGGCCGTGCGGTTAAAGGCGCTGCAGTCTGGAACCGCAAGACCGCTACGGTCGCAGGTTCGAATCCTGCCTCGGGCATGGATGTTTGTGATGTCCTTAGGTTAGTTAGGTTTAACTAGTTCTAAGTTCTAGGGGACTAATGACCTCAGCAGTTGAGTCCCATAGTGCTCAGAGCCATTTTTGATAGCGCTCAGGGAATCGGAGCAGATGATATATCCAGAATGTCGGTGGCGGCAGATGTAAAGAACAGCCTGGTAGAGGGCAAAGAGCTCAGCTGTGAAGACCGAACAATGGCCATGGAGCCGGTATTTGAAACTTTGTGCCCCAACAATAAAGGAACACCCGACCCCGTCATTGGTCTTAGAGCCATCTGTATAAATGAAGGTCATATTAATGAACTTCGAACGAAGTTCGACAAAACGGGAGTGGTAGACCGAACCGGGGGTAACCTCCTTCGGGAGCGAGCAGAGGTCAAGGTGGACGCGAACCTGAGGCTGGAGCCAAGGTGGCGTGTGGCTCTCGCCCACTCGAAAGGTTGCAGCGAGTGAAAAATTAAGGTGTTGAAGGAGGCGACGAAAGCGAACTCCAGGGGGTAGCAGGGCAGAGACATACAACCCGTATTGACTGTCGAGAGAGTCATCAAAAAAGGAACGATAAGACGGGTGGTCGGGCATTGCCAGTAGCCGACAGGCATACCGACAAAGCAGTATATCGCGCCGGTAGGTGAGTGGCAACTCACCAGCGTCAGCATGAAGACTCTCGACGGGACTAGTATAAAACGCTCCGATCGCAAGTCGTACACCCCGATGTTGTATGGAGTTGAGGCGGCGTAAGATGGATGGCCGTGCAGAGGTGATCTGTACGCAGACGACTGGTACAACATATCTCTGGTAACCTACCAAGAACTTGCTGAATCCATGGCAAGCTGAAGCGGTGATGTACTGCGTTCGAACAGTGGACCGAGAGATTATTAATCAGGGGGCCACAGGGTTTTCTTTCATGAGTGTGTTAGCCGTACTGCAGAAGACAGAAAAGTAAAATAAACTGGAACGCTCTGATCATCGTCAACACCACAATGCTTGTGTGAAGGGGGAAATACGAGAATGTGTGTCTTGCACAAATCAGAATCCTCAAAAATGTGGATATTTTTCCAAACATCCGAAGCCCGATTTCAAACGTTTAGTATTGCTTTAATTGAGATCTGCCCGCAACGGATGTAGCAGAGTCCTTCCACTATAAATAATAAATATCTGCAATATTCTGGCGTCGCTCTCTCGTTATACTCACTCGAGGAATGGAAATCTGTCTGTCAGATGAGTCCGCTTGGCCTGTTCGAAGTTGAGGCCGTTCATGAGCAGCCACACCAACTCCTGGGTCCACGTTGTTCCTGGAGACAGAACACAATAATTCATTATCTTCGACTGCTGTGCTACATTTATTTATGTTTATAGATGATCCACCACATACATAACTAATGGACAGTTTTACGCTTGCCTTACATTTTTGAAACTAGTTGTACAAAACAGACATAAATGTTTATTTTTACTTCTTAACGTGCCTGGTACACACAGGTGACCTCGTTGCCTGCCGACACTCCTATGTGTTGCTCTGCACTTGTTTCCTCTAGTAATTATCTGTGAGGTAACTGTTACTAATTTATTCGTTAAAAAGTACGCATTACAACCATCATTCACCCAATATCACAAAAAAATTCTAAAAATATGAACTATAAGAATAAGAATGGAGAGAGACGAAATCGAAAGAAGAATATGAAGGCAACAGAATACAGGTTGTCACGGGTGTAAGTGAACATGTTTTTATATGTGGTTTCTTAATATCTACTGACATCGGTGTGTTGGTTGTTTTCTGTCTGGGTCGAACAGTCTTTCCAGAAACTTTACGACCTGATGTTTTCTGCATGACAGTACCTGGACCACGAAATGACATCTAGCATTATAGAGTAATTCTTTTGCGTCTACGCGTCCACACTTCAACACCTGATCTGTTGCCCACGGGAAATTAATCATTAATGGCTTGCTCTCGCTACATGTACTTGGAGGTATCACCCAACCAAAAAAATTAGATTTGTAATAGCTATAATTAGTCGTGTACAAATGACATAAATATCGAAAGTAATGTTGTTCAGCTCAACTTCCTCAGTCACCAATAGCAATATCTGCACTTATGCACTTTATTTAGATTTGTAATAGCTATAATTAGTCGTGTACAAATGACATAAATACCAAAAGTAATGTTGTTCAGCTCAACTTCCTCAGTCACCAATAGCAATATCTGCACTTATGCACTTTACACCCTGTATAAAATAGATATTCGTTTACGTTGCGACGTAAAGTCACACAGGAGGCCAGCGGCCGTTACGAAAACACTGCCGTTTTTGCCCGCTAATAACGTCAGTCAGTTCTGAAGCTTAGGAAACACTGTCACTCAAGACAATAGGTGCACCACGGATATCAGAAGAACCTCCCTGCCTAAACGGGCTTTCAGTAACAAGAAAGTGCTTCTGACAAGCGGACGCATAAATATTAAAACTAGGAAAGAACTCAACATAACATTGTCTGGCTGTGAAACATGGGACTTATTGAAACAGCATATGCCTCGAAACAACGGAAATGTGGATGTGGGAGCTGCAGAAAGCAAAAGTCGAAGGAGTGGGCCCTCAAAGTAGTAGACGAAACAATGAAATTGACCTCTACCATACAAAAGAGATAAATAAATTTCTTGGATATAAGATACGTCACAACAAATTCGTGACCACGATTATGGAAGGAAGGTTTTTAAAGAAGAAAGGAAGAGGAAGACCTGGAAGAATCGCCTGGATTCTGAAACTGATGGACTTAAATCCAAACAGTACGATGAAGAGAAACGCTCAGCAGAGGCGAGACAAGATGGTCTCAGCGACAAAACCAACCATCTAGAAGATGGTGATATGAATAACAACAGTCCACTTGTTGTTTGAACTTTATCACTGAACACGTTTCGCTCATAGCCCATCATCGGAACATTAGATAAGAGTAGTTAATACAGCTTATCGTGTCACATGATTTCAGTGTAAACATAGGTGCTGAACTAACGTTTAGACCGAAATCATGTGACACGATGCGTCATATTAAGTACTTTTATCTGACTTTCTGATGATGAGCCATGCCCGAAACGCGTGCACGTAACATGTGTTAACGACAAGTGGTCTGTCATTATTAACAGCCAAAAAAGCAGTGAAAAAGACATGCTCAACAGACAGAAATTTCTCAGTGTCACAAATAATACGGCGGTCCGATTCTGAGCGGAGGGTCAAAGTTTTTTACTGTCTGTGGCCCCCCACCCCACTTCGCCACCAATAGCAACTCGCTCTCGCCCCTACATTTAACATACCACAGACGCCTTTCATTTTAATACGAGAGCGGTTCTGAATGTGAACGGCAGCCGTTCTGGCATGCCGGCTAGAGTGGCCGAGCGGTTCTAGGTGCTACAGTCTGGAACCGCACTGCTGCTACGGTCCCAGGTTCGAATCCTGCCTCGGGCATGGATGTGTGTGATGCCCTTAGGTCAGTTGCGTTTTATTAGTTCTAAGTCTAGGGGACTAATGACCTCGGATGTTAAGTCCCATAGCGCTCAGAGCCATCTGAACCATTTTTTGTTCTGGCGTGGCGCTAGTATTCGTTCGCGGAGCACCGCCATTCTCACATCTACATATCCTCTCATTTACGAGGCTCGTCCACAAAGTAAGTTCCGTCTGGTTATATAAAACAAACGTGTACAGATACAGAAAAAATGTTTATCCTACAAAAATCTACAACTGTTAAACTACTTTTCTACATAGCTTTCGAAATTTTGTAGGCACTTGTCATAGCGTGGAAGAAGTTTTTGTATACCTTCTTCACAGAAGGTTGCCGCCTGTGTATTCAACCATGTGGTAACATGTTCTTTCAGCTCATCATCGTTGAAGTGTTGACCACCAAGGCCAGATTTTAGGTGTAAGAAATTAAATTCGCTAGGAGCTAGGTCCGGGCTGTACGGAGAATTATGAAACGCGTCCCAGTGAAATTCTCGTAAGAGTTGTTTGGCCACATTCGCCGTGTGAGGTCGGGAATTATCGTGGAGAACAAAAACACCTTTTGACAGTAATCCTCGGCGTTTGTTCTGTATTGCGGGGCGCAATTTCTTAATGGTCTCGCAGTAACCATGTGCATTGATTGTTTGGCCTCGTGGTAAGAAATCAATCAGCAAAATGCCTCTTATGTCCCAAAAAACGGTGCACATGACTTTTCGACGTGTCAAGATTTGCTTAGGCTTAATCTTCATTGGGGATGAAGTGTGCCTCCATTCCATTGATTGCCATTTTGTTTTAGGTGTGTCGTACGATATCCAAGTTTCATCCCGCGTGACTATCCGAGAAAGAAAACCATTGCCCTCTTCATTGTAGTGTGTCAAAAACTGAATTGTACTGCCCATCCGTTGTTTTTTGTATTGTTCAGTAAGAATTTTGGGTACCCAACGTGAGTAAAGTTTTCGTAATTTCAGTGTTTCAGTAACAATTTCATGAATTAGTGATCTTCGGATTTGTGGAACTTCCATAGCCAGGGCACTAAGTGTAAACTTATGGTTGTACTTAATCTTCTCTTCAGTTGTGTGAACCAGTTCATCAGTAACCACAGATGGGCGTCCACATCGTTCTTCATCGTGCACTTGATCACGTCCTTCACTGAACAGTCTGACTCATCTTCTAACCACAGAATCACTCGTAGCATTTTGTCCCTAAACCTCGCAGATTTGCCGACGAATTTCCTACGGTTTAACTTTCTTTGCATTTAGAAAACGAATCACAGATCTGATATCACACGCGGCGGCATTTTCAATTACGGCTGACATTATAAAGAAGCACACGTCGACAGCAGCGATCTGAAAATGGCGTACGTGCCTTCTCCTTGAGTCAGAGTAACTGCCGCGCATGCTCGGAACTGCGATCGTACCGCTGCCGCGCACAGAAATAGAAACGGAACTTACTTTGGGACGACCCTCGTGGTAAGAGTATGAACATCGATCCTTTGCACATTCACTCGTTATAATCTCAAAACATTGGCACAATAGTAAAAAAGGTTTAGTCGGTAGTCGGTCTGATTTTTTAAAAGTGGTACAGCAAACATTTGTGATGAAGAGCCGGCCGCGGTGTCTAGCGGTTCTAGGCGCTCAGTCCGGAACCGCGCGACTGCTACGGTCCCAGGTTCGAATCCTGCCTCGGGCATGGATGTGTGTGATGTCCTTAGGTTAGTTAGGTTTAAGTAGTTCTTAGTTCTAGGGGACTGATGACCTCAGATGTTAAGTCCCATGGTGCTCAGAGCCATTTGAACCATTTGTGATGAAGAGAGGAGTGGTAGATCCTCTGTTGTGAGTAACGATTTTGTCAAGAAAATTGACGAAACAGATCGTGAAAATCGAATTTTCTGAAGAATTCCACCAAGTTACCGGATGTTCTGTGCTCACTGGGCACCCAAGTTACTCACAAGCTCGCAAAACCAAACGAATGGCCTTTGCCTCAGACTTCCTTTCACGCTACGACGAAGAAGCAGAAGGTTTTTTCAAGACAATAGTGACTTGTGACTGGACTTGGGTGGCATGTGTAAACGCCGAAACGTAACAACAGGTGATGGTTAGGGCCACACCAAGCCGAGGAAAGACCGCCAAACTTCATCATCGAAGAACGTTGAGACTACGGTTTTTTACTAAGCCGCGGAGTTACGCCGATTAAATTCGAGAAGCGTAGAACGACGATCACTTCAGGTGTCTACAGTGAAACTGAAGGAACTTAAGCGAGCCATTCAAAACAAACGTCGCGGTATGCTGACATCCATTGTTGTGTATTTCCATGGCAACGCTCGCCTTCAGAATGCCCGTAAACTCTTAAGAGATTTTGAGACGTTTTTGGTCATCCCCTATGCAACCCAGACTTGACACCAAGTGATTTTTATCTCTTCGTACACATGAAGAAAAGTCATGCATCGTAGCACTTTGATGACCAACTTCAAATTGCCGTGGAAGACTATCTACCACCAGGCGGCAGAATTTTATGAAGGAGGGATTTGTAATCAGTGAAACGCTTTGACAGATGCTTAAACTGAAATGGTGACGATGTTAGAAAATGACAAAAAAAGGCAAAAAGCCAAACCACAAGGGTAGGCCCTCACACACAAGCAACTGGTAAGTGTTCCATGTGATACGCAGCTTGTAGTTATTTATAATAACTCGCCTTAGCTTTCATGCTACTTTACCCTCCAATCGTTGGATGTGCAATTTGGAAACTGAAACAGAAAGGTGCTTGTTGTCGGCTCTTTCATATTCTCGCCACCTGTTTTCTAACAATTAT
The DNA here is from genome assembly GCF_023898315.1 of Schistocerca nitens. NCBI lineage: Eukaryota > Metazoa > Arthropoda > Insecta > Orthoptera > Acrididae > Schistocerca > Schistocerca nitens. The sequence continues at coordinate 111,215,135 of NC_064623.1, forward strand.
TTTTATGATCATCTCCGAAATATCTAACTAGCCACCCTCACTATATGTCGATTCTGGTACGTTGCAAACTCTTTGCACAGCTGCTGAATGGGAAAGCTTGTCTTAGGTGAATCGTTGGCTGCCAGCCAATTACAGCCTTGACGGTAGAGTGCGTCTTGTTTTGAAGAGGAAGTCAGCCGTTAGATTATCTCGTGGGCTTGAGTGAACAGTGCTTGGAGTGATAAGAATTGTTTTGTGTTGGAACCAAATTAGGAATAACTGGCTGCTTCGAAGAATCTTTCTCGTTCGACGAAAACCATGATTTGCAATAACTTGTACGATTATCAGATTATCCTTCCAAGTTACACTTAAGAGCCAAAGGAACTGGTATAGGCGTGCTGATTCAAATACAGAGTTATGTAAACAGTCAGAATACGGCCTACGTAAGACAAAAAGTGTCTTGCACAGTTGTTAGATCGGTTACTGCTGCTAAATGGCAGGTTATCAAGATTTAAGTGAGTTTGAACGTGGTGTTATAATCGGCGCGCGAGCGATGGGACACAGCATCTCCGAGATAGCCATGAAGTGGGGATTTTCCCGTACGACCATTCCACGAGTGTACCGTGAATATTAGGAATCCGGTAAAACATCAAATCTCCGCTGCGTCCGGAAAAAGATCCTGCAAGAAAGAGACCAACGACGACTGAAGAGAATCATTCAACGTGACAGAAGTGCAACCCTTCAGCAAATCGTTGGATTTCATTGTTGAGGCACAACAAGTGTCAGCTTGCGAACCATTCAACGAAACGTCATTGATATGGGCTTTCAGAGTCGATGGCTCACCCTTGATGACTGCACGACACAAAGCTTTACGCCTCGACTTTGCCTGTCAACACCGACAATGGACTGTTGATGAGTGGAAACATGTTGTCTGATCGGACGAGTCTCGTTTCAAATTGTATCGAGTGGATGGACGTGTACGGGTATGGAGACAACCTCATGAATCCATCGACCCTGCATGTCAGTAGGGGACTGTTCAAGCTGGTGGAGGCTCTGTAATGGTGTGGGCATGTGCAGTTGAAGTAATATGCGACCCCTGATAGCTCTAGATACGACTCTGACAAAAGCGGGAAGCAGGGAGGTGCTTAAAACATCAATGTAGGCCTGTGCTGCGATAGTGCCACGCGAAACAAAAGGGGTGCAAGCCCCCTCAATGAAAAAAACGACTACACCATAACACTACTGCTTCCGAATTTTACTTTTGGCGCTAGATATTCTGCCAGATGTCGTTCACCGGGCATTCGCCATACCCACACGCTGCCATCGGATGGCCACATTGTGTACCGTGATTCGTCACTCCACGTAACGTTTTTCCACTGTTCAGTCGCCAAAGGTTTACGCTCCTTACACCAAGCGGGGGATCGTTTGGCATTTACCGGCGTGATGTGTGGCTTATGAGCAGCCGCTTCACCATGAAATCCAAGTTTTCTCACCTCCCACCTAACTGCCATAGTACTTGCAGTGGATTCTGATGCAGTTTGGAATTCCTGTGTGATGGTGTGGACAGATGTCCGCCTATTACACATTAGACCTCCTTCAACTGTCTGCAGTCTCTTTCAGCCAACAGACGAGATCGGCCTGTACGCGTTTGTGCTGTACGTGCCCCTTCACGTTTCCACTTCAGTATCACATCTGAAACAGTGGACATAGGGTTTGTTAGTGACACCCAATCACCCGACCACGTTCGAAGTCCGTGAGTTCCTTCTGATCTCTCACGATGTCTGATGACTACTGAGGTCGCTGATATTGGGCACCTGGTAACAGGTGGCAGCACAATGCACCTAACGTGAAAAACGTATGTTTTTGGTGGTGTCGGGATACTTTTGATCACATAGTGTATCTCATTGAGCTAAGATCACGTGTGTGATAGCCGGAAGTGCCTTAAAAATCTTGCAAGCGACTCACCTTGAGAATGGCTGAAAAGCTGTCAGCCGAAATATCGGTACAAGAGTTAATATCCTGTGTGCACTCCAGAAAATTAATGTAATGTTCGATCCTCCGGTAAAACTTTAAGAAGCACAGGAAATTATTTTGCTTACATAAGTCAGGTCCTGGATTTTGATCGATTAATTCTCATGCAGATGACCAGCTTTTACATCCAACGTGCGTAGATGAGTATATTCTTGAGGAAACCGTTCCACAGCATTGTCGATCACTAAAAGGGTGAAACTAACATACATTATCCGTACCTGCTAGTATCATGAAGTCGCTTACTCACGTATTCTCAAGAATATTAGGATGTACTGGTCCTTTACTATTCGTTGCGTTTATTTTGTAAAAGTGTGTGTTGCGATGAATTTTAGGTTATTATTACGTATTAGACGGCGATAGGAATCTTTGCAAAAAAAATGGTTCAAATGGCTCTGAACACTATGGGACTTAACATCTATGGTCATCAGTCCCCTAGAACTTAGAACTACTTAAACCTGACTAACCTAAGAACAGCACACAACACCCAGTCATCACGAGGCAGAGAAAATCCCTGACCCCACCGGGAATCGAACCCGGGAATCTTTGCAGGATCACTTGAATTTTTATTCTTGCTTATCACTAGCGCTTGTACATCAGTACCTCCAAGAGGGGTGATGCATTCCAAACACACACACACACACACACACACACACACACACACACACACGCGCGCGCGCGCGCACCATACAATATACACTGTAAGGCAGAGAAAAATACGACGCTGCGCCGAAAGGGACGAAAATCGATCAATGTAATGTACATGTACCGACAAACAAATGATTGTAGTTTCAGAAAAATTGGATGGTTTATTCAAGAGAACGAGCTTCACAAATTGAGCTAGTCAGTAACCTGTTGGTTCACCTCTGGCATGTACGCAAGCAGTCATTGATTGGCAGAGTTACTGGATGTCATACTGAGGGATATCGTGCCAAATTCTGTACAGTTGGCGCGTTCGATCGTGAAAATCTTGAGATGTTGGAGGGTCCTACCCATAATGCTCCACACTTTGTCGTTTGGGGAGAGACGGCGATCTCGCTGGCCAAGTTAGGGTATGGGAAGAACGTGGAACGGAGTAGTAGAAACTCTGGGCGTGTGTAGGCGTGCATTATCTTGTTGACATGTGAGCCCAGGATGGTTAGGCATGAAGGGCAACAAAATGAGGCATACAGTAACATCGATGTACTGCTCTGCTTTAAGACTGCCACAGATACGATTCTGACAGGTGACACGTTCGTAAGCATCCGGTCTGATCACCTGCATCCATTCATATCCATTGTGCATGGCGACGGACTTAGGCAATTCCAGCAGGAAAATGCCACACTCCACACGTCCAAAATTACTACAGAGTGGCCCTAGGAATACTCTTCTGAGTTCAAACACTTTCGCCGGCCAGCAAACTCCCCAGCTATGAACATTATTGAGCATATCTGGGATGCCTTGGAACGTGAAGTTCAGAAGAGAACTCCACCCGCTTGTACTCTTACGGATTTATAGACAGCCCTGCAGGACTCATGGCGTCAACTCCCTCCAGCACTACTTCAGACATAAAGTCGAGTCAACGCCACGTCGTGTTGCGGCAATTCTGCGTGCTCGTGGGGGCCCTAAACGATAGCAGGCAGCTGTTCCAGTTTCTTTCTCTCTTCAGTGTATCTGTAGTGGTCATAGCACGCGCTCGTGTTTTAGAAAAAAAAATGTAAATTCATTTGCATGCTGATCAAAACCTAAGAAAGATGTGTCATTAAAAATATAGTAATTTGTAACGACCAGCTTCAGTTTTTTCTTGTTCTTAAAAATGTATCTTAAGTGCTCGAAACAGTTTCAAATAAATGTAAGAGCTATTTTCTCTGAGGGTCTGTCAACTGCACACGTAGTACGCTAGAAGTAACGTAACACTCTGACAGATCCGCTCACCGCTTTTTGGAAACGTAACCACCCACACGTCGTCTGGTTTCACCTCGAGATCTAGGATCTTCTGCGCGTCCTCCATGAACTCCACGGGCAGTGTACAGTTGGAGGGCGTGATTTTCACCAGGCGTTTATCGTAGACGTTATTCACATTCCGATTGAAGCTCTTCAAGCGCGGCGAAGACAGGAACTCCGCGGTGGGTGCCATGGCTGCGCTGAGGATAGATCTGTGAAAAGACAAATAGAATGTTGATTACATTAAAGCATGGCGGTTAGACGTTCAGTCCTCGCGTGTGATAAACACGCCACAGTTACACGGATTAATGGCGGTCGCAGTTTCAGTTCTAGAGTTGAAGGAAACATTAATTGCCCACAAGCTGCGACATCGTCGCGAAAGAACAGTGACCCCTATATGTAATACGTTTCCTTTAATTTACATCTATGGTCACAAATTTTTAATTAACAGATTGCCGGTTTCGGTCTTTAATGACCATCATCAGATCCGTTGCATAAAAACAAATTGCTGATGTACTGCAGCCATAGTGGCATCGTCAAATGTTAAATGCGGACGATGCTGGTGCTGATTCCTTTTTTTTTTTGTTTTTTTGTTTTTATGGAACAGATCTGATGATGGTCATTAAAGACCGAATCGGTAATCTGTGAACTAAAAGTTTGTGACCATAGACGTAAATTAAAGGAAACTTATTAATTCAAAATGGTTCAAATGACTCTGAGCACTATGCGACTTAACTTGTGAGGTCATGAGTCGCCTAGAACTTAGAACTAATTAAACCTAACTAACCTAAGGACATCACACACATCCATGTCCGAGGCAGGATTCGAACCTGCGACCGTAGCGGTCGCTCGGCTCCAGACTGTAGCGCCGAGAACCGCACGGCCACTCCGGCCGGCACTTATTAATTGCCCAGCCACTACAAACGTAGTGTAGGTTTGGGAAGCCACAGTCTAACACGCTTAAGTTGGCCACACACGAGCGGATTTTGGCGACTATAACGACGGGTCACTGACATTTGCGACAGATTCTGGAACACCTGCAGTCCGCCAACTGTAAGTCAGTAGAGGTTCGACTCTTAGGCAGTCAGCTGCAGTTCCCGGAACAGCCGACCCGTCCTCAATATCTGAGCACACAAGTGCCTGCTTCTGCGATGGACCACGTCTAGGAACAGTTTTCCTACGTGACAGCAGAAGTATGGCGAAGGAGTGGGCCAATGTCTACTTCGAAAAACTTTTCCATCTGTGCAGCGAAAATGACCCACGAAAATCACACGAATAAGAATATGAAAAGCTGGGCGTACAAACAGATTTCTGAAACATTTGTAGAAGATAATCCAACTATGGGCCAAAGCGTAGTAAAACTTAAGCAACAGACTTTGAAATCAAGCGTTACAAAAGAGCTGAAAGACGTGGAGGCCTTTGAAAGATGCGGAAAAAGGATAGGATGGATTGAATAAACGAAAAAAAGTTCCTTGTACAGGGTCCAGAAATAAAACCTCCCTCATTTTCATAGGCTACCACAGAAACTAAATATGATAGAGAAAAATTACTTTTATTTATAAATAACACATACTTTGCCATTTTGGATTTATTGCTTTTACAAATTATATCTGTTAAATGCCGTCCTCCACTGCTGACACATAGACGAAGTCTATCCCGAAAGTTCTCCATACATCTTCGTGTTATTTCTCTTGGAATGGCTGCCACTTCTTGGGCAATGACCTCTTGAAGTGCTTGGAATGTTGTGGGACGATGTTTGTACACTAGAGCCTTTAAGTGTCTTCAAAGAAAAGTATCACAAGGCGATAAATCAGGTGACCTTGAGGATCACGCGATGTCTCCTGGCAAAAAGACAAGATGACCAGGAACCACCATTTTCATAGAACGCCGAGAGATGTGGGATGCTGCACCGCCTTGCTGGAACCACACTATTCGACCTTCATGATCTGCAAAAAATTGGTTTAGCCTAGGCTGGAGGAAGATTACTAGCATTCGACAATAATGATTTGAATTATCCACCTGCTTCAAAAATATACGGTTCCCACACAAAATATTCACCAACGCCGCACCAAACTGTCACATGAGGGCTGTGTGGTGGTCTCTGATGAATTTCACGAGAGTTTACTGCAGCCCAGTGCCGAAAATTCTGTTTGCTTACTGTTCCTGATAAGTGGAAATGGGCCTCATCCGAAGAGACGAAGCGCCAGGAGGAATGTTATGAAGACTTTCCTCACATGAGCTCTGCGAGTTTCAGAATTTCTTTCACTTAATTCCTGGGTAACCATCATTCTGAATGGGTGCATATTAAGTTCTCTATGAAGAATTCTTCTTACACTCCTATCAGATAATACCAGGGCAGCTGCATGTATAGGTGCTGAATGCATTGGTGATTGTTGCACAGACACTTTCACACGCGCCACGTTTTCCGGCGTTGTTGCAGTCCAAGAACGGCCAGTAGGTTTCCTTTCCACTGCTGAACCTGTCTCTCTGAAGTTTGATGCCCACAGTTGAATAACTTTTCTATCCGGGAAAAGATCATGTCGGCCAAGTTCGAATCGTCTCCGAAACGCATGCTGAGTACTAATCACAGAATCACCGTTACGAATAAATTCCTCCACAAGAAACGCACGATGCTCAGCAAGCCACGCCACGGCGCACATTGAAAATGGAACGGAGACCGCTTTCACACAAAACTCACTCCACACCGGTATCCTCACCACAACTCGCATGCCGGCTACGTCAAATGCAGGACATTTTATTGCCGCCCACTGTACTTAACTGTATTATGCGTTAATGTGTTACGTCTAGTATTTAACAAGAATTACGAGTTTCTTTTTGTTGTGGATGTGGTAACTGAAAGCTACTATTGATTGGACCCAGTTGTCCACAGTAGAACAAAAGTGTTTCCCTGCTATGTTGTTATTGTGGTTTTCAGTCCCGAGACTGGTTTGAAGCAGCTCTCCATGCTACACTATCCTGTGCACGCTTCTTCATTTCCCAGTACCTGCTGCAAACTACATCCTTCTGAATCTGCTTAGTGTATTCATCTCTTGGTCTCCCTCTATGATTCTTACCCTCCACGCTGCCCTCCAATTCTAAATTGGGGATCCATTAATACCTCAGAACATGTCCTGCCAACCGATCCCTTCTTCTAGTCAAGTTGTGCCACAAATTTCTCTTCTCCCCAATTCTATTCAATACCTCCTCATTAGTAATGTGGTCTACCGACCTTATCTTCAGCATTCTTCTATAGCACCACATTTCGAAAGCTTCTACTCTCTTCTTGTCTAAACTATTTATCGTCCATGTTTCACTTCCATACATGGCTACGCTTCACACAAATAGTTTCAGAAACGACTTCCTGACATTTAAATCTATACTCGATGTTAACAATTTTCTCTTCTTCAGAAACGCTTTCCTTGCCATTGCCAGTCTACATTTTATATCCTCTCTACTTCGACCATCATCAGTTATTTTGCTCCCCAAATAGCAAAACTCCTTTACTACTTTAAGTGTCTCATTTCCTAATCTAATTCCCTCAGCATCACCCGATTTAATTCGAGTACGTTCCATTATCCTCGTTTTGCTTTTGTTGATGTTCATCTTATATCCTCCTTTCAAGACACTGTCCATTCCGTTCAACTGCTCTTCCAGGTCCTTTGCTGTCTCTGACAGAATTACGATGTCATAGGCGAACCTCAAAGTTTTATTTGATTCGCCATGAATTTTAATTCCTGGTCCGTATTTTTCTTTTGTTTCCTTTACTGCTTGGTCAATATACAGATTGAATAACATTGGGGATAAGCTAAAACCCTGTCTCACTCCCTTCCCAACCACTGCTTCCCTTTCATGCCCCTCAACTCTTATAACTTCCATCTGGTTCCTGTACAAATTGTAAACAGCCTTTCGCTCCCTGTATTTTACCCCTGCAACCTTCAGAATTTGAAAGAGAATATTCCACATTGCCAAAAGCTTTCTCTAAGTCTAAAAATGCTAGAAACGTAGGTTTGCCTTTCCTTAATCTATCTTCTAAGATAGATTGTAGTTGAATTAAATCAGGTGATGCTGAGAGGATTAGATTAGGAAATAGGGCACTGAACGCATTAGATATAACTGGCGAGCAAAACAGATGATCGCCGAGCTAGAGACGATATAAAGCGCACGCTGGCAATAGCGATAAAATTCTTTTCTGGAGGTATTTATCTGGAACGCAACCTTGTACGGAAATGAATGATAAACGTTTCAAGCAAGAAGAGAGAGAATAGAACTTTTTGAAATGTGGTGATAGAGAAAATTACTAAAGTTTAGATGGGTACATCGAGAAACTAATGTGAAGGTACTGAATGGGGTGAAAAGAAATCTATGGCACTAATGGATTAAAATAATGGTTCGTGTGATATGACACATGCTCAGACGTCAAGGGATTGTCAGTTTGGTAACGGAGGGAAGTGTGTTGGAGGGGAGGGGGTAGGTGGGGGGGGAGGGGATTGTAGAGGGAGACCACGGGATGCGGGATGGCTACAGTAATCAGGTTAAATGGATGGAAGCTGCAGTAACTATGCGAGGATGAAGAGGCCTGGACAGGATAGAGTGACGTGGAAAGCTGCATCAGAACAGTCTTCGGGCTAAAGACGAGCGCGAGGAGGGATTAGCCGAGCGGTCTAGGACGCTGCAGTCATGGACTGTGCGGCTGGTCCCGGCGGAGGTTCGAATCGTCCATCGGGCATGGGTGTTTGTGTTTGTCCTTAGGATAATTTACGTTAAGTAGTGTGTAAGCTTAGGGACTGATGACGTTAGCAGTTAAGTCCCATAAGATTTCACACACATTTGAACATTTGAACGAGCGCGAGTGCAACTCAAAATGAAGACAATGTACGTGCAATGACGGGAAACGATATCCTTAAAGTACCATTGAGAAATACTGAACTCTACCTGTACATCTACATGCATACGGTGTACGGTGGAGTGTACTTTGTACCACTACCGGTCATTGCCGTTCCTGTTTTCCACTCGCAAATGGAGAGAGCGGGAAACGACCCTTTATATGTCTCTGTACGATCCTTAATTTCCCTTATCTTGTCTTCGGGGTCCTTGCGAGAAATGCAAGTTGGCTGCAGTAAAATCGTTTTTCAGTCTGCCTCACATGCTACTTGTCTAAATTTTCTCAACAGTGTTTCGCGAATGAAAACATCACCTTCCCTCCAGGGTTTTCATGTGTGTTCACTGTCTAACAGCCCGCCTCTGAATTGCTTCGACGTCTCCCTTCAATCAAACCTGGTGGGGATTCCAAACACTAGAGCAATACTCAAGAAGCGGTCACATTACTCTTCTACTTCGGTCTTCTTTCTAGATGACTTACGCTTTCCTAAAAATTCTCCCAATAAATCAGAGTCGATCACTCGCCTCGCCTACTACCGTCCTTACGTGCTCGTTCCATTTCGAACCGCTTTGCAGCTTTACGCCCAGGTAACTAACTGACGTGACTGTGTTCAAAATGTTCAAATGTGTGTGAAATCTTATGGGACTTAACTGCTGAGGTCATCAGTCCCTTAGCTTACACACGACTTAACCTAAATTATCCTAAGGACAAACACACACACACACCCATGCCCGAGGGAGGACTAACCTCCGCCGGGACCAGCTTCACAGTCCATGACTGCAGCGCCCTAGACCGCTCGGGTAACCCCGCGCGGCGCGACGTGGCTGTGTCAAGGAGCACACCACTAATAGGTATCGGAAGGTTGCCGGACTGTTTTTCATACTCGTCTGCATTAACGTACATTTTTCTACTTGTAGAGCAAACTGCCATTCATTACACCAAACAGAAATTATGTCTAACTCATCCTGTGTCCCCCTACAGTCACTCAAAAACGAGGCCTTCCCGTACGCCACAGTGCCGTCAGCAACAGCCACAGACTGCTGCTCAACCTATCTGTCAGCTGATTTTTGTATACAGAGAACAAGAAAGATCCTGAATGAGATTTTCACTCTGCAGCGGAGTGTGCGCTGATATGAAACTTCCTGGCAGATTTAAACTGTGTGCCCGACCGAGACTCGAACTCGGGACCTTTGCCTTTCGCGGGCAAGTGCTCTACCATCTGAGCTACCGAACCACGACTCACGCTCGGTACTCACAGCTTTACTTCTGCCAGTACCTCGTCTCCTACCTTCCAAACTTTACAGAAGCTCTCCTGCGAACCTTGCAGAACTAACACTTCTGAAAGAAAGGATATTGCGGAGAAATGGCTCAGCCACAGCCTGCGGGATGTTTCCAGAATGAGATTTTCACTCTGCAGCGGAGTGTGCGCTGATATGAAACTTCCTGGCAGATTAAAACTGTGTGCCCGACCGAGACTCGAACTCGGGACCTTTGCCTTTCGCGGGCAAGTGCTCTACCATCTGAGCTACCGAACCACGACTCACGCCCGGTACTCACAGCTTTACTTCTGCCAGTACCTCGTCTCCTACCTTCCAAACTTTACAGAAGCTCTCCTGCGAACCTAGCAGAACTAGCACTCCTGAAAGAAAGGATATGGCGGAGACATGGCTTAGCCACAGCCTGGGGGATGTTTCCAGAATGAGATTTTCACTCTGCAGCGGAGTGTGCGCTGATATGAAACTTCCTGGCAGATTAAAACTGTGTGCCCGACCGAGACTCGAACTCGGGACCTTTGCCTTTCGCGGGCAAGTGCTCTACCATCTGAGTTACCGAAGCACGACTCACGCCCGGTACTCACAGCTTTACTTCTGCCAGTACCTCGTCTCCTACCTTCCAAACTTTACAGAAGCTCTCCTGCGAACCTAGCAGAACTAGCACTCCTGAAAGAAAGATCCTGTCATACTTCCCTGGGACACTTCTGACGAGACTCTTGTCACTTATGAACACCTCCCCCCCCCCCTCCTCCTCCTCGGTGACTTCAATGTCATGAGTACGTCACTGTTAATGCTGTTAATGAAAATGTAAGCCTCACGGGCACTTTAGTAACAAAATATTCATTGTATTGGAATTTCTGTGGCTTTGTTCAATAATATTTCATGTCATTGGGTTTTCATCGATTTCATCCATGTCATCTGCTCATTCATTTATTGTCAGAACGAAATACAGTTCTTTCAACAACTGTCTTTATTTCACTCTGCTAGTGAAACACATAAGTATGTTTTTTTTTTTTTTTCTGTGACACACCTGCAGAGAACTCCACAATTGGCTCGCACCGGTAGCTTTGGCCAGTTATGGTTGAACCCGTGTTACCTGTACGTTGAGTGCGTTGCATAGCTGTCGGTCATTATCTCATAACGATCGCTTTCTTTACATTTGAGACCAGTGTCTTCCCTGACTCCTCTAAAAACCGGAAGTGGTAAGCCGCTCAGAAACTGAGTGAGGATACTTAAAGCACTGGGTAGCCTACGAACATTTTTGTTCTACATATTATCGGCCTGTCTGTTACTTAAGAACGAAAAATAAGTATTTATTGCCAAACTGAAATTGACTACGTTTCATTCTTGTTTTGTTCGAGAATTGTTGATCGGTAGCGAGAGGCATAGGGATACTGCTGTAAAAATAAAGAAACCACTACAAATTTATAATATAGTACTAGAAAGAGCAATTTTCTCAGTAAAAAGATAAAATTTAAAAAACGCAAAACAAAAATATATCAAACATCGCTTCAGAACTCTGTCGAACTTATATAAAACGTGTTTCTGTTATTCATTAATAATTTTCGTATTTATCAATAGTAATAGAAACTCTTACGTTTGGTCATAAGGACGAACACTCTATCTAGTACCAAGTAACAACAATAATTATATATTTTCTGTTTGTCTATGTAAACTGTACTTGCATAAAAAATAATTGCTTTGGTTACATAAAAGTGAAGAATTTACACAATCAACTAATTTCTGTTGCTCGTACTTATAAAATGCAATTTTATTCTGTAGAGATAAGAAATACACAACGGACTAACCCTGAACGATGCACAGTTCCAATTACGTGCAAAACAAAGAAACAAAGAAAAAAGAAAGAGAACTCGTAGACTCCTAGTTTCTCTGAAATACATTCATTTATGTTTCTTTCTATACCAGTGCTGCCAATGCTACCGGGAATCCCACCAGTGAATGCGTCATTTGTGCAATGTACCAGAACTACCGAACCGTGCAACTGTATCACTCACCGTTTGGAAGCGACGTCTCGATGGTACATGGTAAGTCGTACACTAGAAGCCAGTAACTGTTTATAAGAGTCTAAAGCGATCCCGAACCGTGTAGTTGATGTCCCCTTATCTCGGCAGGAGAGTTGACATTGGTTCCTGGTAAACACAGCGGGACCACTCGGGAACACGGGTTGCGTAAAGCCAGCGTCCGCCTGCCCCTACAACACCCCAATATAAGCCATTGTTCTGTGGAAAGGAGAGGAAATTTATAGGATGGACCTAGCATAGGACTCGATGCTACTGTAAAACTTGAATACCGTAGCAATTTTTCGACGCGAATACCACGGAGGCTCGGATGAGAGAGCGTGGAGCGTCCGCAGACCTTTATTTTCATTTGTGCACCAAAAAGTTTACAGTAATTCATCTGTCACTGCCTTGTCTGATTTTATTATTTTTTTATTGACATCTGGAAAGTTCACTTATGGATTTCGTTCTGGTAATTGGACTACTGCCATCAGGGGCTGTTTCGAGAAATAGTCGCTCATACCGAGCAGTGAAGAAGAGAAAAGACATACAGTAAACACTTGCTGATCCGGATATCATTAATATTCGGAATTCGCGATTGTTCGGACTTGTTTTTTTACCGCGAAGTAAATCGCCGCCTTATTGTATCGGACATCATTATCGCCAAGCTCGTCACTTGCCGAAGCCCACACGGCGAGTTGTGTTAAATTCCATTTCTGTGATCGCTGAAAAGTGCATCAAAGCGCCGTAAGACTTACGTATCTGGAGTTTTCTAATGACATCATTTTCCTGGCGATCAAACTGATTTAATGACCACTTCTCTAGGGCTTAAAACAAATGGTGATAAGACAAGCAAAATGCACAGAAAAGTATAAATATATCTACTCAAATTATAGTGGAACCGAATGTTGGTCTATTTCCATTTTTCGGCTAACTTGTCTGTAATAATGGTGACGTAGCTGAAGAGAGCAGGAGCAGAATTGGGAAGGCTTATGCAGCCTTCCAACGTATACGATATGTATGATAATTAAACTGTACCTGGACACCTCCGATTCTTTAAAGAATCGAACTCCGATCTACAAAATAAGCTCCAAAGTTATGATTACTTTATCGGTGAGTTAATGCATTAAATTGACGTTTAGCTCGTAAGCGACTCAAAGATTAGAAAAGGTTTGGAAGACACTAGGTGCTGTTATTGTCAAATACTAGATGTATTAGGCAAAAACTATTTTCATGTGTATCTCAATGTTTATGATGTCATACCTGCATAACTATGTGCCGTAGAATGATATAATTTTGTAGGTACGTTGTACAGTATACAGGATGTTTCACGAAGATATGCAAATATTTTAATATGTTATTCTACAAGTAAAACTAAATAAAAAAGTTCATATAATGTTTAGTTACGGAATTATGGCTAGTAAAAAATTGTACCTGAAATTTAGCAACTTCTCTAATATGAAGCCATGATGTTTGTGTATGGGGATGGATGAAAGACAGGTTATGAGGACAAAGTCAATACATGTGAGGCATTACTTGCTCACGTTGTGAATGCCATAGACGAAATTAAGAACAACCCTGTGAAGCTGAAACGAGCAACAAAATCTGTTCATACAGACGCAGCTAAATGCTTTGAACACGGTGGAGACATTTTTGAACATATATTGTGAATGTATTGTGAAATTGTATGTACACTGTACAACTTGATAAACACTGAGCTTTAATTTTCCCGGTTTAACATGAATTCACGTGTGCTATCGTATTAACAAAAGCAGATCATCTGACATACTCATGCAGTTTGCGTTAACGTTATTACCATCATATTTCCAAAAATTAAATTCTCTACAACTTCTGTTGAAAACTTTGTGCAATAGTCTGGAATTTAAAAAACAAATTGGTTCAAGTAGCATCGTTCAGGGTTAGTCCGTTGTGTATTTCTTATCTTTACAGAATAAAATTGCATTTTATAAGTACGAGCAACAGAAATTAGTTGATTGTGTAAATTCTTCACTTTTATGTAACCAAAGCAATTATTTTTTATGCAAGTACAGTTTACATAGACAAACAGAAAATATATAATTATTGTTGTTACTTGGTACTAGATAGAGTGTTCGTCCTTATGACCAAACGTAAGAGTTTCTATTACTATTGATAAATACGAAAATTATTAATGAATAAGAGAAACACGTTTTATATAAGTTCGACAGAGTTCTGAAGCGATGTTTGATATATTTTTGTTTTGCGTTTTTTAAACTTTATCTTTTTATTGAGAAAATTGCTTTTTCTAGTACTATATTATAAATTTGTAGTGGTTTCTTTATTTTTAATAAATGAAAAATTTTACGAAATTACGTCTTTGCTCGTCTGGGTGTTCTGGAAAGCTACTGTAGAAACACGTCTGGGACATGTTTTATTAGATTCACCAGATCAATAAGAACAAATTACATGGAAATCGTGCTTTACTTTAACATCGTACAGTTTTGCGATGCCTTCATATTACCAAAGTTGCTAAATTTCAGGCAAAATCTTTTATCAGCCGTAACTTCGTAACTAAAAATTTGCGGACCTATGTTTATATGAACTTTTTTCTTTAGTTTTACCTGTAGAATTACGTATTAAAATATTTGCATATCTTCGTGAGTAATCCTGTACGTGGAAACTGCCTGCAATATTTCTTGCGAACAATATTAAGGATAGAGAAGTAATAAATTAAAAGATCATGCCTGATGTTGAAGTTTAACCATGTGAACAGTAAAAAACGTAGTGAGCGATGAACTTGTTTTCCTTTAATCATTTTGTGGTGGACGTCCCAACGCAAAATCTTGACGAAGATTGGAGCTTACTGATTAGGTTCCCTGATAAGTGAGTGGCTCAAAGACTTCTTGAGTCATAGAACCCCATATGCTGAGACAAGGTTTAGATTAGATTAGATTAGATTAGATTAATACTAGTTCCATGGATCATGAATACGATATTTCGTAATGATGTGGAACGAGTATCACCAGAACGCTGCAGGGCAGTGTGGTAGGGCCGTTCTTATTTTCTGTGTGCATAAATAATCTGAAGGACAGGGTGAACACCAATCTGCGGCTGTTTGTTGACGAATTTGTGATGTACAGGAAGGTGTCATCGTTGTGTGACTATAGGAGATGAGTTAGAATTTCTGGCTGCTGTAATGAATGGCAGCTTCCTCTAAATGTAGAAAAATGTTACTTAATGCGGATGAGTACGAAAAACATTCATGTAACGTCCTAATACAGCATTAGTAGTCTGCTGCTTGACTCAGTCACACCGATTAAATATCGAGGCGTAACACTATAAGGTGATAAGTAACCGAATGAACACGCCATGTTGGTAGTAGGGACGGCGAATGATCGACATGGTTTTATTGGAAGAATTTTGGGTAACTGTAGTTCATCTATAAAGGAGATGGTGAGTGCAATGCTAGTGCGACCCCTTCTTGAGGACAGCTCGAGCGTTTGGGAGCCCACCAGGTCTAACTGAATGAAGACATCAGACGAGCGTTTGGCACCCTACCAGGTCTAACTAAATGGAGACATCGGACGAGCGTTTGGGACCCCACCAGGTGTAACTGAATGAAGACATCGGACGAGTGTTTGGGACCCCACCAGGTCTAACTGAACAAACACAGTGGACGAATTTTTGGGACCCCACCAGGTCTAACTGAATGAAGACATCAGACGAGCGTTTGGCACCCTACCAGGTCTAACTAAATGGAGACATCGGACGAGCGTTTGGGAGCCCACCAGGTCTAACTGAATGAAAATATCGGATGAGTGTTTGGGACCTCAACAGGTCTAACTGAATGAAGACATCAGACGAACGTTAGCAACCCCACCAGGTCTAACTGAATGAATACATTGGACAAGCGTTTGGCACCACACCAGGTCGAACTGAATGGAGACATCAGATGAGCATTTGCGACCCCACCAGGTCTAACTGAATGAAGACATCGGACGAAGGTTTGGGACCCCACCAGGTCAGACTGGATGAAGACATCGAATTAATTCAGAAGCAGTCTGCTAGATTTGTTACTGGCAGGTTCGATCAGCACGTAGATATCACAGAGATGCTTTGTGAACTGTAATGGAAATCCCTTGAGTGAAGAAGAGCTCTTTTATCGATGCACTATAGTGGGAAGTTTAGAGATCTACTATTGAGGCCGACTGCTGAATGATTCTAATGCCCACGTGCATACATGTCGTGCAATGATCACGAAGATTAGATGAGAAAAATTAAGGCTTGTACGGATTCTTATAGTCAGTCGTTTCTTTCGCACTCTATTTACAGGTGGTACAGGAATGACCAGTAGTGGTGCAAGGAATGCTCCGCGATACACCGTATGATGGCTTGCCGAGTATGTATGTAGATGTAGATGTGTCAGCATGGAAGAGTTTTGGAAGCGTTTGAAATTGTGTGTAAAGTTTGTTGGATGTCGCTTACTGCTTTCATTCTCTAATACTGGATGAATATAGCCTAGGTCATTTGCAGGCCATGGTTAACAGTACATCAAGACACGTATACCATTTCTAAAACTAATAAATGATTTATTGTGTTAAACCTGTAACAAAACTACACCTCTTACTGAGTACATGATAGATGTGAGAATTACCAGACTATCAGTTAAATAAGTTATGGTTCCAAAATACTAATTCGAGTTCTTTATAGAAGAATGGAAAATAATGTAGAAACTGACGTCGAGGGAGATCA
Organism: Schistocerca nitens; assembly: GCF_023898315.1. Classification (NCBI taxonomy): domain Eukaryota; kingdom Metazoa; phylum Arthropoda; class Insecta; order Orthoptera; family Acrididae; genus Schistocerca; species Schistocerca nitens. The sequence goes on from NC_064623.1 coordinate 111,231,967, forward strand.
GTTTGGATTCCGTAGAAATGTTGGAACACGTGAGTCAATACTGACCCTACGACTTATCTTAGAGTAAGGTATGACAAACCTACGTTTCTAGCGTTTGGAGACTTAGAGAAAGAGATTTTAAATACTTTCTGAGAAAAAAGATACAAGACTAATTTATGAAAATAAAATTTTTAAATTTCATGAAAAAGTCAAATAAATGTAATGCAAGGAAATTAACCGTAAATGTGTTAATTTAATGTAAAAATGGTACAAAATTTAACTGTCTTCTCTTCAAAATAATGGATTTGGTGGATCTGTTTTTAATGGACGTCGCCCTTACTTGTTGTGTTTACTGTTGTTGGGTTCAATGGAGTTTCTTTCCTCTTCCACAGACATGGGAGCGCACTACTCTACAAGTGATACGGCGCAACATGATTTCCTGATACGGGTTAGGAAATGGAAGTAGCCTTCGAGCCTGTGCCCTATACACGGAAAAATATCCATGTCGCAGACTACCATCCGACAATCTGTTCGGCCAACTTTTCCAGCGTCTGAAGGACACATGTTCTGCTGCACCCCACGAGGTAAGCAGTGGAACGGAATCCGCAGACCGCAGATGCAGGAACATGAGCTACATTTAGTGGACGAAGGATCTGGAGCTACTTGGGGCGGCTGTCAGCAGCAGAAGGCGTGAGTCATTGTCTTGTTTGGACGGTACTGTATCCATACCATTTTCAGGGCGTTCAGGCACTCAGGCCTGAAGATTACTATAGCGGATTGCAGTTCTTTCAATAGCTGTTTCAGAAATGTGCTGTCGATTCCCTTTTTTCGTCGAAGATTTTATTTATCAACGAGGCAGGGTTCACAGCATGTGTACGCTGATGAAAATCCATATGCAGCTGCAGAAGGAGGACATCAGCATCGTTTCTCCATGGGCCCGCGTTCTTGATGATAAATTACAAGGGCCATACATCCTCCCACTAACATTAAATGAGCTTGTTTATCATCAGTTTTTTGTTAACCTAGTGCCTACTTTGTTGGAGGATGTGTCATGTCTACAAAGACCGGAGTTATGGTTTATGCACGATGAAGGAATGCCACTTTTCCTCACAAAGTTCGTGAAAAAGTGACGCTGACATTTCATGATCGGTGGATTGGTCGGGAAGACCGCGCAACTTGGCCTCCCTGTATCCCAGACTTGAAACCCCTAAATCGGTTCGGGCAAATCCTTGGATGGTACCATTAAAAGGGTACGGCCGACTTTCTTCCCCATCATTCCGTAATCCGATGAGACCGATGACCTCGCTGTTTGGTCTCTTCCACCAAATCAACCAACCAACTTGAATCCCCTAGATTTTTGATTATGGGCTCACTTCAAGACATTAGTCTACGCTACGCTGCAGGATCCCGTTTTCCACGTATGTCAGCACTTGCAACAAGAACCAGGTGTATTTCATTGAATGCGTGATTCCTTACGCCGAAGGGCATAGGGTAGCATTGACATGGACAGACGGTCATGTTGAGCGCCTAATATACAAGTGTGACGAGTGGACGTCATGCAGAACCTCTCCTGTGGTCATGTACCATGTGTACATGTCGCAGAAAGTATGCGTTTCTGGATTCATGTGTAGAGGTCTTCTTTTCATGTTGTGATGTGTGCTACCACCTCTCATAATACTGGACACTTCTCATTTCGCCAGTGCGGACAAGTGTACAGATCTCAGAAAATATGCGTCCCAGACCCGTGTTTATTGGAGTTGTTTTCTTCTTTCCGTGGGTACTACCACCTTTCACAATATTCGACACTTTTTTTAACACCCTGAATGTGCAGTACCGTATACAACTTGTTCCAAAACTATTCTTTCAAATTAGTACAAGGGGTAGAGACTATCAAACTAAATGTACACTCCTGGAAATTGAAATAAGAACACCATGAATTCATTGTCCCAGGAAGGGGAAACTTTATTGACACATTCCTGGGGTCAGATACATCACATGATCACACTGACAGAACCACAGGCACATACACACAGGCAACAGAGCATGCACAATGTCGGCACTAGTACAGTGTATATCCACCTTTCGCAGCAATGCAGGCTGCTATTCTCCCATGGAGACGATCGTAGAGATGCTGGATGTAGTCCTGTGCAACGGCTTGCCATGCCATTTCCACTTGGCGCCTCAGTTGGACCAGCGTTCGTGCTGGACGTGCAGACCGCGTGAGACGACGCTTCATCCAGTCCCAAACATGCTCAATGGGGGACAGATCCGGAGATCTTGCTGGCCAGGGTAGTTGACTTACACCTTCTAGAGCACGTTGGGTGGCACGGGATACATGCGGACGTGCATTGTCCTGTTGGAACAGCAAGTTCCCTTGCCGGTCTAGGAATGGTAGAACGATGGGTTCGATGACGGTTTGGATGTACCGTGCACTATTCAGTGTCCCCTCGACGATCACCAGTGGTGTACGGCCAGTGTAGGAGATCGCTCCCCACACCATGATGCCGGGTGTTGGCCCTGTGTGCCTCGGTCGTATGCAGTCCTGATTGTGGCGCTCACCTGCACGGCGCCAAACACGCATACGACCATCATTGGCACCAAGGCAGAAGCGACTCTCATCGCTGAAGACGACACGTCTCCATTCGTCCCTCCATTCACGCCTGTCGCGACACCACTGGAGGCGGGCTGCACGATGTTGGGGCGTGAGCGGAAGACGGCCTAACGGTGTGCGGGACCGTAGCCCAGCTTCATGGAGACGGTTGCGAATGGTCCTCGCCGATACCCCAGGAGCAACAGTGTCCCTAATTTGCTGGGAAGTGGCGGTGCGGTCCCCTACGGCACTGCGTAGGATCCTACGGTCTTGGCGTGCATCCGTGCGTCGCTGCGGTCCGGTCCCAGGTCGACTGGCACGTGCACCTTCCGCCGACCACTGGCGACAACATCGATGTACTGTGGAGACCTCACGCCCCACGTGTTGAGCAATTCGGCGGTACGTCCACCCGGCCTCCCGCATGCCCACTATACGCCCTCGCTCAAAGTCCGTCAACTGCACATACGGTTCACGTCCACGCTGTCGCGGCATGCTACCAGTGTTAAAGACTGCGATGGAGCTCCGTATGCCACGGCAAACTGGCTGACACTGACGGCGGCGGTGCACAAATGCTGCGCAGCTAGCGCCATTCGACGGCCAACACTGCGGTTCCTGGTGTGTCCGCTGTGCCGTGCGTGTGACCATTGCTTGTACAGCCCTCTCGCAATGTCCGGAGCAAGTATGGTGGGTCTGACACACCGGTGTCAATGTGTTCTTTTTTCCATTTCCAGGAGTGTATTTCGATAAGGGGCGTATGACCTCTGAAGTTAACTTGTAATGTTAGGGGACATCTTGTTAGTGGTGCTGAGTAAACTGTTGTGTCGGTGTCGCAGACTGAAAATGTGTACTGACATTTTAATGTCCACAATTCGTTGAAAGGTGGCTACACTGAGTCACAGGGCTAGAGATTGCGCCAAAGATTATTATTCCGCCGCCTCCACTGGCGCAGTAGTAGTTCAGAGGATGTCGAGAGCAGTCGTTGTTCTGTTGGGCGAGAGAGTAGACGATCTGTGTGTTGACTGAAATGTTGTACTGTTCGGTTGGTGTAATATATAGATGGAAGAAGATGCAATTGCCAGAATATATTTGAGAAAGGAGATGGGCTTTTGATTTATGATGCCTGTGTAATGGAATGTTTTCGTCAATATATAATGAGGTGAAAAGGTATTACAGTTTTCTTTAATAACAATCACTCTTGCTCACAGGTACAGTCAACAAAGCATCTGGCTCGTGTTCATTTATTAGACTTGTAATTCTGGTCTCTATGTGCAATTATAGTATTTCTGGTTTTTCAATCAGTTCATTGTAAATGGTATTTAAAATATTTTGTCGTATTGAAAAAGAACCGAGCCAAATACATGTACGTTGAGTCACACTACCACACACAGAACAGTTAGACTTGTGCTTTGTTCTTTCGTAGCGTTTATAGTTGCAGGGGACTTACTTAATCAATTGTGTTAATGGAATTTCCTTGTCATTCTTTATTTTTATTTTATGGAGTCAGATTGCGTGCTAACCATAGTCAGGGCCAACCGGTTACGAGACTTCGTAACCGGTCACACAGCTAGTAAAATTATTGCATTTATTCATTAATATTAGTCTTTTCGTTTTAATTAAGCCCCCATGCATCGTATGTTTGGGCTCATGTGAATCCACGATGTACTCGACCTCGTGCTCATCAATAGCGATTCGGTGTTCATGTGTGGGCCGGGATTCTCGGTGTTAGGTTGACTCGACCATACATTCGTCCATTCCGCTTCAACGGCAGGAGACATAGCATATTCATGGAACTTGCGTTGCCAGAACTGCCGGAGGATGTAATTCTGGATGTTAGGCTGGACTTCCAGCACAGCCCGTTTCGGCACTGCTATCAGGAATCATCTGAGAGCCACCTTCGGGAATCGACGGATCGGCCGAGGTGGATCTGTTGCCTGGCCTGCCAGGTCACGTGACCTCACACGTCGGGATTTCTTCCTCTGCGTACATGTGAAGCAGCTGGTGTATGAAATCGTTGTGGAAACGGAAAAAGTTTCCGTCGCTTGAATTGCTGCCGTTGCCGGTACCACTGTGGACATCCCGCGTCTCTCTGAACGGGTACAACAATCAATGGTCTGACGATGTTCGGCGTGCATACATGCCAATGGTCGCGCATTCGAGCAGTTCCTCTGAATGCCACTACCGTAATTAGCATGCTAAACTACCTTCTGTGTTCATCGTCCCTAGCATCAGAAATTGCCGTCGGCGACCATATGTACCACAACTAACTATATTTCTTCTGATGTTCTCTACCCCGTGTATTAAATGGAACGAATGGTTTCGGAACATCCTGTATATCAAGTTCCTTTAATGTAATCTTAGAATATGACTTGTTACTTTAATTTATTTAATCCTGTTATTCATTATTTTGATATAATTATAGCATCGGAAAAATGATGCTATAGGAGCACAAAAATGCGAATATTTTCCTGTTTATTTGTAAGACTCTGACGAAAAAGTGACGTACCTTTAAAAATTTCCCAAAAACTTTGCCATACCAACATATTCGCGCTTTTCTATTCCGACAGAGTGTTATTTTACAAAAGTGGAAATCCGTACAATTGCAGGACTCCCAGAAAGCAGTAATGCAATGTCTGAAACATACATGTATCAAATTCACTATAGGTACATATAAGACATAAGGAATCGTGACACATTTAGATGGTTTCGTTTATAACACGAGTAACAAAATAAGAAGTTTGCATTTCTTGCAGGGAAATTGATATAGAGGCACAGACTGTCCTGTTGTGTTGTACCACTGGTGGTACTTTGTTCAACCTCTGTTCTTCCTAATTTCTTAAAAAATTCTCTTCGGCATTGATTCTATTAGGGCTTGTAGTTTTTGCAGTGAAATTGTCACCCACTCTTTTTAGCTGATATATGGCCTCGAATTACCTTCCCTAGCGTTAAACACGTGTTTTTACTTTTGTCCAAAGGTTTTCCACGGGGTTCAAATCCGGGATACCTGCAAGCCATGATAAGACATCGATATCTTTACCTTTAAACCACTTTTTGGCTGTCGCAGAAACATGCATAGGTGCATTATGTTGTTGAAACGTTAAACTTTTGTTCCCTAGGTCTTCACACACTCTAATCAGTGCTCTCCCTAGCATCTCACTGTAGAGTTCATTCGAGTGTTCAGCCAAGCAGTGATTGACTTATCTTTAGCGCAGAAGGCTGCCCGAGTCATAACACTTCCATTATCAAAACTTCTGCTCATTCTTATCTGCTGCTCTGTTCTCAGACCATGCCAGTTATACTGCAGTCCACCCTACCCATCTAGCTTACACTTCGTCTCATCACTGAAGATCACTGTATCCCACACGTTTTTCGGTAAACTCCGATATAACCTGTTTATGTTTGGGTGTTGGAGAGGATTTCTGCTTTGTTTCTTGACTCTAATATTTTTGTTAGGAGACAAAATCTGTGGCACCCGTCTTGCAGTTACTGGCAATAGCAAATCAACAACAAGACCTTGCTTTGGGGAAAAGTAATCCTTTCTACGGCTCAGATAACTTTCTACTCTGCCTATATTTTGCGTTCTGTGCATATCGTGCGCCCAGTTTAAGGAAATTATCAATCACTGTACTTGAACGGTTCAACTCCTTGGCCGTTTCTAGCGACTTCGTTGTCAACGGGATTTTAAACACCAACTCCTCCTCCCTCAAATTCTTGGCAGGTTGACATTTATATACACTCCTGGAAATGGAAAAAAGAACACATTGACACCGGTGTGTCAGACCCACCATACTTGCTCCGGACACTGCGAGAGGGCTGTACAAGCAATGATCACACGCACGGCACAGCGGACACACCAGGAACCGCGGTGTTGGCCGTCGAATGACGCTAGCTGCGCAGCATTTGTGCACCGCCGCCGTCAGTGTCAGCCAGTTTGCCGTGGCATACGGAGCTCCATCGCAGTCTTTAACACTGATAGCATGCCGCGACAGCGTGGACGTGAACCGTATGTGCAGTTGACGGACTTTGAGCGAGGGCGTATAGTGGGCATGCGGGAGGCCGGGTGGACGTACCGCCGAATTGCTCAACACGTGGGGCGTGAGGTCTCCACAGTACATCGATGTTGTCGCCAGTGGTCGGCGGAAGGTGCACGTGCCCGTCGACCTGGGACCGGACCGCAGCGACGCACGGATGCACGCCAAGACCGTAGGATCCTACGCAGTGCCGTAGGGGACCGCACTGCCACTTCCCAGCAAATTAAGGACACTGTTGCTCCTGGGGTATCGGCGAGGACCATTCGCAACCGTCTCCATGAAGCTGGGCTACGGTCCCGCACACCGTTAGGCCGTCTTCCGCTCACGCCCCAACATCGTGCAGCCCGCCTCCAGTGGTGTCGCGACAGGCGTGAATGGAGGGACGAATGGAGACGTGTCGTCTTCAGCGATGAGAGTCGCTTCTGCCTTGGTGCCAATGATGGTCGTATGCGTGTTTGGCGCCGTGCAGGTGAGCGCCACAATCAGGACTGCATACGACCGAGGCACACAGGGCCAACACCCGGCATCATGGTGTGGGGAGCGATCTCCTACACTGGCCGTACACCACTGGTGATCGTCGAGGGGACACTGAATAGTGCACGGTACATCCAAACCGTCATCGAACCCATCGTTCTACCATTCCTAGACCGGCAAGGGAACTTGCTGTTCCAACAGGACAATGCACGTCCGCATGTATCCCGTGCCACCCAACGTGCTCTAGAAGGTGTAAGTCAACTACCCTGGCCAGCAAGACCTCCGGATCTGTCCCCCATTGAGCATGTTTGGGACTGGATGAAGCGTCGTCTCACGCGGTCTGCACGTCCAGCACGAACGCTGGTCCAACTGAGGCGCCAGGTGGAAATGGCATGGCAAGCCGTTCCACAGGACTACATCCAGCATCTCTACGATCGTCTCCATGGGAGAACAGCAGCCTGCATTGCTGCGAAAGGTGGATATACACTGTACTAGTGCCGACATTGTGCATGCTCTGTTGCCTGTGTCTATGTGCCTGTGGTTCTGTCAGTGTGATCATGTGATGTATCTGACCCCAGGAATGTGTCAATAAAGTTTCCCCTTCCTGGGACAATGAATTCACGGTGTTCTTATTTCAATTTCCAGGAGTGTAGTTCCACTTCCTTGTACTTATCGATTTTTGCTTTTCATCCCATGTTAACCGTTTTCGGCGAGGCACTGTCACAATCGTGGTCTATGCACGCAACATGCACTGTCACTGTTGGTGTCTGTTTCCTACTTACAGTCAAAGGACGTACGCACACTCTATCATCGCATAGTTCCGACTGGCTTTATACCGAGTCCCACCCTCTGCCACCCGAATCGTATATGTCTTGTTGTATACTGTACTACTGACATCAGAATTTCATACTACTGCATATACATTGAGCACAACTATTCTAGCCGAGAATGTTTATTTTCCTGCAAATATCCATCCATGCGTTTATATTGTTTTCCACCATTGTGCCAAATGGGAAAGGGTTTGTTTTCCACCCATGTGCGATAACGTGCATCGAATGCTCGTCTTCCCAATAGCGTTTTCATACAACGAGGGTTAAAATTTTAATTCTTTACTAATCCAAGTCCTTTGAGAAATGTGTTTGTCTACGTTGTTATTATTCCTCACTGATTTATCTACCATATTAAAACTTGTATTCATATCAATTTCGAGACAGAAAAACACAGAAATGAAAAAAAATTGCACTTGGGACTCGAACACAGGTTCAACCAGATGTCCTGCTCGTGTTCCTTACAAACATACTCGCATAAGCAGCAGTAAAAAGTGTGATGTCACCGCCAGACACCACACTTGCTAGGTGGTAGCCTTTAAATCGGCCGCGGTCCATTAGAATACGTCGGACCCGCGTGTCGCCACTGTCAGTGATCGCAGACCGAGCGCCACCACACGGCAGGTCTAGAGAGACGTCCTGGCACTCGCCCCAGTTGTACAGCCGACTTTGCCTGAGATGGATTACTGACAAATACGCTCTCATTTGCCGAGACGATAGTTAGCATAGCCTTCAGCTACATTTGCTACGACCTAGCAAGGCGCCGTATTCAATTGATATTGAGATTCTATTAATGTATCATCAAGAGCGATGTTCTACAAATGTGGATTAAAGTTAAGTATTCCAGAAGCTACGTACTTTTCTTTATAGCATTCATTACGTATCCTGTTTCAGACCTCACGCCAGCCTGCGTGAGTTTAAGCGCGTGCCTTTCGGCTTCCTCTCATGGTGTCTAGGCTGTCTTGTCTAGACACAACAAAAAGAAGTTCTTCTCTCGATTTAGAGGAAAATATACGTTTGCAGAACCCATATACGATGAGGAAATATGCTCATTTCTTAGTTATTTGCCGATCTCGTTAATATACGAGTATATAGGGTGACAAGTATTGAACCATATGAAACAGAGTCGTCAATTTCTGAGCGGTTTGCGTTAGGACGTTGAAACTGCACGGTTCGCCGCGGGGCCTGATGGGAATTATAATGTGAATATCATTTGGTTTTACGCCGAAGCCCACTTTCATCTGGATGTGTTCGTCAATAAGCAAATTTGGCGCATTTGGAGGTCTGAGAATCCGCATTTCAACAGGCGACTGTGTGGTGTGCGATGCCCAGTCACGGAATAATCGGTAAGATATTCCCTGGTGGCACGGTGACTACTGAACAGTACGTGAAGGTTTTGGAAGTTGATTTCATTCCAATTACCCAAAATGACCCTGATTTCGACAATAAGTGGTTCATGCAAGACGGAGCTCAACCCCATCGAAGCAGGTGAGTGAGTGATGTCCCGGAGGAGCACTTTGGGGACCGCATTTTGGTTCTAGGGTACCCAGAGGCCACTGGCATGGGCTGCGATTGTCTATCATATTCTCCGGATCTGAATAAATACGACTCCTTATTGTGGGGCTCAATTAAAGACAAGGTGTACAGAATAACCTCCAAACCCTTGCTGAGCTGAGAACAGCCATTCAGGAGGTCATCGACAGCATCGATATTGCGACACTTCGGCGGGCCAAGCAGAATTTCGCTATTCGTCTGAGTCACATCATCGTCAATGGTGGCAGGCATTTCGCACATGTCATAACCTAAAACCGAATATCTGTAGTGACGTATAAATTTGGTTTAAAGTAGTTCGTAGCTAAATTACGTTCTTTTTTTTCATATACACTACTGGCCATTAAAATTGCTACACCACGAAGATGACGTGCTACAGACGCGAAATTTAACCGACACGAAGAAGATGCTGTCATATGCAAATGATTACCTTTTCAGAGCATTCACACAAGGTTGGCGCCATGGCGACACCTACAACGTGCTGACATGAGGAAAGTTTCCAACCGATTTCTCATACACAAACAGCAGTTGACCGGTGTTTCCTGGTGAAATGTTCTTGTGATGCCTCGTGTGAGGAGGAGGAATGCGTACCATCACGTTTCCGACTTTGATAAAGGTCGGATTGTAGCCCATCGCGATTGCGGTTTATCGTATCGCGACATTGCTGCTCGCGTTGATCGTGATCCAATGACTGTTAGAATATGGACTCGGTGGGTTCAGGAGGGTAATACGGAACGCAGTGCTGGATCCCAACGGCCTCGTATCACTAGCAGTCGAGATGACAGGCATCTTACCCGCATGGGTGTAACGGATCGTGCAGCCACGTCTCGATCACTGAGTCAACAGATGGGGACGTTTGCAAGACAACAACCATCTGCACGAACAGTTCGACGACGTTTGCGGCAGCACGGAATATCAGCTCGGAGACCACGGCTGCGGTTACCCTTGACGCTGCATAACAGACACGAGCACCTGCGATGGTGTACTCAACGACGAACCTGGATGCACGAATGGCAAAACGTCATTTTTTCGGATGAATCCAGGTTCTGTTTACAGCATCATGATGGTCGGGTAGCATACGTGTTTGGCGACATCGCAGTGAACGCACGTTCGAAGCGTGTATTCGTAATCGCCATACAGGCGTATCACCCGGCGTGATGGTATGGGGTGCTATTGGTTACACGTCTCGGTCACCTCTTGTTCGCACTGACGGCACTTTGAACAGTGGACGTTACATTTCAGATGTGTTACGACCCGTGGCTCTACCCTTCATTCGATCCCTGCGAAACCCTACATTTCAGCAGGATAATGCACGACCGCTTGTTGCAGGTCTTGTACGGTCCTTTCTGGATACAGAAATTGTTCGACTGCTGCCCTGGCTAGCACATTCTCCAGGTCTCTCACCAACTGAAAACGTTTGGTCAACGGTGGCCGAGCAACTGGCTCGTCACAATACGCCAGTCACTACTCTTGATGAACTGTGGTATCGTGTTGAAGCTGCATGGGCAGCTGTACCTGTACGCGCCATCCAAACTGTTTGACTCAATGCCCAGGCGTATCAAGGCCGTTATTACGGCCAGAGCCGGTTGTTTTGGGTACTGATTTGTCAGGATCTATGCACCCAAATTGCGTGAAAATGTAATCACATTTCAGTTCTAGTATAATATATTTGTTCAATTAATACCCGTTTATATACTGCATTTCTTCTTGGTGTAGCAATTTTAATGGCCAGTAGTGTAGTTCAATAATTGTCACCCTATATGAGTCGACTGCGCGTCATGAACTTTATGCGTAGTTTTCTTCGCAAATCTTGGTGTTTCACTTTAGGTTGTACACAAGCGACCTGCCAGATGTGACCGGGATCTGTTGGCTGTTTTTGAGCCCTCCTTGTCAGTATCAGGTATTGTCATAAGCTGATAACTGGATCTTTCCATGAGCTAACAGATATATACGCTGCTGTTGGTTGTTGCTTTTCTTTTTACTGACTCTGGTTGTTGAAAGACTCAGCTTCTCGCACGCCATTGCGTAATGGTCTAATGAGAAACACATAGATTCTGTGGGAGATAATCGTGCATTTCCTTACTGCAGGTAAAACAGCACATGCACAGCGCAACACCTACGCTGCTCATTTCCAGGTGCTAGCCCATAACAGTCAGTCTTTTGTCTCAGTTGCTTTTGTCAGTGAACTTCCACATTTGTCTGGTACGCCGCGTAACAGCAGCTGTGATCAGCATTCAGGGTCTCATGTGGTCACTGTTACACAAGTGGAAGATCCAGTTCCAGCCACATTTGGACCAAGGGCGACAGGCTCCGTCAATAAGTCATGGATTTACTGTAACATCAATCGCAACTAGCGTCAGGGGTCACTGCTGGCCTTGACTCCACCAGATGAAGATTCAACAACGTGTATCGTCGACAGAGGGATTCGTCGTTCTTATCTGCTCCGGTTATTTACTTTCCCTTCAGCGTCACGTATCCGCAAAGTCGAAAACGGCATTCAGTCTGGCAGTTGAGAGTGGTCATAACATAGGGCAACAACTGTTGAACTACAAGTAAAAAACTGTAAATTAGTTACGAACTACAACGTGCACAAACTTTATTCAACATGTAAATATCAGCCGGCCGATGTGACCGAGCGGTTATAGGCGCTTCAGTCTAGAACCGCGTTGCTGCTACGATCTCAGGTCCGAATCCTGCCTCCGGCATGGATGTGTGTGATGTCCTTTAGTTCTAAGTCTAGGGGTCTGGTGATCTCAGATGTTTTAAGTCCCATAGCGCTTAGAGCCATTTGAAGTCCATTTGTAAACATCACTGCAGGTTCCAGAATGAGATTTTCACTCTGCAGCGGAGTGTGCGCTGATTTGAAACTTCCTGGCACATTAAAACTGTGTGCCCGACCGAGACTCGAACTAGGGACCTTTGCCTTTCGCGGGCAAGCGCTCTACCAACTGAGCTACCGAAGCACGACTCACGCCCGGTACTCACAGCTTTACTTCTGCCAGTGAAGTTTGGAAGGTAGGAGACGAGATACTGGCAGAAGTAAAGCTGTGAGTACCGGGCGTTAGTCGTGCTTCGGTAGCTCAGTTGGTAGAGCACTTGCCCGCGAAAGGCAAAGGTCCCGAGTTCGAGTCTCGGTCGGGCACACAGTTTTAATCTGCCAGGAAGTTTCATCACTGCAGGTATTCGGATTTAGGTTATGACGTGTTCGATATGCCTGCCGTCATTGGCGATAATGTGGCGCAGAAGAACAGCGAAATTCTGCATCACCCGCTGAAGCATCGGAACGTCGATGCTGTCGATGACCTCCTGAATAGCTGTTTTCAGCTCAGCAACGGTTTGGATGTTATTGCTGAACACCTTGTCTTTAATATAGCCCCACAAAAATGGTTCAAATGGCTGAGCACTATACGTCTTAACTTCTGAGGTCATCAGTCGCCTAGAACTTAGAACTAATTAAACCTAACTAAGCTAAGGACATCACACAAATCCATGCCCGAGGCAGGATTCGAACCTGTGACAGTAGCGGTCGCTCGGTTCAAGACTGTAGCGCCTAGAACCGCACGGCCACTCCGGCCGGCATAGCCCCACAAAAAGGAGCCACATGTGTCCAGATCCGGAGAATATGGCGGCCAATCGAGGCCCACGCCAGTGGCCTCTGGGTACCCCAGAGCCAGAATGCGGTCCCCAAAGTGCTCCTCCGGGACATCAAACACTCTTCTGCTTCGATGGGGTCGAGCTCCGTCTTGCATGAACCACGTCTTGTCGAAATCAGGGTCACTTTGGATAATGGGGATGAGATTATCTTCCAAAAGCTTCACGTACCGTTCGGTTGTAACGGTGCCGTCAAGGAATATCGCACTATTATTCCGTGACTGGACATTGCACACCACAGTCACCTGTTGAGGGTGAAGGGACTTCTCGATCGCAAAATGCGGGTTTTCAGTCCCCCAAATGCGCCAATTTTGCTTATTCACCAACCCATCCAAATGAAGATGGGGTTCATTGCTAAACCGAACCATATATGCGCATACTAATTCCCATCATGTCCCACGGCCAACCGTATAGTTTGAATGTCCTAACGCAAACCGCTCAGAAGTTACGACGATTTTATTTCATATAATTCAATAACTGTCACCCTATATTTGGCCCACTGGTGTATACAAATTGTAGTGATGGGGAGATACTGTTTTGAGATGGGTAACTAAATTCATTTAGCCTTGCAGAATTAGGTGGTTGATTCTTAAATATAATAGGGGAGAAGAATGTTGTAGAAGTGGACCTTAAACCACAGAAGATTTTATTTAGCTCACTGAAATACAATGTCATATATTTTACTGTACAATGCTGTCGTTCCTTTGGATTTGTCAGAAGTTTTTTGTGTGTGTCGAAGTGTCTTCAGTACGGGGATACGGTCTGCACGTAGTGTGAGGGAACAGCGCTGGAACCGACCGCCGGCTCTCATCGGGGCCCGTCGAAGCCGGACCCGGCGAGGCAGGAGTCCGTCCAGGCGTCGACCTTCCGGCGGACGTCTTCGGAGAGTCGCTGCTGGCCGTCGCCCACGGCGCCGCTACGCATGAACTTGAGGCCCTCGGAGGCCGCGGGTCGGAGGCCCAGGTCCTGGCGAGCGTTCTCCACCTTCTCCTCGAAGTTGACGGCCTTGTTGGAGCGCATCTTCTGGAAGCTGAGGTGCTCCAGCAGCGCCGGCAGCTGGTCCTCCGGCACAGGTCTCCCCAGGTGGGCGGCCACCTTGCCCACCACCGAAGACAAGTCCTGCCGACAGACCGCAGACAGTATAACGAAAGTTATGATGATCATCCAGGACCTCATGTGGCCACAGCTCCAGCTTGTGACTGATCAAAATTATTTTTATCGTTTTCGTTTCTTCGCGGTATAATTTCATCGTGTCAATCAAGATGCAAGGTAAGTCAAGGAAAAGGATGTGATATTTATCATTTCATTGAAGCTTAAGTCTACGTTAATGCATATGATCTACACTCATGCTCATAAATAATTGTAGAATGTGGTGCCACACGACGTGGCACTACATAAAACTGGCGCTAATAGCTTAGGCACATAGGGAACACACACGACACAGATATGTAAGTCCACGATATTGGTGATGAGGAAACCGTCCCGAAACACATGTGCTAGAAAACGCCACTGTTTCCTGCGCATGTTCCCCGACATCAATATGGGATATGATCACCATGCACACGTACACAGGCCGCACAACGGGTTAGCACACTCTGCATCAGGTGGTCGAGCACCTGCTGGGGTATAGCCTCCCATTCTTGCACCAGTGCCTGTCGGAGCTCCTGAAGTGTCCTAGGGGTTTGAAGACGTGCAGCGATACGAGACCGAGAGCATCCCAGACGTGCTCGATGGGGTTTAGGTCTGGAGAACAGGCAGGCCACTCCGTTCGCCTGATTTCTGTTTCAAGGTACTCCTCCACGACGGCAGCTCGGTGGGGCCGTGCGTTATCATCCATCAGGAGGAAGGTGGGACCCACTGCATCCCTGAAAAGGCGGACATACTGGTGCAAAATGATGTCCCGATACACCTGACCTGTTCCAGTTCCACTGTCAAGGACGTACAGGGATGTACGTGCACCAATCATAATCCCACCCCACACCATCAAACCACGACCTCCATACAAGTCCCTTTCAAGGACATTAAGGGGTTGGTATCTGGTTCCTGGTTCACACCAGATGAAAACCCGGTGAGAATCACTGTTCAGACTATACGTCGACTCGTCCGTGAACATAGCCTGGGACCACTGTTCCAATGACCATATACTGTGTTCTTGACACCAGGCTTTACGGGCTCTTCCGTGACCAGAGGTCAGTGGAATGCACCTTGCAGGTCTCTGGACGAATAAATCGTGTCTGTTCAGTCGTCTGTAGACTGTGTGGAGACAACTGTTCCAGTGGCTGCGGTAAGGTCCCGAGCAAGGCTACCTGCAGTACTCCGTTGCCGTCTGCGGGCACTGATAGTGAGATATCTGTCTTCTTGTGGTGTTGCACACTGTGGACGTCCCGTACTGTAGTGCCTGGACACGTTTCCTGTCTGCTGTAATCATTGCCATAATCTTGAGATCACACTTTGTGGTACATGTGGGGCCCGTGCTAAGACCTGCTGTGTTTGACCAGCCTCCAGTCGCCCTAGTATTCTACCCCTCATGACGTCATCAATATGTGTTCTTTGAGCCATTTTCAACACACAGTCACCATTAGCATGTCTGAAAACGTCTGCACACTTACTCGCTGCACTGTAGTCTGACAAGCACCAACACACCACAGCATATGTGGACTGCTGCAAAATGGGTCAACTAAGCACTATGGGAGTGAACATCTGAGGTCATCAGTACCCTAGACTTAGAACTACTTAACCACAACTAACCTAATGACACACAACCATGCCCCAGGCAGGATTCGAACCTTCGCCCGTAGCAGCAGCGCGGGTCCGGACTGAAGCGCCTAGAACCGCTCGACCACAGCGGCCGTCTGGACTGCTGTCAGCGCCACCGTGTGACGACTGCAGGTCAAATACACCGCATGTTCATACCCCGAGGTGATTTAAACCCGCAAACCGCCCACCAGAGCGTTGTTTCACCATCTATCAGTATTATCCTTAATTTATCAGCATGAGTGTAGAAAATTCCGTACTGTATCCAGCCAGGCAGGTATTCCAGAGACGCGAAGATCATCTGTGCTTCGTTGGGCGCACAGACATACGAGGGCAGTTCAATAAGTAATGCAACACATTTTTTTTCTCGGCCAATTTTGGTTGAAAAAACCGGAAATTTCTTGTGGAATATTTTCAAACATTCCCGCTTCGTCTCGTATAGTTTCATTGACTTCCGACAGGTGGCAGCGCTGTACGGAGCTGTTAAAATGGCGTCTGTAACGGATGTGCGTTGCAAACAACGGGCAGTGATCGAGTTTCTTTTGGCGGAAAACCAGGGCATCTCAGATATTCATAGGCGCTTGCAGAATGTCTACGGTGATCTGGCAGTGGACAAAAGCACGGTGAGTCGTTGGGCAAAGCATGTGTCATCATCGCCGCAAGGTCAAGCAAGACTGTCTGATCTCCCGCGTGCGGGCCGGCCGTGCACAGCTGTGACTCCTGCAATGGCGGAGCGTGCGAACACACTCGTTCGAGATGATCGACGGATCACCATCAAACAACTCAGTGCTCAACTTGACATCTCTGTTGGTAGTGCTGTCACAATTGTTCACCAGTTGGGATATTCAAAGGTTTGTTCCCGCTGGGTCCCTCGTTGTCTAACCGAACACCATAAAGAGCAAAGGAGAACCATCTGTGCGGAATTGCTTGCTCGTCATGTGGCTGAGGGTGACAATTTCTTGTCAAAATTGTTACAGGCGATGAAACATGGGTTCATCACTTCGAACCTGAAACAAAACGGCAATCAATGGAGTGGCGCCACACCCACTCCCCTACCAAGAAAAAGTTTAAAGCCATACCCTCAGCCGGTAAAGTCATGGTTACAGTTGTCTGGGACGCTGAAGGGGTTATTCTGTTCGATGTCCTTCCCCATGGTCAAACGATCAACTCTGAAGTGTATTGTGCTACTCTTCAGAAATTGAAGAAACGACTTCAGCGTGTTCGTAGGCACAAAAATCTGAACGAACTTCTCCTTCTTCATGACAACGCAAGACCTCACACAAGTCTTCGCACCCGAGAGGAGCTCACAAAACTTCAGTGGACTGTTCTTCCTCATGCACCCTACAGCCCCGATCTCGCACCGTCGGATTTCCATATGTTTGGCCCAATGAAGGACGCAATCCGTGGGACGCACTACGCGGATGATGAAGAAGTTATTGATGCAGTACGACGTTGGCTCCGACATCGACCAGTGGAATGGTATCGTGCAGGCATACAGGCCCTCATTTCAAGGTGGCGTAAGGCCGTAGCATTGAATGGAGATTACGTTGAAAAATAGTGTTGTGTAGCTAAAAGATTGGGGAATAACCTGGTGTATTTCAATGCTGAATAAAACAACCCCTGTATCAGAAAAAAAAATGTGTTGCATTACTTATTGAACTGCCCTCGTACATTACTAGACTGGCAATACCGTGGAGGTAAATAAAGAGGGGAGGTGGCACTACAGACTTACGCTGTATGTTCGTTTTGAGGACGGAGTGGGCGGTGCTGCCGCTGTTTTAAGTAGCCCAAACATTAGCAGACAACTGTTTACGAGTGGTTCTTCTTCATTATTTCTGCCGTGTGCGCCCAACAACTGTTT
Organism: Schistocerca nitens; assembly: GCF_023898315.1. Classification (NCBI taxonomy): domain Eukaryota; kingdom Metazoa; phylum Arthropoda; class Insecta; order Orthoptera; family Acrididae; genus Schistocerca; species Schistocerca nitens. The sequence goes on from NC_064623.1 coordinate 111,249,682, forward strand.
TAAATACTAAAAATTGTGGAACTTAACATGAATAACATATTGGAGGAGGGCAGATTCTTAAGAAATAATGGTAGCGCCCTACATTTGTCGGAATAATGGTTCAACTATGCTACTGAAGGGGATTTCAGTCAGTCACTATTGAGTAGCTCGGGATATTGCGAATTTGGGTCGGTAAGACGACATACGTGTTATAGCACGTGGGGGAGGACACGTTTACGAGTGTCGTGATGGATAACTACCTGGCTAAAAACAGTCGATTATTTCGTCAGTGTGGAATTTTACATGATTTCATAGAAAGAGTGTAGGAAACTGTTCCTGGGCTGAGTTGTGTTTAAAATGCAAGGTTTCAAGAGTGCAGTAACTGGTCTACGGGGTGATAAATGTAATTATTTTCTGAATTCTGTCAGAGTCAGGCTCTTCGTATTTTGCGTGACATTTGACGAAAGGTCGACTGATTTTATGTTGGTACGGGTATAGTCAAGAGTGGCTTGTACGTTGTGTCAGTATTTGATAGCATAATTCGTGAGTCGTTAAAATACAACAATAATAAAATTTTGACTTAATTAATTTTATCTGAAGTGTTGGGTGTTGTGATATTATTTAGTGCACACGCCAATGGGTTTGAGTGTTGCAAATGGTTAGGGGAGATTATGAAGGCACAGTCTAAGGTCACTGAGTGCCACCCCTCAACGTAATATTCTTGTAATATTGTTGTGTATATTGAGTGCTTACCGAGCATTATTATCGAAGCTTTTCTGGAACGGCGTATGAGCGCAGGAAAACACGGATCGGAGGTGAACTATTAACAGCGTATTTTGCCCATAGATGTTGTCAGTAACGTAACCAATGAGGCCACATTGTCCTAGATAAACCAATTCAAAGGGGAAATTCGAACTGCTACCGTTATTTCTGCAGTAAAAGGGATGGGTGACAATGACATTTAGGATTTGCTACTGGATACGCGAGGGGCCAACACTTGAAGGGGCTTATATTCTGAAAATCTGAAACTTAAGATGAGGTGTAAAATGGTGGGGGCACATAGGATTTATTTTGAGTTTTTCTGTATTTTTCATCTCGCTTATGTGGGCCTATGAGTGTTTGGCAGTGATTCATTCACAGTTTCATTGTAAAGCCCTTACATTCAAAAAGGAAAGAAAATAAACTTTCATTAGTTAAAAATAAATTTTAGTCCTACGACGATCTTTCAGTTATTAGTTGTGAAAAGTAAAGTGTTTAAAAGGAAAGCAAAAGTTATGGTTCTGACTTAGCAAGTAGCGGGAACATACTCAACTCAGCGAATAGATACAAACAATTGAAATGTCAATAGTTAAACTGAAGAGGGTCATTTTCAAAGACTAGCACCTTATTCCTTAAAACATTAAGACATTGTAATAAGAGGTTGGCACTGAAGTATTACAATTAATAAAACACTATAGTTGGCGAGAATTTTTCTAAAAGGTTTACCAAATAAATGACCTGATATGTATCTAAAGATTATATTTAACATGCAGAAGTAGCGGAACAAATTGTAAGAGGTGTTAAATTAAAAAAATTATTTACATCTTCGTAACAGTTTTTTTATCTCTGGAACTGGAAGTCAGCAAATATTACGAAAATGCTTTAATTCTGAAACTTTTCAACATTTTAGGGACTTGTAAGTAACTGATAGTACATAAATGTTAAATTCCTAACTATCATGACCTGGAGGTCGTATTTTAAAGCGGGAAACGATATTTTTTATTTAGTGGCATATTGCTAAGTGCTAACTTACGTATGCATACGATACATATTTAAAGGGAATTCTTCAGAAGAGAAAAATATACTCAAGCCTGAATAATGTAAATGATACGTCTTAATATCAATTACTACCATATTTACAGCGGAAGAGTGTGTGCCCCCGGTAGCTGAGCGGTCAGTTGGACAGAATGTCAATCCTAAGGACCCGGGTTCGATTCCCGGCTCGGTCGGAGGTTTCCTCCGCTCAGGAACTGAATGTTGTGTTGTCCTAATCATCATCATTTCGCCCCCGTCGACGCGCAGGTCGCCGAAGTGGCGTCAAATCGAAAGACATGCACCCGGCGAACGGTCTACCCGACGGGAGGCCCTAGTCACACGACATTTACATTTATAGCGGAAGAGTAATTCAAAGTATATTCAAATATTACTGATAAGTGGTAGTCAAGCAGACGCTTCATTAATGATGAGTTGGACTGTACACTCGCTCCATTGTATGTTGATGGCTTTTTGTGGATAAGCTTAAATTGAACAAGATGCATTTAATAGAAGGTGAGCTACAATGGTGGAGGTAGGATTACCCATTCGATCAAGCATACGATTACTTATTAGTCACATCGTTGCTCGTACAGTGTGTGTAGGAATATGTGTTCTTCTGAGAAGTTGGGTAGAATTCTCTTGCACCCCACCACGCGTAATTATCAGTTTCATTCTATTTATATGTTTTTCCTTGATTTTCTCGTGTACTGAGATGGGGTGGAGCCTGAATGTTTTGACAGGGCTAGTTGCGCGGACACTCGTAGGATGAAATTCTAGCAGAGTGCAGGCTCCAGCCACACCGTCAATCAAGGGCGACAAGTCCCGTCAACAAATCACGGATTCACTGTAACATCACTCACAACGAGCATCAGGGGACCCTTCTGGCCTCAACACCAGACGATGGTTCAACACCAGCCAATGTGGACCTAGGATGACAAATCCTGACAAAGAATCGCAGATTCACTGGAACAGCAATTACAACTAGCATCAGGGGCCTCTTATAGTATTAACTATAACAGATGATCATTTGGCATCAGCCACACTGTGGACCTGCGATGACAAGTCTTACCGAATATGGGAGATTCACTGTAACAACAATCACAACTACTATCAAGTGCCTCTCACTGTCTCAACTCCATCAGCTCATCGACAGTAACACACCAGACCACAGATGAGAAGTCCTAACCAAGGACTCATTGTAACAGCAATCGTGAACTGCATCTGGGGTCTCATGTAATCTCACCAGCTGAACATCTGGGACTTTACAGCATCTAAATCTACGTCGACATTTACATCTACGTCATACTCCGCAAGCCAGTGTGTGGTGCTTGGCGGAGGGTACCTTACACTTCTACTAGTCATTTCTTTTCCTCATCGTCTAGCAAATGGTGATAGGGAAAAACGGCTGTTTGTATGTCCCCACACGAGCCCTGATTTCTCTTCGTGGTCTTTACGCGAAAAGTGTTTCAGGAGCAGTAGAACCGTTCTAGAGTCAGCTTCAAATGCTGGTTCTATAAATTTTCCCAACAGTGTCCCTCAAAAAGAACTTCGCCTTCCCTCCAGTGATTCCCGTCTGATTTCCCGAAGCATCTCTGTAATACACTACTGGCCATTAAAATTGCTACACCAAGAAGAAATGCAGATGATAAACGAGTATTCATTAGACAAATATATTATACTAGAACTGACATGTGATTACATTTTCGCGTAGTTTGGGTGCATAGGTCCTGAGAAATCAGTACCCAGAACAGCCACATCTGGTCGTAATAACGGCCTTGATACGCCTGGGCATTGAGCTTGGACGGAGTGTACAGGTACAGCTGCCCGTGCAGCTTCAACACGATACCACAGTTCATCAAGAGTAGTGAATGGCGTATTGTGACGAGCCAGTTGCTCGACCACCATCAACCAGACGTTTTCAATTGGTCAGAGATCTGGATAATGTGTTGGCCAGGGCAGCAGTCGAACATTTTCTGTATCCAGAAACGCCCCTACTGGACCTGCAACATGCGCTCGTGCATTATCCTGTTGAAATGTAGGGTTTCGCAGGGATCGAATGAAGGGTAGAGCCACGAGTCGTAACACATCTGAAATGTAAAGTCCACTGTTCAAAGTGCCGTCAAAGCGAACCAGAGGTGACCGAGACGTGTAACCAATGGCACCCCATACTATCACGCCGGGTGATACGCCACTACGACGAATACACGCTTCCAATGTGCGTTCACCGCGATGTCGCCAAACACTGATGCGACCATCGTGATGCTGTAAACAGAACCAGGATTAATCCGAAAAAATGACGTTTTGTCATTCGTGCATCCAGGTTGGTCGTTGAGTACACCATCGCAGGCGCTCCTGTCTGTGATGCAGCGTCGAGGGTAACCGCAGCCATGGTCTCCGAGCTGATAGTCCATGCTGCTGCAAACGTCGTCGAAATGTTCGTGTAGATCGTTGTTGTCTTGCAAACGTCCCCCTCTGTTGACTCAGGGTTCGAGACGTGTCTGCACGATCCGTTACAGCCATGCGGATTAGATTGTTACCTCGACTGCTATAGATACGAGGCCGTTGGGATCCAGCAGGGCGTTCCGTATTACCCTCCTGAACCCACTGATTCCATATTCCGCTAACAGTCATTGGATCTCGACCAAAGCGAGCAGCAATGTCGCGATACGATAAACCGCAATCGCGATAGACTACAATCCGACCTTTATCAAAGTCGGAAACGTACGCATTTCTCCTCCTTACACGAAGCTTCACAACAACGTTTCACCAGGCAACGCCGGTCGACTGCTGTTTCTGTATGAGAAATCGGTTGGAAACTTTCCTCATGTCAGCACGTTGTAGGTGTCGTAACCGGCGGCAACCTTGTTTGAATGCTCTGAAAAGCTAATCATTTGCATATCACAGCATCTTCTTCATGCTGGTTATATTTCGCGTCTGTAGCACGTCATCTTCGTGGTGTAGCAATTTTAATGGCCAGTAGTGTACTTGCTTGTTGATCGAACGTACCAGTAATAAAAACTAGGATTTTTAGTTTTGAATTACTTGGATGTCTTCCTTTAATCCGGCCTGGTGGGATCTCAAACACTGGAGCAGTACCCAAGAATGGGTAGCACAAGTGTTCTATACGCGGACTTCTTTACGGATAAACCACGCTTTCCCAAAATTTGTCCCATTAAACCGAATTCGACCTTTCGCCTTCCCGACTACAATCCTTACATGCCCGTTCCAGTTCATATCGCTTTCCAAAGCTATGCCTAGACAATCAACGTGTCTACTAGGACATTACTGATAACATTAAGAGATTGTTATTTCTATTCTACATCTACATGGATACTCTGCAAGTCACACTTAAGTGCCTTCACAATAATTCTCTATCATTCCGATCTTGAACAGCCCGCCGAAAAAACGAACACCTATATCTTTCCGTGCGAGCACTGATTTCCCTTATTTTATGATGATGATCGTTTCTCTATATGTAGGTCGGTGTCAACAAAATATTTTCGTATTCGGAGGAGCAAGTTGGTTATTCAAATTTCGTGAGAACATTCCGCCGCAACGAAAAACGCCTTTTTTAAAAATGGTGTACATCCCGAATCCTGTATCATGTCAGTGACAATCTCTCTCTTTTCGCGATAATACAAAAAGGGCTGTTCTTCGTTGCAGTTTCTCGATTCATCCGTTATTGATATGTGGCAAGGCTCCCAGACCGCGCAGCAGTACTCCAAAAGAGGACGGACAAGCGTAGTGTAAGCAATTTCTTTAGTAGACCTGTTACATTTTCTTGGTGTTCTGCTCTTAAATTTTTCTACATTTGGAGTTAGAGAACATTCATCATACTAAGTAGAAGTTCTGTCTGAGTCATCTTGTATTGTCCTACAGTCACTGAATGACGACACCTTCCCGCACACCACAGCGTCATCAGCAAACAGTCACAGATTGCAGCTCAGTCTGTCTGCCAGATCATTTATGCATATAAAGAATAGTACTCGTAGTCTTGCACTTCCCTGTAGCACTCCTGACGATGCGCTTGTCTCTAATGAACATTCGCCGCCGAGGAAATTGTACTGAGTTCTTTATTTAAAGAAGTCTTCGGGCTTCTCACACATCTGGGGACATATTCTGTATGCTCGTATACCTTCATTGACAGTCTCCATTGCCTCTATCCATGGTTTGTAGGATATCACGTGAGAAATGGGCAAAGTAAGCTTTACATAAGGGCAGAGCCAGACAACTGTCCACAGATAACATGTTCTAACGACTGGTGCATGGTAAAAGCAGTCACAGTTAGCATCCCCTTAGGCCCTCAGCTGCACTAATCGTTTGGCACTCGTCTACCCAGGTGGGTAGCCACACAGCAGACCACGTAAGATAAATCCTAGCTACAGATGTAACAACAAACACAACTATCATCTACATCCTCATGTAACATTAGTTTCACCAGCAACTCCTCTGGCTCCATGATGTCGAGGTGTACGAGCAGGCATCATAGAGATTTCATGTGGAAAGTCCCATCAACAAGTCACAGATGGCAGCAAAAACAGCCAACTTACAGAATCTCATGCAGCCGCATCTGCACCATCTGATCATCTAGCAAGACTCTGCCAAAGTGTATGGGCAGCTACTCTGGGCACTGCAGATGGTTCAAAATGGTTCAAATGGCTCTGAGCACTATGGGACTCAACTGCTGTGGTCATAAGTCCCCTAGAACTTAGAACTACTTAAACCTAACTAACCTAAGGACATCACACACATCCATGCCCGAGGCAGGATTCGAACCTGCGACCGTAGCAGTCGCACGGTTCCGGACTGCGCGCCTAGAACCGCGAGACCACCGCGGCCGGCGCACTGCAGATGGAAAGGCACATCAACACACCACAGGTGCACGGTAACACCAGTACAACCAGCATCCAGGGCCTCATCCAGCCTCACGTACACCAGCCCATCATCTGGCACCAGTCTCCCTCGACGAGCAACCAGCAGACACAGTCAAGTCCAGTCACCAGACCACAGGTAGCATGAAACAGGAATCTCAACAAGTATCTAGGGCCCCACTGAGCGATGCAGTGCAGTAGCAAGATAGGATTCATACTTGGGAGGGCGGTCTTTCAAATCAACAGTGAAACATCCAGATTTAGGTTTCCCATGATTTCCCAAAATCGTTTAACGCAATTTTCTTCTCCATCCTTCACTAATCTAGGTTTCTGCTCCACCTGTAGTGACCTCGTCTTTGACAAGAGGTGAAACCAAAAATCCACATTCCATTGTCCTCTTCTTTTGTCCTTTGAATCATAAAGCTGTTAACATATCATTCCAGTTGAAAGTCCGTCTGCTTAGCTGGGAGCTAAGTGGGCCCGGGTTCGATTGCCGGCCAGGTTGGAGATTTTCTCGACTCGGGGACTGGGTGTTGTCCTCATCATCATTTCATCCTCCTCACCGGTGCGCAAGTCGCCCAATGTGGCGTCGAATGAAATAAGACTTTCAATTGGGGGCCGAACTTCCCCGAATAGGGGCCTCCTGGCCAAAGATGCCATATGTTCATTTCATTTCCAGTTGAAAGAAATAAAGGAGCCCGAAGTACAGTAACTTTAAAACGGAAATTTGTAATCTAGTATCCAGAATTTTTTTCAGATAAAAATGATCTGTTGTTTTGAAATGCCAGGAAATCCTTGATGGAAATGAGTGGCGTCATTGGCCAGGAGGCCCCTTGCGGGGCAGGTCCGGCCGCCTTGGTGCAGGTCTTATTACATTCGACGCCACATTGGGCGATCTGAGCGCCGGATGGGGATGAAATGATGATGAAGACAACACAACACCCGGTCCCTGAGCGGAAAAAATTCCCGACCCAGCCGGGAATCGGACCCGGCCCTATAGGACGGCACTCCGTCACGCTAGCCACTCGGCTCTCGGGGCGGACAGTCCTTGATGTAAGGCCATAAATAATTCAGATATCAATTTCTAATTCAACTGTGAACAGTGAATATTAGATGTTGTCCAACTAGCAGATGGCTTACGTTTTGTATTGTATGGAATGTATCTCTGCTCGAAATTTCAATTCAAATGTGATTTTAAACTTTGATTCATGCAAACACACTTGCAAACATGTGAAGTTGATATGAAGTTGTATGAAACATTCTCAGATTACTCGTCGCGTGAAATAGGAGTAAAATCTCGGGCTTTCGAAGAAATCCTCCGCCAGTACAAACATGGACAGGCAGCATGACGTAATGATAACATATGCCGACTGTAAATGGTCACGACAACAGTAGCCACGACGGGCCTTTGTTCGTGATGAATAAGATTTTGTCCAGTGCTCGAGATTTTACTCATATTTGACGAGGCAAGAAAACGGAAAGTGTCATACAAGGACATCATCGTGAGAAACTTCGGTCTCATGCCTGGAGGTTTTTTGTCATCAGTTATATCTAACAGTAGTGCAGGTCCGAAAAGACTCACAATCTGTGTGGAGTCCACTGATTCTCTCGTTTTGCCTCCCCCCACCATGATATTTTATTTGTTTTATTGTTTATTATAAAAAGTACTTACCGCCTTCATCTCTTCAAAGCCGAAGACTAGTATGTTCGGTTCATTCCTCAGCTTCCAGAAAGAAAGGACATGGTCCCAAAATGGAGTATACTTTGCTGCAAAGAAATAAAAAAATTTCAAATGAAATATCGCTATTTTCCCGTTTGGTTGTTAAAAAACAGCCTTCCTAGCACAATCAGCTGCTTATTGTTGAAACGAATTTGTAATGTCCCTACTTGTTACTGACTCGCTGACACTGTTTCTGACAGAGTTGTGGATATTCCATACCACAGACAAATTCAGAGCAGCCACATCCAACAGCGAAAGTATTTTAAACAAAATTTTAGGTTATATGTTTACAGAGATGACAGATGTCAATAGATGATCGAATAATGGTCCTAAGATCTTCTAGATGAGTGTGGTTAAAAGAAGGCCATAAAACTCCAACACAAACTACACCAAGTACTCTAAACTAAGATCACTGACACACTAACAAACTCATACATACGTTAAAATCGATCCAGTCATCAATTCTAAAATAATCCGTTAAAACACTAAAGACACGGTGAATGATGTGAAACAGTCATCACAAATCGCGAATCGTGGGTGGCTGATTACTGGACTACTGAGGAATGAATCAGCAGTCTGCAACACACTATAAACCCTCAACCTCAGAGTTTAGGATGGAGTCCGAAAATCCACAAAGCTTTAAAGTGTGGCCAAGACTCACCTTGTCATCTGCTAAACTAGCCAGCAGACCCCAAGTTCGGGCCATTGATACCCCTGTTGCGCAGCAGAATGGGTTTATTGTACACGCTTAAATTCTGTGAAAGTACTACCAGGTGTGCTTGGAGTAGAACAGGTTAGTTCTGGGCTGATATGTCAGTCGGTATGTCAACAAGGTATACCACCAACGCCGCACGGGATAGCCGTGCGGTATAGGGCTCCTTGTCACGGTCCGTGCGGCTCCCCACGTCGGAGGTTCTAGTCGTTCCCCGCGTATGGGCGTGTGTGTTGTCGATAGTGTAAGTTAGATTAAGTAGTGTGTGGGCTTAGGGACCGATGACCTAAGCAGTTTGGTCCCATAAGATCTTACCACAAATTTCCAATGTTACACCACCAACGCAACAGACTGCAGAATGCGGCAAGCAGGACGCAAGAACTGCTGTGCTACTTAACAAGGCACTGCGAGATAACATGACGTAACTTCACCGATTGACCGCCACTACAGTATCAGCTGTAGGCAGAAAAGAACCGAGCTCGCAGACCCAGAATTATAATTGAATTACCGCACTGAGGCAAGAAGCACTGATGGGTCGGATGATTGAGGACAAATGCACTCAGACGCTGACACCCACTGTGCCACAGGTGCAGACTGCTCGACCTGTTAAACAGAGAGGCTTTTGGAGCCCAAGAACCTATTCAGTCGTGGTACCATTCTGTCCGTGTCGCTACAGCTGGAGAGGATGCCAGTCTGTAGAGTTTCGGTGAAACCGTGGCAACCTGGCTGATGGTCGTCAGTCTGATGGTTGCTTGCATACTTCAACACTGAGAGGCAGCCAACTCGATACAAACCACAGGCGTGGTTTGCCGCTGCTGCCTACTGAAAAATGGTTCAAATGGCTCTGAGCACTATGGGACTCAACATCTGAGGTCATCAGTCCCCTAGAACTTAGAACTACTTAAACCTAACTAACCAAAGGACATGACACACATCCATGCCCGAGGCAGGATTCGAACCTGCGACCGTAGCGGTCGCGCGGTTCCTGGCTGAAGCGCCTAGCTGGCCGGAGTGGCCGTGCGGTTCTAGGAGCTACAGTCTGGAGCCGAGCGACCGATACGGTCGCAGGTTCGAATCCTGCCTCGGGCATGGTGATGTGTGATGTCCTTAGGTTAGTTAGGTTTAATTAGTTCTAAGTTCTAGGCGACTGATGACCTCAGACGTTAAGTCGCATAGTGCTCAGAGCCATTTGAACCATTTGAAGCGCCTAGAACCGCTCACCACACGGGCCGGCGCTGCCTACTGAGTCATTACAGATGAGAATACTGGTGAACAATCAGCCATCTTCCACCACTGGGTCAGCAAGGATGGTCTGCCAGCTGCCATCTTCACACCGACTAGGCTATGTGCGTATGCAAAACTACCTGGCCAACTGTAGCAGGCTTGGTCAATCCATTGTGGTTGACTAGGACCTAATCTTCACCACAACCGACCTCCTGGATCACAGTTGGCAGTCTTCACCTGAGTGTACGATGGACTGTCTTCGACAGCATGGAGGTGGGAGCCGTACTAAGATGTGGCAGAACTTCTAGTTGGGCAGCGCCTTCGTCGCCCCACCACCACTGCAAGCACAGGACACAACCGTGTCATTGACCTGTGTTGATGACATCATGTCTTACTGATAAGGCATCAGCTCTCGTTTACAGCACATGCCTTTGCATGGGAGGGAGGACGACAATTCATACCAGCGTCTGGCCATCCTGGATTGGGTTTTCCATGATTTCCCTAAATCACTTCAGGCAAATGCCAGGATGGTTCCTTTGAAAGGCCATGGCCGAATTCCTGCCACATTCTTCCCTAATCCGATGGGACCAATGGCCTTGGTGTTTAGTCCCCTCCACCTGAATTAACCAACCAACCGATGGTAAATAAATGTCATTACATATACTGCTTTGCCAATGACGCCTCCAGGTGTGAACTGGATCACTCACCTTCACCCTATGCTCGATGTCCTAATCACAATATGACTAAAGCATGCAGATTAGAACACCCTGTCCACCAGAATACAAAGTGCACTCTGTTAAAATATGACATTTCATTACGCATGAGTAGGACTTCGTTTCGCCTGAGAGACCAGAAGAAGGAATGCCATGGGTGGATACCTGTTTCCATAACTCACTGCTTGTTGTTCACCTCCAGCCAATAATCCTCCCATTAAAGAATGACCTCCTGGCTCAACAGCGAGTTCACAGAACGTATGAGGACGGCGTGTTGTTCAACTGTGTTGCACCTACAGGTCCCCTTGGCTCCTATGTCAGTTTACTCGTTTGCCTTCATTCCCACAGTGCCCAGAAGAACGCCATCATCTTTCCATGCCGTTGCAGCTTGTATGTGTTGTACAACTTTTCCTGCTGGGAACATGCACTGAATAATGAAAGTCATGGGCTATCTCCTAATATCGTGTCGGACCTCGCAACTCGACTCGGCATGAGCTCAGAAAGTGGTTGGAAGTCCCCTGCAGAAATATTTAGCTATGATGCCTCTATAATTCCGAAAGTGTTCCTGGTGCAGGATTTTCTACACGAAGTGACCTCTCGAATATGTCCTACAAGTGTTCGATGGAATTCATTCTGGGTGGTCAAATCATTTGCTCTGGCCAGATCATTTGCTCGAATTGCCAAGAATGTTCTTGGAAGCACTCGTGAACAACTTAAGCCCAGTGACATGACGCATTGTCATCTATAAAGATTCCATCAATGTTTGGGAACATGAAGTCCATGAGTGCCTGCAAATGGTCTCAAACTCTGGACCAATGGACCCAGTCAGTTCCATGTAAACAGAGCCTACACCATTATGATCTCTAGGTTGCACTGTGCTTGTTGAGAACTTGGATCCATGGTTTTGAAGAGTCTGCGCCACACTCGAACCCTTTCATCAGCTCTTACCAACTGGAAACGGATTGTCCATTATGCATTCCAACGGACTTGGGCAATTCCAACAGGACAATGCCACGCCCCACACGTCCAAAATTGCTACAGTGTGGCTCCAGGAACACACTTCTGAACTTAAACACTTCCGCTGGCCACCAAATTCCCCAGACATGAGCATATCTGGGATGTCTTGCAACGTACTGTTCAGAAGATATCTCCAACCCCTCGTACTCTTACGGATTTTTGGGCAGCCCTGCAGGATTCATGGGGTCATTTCCCTCCAGCATTACGTCAGACATTAGTCGAGCCCATGTCATGTCGTATTGCGGCACTTCTGCGTGCTCGCGGGCGCCGTACACGATATTAGGCAAGTGTACCGGTTTCTTTGGCTCTTCAGCGTAGGTACAGAGTGGTCTGTTACGTTGTCAATCCTTTTGGACAGCTTATATATAGAGTGTAGAGTACTTAAGCGCTGTTGGTGGCCCAGAACCCTAATTTGCGCCAAGGCAAAGCGACACCACAGTACACGAGGTAGTAATACATGTCCAAGAGATGCAGTCCGACAGGTCAAGCAGGGAGTGTGTCGATTATATTTTGGGCTTCCAGTAACAAGTATCCATGTAGGCCACATCTCACAACTATTGAGGGCAATTTGAGGACTCAGTAGTGGCGAGACAGAATCCTCCAAGCTGATGTCCAGCCGTACAGTCGACATTTCAGTGATCGATTCGTCCTCCTAGTAAACACCCAAGGAATGAAGCGAACGCCATGCCCTGCATATCAGCTGAAGTCGACTGAGCTCACCCTGGACCAGTTGAAGCCCGCACACAGTGGATGACCTCAGTATGGTGATCATCGAAAAGTGGGACAGCGGGAGTAGCAGTATCTCGACCTTGCTGTGTTCAGCAAGATAAGGAGACTCCTAAGATGTTATAACGCATGGTGTGGGGCAACGCTGTTTCGTGTTTTACCCTCCAACAGAGTTTTATTTCGCAAGTGAACAAAGAAGTGCACTTCCTGACAACGTGCCCTTATTTCAGAGTGAAGACCCATTCCTTCTTTCCCTGGTCGCCTTGAACCTAAGCCCATACACGATGGAAATAAGTTCACATCTTCCTCACGGTTTGGTGACACCCACCACAGCTACCACACAGTACACACCCACTCATCTGACATATTGGTGAAAATATGGTATATAATTTTATCTTCGTCTGCTCCAAGCGATTCTTCAAATACTGCTTACTGCGCACCAGAAACATTCACTTACGGATGTTTTCCATGAAGCCCTCCGCAAACTCATCCGCTGTGAGAGAGCAGCCGAGCCAAAGCTGGTGGTGGTTGAGGTAAGACACGATCACATCCTTCACGTTTCGAGTCACGTATATTATCTGGAACATTCCAAAACATGGCCACCATTGCACTACAGTTGTAATAGAAAAACCTTTACCCTGAAATTATCAATGTCTATCTTCTAGCAAATAGCGTTGCCTACGTCACGACTGTTTCATCCTTTTCTCTCCACTGGGCAAGTTTAATATTTGCTAAACCACCTGTCTAATCTTCAAAATGTTATTTCGGGTAAGTAGGGAAGAAGCACTGCTTCGAACTGAGGAGAAAATAAGTGTGTGTCACGACCTGACTAAAAGAAAGACTAGGAAGTTAGGTAATACAGGATGTGAGTTTGGAGGTGGGAACAGGAAAAAATTGTAGCGGGAGACCAAATCTTGACTACAGTAAGCAGACTGAATGGGTTTAGCTTGTAATAGTTACCTTTGGATTGCGGGGTACAGGGTTCGATTCCCGGCAGGGTTGGGGATTTTCTCTGCCCGGGGACTGGGTGTTTGTGTTGTCCGCATCATTTCATCATCATCATCATCATCATTATTCGTGGCAGTGGCTGGATTGGACTGTGTAAAAAGTAGGACTGTGTAAAATTTGGGACTTTGTACGGGCGCTGATGACCGCTTAGTTGAGTGCCCCACAAACCAAACATCATCACCAAACATCATGGCAATAGTTACGTGGAGATGGAAAAGCTTGCATAGGGTAGACAAGCGCGGAGGGAGTTTCATCAAACGTCTTCAGACTGAAGATCGAAACGACATATTCTATTTTATTATAATAGTAGCTAACAAACTCGTCATTGCTTGGGTATTTATTTTGCCAAATTTATATTAGAAATGAAAATAAAAAATGAGTGTCCAAACTGAAGACGTGGTCCTGGACAATTTCTGTACGCTTTGCTCAGCTGCTTCGCGTCTCTACATTGCGATTTTGTAAATGTATCAATGACAACGACTCTTCATTGCTCCATGCATTTATATCGTTTTTGAAAATTGTCAAAAGCGCTGCCAGGTGTCTGGGATTTCCTTAAGCTGGCCCGACTGTAGGAGTCTCCTCTTACAAGTAAAGAATAGATGTAGCAAAACTTCAAGCAAGATGGGTCATTTTTTCACGTATTTCAGTGTTTATGATGTATTTCAGTGTTTATGATGTGTCGTACAATTAAATATTTACGTAGTTACATTCAGCATAATCTGTGGATACTGTCAGCGAACTATGTTGCGAATAGAGTTAGTAACGAAGAAGTAAGGAGTTTAAACGTCGTCCATGATGCAGCAGTTTTTCACACATCTCAGTGTTTATCACGTCTGATCTCCGGAACTATATGTCATACAGTGATATGATTTCGCAAAATATCTGCGAATGGGGCCAGCTGAAAAGAAGAAATAAATTTAAATGTCACGCAAAACGCGGGCAGCTTTTCATTCATGCCAGTGTTTATGACATATCTCCTGAACTGTGACATACTTTTCTAGATGCATTTGGATGCGTATATGGATACTGACTGTGAAATTCATTGAAAGTACATGTAATACATCCAGACGGCATGCGTGATGCGTCAGTTTTTCACCTTAGTTTCTCACATATTTCATTGCTTATGACGTAACATCTCCCGAACTATGGTAGGTAAGTGGTTCCTAGCCCCACAGTGGTTGTTGCCTGACAGTACTGAATGTGTGTTGGTCGAAATTGGTCCTGTGGTTTAGGAGGAGATGTGGAGTACACACATACACACACAAACACATGCATACACATACGCGCGCAAGCGCGCGCGCGCGCACACACACACACACACACACACACACACACACACACACACACACACACATATATATATATATATATATATATATATATATATATATACATATATATATATATGTGTGTGTGTGTGTGTGTGTGTGTGTGTGTGTGCGCGCGCTCGCTCGTATGTGTATGCATGTGTTTGTGTGTGTATGTGTTTGTGTGTGTATATCCATTTTTATAACATGTAAAACATTTTGCACTATGCTATATATTTTTGAGTTTATTATATGATATAATCAGTCATTATCATTTTTGTACTTTATAATAATATTTCTGTTTTAATGTTTCAATGCACTTTATTTATTTTATTACTTCAATGTACGTAATTTTGCTTCATTATGCTTTTATCCTCTTTATGTCGTATTACAAAGACCACATGCTACCATATACCACAACATTGTGTTTAATTTTTTTTTTACGAAAATATCTCTTACAGTTTTCATGATTTTCTTTTTGTTTTTTGGTTCTATTACCTTAATAATCATTTCATTTCCACATGAGACATCAAAAAGAAAAATTTGTGCACAGTTTTCTGCAACTAGCTCTAAGTTAAACTATTTATTGAAGATATGAAAAGATATAATAGATTTCATTACGTACATTACAGAAAAGACAAAACAGAAACCTACATTGTGTAGGTAATATATTTCAAAATTTAGGGTAACTTATGACTCGCTAACATACAGCACTACAAAGGTAAAAAAATCGTACAAACTTTCGATGATGTCTTCAAGTGTTTGTATGGTTCAAGAGACGAATCAGAAACGCAGATAATTAACAATGAAAATAATGAGATTAAGCAAGTAATGCTGGATAACAAGAATGAAACTTTCGAGGAACAAAGACTGCAAAGGAGAATAGAGATAACGGTGTTCCAGTAGAAAAGATTGAAGTGGGATGCAAAGTAGTATAAAAGAAATATCAAAGTTATTTACAGACATACAGCTCTGACAAAGAAGTGAATTAAACTATAAAATGCAATAATGAGTATAAATTACAAATGGGGTACATAGCTACAGGTTATGAGAAAGCTTTTGATCCACTTTCAACGAAAACTTTACTAACAGCCCTTCAGAAACTACGCATTTGATCAATTCGTTTTGGTATACTGAAGTATACATACACAATCTGATCAAAAGTATCCAGACACCACGAAAAACATACGTTTTTCATATTAGGTTCATTGTGCTGCCAGGTACTCCATACCAGCGTACTCAGTACTCATTAGACATCGTGAGAGAGCAGAATTGGACACTCTGCGGAACTCACGGAATTAGAACGTGGTCAGGTGATTGGGTGGCACTTGTGTCATACGTCTGTACGCGAGATTTCCACACTGCGAAACATCGTAGGTCCACAGTTTACGACGTGATAGTGAAGTCGAAACGTGAAGGGACACGTACAGCACAAAAGCGTACAGGCCAACCTCGTCTGTTGACTGACAGAGACCGCCGACAGTTGAAGAGGATCGTAATGTGTAATAGGCAGGAATCTACCCAGACCATCACAGAGGAATTCCAAACTGCATCAGGATCCACTGCAAGTATTATGACAGTTAGGCGGGAAGTGACAAAACTTGGATTTCATGGTCGAGCGGCTGCTCATAAGCCACACATTACGCCGGTAAATGCCAAACGACGCCTCGCTTGGTGAAAGGAGCGTAAACATTGGACGATTGAACAGTGCAAAGACTTGGTGTGGTGTGACGAATCACGGTACACAATGTTGCGATCCGATGGCAGGGTGTGGGTATGGCAAATGCCCGGAGAACGACATCTGCGAGCGTGTGTAGTGCCAACAGTAAAATTCGGTGGCGGTGGTGTTATGGTGTGGTCATGATTTTCATGGAGGGGGCTTGCACCCAGTGTTGCTTTGCGTGGACTATCACAGCACAGGCCTGCATTGATGTTTTAAGCACCTTCTTGTTTCCCACAGCTGAAGAGCAATTTGTGGATGCCGACTGCATCTTTCAATATGATCGAGCACCTGTTCATAATGCACGACCTGTGGCGGAGTGCTTACACGACAATAACATCGCTGTAATGGACTGCCCTGCACAGAGTCCTGACCTGAATCCTATAGGACACCTTCGGGATGTTTTGGAACGCCGACGTCGTGCAAGGCCTCACCGACCAACATCAATACCTCTCCCAATGCAGCACTCCGTGATGAATGGACTGCCATTCCCAAAGAAACCTGAAACCTGTCAACAAGTAATTGAACGTATGCCTACGAGAGTGGAAAATGTCTTCAAGGCTAGAGGGGAGAGGGGGGGGGGGTGAATTCCTACGTTACCGATGGAGGGCGCCACGTACTTGTAAGTCATTTTCAGCCAGTTGTCCAGATACTTTTGAGAATGGCAAACAGAATAAATAATAGTAACATTTATGTAACAACATTAATTCCAACCGCTGCCCCACATATGGTTAATCGGCTGGGAAATGCATCTACACTACAAAACATTTTAAATAGCAACAATTAATTCCACCAGCCGCCCCACAATTGGTGCATCGGCCGGGAATGCATAATTTCTACATTACAAACCAAACATTATATTCGACAACAATTCCACCCGCCGCCCCACATATGGTTCATCGGCCGGGAAAAACTGAGTAAAAGTGAAAGTGATTTTTAAATATTCGGATTTGGGAGTGAAATGCGACACGCAACTGAGTAATAGAACAGTGATAGTGTTACGTGTGCGTGTGGACGACGCAATTGGATTAACAACGCATCTGGATTGACGGAGCTGGCACTGAGTCTAGCGGCGCTGCCGGCATCGCGAGAAGCCAGTTTCGCCTCACCGCAATCGTCCGCCGGAGCAACCGGAGCCGCGCCTGCAGTTGCGGGCCACGCAAACACACAGCAGCCGTCGAAGTGCCGTCTGCAGCTCAACGCGCTGCATCGCATCAGTAATCCTGGTACGCCGCGCTGGCAACGCCATACGTCGTGCAGAAGGAACTAAGTTAAGTGAAAAGCTGTTAAAAATTGCACTAACCTGCACTAAAAAACTGTCGGCGATGGAACTGCCAGAAGAAACTGAGGTTAAACTTAAATCAGAACCTATGTCTGTTGAATGAACTGTAAATCCAGACAACAGTTCAAGTGTAAATATGCATGAAAATAGTAATGTTAAAGTGAAATATGAAGTATTGTCTCCTGACAGTAGTGTGAGAAGGGGCAATGATTCAATAATAGAGACCCCTGTAGTAAAGCAGAAATTAGAAATTGTAGATTTATTGGATGATAGTTTATATGATGAGTTAAAAACGAAACAGTCATCAGAGATGGTAGAGTTTAAACAGGAGAAGTTAGATATGACTGATCAATCAGAAGTTTCATTTAGTTTTGATGATTCTGGTGATGGAGCTAGATTTTCGTCAACCTGAGTGTGATAAAAAGCCAGCTAGTGAGCAACCCAAAGATACTGGGGCTATTGATTTAAATGTTATATTACAAGCAATAGCTGCCAGTAATGCTAGAATGACAGCTGAATTAAAGTCTGATATAATTGAGGTAAATAACAGGATTGTGGCCAGCCAAACCAATTTTAATAAACGGTTTGAGGCAATGGACAATAAATTAGAATCCAATAAAGCTGAATTAGAAACTTCCTTCAAGGCTGGTTGCAATAAGTTGAAAGAGGATCTGGAAAGTTTGAACTATAAAATTGATTACAACCATGAGGATATTAAGAAAAAGGTTGCTCAACAGTTACCTGAGATGTATAAAACAGTAAAATCCGAAGTTGCTGAGGTTAGCAGAGACTTGCAAATGGAAGATGTGAAGCTGGAGCACAAGTTAACAGAAAAGATCGAGGCGGAATCTGAACTGTGCTCAGATAGGTTTAAAGATGTTAATATAAAAATAAACATATGTCAAGCAGAAGTAGATGCAATCAAAACTGACACTACTCATATTGTGCAAAGAGTAGATAATGTTGAAATGAGAGTAGAAAATATTAGTACTAACATTGCTAACATTGAGAGTAAAGTAGCTTCAGTAACTTGTGGTAATGGTAGTATGCAACAAGTTGTAGCTGCAAACGCCGCATTTATCGGGTGTCGGCAGTTCCTGCGGTTCGATCCAGATAAAAATATCCACCCGCTAGATTTCTGGAACGATTTTGAAGATGTGATTCCACCAACTTGGTCTGAACGAGAGAAAATCTCATTTATTAGAAGCCATTTAGCAGGTGACGCCATGCTTTGGTCAGCTGATGTTATGTTGAAGTGTAAAACATTAGCGGAATTTAAAACAGCTTTCATTAATGAGTATTGTTCTAGCAATAAGCAAAATGAAGTGTTGAGAGAATTTTGGAGTGGAAAACTCTTCAATGTAGGCAAGGAATCTATTAAAGAGTTTGCTAGATCATGGATCTCACGTTTGTCACATTTGGCCGAAAAGCTAAAACCTGAAATGATAATACTAGGTCTTGAAGCCAAACTGCCATGGTATTGGCAAACTAGAATTATATCTGCCCCTAGAGACAATCTGGATCGTTTCATTGAATATTTGGAACGTGTAGAGTGTGTGGCTGCCAATGAGGAGCAAGCACGTAATAACAGAAATGCTAATAACACTAGTAGTAATTTTAAGAACGAGCAGAATGGCAATGTAAACATCAGAACAGTAGGTGTTCGCCATCCTAAGAGAGGTAGGAATTGGAGAAATAATTATCAGAACCAACAATGGCATCCCAATGATAGTAATTTTGTTCCAAACAAAATGATGCAGGTAAACAACAGTGCGCAAACCAATGCTGTGCCAGTTAATTATAATGGAAATAAAGGAAGCAGTAGTAGGCCGAGGCAGGAAAACTAGTTCCCGTCTATGAGGACACTGGCGCTCACCAGGCGGTTACTTTTCCTAAGCCAGTAATTACAGTAATTGGTAAGACAGATCAGAATACCCAGACTGAACATGTGGATGAGGGGTCGGTAGCATCTAAGGATACAGCAGAAATATTAGATCACTCACTGTATTTGATAGGTACCGTGTTAGAGACGCTTTCTAAGTGGGAAGAGGAAGAGAAGGCGCAGCAGTGTAACGGTAGGGAAGAGCTACAAAATACTGAATTGTCAGGTGAAGAAGCAGAAGAAATTCATGCTTATATTTACGATGAGGATGATGTGCTCTTATCTAAAGTGCCTGTGCAGGATGTTGATACTGTACTAATAGATTTTTGAAAGGAGGTAAGTGAGAATGTAGAGGGTAGCCTGTTGGGGGTCGATGAACCCAGTAGCTGTGACCAGTTGTCACTTGAGAAGGAACCCGACGATAATGGTGAAAGTGGTTTAGCTGTAACTAGTGTTATGCCCGGTCTGGAGGCGCAGAATCGCTCAGACTACAGTAATTTGTGTCATGTTCAGCAAACTAAATGTAATGAAGTCGTGCGGTGTTTCGATTTGAAATTAATAGACCGACTGGAAAAGGCAGCTGAAAATGTAATTCAGGAAACCCATACATACTTTGACCTAAATGTAATGAAGACAGATGTCGATCACTTTAGTTGGAGACAAATACAAAAGGAGCTATTGGATGAGTTTGAGGAACCACCTGTACAACCTAGAATAAGCCACCCTATAATAATAGTGAATATGTTGGGTATCAATGTACGTTGTCTCTTAGACAGTGGAAGTGAGGTGAGTGCGATATCTCAGTCCTTCTTTGATGCATTACCTGGTAAAGACAAGCTTACAGTAATGAGGGTATCAGGACTAAGAATAATTGGTGCTACTGGCAAGGTGTCAAAAACGGTAAAGCAAGAAGCTTTACTGCCCTTTAACATTAATGGTAATTTAATTGATCATCCATGCTTAATTGTAAACAACCTCAGTATTGAGGTTTTAATTGGCATAGATTTCTTGTCGAAATATCAGAGTGTTGTTCACTTTGAAAGAAGCCAGTTAAAAATGGTCTTGCCAATAACCGGAGTAATTACGGTACCTTTTAGTGATAAACATGTAGTAACTAATGATAAAACTTGGAAGCTGCCTATACGAGTTCTGAAAAATAGGAGATATTGGGACGAAGGTGTTAATCTTAGTAAAAGTAATCTAAACACAGAGAAAGAAAGGAAGAAGCGTCATGATACAAAAGCTGTACCCACCAGTTTTGAAATAGGTCAGTTAGTCCTTGTCAAAACCAAGGAAAAATCAAAGAAAGTAAATGCAGAAACAAAGAAATTCATGTTCGTATACCAAGGACCTTTCAGGATCATAGGAAAACCACATGCCAATGCATACAGGCTAGAGTACCCTAAAAGTAAAAAGCTATTAGGTCTCAGGAACGTGATCGACCTAAAGAAGTTCATAGGTAGTGAATGAATTCTGTAGGGAGGAGGTTGTTCTGTAACCTCTACACAGTGTGGCAGCTGTGCAGTCCCAGCTATGTGAGATCTTCTTTCCTTTTCAGGTCTCACTCTCTTCATCTTTCCTATCTACAAAAATGTTGACCCCTTCTTTCCAATATGAACATTTTCTGAAACCAATGAATTCTGTAGGGAGGAGGTTGTTCTGTAACCTCTACACAGTGTGGCAGCTGTGCAGTCCCAGCTGTGTGAGATCTTCTTTCCATTTCAGGTCTCACTCATTCTTCATCTTTACTATCCACCAAAATTTCGGCTCTTACTCTCAAATACTAAAATTTACCGTTATGGTTATCAAACCAATAATAAACTAATGAATTCTGTAGGGAAGAGGTTGTTGTGTAACCTCTACACAGTGTGGCAGCTGTGCAGTCCCAGCTGTGTGAGATCTTCTTTCCATTTCAGGTTTCACTCATTCTTCATCTTTCCTATCTACAAAAATTTCGACCCCTTCTTTCCAATATGAAAATTTTAATAAACTAATAATTTCTGTAGGGAGGAGGTTGTTCTGTAACCTCTACACAGTGTGGCAGCTGTGCAGTCCCAGCTGTGTGAGATCTTCTTTCACATTTCAGATCTCACTCACTCTTCATCTTTTCTATCCACCTAAAATTTCGACCTCTTTTTTCCAACACATTAAATTTTCCGTTATGGCTATATAGCCATGAGTTCTGTAACCATTCTATCCACTGATTAGTGAAGAAAATACCTAATGTGACAAACCTAACAGTGACATAAACAACAGAGAAGTATGATGTAATTAAGATACAATGTATTTGAGTAACAAGTATGTATAGAACCCTGGTAATATTATAAGTACAAAATTGTTGTTTTATTGGAAATGGTCCACCAACAGTATTTTAAAAAGATGTACAAATTCGTGTTCAAGCAGGATCTGAAGTGGCAGTGAAACCTATTGTATGCTGTAGAGCTAACTAATTAATAGTAAAAGAGAGTGCTTAGTGTTATGAAAAATATGCAGATAAGTTGTAAGAATGAACTGACCTTGTGTAGCAAGGAATGGCAGTGTAATAGAATTGAGTAGTGTTTGTGGTTGAGACGTGAAGGACACGTCCCTGAAGTATTTATAAGGTTGGAGCTGGCCGTTATTTGGTGTAGTGTGTGACAGGACACACCTACACGTATTGAGGTTATGAGGTGGAGGCGTGAATACGACCATAGGTACCCTAATGTTAGATGAGACAGAGCAGCTCATGGTGTCCTATAGGTTTAAGGATTTAGCATTACGCTTGGCCATAATTACTTAATGCACATTAGCGGTAGGTCGAGAGAGACTACCTGTGGTTTCAGCGTCCGATCGAATGGAAATGGATTGCCACGTGAGCAAACTGATCAGCTGCAATACACTATAGATATGAAATAAATGTACTATCCTATGCGTTATATGTTAATTGAGTGAGTATTAAATAAGTACATACACTAGCAACATATTTGAGTAACATAATGGCAGACGTGAAACATTATTTATAGCTCAGCATAAATACACTTCGATGAAGTAAGTACATAATTGCAGATGTGGAACTGACACAGCAGCAGAGGACAATAAGTGGATTTAGTAGTCAACTAAACGTAGTGTGTTTTGAACACTCAGAACTGTACTATTACCACAAGTTACTCTCATGTACAAAGAAGCTGAGAAGACAACTACTAATCAAATATACTCATACTATCTCTAAGAATAAGGTAATCGAAGATGAGTCAGCTAAGTAAATAAAATACAGATTTGTCAGGAATGTACCGAGCATTGGTTCAATGTTCTGGTCCAGAAATAATAAATTGAGATTAAATAGGATTCATGATTGTATGCCTTGAGCATTAATTTTCTCTAGTACGT
Source organism: Schistocerca nitens (assembly GCF_023898315.1). Classification (NCBI taxonomy): domain Eukaryota; kingdom Metazoa; phylum Arthropoda; class Insecta; order Orthoptera; family Acrididae; genus Schistocerca; species Schistocerca nitens. Next base: position 111,273,003 of record NC_064623.1, read on the forward strand.
GACTAACGGCGTTTTGAGCCATTTGTTTACCGATTTTATGACAATTAAGTAACTGCGAGAGTAAAATTGAAAAAGTTCTGTTAACTTTGTTCCAGTAACATATTAAAAGATAAAATGTATATCTCCCCATTTCATTGTGACCCACTCTTAGATTTTAAATGAACAGAGTCTGAGGCACTCTTTTTGTTTGTTCTACAGGACAAACCAGACAATGGCAGCCTGGTAGCTGCGTGAAAGCGTGGAGTGACTTGGACACAACTCACAGTGACACCTCCCCATTCCCCATGTAATTGAGAGTGAACGTGAAGGACGCACACTATAGCAACTTCCCCTCCTCTACCCTTGTGAATGGAAGTGTAGAACGCCAGCCAAAGCGGCTACAAGCACGTGTGTAAAAATGAAATTGTCATGATTTGTGAAATTTTCTTTCAGGTTTAGAAAAGACTGCTAAGATATAATTATCTGTTTATGTATCATGAATAACTGTGTTATTTTCTTTGAATTTGTGTATGTAAAAATGTATTTAATGGATTTAAGATTTTCATAATTTTACATATTTTATGTGTTTGTCTGTCTAAGGCAATATGTATGCCAAAGTGTTTCATTGATTTTGTTTAAATTTTGAGGGATAATGTTGCTTAAGAGGCAGTGAACATGCCAGCAATTTAAATAATTGAAGTAGGTAATAAGTTTTCTTTTAATATTTCTAATGTTTACATTTCAATTTTAATTTTCATAGGGAGTTAAGCTGTACTCTTGCTTCCCTTTTTGTAATTAATTTTTTTTCTTTTCCATTTATATTAAAAAAAATTAAGTAGAGGGTGATATAGGGAAGCAGCCTACTCACGCCTTATAAAATTCTTATCAGTCTTTCCATTGTGTGCCAGCCCAGTCTGCTGTAACTAGCTCTGACGTCATAAATGTTGCGCAATACTTTAAAAATCAAGTAAATAACCTGAAACGTTTCTAGCATGTCAGGAGTAATACTAAATCAATATGTGTTGAATATCAGTTTAATAACTTTAACCTTTTTCGGAATTTGGACGTTTTTCTGTAAAAATCATTGGCGCAACAGAAAAGAGCTAGAAACTTAAAAATTTATATTTAGATTCCTTTTTCATAATAATTTAGTAGAAACAGTATCTGGATCTCACAAATTAAAATTTTAGTTGAAATTCATGATTTTCTGGTTTTTGTCTCAGAAATTAAGGAAGCAAGATAGATTAAGTAGGCGAATAAATAAGGCTAGGATGTTTAAATTTAAGTAGAAGGGAGATCCGCTATAATCATAAAGATGTGAGAAGTTTCAATTGAATAACTATAAAACTATAGCGATAGCGTATCTCCAAAGGGCAAGTTCAGAGCTCGTCTACTGCGTGTAGTGTAATTAAATTAATTCTCTCGCCCAAAATATTTAACTTAGCCACGTCAGACTTTTATTATGATTACTTACCTGTGTGCTGAATGCACATTTAAATTGAGAGCTTCATCGGCCATCAGCAAAGGAAGCAATGATTTATTCAATAACTTAAAGTGGTGCATTACTAGCCCAGTGGCTAGTCGGGAGAGCAATTTTGATCAGGCGTTCCCTTAGCCGTCCGCACTGCGGCTTTATATATAAGAACGCTGTGCGAGAGAAAAAGGCCCCAGTTCTCTCCAGACGCTGATTAGCGCACCATCTGTATCGGGAGTCGCGTCGCATCGGTATCATTGCTATAAACAGCCTCGGATGCCGTAATAAGTTACTCGGGATACGCGTAACCATGAAATCGTTTTCGAGTGAGGTGCCGCCGCAGGACAAACATTCTACCATTATTTAGCGTGGCGTTTGATGAACATTATCATCAAATTATGGCGAGCATTCACTTAAAGATTTAATTTGAACAGTTATAGTTGTATCAGCGCATTAGACTCTGAACTGCTCTGTTAGTTGGATTGTGTGGATTCTTTTGGTCTGTGACTTTCAGAATATACTGAACAATTTTTAGAAAATCGTTTTTGATTATGAATCCCAGACAATCTCCTAATTTCTCAGAGCTATAAGCTGCATCTATAAGTGTGTTTCTCAGATGAAGTGGGCATTAGGAATTCTAATTACAGGCTTCACGTTTTGCTAATCACTTTCTGGTTGCCAATATTGTAGTTAGAGAGCCAGTGTTGAGAACGGCAAACAGAATAAATAATAGTAACATTTATATAACAACATTAATTCCACCCGCCGCCCCACATATGGTTAATCGGCCGGGAAATGCATCTACACTACAAAACATTTTAAATAGCAACAATTAATTCCACCAGCCACCCCACAATTGGTGCATCGGCCGGGAATGCATCTTTGCTACATTACATTCTACATTTTAAAAAACAACATAAAATCCACCAGCCGCCCCACACCCACATAAAAGTCGAGGTTAACAATCAGTGTTTATTACCATCATTGACGTACAGTGGTGAGGTAAGGTCTGTTAATGCGAAAGTCATTCAGCAAGTGTGAGTTCTTCAGTAGGTATTGGAGAGAATGACTCACCAGCAATAAGGTCAGTAGCGACAGACTACAGTCTGTTAAGAAAGAGAACAGTCAGAATTACACACAGATATTGAAAGTTTTGCATCACCTTGGTTCCGAGAGTTCCGGAACCTGTACAGAAAACTGGAATAAAGATCAGCATAAATAACATTTCTGCCTTTTTTATTGCTTATGAAAACCACACATTGAATGTTGTACAACAATACAGCGACACCTTCAGAGATGGTGATCCAGATTGCTGTACACACTGGCACCTCTAATACGCAGTATCACGTCCTCTTGCATTGAAGCATGCCTGTATTCGTCGTGGCATACTATCCACAAGTTCACCAAGGCACTCTTGGTCCACATTGTCCCACTCCTCAACGGCGATTCAAAATAGAGCCCTCAGACTGGTTGTTGGGTCACATCGTCCATGAACAGCCCTTTTAATTCTATCCCAGGCATGTTCGAAAGGGTTCATGTCTGGACAACATGCTGGCCACTCTAGCCGAGCGATGTCATTATCCTGAAGGAAGTCATTCATAAGACGTGCACGATGGGGGGCGCGAATTGTCGTCCATGAAGACGAATGCATCGCCAATATGCTGCCGATATGGTTCCACTATCGGTCGGAGGATGGCATTCACGTATCGTACAGCCGTTACGGCACCTTCCATGACCACCAGTGGCGTACGTCGGCCCCATATAATGCCACCCCAAAACAGCAGGGAACCTCCACCTTGCTGGACTCGCTGGACAGGGTGTCTAAGGCTTCCAGCCTGACCGGGTTGCCTCTGAACACGTCTCCGACGATTGTCCGGTTTAAGGCATATGCGACGCTCATTGGTGAAGAGAACGTGATGCTAATCCTGAGAGGTCCATTCGGCATGTTGTTGGGCCCATCTGTACCGCGCTGCATGGTGTCATGGTTGCAAAGATGGACCTCGTCATGGACATCGGGAGTGAAGATGCGCATCATGCAGCCTATTGTGCACAGTTTGAGTCGTAGCACGTCGTCCTGTGGCTGCACGAAAAGCATTAATCAACATGGTGGCGTTGCTGTCAGGGTTCCTCCGAGCCATAATCCGTAAGTAGCGGTCATCCACTGCAGTAGTAGCCCTCGGGCGTGCTGAGCGAGGCATGTCATCGACAGTTCCTGTCTCTCTGTATCTCCTCCATGTCCGAACAACATCTCTTTCGTTCACTCCGAGACGCCTGGACACCTCCCCTGTTGAGAGCCTTCCTGGCACAAAGTAACAATGAGGACGCGATAGAACCGCGTTATTGACCGTCTAGGCATGGTTGAACTACAGACAACACGAGGTGTGTACCTCCTTCCTGGTGGAATGACTGTATCTATTCGGCTGTCGGACCCCTCCACCTAATAGGCGCTACATCTCTGAATAGTCAAAGGGACTATGTCTGTGATACAACATCCACAGTCAACGTCTATCCTTTTTCTCTGGGAACCGGGGTGATGTAAAACTTTTTTTGATGTGTGTACTTTCACAGCCCAATAGAAGAAACCTTTCTCCTTCATGCAGTGTCCATAAAGCATTAGCTTACTTGTAATACTTGACTGAGTTATACAGGAAGAGACATGAGTGCAGCATAATTTCAAACTCATCCACGTTTTTAAACAATCTATATCGTGTTACTCACTTTTGTACAATTAACTTTGCTTTCTCTGTATATTTAGTCGCTGCAGCATGACTCAATTGCGGTGCTTTGGGGTGGCTACAGAGAAACAGTCTCAAAATCCTTTGCGTAAACTGCACTAATGTCTCTTCTTGTGTATCTCAGTCGAGAATTCAAAGAAAACTAATGCATTATAGTCACAGCATGAAGAACAACGGTTCCCTCTGTTGGGCTGTGAAAGAACTAAGGCAATATTTTTTACCATCCATCTGTAATGACATCCACACTGTACATACTAGATCGCAGTGGCGAAAGAAATCGGCTATGTCATTTCAAAGGAACTACCGTGGCGGTTTCCTTGTAGGAACAAGGAATAAAAATCTGATGAGCAGATGTGGACCGGAGGCCAGAAACATGCGAGTACAGGGCCAGCGTCGAGGGTTGCATACTTTATAAAGCGAGGCACCGCTGCTACCTGACCTCCACCATTCGAGGGTTGGATTCCCTCACTTCTTCATGAAGACTCTCACTGCCTGGGCTACTCTCAGGGTGTATCTCCGACGTGGAAGAGCCCCACCATTTCCTTGCCGTGTCGTCTGGTCGCCGTCACTACTGCTCGCCGTCCGGTCCTCCTCGCCGCCGCCGCCGCCGCCGCCGCCGCCGCCTGGTCGCCGCCTGCCGGTGCTCGCCGCCGCCGCCGTTCGGTCGCTGCCTGCCGCCGTCTGGTCGCCGCCGCCGCCGTCGCCGCCGCCGTCGCCGCCTGCCGCCGCGCCGCCGCCGCCGCCGCCGCCGCCGTCGCCGCCTGCCGGTGCTCGCCACCGCCGCCGCCGCCGCCGCCGCCGCCGCCGCCCTTGCGCGCCGCCACCGTGTCCCAACCCACCACCCCCTCCGCTGCTCCAACCACCATCACATGGAGCTCATCCTCCACCCTCCTTCCCATCCTTCCTTCTCTCCCTGTCCACCCCACCCCTGCGCCACTTTCGGCTGTAACCACCCCCAACTCCCCCTCCCCTATCACTGTCGCCCCATCGACAGCTACTGACTTTCCGCCGCTCCCTGCACCGCCTCCGACGGGCTCCAAGCCAGCGCGGATTTCGGCTCGACGTCTACTGTCTGTGTGACACCCACGCCCCCTCCCTCTGCGTCATCCGCTGCTCAGGGTGGTCCTCCCCCCGCCATCTCCCCCTGCAACCCATCCCCCAGCCCCCTCTCCAACCAGTCGTGACCATGAAACCTTCAAAGTGCCTGAATGTTGACCCTTCCCCCGACATCTCCTCCAAAAAAACCACCAATCCCCGTGACCCACACATCCCCATGGACGTGACCCCGACCCCCGCCCCCGCCACGCCTGCCACCCACACCTTTGTCCTCTCCAATCCTGACCCTCAATTCCTTGATGCCTGCTCCCTCACCCTCGCCATCCGGAAATACTACCCCAATGCCCCCATCTCCCTTCTGATTCCTCGCAAGGACTCGGTCCTCATTAAATCCCCCAATGCTTCCTTCCACACCAATCTCCTCTCCCACATCCCCCGTATCCAATTTGGCCAATGTGCAACCCTCACCCCCTACCACATCCCGTCCTCTCCCCGTCAGCCTCAACCTCCCCGACGTCCGTCAACCTTCACTGCTGTGATCACGAAGCTTAGCCCTGTGATCACAGAGGCTGAGGTGTTGGCAGAACTCAACTCCCGGCCCAACATTGAAATCTGCTTGGCCCGTCGCATCGTCAATGATGCCGGGCCGACTTTTCTCCTGCGGATATTCACCGAATCCTCCTCCTTCATTGACTGCCTCCTCACCGAGTGAGCCCTCATCTACAATCGCCCTCATAAGGTGGACCCCTCCCGTTCCCCAGTCCAATCCTACTGCTGCCAATGCTGTCTCACGTACAACGACCACGTTACCTCTGCCTGCAAGAATCCCCCTACTAGTCCCCACTGAAAAGCTTCACACTTCCTCAAGAACTGCCCCAACGTCACCTCCCCCCCCCCCTCCTGCAACACTTGCAATGAACCACATCCTACCTACTCCTCGAAGTGTAAAGCGAAACCTCCTACAGTCACCCCTGAGCTCACCGTCCCTGTCCGTCCTGTTGATGACCCCATCCACCCGAACAACTCGCTCCGCCCTCCACCTACTGCAGAGGACATCATCTGTTTCATTACCATTGTACTCCAAAACATCCACCCCTTCCAGCGCTCCCACACCCTTTCCCAAATCGCCCTCGCTGCCCGTTCCATCTTCCATTTTGCCACCTATGCCACATACTCCCACAACCAGGCCCACTTCAACTTCACCCCCCTCACCACCCTCGTTGAACTCTCCCCTCCCATGGTACAACAACCCTACCGTATCCTGTACCACAACATTCGCTCCCTGCCCACCCACAAACTCTTCTTCCTCCACACCCTCCATCAGCACCGCGTGGATGCCTTCGTCCTAAATGAAACCTTCCTTCAACCCCGTATCTCCATCTCCACGGCTCCTTACACCCTTCACTGCACCGATACCCCGTACCCTCTGTCACGTGGCGGAGTTGCTATAGGCCACCTCAAGCACCCTTACTATCACCTGTGCCACCATTTATGTCCGCCCTAGCACCCCCATCCCGTACGATTTCCTGGCCCACATTGACAGCACCTTCTCCACCTATGTGATTGCCACCAACCTCAATATCCACAGCCATGATCCTGCCGACCTCTAGCGGTGTCATCAGTTTCTTACCACCCTTCAGGGAGACCTGCTTCCCCTGCCTCAGCACACCCGACCCAAATCCAACACCACTCCCGATGTGGTCCTTGCCTCTCCCAACCTCCTTGGGCGCATCACCGCAGATGTCCTTGACCTCATTGGCAGTGACCATGCTCCTGTTCTCCTCACTATAATGGTCGCCATCCCCACAACACTCCTCGCTCTGACGTCCCTCCTAAACTTGTCCATGATTACTCCCGTGCCAACTGGGATGCCTACCGGGACTCCATTCACACCCAGGTTGCCGGCCACGACCTTACCCTCCAATCTCCTGATGACATCTCTCGCACTGCTGCCTACCTGCACCAGACCTTGACTGACGCCATCGCCACCCATATCCCCACCAAAGCCATCCACCCTCACCACCTCGCCCTGCCTCCACAGACCGTCCTCCTCCTTCGAGAGTCCTGCCGCCTCTACCGCTCTTTTCTCCACACTCGTAACCGGGATACACTTACCCGCCATCGGCAATTACAACGACACATCTGCAACCTGCTTACAGCGAAGAAACGCCATGCCTGGCGCCAGACATGTACACAACTCAACACCACTCTCCCCATAAACTCTTCCAAGTATTGGTCTGCTTTCCACACTGCCTTACTGGGACCCGCCCCACCCCCCAGTACCCTCTACTCCTTAATGACTGTCCCTTTCCTGACAACCTCAGTAAGGCCAACCACTTTGCCTCTCACCTCTCCAATGTTTTTTCCATTCCAGATGATCCCCACTTTGATTATTCCCTCTTCCCTGATTTCATGGACCGTACGAATACCTCTGTTCCTCCCCTTGCTACTAGCTTCCAGTACTTGGGCCACACACCGCCATCTGAACTTAACACTCCATCACTACACAGGACATCAGCCTCACACTCCGCACTAAACGCAACACTGCTCCCGGCCACGACTGCATTACCTACCGCCACCTCAACCACTGCCCTCCCTCCTCCCTTTCAATCCTTGCCACCCTCTACAATGTCACCCTTGCCACTGGCTTCTATCCCGACCTGTGGAAAACCTCCTGTATCCTGATGTTCTCCAAACCCAACAAGCCTCCATCTGATGCCTCTTCCTATCATCCTATCTGTCTCACATCGGCGTTCAGCAAGCTCTTGGAATCCATCCTTTTCCGCGCATCCATCACCACCTCCACCAAAACCACCTCCTCCCCAACACCCAATGTGGCTTTCGACCTTCCTTCTTTGCTGATGACCAACTCCTCCGCCTCACTCATCTCCTCTCCCTCCAGTTTAACTCCCGTCGCTTCACCATTTTAGTCTCCCTTGACCTCGAAAAGGCCTACGACCGTGTCTGGCATCCCAGTCTCCTGTTTAAACTCCAAACCTACGCCCTTCCTATCAACTACATCTGTCTGATGGCCTCCTTCCTTTCCCACCGCCCCTCCTATGTTACCATCCATAATGCCAATTCCCACACCTTCTACCCCTCTGCGGGTGTGCCCCAGGGCTCTGTCCTCTCCCGTCTCCTCTACCTCCTGTACATCGCAGATATGCCCCAACCCCCCCCCCTTCCAGTACACCTCTTGCAATATGCTGATGACACTGCATTCCTCGCCCTCGCTCCTACCCTCCAACGGTCCCAACGCCTTCTCCAGAATCACCTTGACCTTTTTGCTGCATGGTGTAACCAGTGGCTCCTGAAAATCAATCCTTCCAAGACCCAGGCAATCATCAAAGGTCGTACCACTCGATCCTTCCGGCTCCTGGATTTCTCCCTTACTGTCTGTGCCCGTCCTGTCCGCCTCACCCCCACCCTCGCCTACCTTGGCCTCACCATTGACCGTCACCTCACCTGGATCCCTCATCTCTGCTCCATCCAATCCAAAGCCCACAACCGCCTCCGACTCCTCAAACTCCTCTCTGGCCGGACATGGGGGTTGCACCCCTCTACCATCCTCCACATCTACAAATCCTTAATCCATCCCATCATCTGTTATGCCAGCCCTGCCTGGATATCATCCCCCCCCCCCAAATTCTATAAGTCCCTCCGCCTATAAGTTAGTCCGCCTCGCCTTCCGTATACGCCTCCCATCCCCCACGCGGATCCTCTATGATCTCATTCCTTTCCCCCATCTGCTCCTCTTCCTCGAACATATCCGCATCCTCTACACCTCCCGCCGCCTTGAACCCCCTCACCCCCTGGTTGCTCCTCTCCTCTCCTATCCCCGCCCCCTGCCACGTCTTCACTGTTGTATCCCCCCTACCCTCCATCTCTACACCCTACATCTCCTGTCCCAAGGTGGCTTCCACCACCTCCCCCTCCCGGATGGTGCCCTCTCTCCCTCCATTTATCCCTCCTATCAACTCTGATCCTCACTCCCCTCCTTTCCTCCATCCTTTCCCTGGGCTCCCTCTTCCTCCCCCCCTTCCATCCTGTGTTTTCTCCCCACCTACCCTCTCCCTATCTCCTTTCTCCCCCCCCCCCCCCCGAGTTCTTTTGTACTCCCCTCCTCTGCCTTCCCCACTCCGTGGCACGTCTGCTCAGCACCCCCCACCCCTCTTATGGATCCTCATCTTCCATTGGCTCCTTTCCCCCCTCCCCCTTCACTTTTCCTCTCCTTCCCCCTCTTTTTTTCCCGTCATCTGACCAGTTTCCCCCACCTGCTCTCGGGTGTGGTATGTCATATTTGTGCCAACTTTTTAGTGCAGTGTTTAAGTGAGTGTTCAGTGTTGTGCATCTTTCCACAGTGTTGCGAACAGAAATCATGCTGTCGCTGGGTGTGCATTTTATATCTTTTGCGAACCCAGACTGTCGTCGTGTTTTTTAAATGTCTGTCTATTATTTTTCTACTTCCTGTGTATTTTATTAGCATCATCAACCCTGTGTTTTATGTTTTAAGCTCCAGAAATTTCTGCCATTTTACCTTTAAGTCACCGATTTTCTCGCCAACTGTTATTATTTTTTATTATTTTCATCTTTTTACAACAAAATCTGTAGGCTGAAGAGCGGCGTAATAAGCTGCTGCCAGCCCGCCCCCTTTAGGGGGAATCGAACCTCAATAAAGGAAAAAAAAACTACCTGACCTCTTCCCTTCCCGCTATAGTCCTATGCGTATGACGAGTCTAAGAACGGTGCAGGTGCGGTCGTTTGCCACTCGTCGATACATTTCGTTTTATTAAAGCTTGGAGGAGTGCAGAGCTGTGACATAGCACGAAAGTTGAGTGTATGGTCACGCAGTTGTGGTGTAGCACTGAAAGTGAGAAAATGACCGAATCTCTGGATCAGATGGCCTCTAATGCTATGTTGTGTGAGACTGTGGAAGGTCTAAGACGAAAAATCAAGCCATACACAATATGTATACAAAGGCAGTTTTGCTCCATAAGAGAAAGAGTACTGTCTGGAGAAAGTTATAACGTATAGCGCACACTTCTGACACAAAACGAAGTTATCACAGTGCAAACAAAACGGTTGTATTCTTTATTACTCAATTTACAGCAGTTTTCGAAATTCATTATACACAGACATATATACATATATAGGAATACATACATACATATACATATATACTAAACACACACGTATATCTCCACACATATATACATATACACCACGTACACATTTATCTTAAGGAGATAAAAGGAATAAAATCACATTACTGCGTACTTTTTTATTTACGTTAGTAAACTGAAAATCCCATCGTTTAGACAATGAACATACCAATTGTGTTGTACCTTACAAAATGTGCTGAAACTAGCAGCCAGCAACCTCAATGCAAGTATGACGTCAGCGAACTTGACTCTGACGCACCACGACAACTGTTCCTGGTATGTTTCGAATCACATCACAGCCAGCTATAATTCTGGCAACTGATTCCATCTCCGTAGCTCATATACAAGTGAGCTGGAAAGCAGTAATGCTAGACAAAGCGGTAGACAATTTTACTTCCGTATGTCCTTAAACTGGCTTCTCCGACGCGATGTCCCCCATCTCAAATTGTTCAGTGGCGTATTCTCTACATGCTGTCACGTTTTCGTACACCCTTACGAAACACCCTCTATATACAGAATCCGCCAGAAAAATGTATACACTCTTTACAGGCTCTATCGAGATATCGATATTATCGTTCCATCTGAGTTACGAGCGTGTTTGGCTCAACAGATGTTAGTACTTTTGTCTCGGTATTGAGAGCACGCTTGATATTGGGACAACGAAAATGTATTGTGAAGTGGTTTTTCAAGTTTGATAATGTCATTGAAGTGCAACGTCAGTGGAAGCGGGAGTTTGAAACACAACCGACAACCCGCCTAGCAATTAAACGCAACATTGACAAGTTTGAGTTGCATGGAACGATTTGTGATATTCACAAAGGAAGATCAGGAAGACAGCGTACAGCTACAAGTCCTGATTCGTCGGCTCTAGTGTTGAAAAACGTTTGTTAATTCTCCACAAAAGTCTGCTGCGCAATGAGCACGTGAAGTGGGGGTTAGCGGTACAAGTGTGCGAAGAATTCTGGATGCTGCAAAGTGGAAAGTTGACATTCCACGATTACTGCACAAGATTAATGATGACGGTCCTGATCGCCAAACGCAATTTTGCGAATGGTATCAACAAATGGTAACTGATGACGAACAGTTTGTGACGAAGGTAGTGTGGAGTGACGCGGGACAATGTAAACATAATGGAACCGTGAATCGGCATACAGTAAGAGTGTGTACTAGGCACCGAAAATGCTCATGTTTATGTGGATAAAGCGGTCGATCTACCAGGGACTCATGTGTGGTGTGGACTATCATCTACTGGCTTGGTAGGACCCTCTTTCTTTGATGCTAGTGTCACTGGAGAAGTGTACCTGGAAATATTATGCACATCACTTTTGCCATATATACGTGCACTTTACGGAGCTGATGAAGAAGTGTTCTACCAACAGGATGGGGCGCCGCGACACCACCGCCTAGCCGTATGAGCTTTCCTGGATGACAATATTCCGGGTCGCCAGATCTAACATCTATAGACTTTTGCTTGTGGGGAACTGCGAAAGATAACGTCTATCGATGTAAGCCTAGCATACTGGAGGAACTTCGCTAGGAGATTGCAGCGACTTCTACAGCGATCTCCACTGTAACATTCACTGACGTAGTTGCAGCGATCGCTCGTCGTTCTGTTATGTGTACAGCCGCCAATGGTAAACATTTTGAACATTTAAAGTAATAATGTGCTAAACAGAAGGTTGTAAAACATGTGTGATCAATTATTAAATGTAAAAAAGCTCATAAGTAATACTTTTCGTTCCTTAAAGTATATATATATATATATATATATATATATATATATATATATATATATGTGTGTGTGTGTGTGTGTGTGTTTGTCGGTGTCCAGGATGCAGCCATAGAAATTAATGTGAGTCGACTAGGATGAGACGGTATGAGGACAGTAGATGTAATAATCACTGCTTGGCCGTCTGACTGAGAGAGGTCTGAGAGGCAGGAGAAATACCTTGGGTTTGACGGTCCAGAGCTGCCTGGGTAGAAGTTCTACTGGCAGGTGGCTCTTGATCAGCCTCGGCGATCTGGAGTTCTTCGCGATGTCGATCGAGTGCACGGGCGGCTTCTTCACGCCAGTGATGATCGATGACAACCTGGAACACATGCTATGCGTCCTAAGGCTGTTGCTGAACACGGCTTCCGTATTCGAGAAAATACTGGAAAAGAATAAACAGAAAATAAAGGCAGGTCTCCTTTTGTGGGAATGTAAGGCCGGACGTTGTGGCCGAGTGACTCTAGGCGCTTCAGTGCGGAACAGCGCTTCTGCTACGGTCGCAGGTTCGAATCCTGCCTTGGGTATGGATGTCAGTGCTGTCCTTAGGTTAGTTAGGTTTAAGTAGTTCTACGTCTAGGGGACTGATGACCTCAGATGTTTCGTCCCATAGTGCTTAGTGCCATTTGAGCCTTTTTTTTTTTTTTTTTGGGACTGTAAGCGTCTCTCGGAATCTAAGTGTGTGACGCACTTTGTCATTTATTTGTTCTTTTCCTACATTTTTACTAATACACATGTACTACGACATACAGTAGCTTACACTGTTGCCGAATCGTAGCAGAATGATTTTCCCATGGCTGGAGGCAGGTTCAACAAAACATATGATGGCAAAATGGTGCTTGTAATGGGTCGGTGGTGTAAAAAGCGGTTCGCTACAAGAGAATATGTCTTACAGGCTGACACACACTAATGAGTAAAAACGTTATGATCACGTGCTTAATAGCGTGTTACTGTACCTGTGGAACTCATTAAAGCAGCAACTCTGCATGGTGTACATTCGACAAGTTCGTGGGCACCACATGACTATGCAAAGATTCATGGGTACGGAACCAGTGTCTGATAACGTCAGAGACGTGTTCTGTTCGGATAAGGCGAATTTGGCGGCCAACGCATCCACGAGAGCTCCATATCATGCTGCTCAAACCACTGTAGCGCGATTCTGTTCTTGTGCCACGGAAATTTATCCTGCCAGACGATGACACAACCGTCGGGGTGAACATGAAGCATAATGGGGTGCAGATGGTCCCCAAAAATAGCCACAGCTGCCAGAGTGCCTTCGAATACTACCGCAGGTCCCATACGCCCAGGGGATTGTCCCCTGTCGCAAAATACCACCCCCATCGGCCTGCGGTATGTGGCGCGTTTTGAGCAGCGGATCGTTTGGATGGGGTCATATCCAGAAACCATCAAAGGCCGGGTACAGCAAGTACGTGTTCATCCAAACATGCGATACGACTCTACTGATCCATGGTCCAGTCTCGAGAATCCCATTCCAGCTGCAGTCGTAATTGACGATATTATTAGGTCACCATGGGAACAAGTAGGGGTCCTCTGTTGCGGAAACGCTCCCCCTCTCCCCTCCCCCCCTCCCCCCTCCCCCCTCCCCCCCTCCCCCCCTCCCCCCCAAACAATGTCCGCTGAGCGATGTTCTCCGAAATACTTGCGCCTGCAACAACATTTCACTCTGTCAGGCGTGTCAAGATCGCAGCCTACACTGCTTTACAGAATGGGAAAGCCTCTGACCTCCAAGTTCTGTGATGAGGCGTGGACGCCAAGCACCTTGTCGCCTATTCGCGGTTTCACCGCCCTTCTACGACTTTCTACAAATGCTCACTACAGTAGCATGCGAACAGCCAACTAGAATCGCTGTTTCCGACATACTCGTTGCAAAGACTTCAGGCCATAACAGTCTGCCCTGTCTCAAAGTGTCTTACGTTAGTGGATATCCTCACTTGTGGCCCCTACATACTCTAGACTGATTCCATGTTTCACGTACTTATCTTAATTAATGACTAAGGTTCTGTATTAACCTTAGACTGCAGTTACACATTAGCTAGTACCCCCTCCTCCCCCCCAAACGTCTGTTCTGCCCCCCCCCCCCCACCCTCCATCTTCCACTTTATCTCCAACTTCAGCACCTAACTAAATTGTAGAATGAAAGACTTTTCTTGGAACATTTCTATTTTTTAAAATGATGGAAGATGTATGATATCCAGTTTGTGCGTGTATGTGTGGGGAGGGGAGTGTTAGAATGAACGACGAAGGAATTCGTGGTGCATCGCAAATGCTACCCATGTGTCCTTCTGACATAAGAAAGATAACTATTCGCAGTGAGGATAGACACTTGTTTCAAAACTTGCTTCCCCTGGATTACTCCACTCCGCTGTGGCACTTGCTTGACCTGCTCGCTGCAGTCCCATTTAAAATAAACCATGTTAAAATGTGTGCTCTATTCTTACTATTCGTAAATCGCTTCATTGTTGCACTCCTTATTTCTGAATGGGCAGAATTTGGAAGACTTCAGGCTGTTAATGCTTTGTGTCTAACCACTGCCACTAAGAGTATTAGTAATAATAATACTAATAATAATATTGTGTACAGCACTATAGTAGCCCTTATGCAGTTACAGCTCTGTAGTGCTGTCAGTTAATTCATTCTGTTTCGAAGTAACGAAGCAATTTCTGGAGTACTGCAGGTACTACGAGGGTTGTTCGGAAAGTAAGGAACGATCAGTCACGAAATGGAAACCATAGTACTCACTAAGCACTCCGTCTTCAGGCCACGAGTGGCCTACCGGGACCATCCGACCGCCGTGTCATCTTCAGGAGAGGATGCGGATAGGAGGGGCATGGGGTCAGCACAGCGTTCTCCCGGTCGTTATGATGGTATTCTTGACCGAAGCCGCTATTCGGTCGAGCAGCTCCTCAATTGGCATCAGGACGCTGAGTACACCCCGAAAAATGGCAACAGACCATGGCGGCCTGGATGGTCACCCATCCAAGCGCCGACCACTCCCGACAGCGCTTGACTTCGGTGATCTCACGGGAACCGGTGTATCCACTGCGGCAAGGCCGTTGCCTAAATGGAAACCATAGTGAAAATCAAAACTGTTTTCTTTGCACATTTAGCTACCCCTTTCAGGTACTTCTCTACATGGTCGCTGCTCTGAATTAGACAAATGTCAGAGCGTTATACCAGATTTCCAACACTAACGTCATAGAAGGCAGCCGCCTGTGCTTTCCGAGAATTCTACACTCCTGGAAATGGAAAAAAGAACACATTGACACCGGTGTGTCAGACCCACCATACTTGCTCCGGACACTGCGAGAGGGCTGTACAAGCAATGATCAACGCACGGCACAGCGGACACACCAGGAACCGCGGTGTTGGCCGTCGAATGGCGCTAGCTGCGCAGCATTTGTGCACCGCCGCCGTCAGTGTCAGCCAGTTTGCCGTGGCATACGGAGCTCCATCGCAGTCTTTAACACTGGTAGCATGCCGCGACAGCGTGGACGTGAACCGTATGTGCAGTTGACGGACTTTGAGCGAGGGCGTATAGTGGGCATGCGGGAGGCCGGGTGGACGTACCGCCGAATTGCTCAACACGTGGGGCGTGAGGTCTCCACAGTACATCGATGTTGTCGCCAGTGGTCGGCGGAAGGTGCACGTGCCCGTCGACCTGGGACCGGACCGCAGCGGCGCACAGATGCACGCCAAGACCGTAGGATCCTACGCAGTGCCGTAGGTGACCGCACCGCCACTTCCCAGCAAATTAGGGACACTGTTGCTCCTGGGGTATCGGCGAGGACCATTCGCAACCGTCTCCATGAAGCTGGGCTACGGTCCCGCACACCGTTAGGCCGTCTTCCGCTCACGCCCCAACATCGTGCAGCCCGCCTCCAGTGGTGTCGCGACAGGCGTGAATGGAGGGACGAATGGAGACGTGTCGTCTTCAGCGATGAGAGTCGCTTCTGCCTTGGTGCCAATGATGGTCGTATGCGTGTTTGGCGCCGTGCAGGTGAGCGCCACAATCAGGACTGCATACGACCGAGGCACACAGGGCCAACACCCGGCATCATGGTGTGGGGAGCGATCTCCTACACTGGCCGTACACCACTGGTGATCGTCGAGGGGACACTGAATAGTGCATGGTACATCCAAACCGTCATCGAACCCATCGTTCTACCATTCCTAGACCGGCAAGGGAACTTGCTGTTCCAACAGGACAATGCACGTCCGCATGTATCCCGTGCCACCCAACGTGCTCTAGAAGGTGTAAGTCAACTACCCTGGCCAGCAAGATCTCCGGATCTGTCCCCCATTGAGCATGTTTGGGACTGGATGAAGCGTCGTCTCACGCGGTCTGCACGTCCAGCACGAACGCTGGTCCAACTGAGGCGCCAGGTGGAAATGGCATGGCAAGCCGTTCCACAGGACTACATCCAGCATCTCTACGATCGTCTCCATGGGAGAATAGCAGCCTGCATTGCTGCGAAAGGTGGATATACACTGTACTAGTGCCGACATTGTGCATGCTCTGTTGCCTGTGTCTATGTGCCTGTGGTTCTGTCAGTGTGATCATGTGATGTATCTGACCCCAGGAATGTGTCAATAAAGTTTCCCCTTCCTGGGACAATGAATTCACGGTGTTCTTATTTCAATTTCCAGGAGTGTATATGCTGGTCTATAGCGCGTAGCCTGCGGCCAAGTGTTGTCTTCGTATCCAGCGTTTCATGTGAACAGAGATGATACTCAGGACGAACCTATTAGGGCTGTGTTGTGGGTGATCAAACACTTCGCATCGAAAAGGGTGCAGGAGCGTCTTCACTGCCCCTGCAAAGTGCGGCTGAGAATTGCCGTGAAGAAGGAAGTGCGTGGCAGTTGTGTTAAGTGGGCTGCATTCATTAAGGCGAAGCCTTTCAGCGAGCCCTCCTACTTGGCGGGAGACATTGTTGTCCTAGGCACCTTTACTCGCTCTCAGTGCGCTCACAACTGAAAAAAGCGTCTTGATGCGATACTAGAGACACTGCCAAAACGTCCGTGAAAAGCCTCGTCGGTTTTTCACAGTGGTTTCCATTTCGCGACCGATCGCTCCTCACTTTCCGAATAGCCCTCGTATTTACAACTTGGAGAAGACTTTTTCTATTTAGCATTGGTTCTGCATGTGCCTCACATTTAACATCAGCAATGTACGAGACAAAGCACAACATATGTGCGCAGTGGGTTGTGAGGAACCTGTAGCCTCGACAACATTGAAATGAAATGTTGTGTGGCGAGGGCCTCGTGGTGGGTAGACCCGACCGCCTTGTGCAAGTCTTTTGAGGTTACGCCATTTCGGCGACTTGCGCGTCGATGAGGTTGAAATGATGATGATGAAGACGATACAAACACCCAGTCTGAGAGCGGAGAAAATCTCCAACCCAGCTGGGAAACGAACCTGGGCCGCCTGTTACGACAAGCCAGCGCGCTGTTCACTCAGCTACGGTGGCGGACTCGATCGCATTAATGCTATTAACTAAGAAAAAGTAATTATTGATAACTTATATGATCAATATTAGTGTCTTACAAAATTGTGGTAATAGTAACGAGCTTTTAAAAGTAGTTTCATGACTGAAGCATAATCGAATCATTTAGTTTTTACCCCCTCAGAAAATTTCATTTTAACCCTCAGGGGTT
The DNA here is from genome assembly GCF_023898315.1 of Schistocerca nitens. Classification (NCBI taxonomy): domain Eukaryota; kingdom Metazoa; phylum Arthropoda; class Insecta; order Orthoptera; family Acrididae; genus Schistocerca; species Schistocerca nitens. The sequence goes on from NC_064623.1 coordinate 111,290,853, forward strand.
CAGTTCCCGGGGCTTCTGTTTAATCACGTCTCATCAGGGTTGCGGAAGAGGTACTTATCTGTGGCTTGTTTGTGCCCTCACTGTCCATTTAGTAGGGTCACAGGCCGTTTATGGCGGTCTCTTTGATCGGCATTCGTTATTGCCGGATGAGTATGTTGCTTGAACCTCCTGTTCACCTGTGGAGCTTGGCGGTATTCTTTTTAAGATTGTCGAGGAGTTCGGCGACATTGTGTAGGTAGCGTTGTGTGAGGGGTACCAAAACATGAGCTCCTGTTTTACAATGTATGAAGTCTCTGAAGATGAGTGTTTGCAGCATTACCACAGACTGCGTATTCCAGTAGTGGCCAAACACACTTCCAGTACATGGTGACGCTGTAGTTAATAGAAAGCTCGGTCTTCTCATTAAAGAATGAACCACTTGGAAATATTGCTTCGCGCTACTTGTACCTGTTGCTGCTAAGTGAAGGTTAGACGATTGTAAATCGAAGCTATACACGACTACAGTCCATTCAGCGGGTTGACTGAAGAGATTCACTTCTGGAGTGCCAGGATATGGTGGTTTATAGAGTTGAAATGGACACGCCAAATCGATGGCCAGTCTTCAATGATTGGCAGGCATGCCACACTCGTCTGTTTCTGGTGACTTGGTGCCGTCTGCGTGGACAGCTCGCGTGATTCTGGGCCCACTACAAATCCTCATGCTACCCTGGCTGTGAGAACTCGTAGTGTTGACGTTGCATCTCCAACTCTGACGACGTAATTTCCCTTCTTAAGCAGGATGCTAGTAGCTTCACATAGAGTGTTCAAAATCGTAGCACAATTTATAGAACAGTCCCTCGTGACAGACACTATGAAGGACTCGAGATACGTCCAGGGAGATTTTCCCGCAGAAATCCTTGTTTTTTAAGGTCAGAGTATCTTCTTCCACTCGCTTCCCGCGCCAGGGTTCCCGGGTTCGATTCCCGGCGGGGTCAGGGATTTTCTCTGCCTCGTGATGACTGGGTGTTGTGTGCTGTCCTTAGGTTAGTTAGGTTTAAGTTGTTCTAAATTCTAGGGGACTGATGACCATAGATGTTAAGTCCCATAGTGCCCAGAGCCATTTGAACCATTTTTTGCTTCTTCCACGATGAGAAGTAGTTGATGCAGATTGGAGGAAGCTCCCCGAAAACCAAATTGTCCTGAAGGGATGATGTGGTCCTCTCTTATTCCTGGCTAAAACTGTTCAGGATGACTCTTTCCAATACTTCGCTCAGTAGTGGGAGGAAGCTGGCTGGCCTGTAGGTTTGGGTTCTGAACGACTCTTCCCAGGCTTTTGATCTGCCACGATTCTATCTCGCTGAGTATCTTCTGTTCTTCGTGAAGTTGGTGAAGATAAAATGGTTCAAATGGCTCTGAGCACTATGGGACTCAACTGCTGTGGTCATCAGTCCCCTACAACTTAGAACTACTTAAACCTAACTAACCTAAGGACATCACACACATCCATGCCCGAGGCAGGATTCGAACCTGCGACCGTAGCAGTCGCACGGTTCCGGACTGCGCGCCTAGAACCGCGAGACCACCGCGGGATGGCGGCATGTGCTTCTTGTGTCAGATATTTGAGCCTCTGGGCCAGGGGCTTCGTTGCTGGGTTATCGTCTGACCATAGAGCGGAATTCCCGTGGCGTTACTGCTAGGTTTTGCAGATCCTCTTCTTCTTGGTCGTAAGCTGCGAAGGAAACTGCGAACCTGTCTTCCTACAGGCAAATGCACTGAACGTTTTGGGGCTCCACTATTGCCTGAAAAATTAGCCTCAAAACCGTTACCAAGAGCGTTGCCCTGTCCACCGGTATGTAATATCGACGTCTGTAATATCGGAAGATGACAATTTTTCGTAGAGTAGCGGACCACATCCTGCACTGACATGTCTGGTTGCACAGTGGCGAGTCTTCCTGCCGTATCACATCTCGATCTTCAGCAAGTCCAGCTTTAACTTGCCGTGTCAGATGATTTACTCTTTTCTTTTCCAGTGAGCCCCTGTAAATTCTCCAGTCTTCGTTGGTCCTGTTCCTCTCCCAGATCATGGCAAGGGTTTCAGATGGTAGTGACGGGGCTCTGCATTGGTTATTCCTTCTCGACGGAGTTGAAGAATCCGAACAGCTGACGACAGAGGCGCTGAGTTGTGGACAGCATCCACCACGCTAGAGAGTTCGTCCTCTCGCGCAGGCGGCGTCCAACGCCTCTTTTGAACTTACCACCATTTGTCGTCTTGGTACTAAGGGGATGCGTCGCTCGCACTGGGTCTCCCGTTTGTAGGAGGTCTGTTCAGAAAATTCTGGAACTTTGTCCACAAAATTTTTCTGCTCTTACCCTTTACGTATTGTGCATGGTCTCTTTCGAAACACTCTCCTCCACAATCGATACACTACTCCCAACGCCGTTTCCACTTCTGTAATCTGGTCTGTCGTTGTTAATCTTAGTGCTCTCAGCGGGGTTTTAGGTTCTGGACACATAAAAAGACAAATATTCGCAGCCACTCAGGAGGTCATCGACAGTATCTTTGTCCCGACACTTCAGCTGGTCATGCAGAATTTCGCTATTCGTCTGTGCCACATCATCGCCAATGATGGCAGGCATATCGAACATCTCATAATCTAAATGCGAATATCTGTAGTTACGGCAGGCCGATGTGGCCGAGCGGTTCTAGGCGCTTCAGTCGGGAACCGCGCGACCGCTACGGTCGCAGGTTCGAATCCTGCCTCGGGCATGGATGTGTGTGATGTCCTTAGGTTAGTTAGGTTTAAGTAGTTCTAAGTTGTAGGGGACTGATGACCTCAGATGTTAAGTCCCATAGTGCTCAGAGCCATTTGAACCATTTTTTTGGTAGTTACGTTTACATGTTTAATAAAGTGTGTGCACGCTGTCGTTTGCAACTAATTAACGTGTTTTTTCATATAGTACAATAATTGTCACCCTGTGAATGATGATGATGGGGAGCACTTGCACAAATAATATGTGAACATTCTGCATTGTGACTGGCTCTGAGCATCATCGCATTGACCCAATGTTGATAATAGTAGGACGGAGCTCTTGTAATTGGATAAAATACGAAAATCTGTAGAAAGTACGAAAAATTGTGAAAATACTGAAAAAATTCGAAAATGATTGAAAATTATGTAACTTTGGGCAAAATACGAAAAATGTGGGAAAATATGGATAAACATGTAACACTCGAAGAATGAGAGTACAAACATATCTGCTAGGGTGTGGTCTCTACTGGTAGTATTAATTTGTTTCAACAAATAGACACCGAGGGACACGAGTCAGTGTAATTTGTTACAAACAGACACTACCTGTTCCTCCCCCTATTCTGTACAGTTTCAGAGTAGACCCCACCCACTCAAGTGTCCCATTGACGAAGATCAGGAGAGGGTGCTTCAATCTGATTGGTCAAGGGGGGGGAGGAGAGCCGGGAGGGGGAGGAGGAGAGGAGAAAGTATTTCTACTGGGTGACCATGACCAATTCCCAGTGGTTCCCCGGGGGGAGGGTAGTGGGGGGGAATACGATTATAAGACACCCAAGTGTGCAATTTGACGCCGGATGTGCTACCCATAACCCTCTATCCTCTTAGTGACCTTGAAATAAGAAACTGGTTATAATGGATTGTTAGTTGAACTGGTACTGATGACCTACAAATTTCGTCTATCCCTTCTATCTTATTTGACAGCAGATTTTCCAGAACCCTTTTAAATTATGATTAACATTGGATCTCCTACGTATTCCAAATCAAGTCCAATTTCTTCTTCTATGACGTCATTGGAAAAATCGTTCTATGTACTCTTTCCACCTGCCTTTAACAGTGGCATTCCCATTAGACTCTTAATGCTACCACCTTGCTTTTAATTTCTCCAGAGGTTGTTTTGACTTTTCTATATGCTGAGTCAGTCCTTCCGACGATAATTTCTTTTTCGATTTCTTCCCATCTTTGCTGCAGCCATTTCACCTTGGCTGCTCTGCAGTTCCTTTTCACTTGTTTCCTAAGGTTTTTTTTATAGCTGGTATCTTCTCTTCCCCTGAACGTTTCTGTACTTTCTCCTTTCGTCAATCAATTGAAGTATTTCTTCTGTTACCCAAGATTTCTTTGTAGTTACCCTCCTTGTACGTATGTTCACTGTCGAACACCATGATCCGTTTCAGAGATGTCCACTCCTCTTCACCTGGACTATCTACTCTGGTGTTCGTTATAACACGGTATTCATATCATTAGCGAAGCTAAAATGCGTCTTATCATTCCTGAGTTCTTCAGCATCCCACTTTGTTCCACACTGATTCTCTTAACCTAAAGTCTACTATCTACGTGGGACACTCACCTGGGATTCCATAAGATCTGTGGTAGCAGTCGAAGGCAACATTATTGGAGCAACTGCATCCCTCATGCTTAATGTCTTCCACAACGGCCATGGCATCTTCCAGCAGGATAACAGAACGTGGCAGAAAGTCAGCATCGTGCTCGAGTGGTTTAAGGAGCATGATAGGGAACTCGTGTTGATTTTGTGGCCGCGTAATTAGTCTGGTCTGAACCTGATAGGACACAAATCGAACGGTATCGGACCCAGCTCTGCACTCACAGGCCCGTAATTTTCGGGAGATGTGAGTCCTATGCGTAGGCATCTGTTACCATATGCCTCCGGTAACGTACCAACGACTTGTCTAATCCATGCCACAAAGAATCGGTGCTGTACTGCGTTCGAAAGATGAATCAACACGCTGTTACTCAGCGTGTCAGCTGTACTGGAGAAGACAGACAAGCAAAGTAAACGGAAACGTTCTGATGACGGTTAACACCACCCAAACACGTGCGTGTAAAGAGAGAAAAACGATAAAAATATGCTTCGCTCAAAGTAGACTCCTCAAAAATGCAGATCTACAGGGTGTATCTAAATTCCTTTTACAGACTTTGATGTCAGCTTCCTTACACAAAAACAAGGAAAAAAATATCCAGTAAACATGAGCTCTAAAACGCATTTTTAAAGACAGACAGTTCAGTACAACAGCTGTGTTGTACAGTAATGAAGATGAAAAAGTACTCATAGCTCTTAAATTATGCATATCAGGGACCATTTTTACTGGACTCTTTTTCTGGTTTTGGTACATATTACGTCCTCTAAATATACTGGAAGCAAGGAGGTCGCAGTAGAAGAGAAATGTTTCACAGTACCGAAGATGAACAAGTGCTCACAGGTCTTACGCTATACTTTTTAGAGCCCATGTTTACTGGATATTTTCTTCTTGTTTTGCGAAAGGAACTGTCCTCAAAGTCTGTAAGGAGACTACGAGAATGATGGAAGCTGAAGAAATGAATTAAAATTTGTTCGACAGCTGGGACTCGGACCCGGGCTCATGTTTACTGGACGTTCTTCTATGGTTTAGGTCCATATTGCCTCCTCTAAATATACGGGAAGCAAAGAGCTTGCAGTAGAAGATAAATGTTCCACAGTGTCGAAGTTGAACAAGTGCTCACAGGTCATACGGTATGCTTTTTAGAGCCCATGTTTACTGGATATTTTCTTCTTGTATTGCGAAAGGAACTGTCCTCAAAATCCGTAAGGAGACTACGAGAATGATGGAAGCTGAAGAAATGAATTAAAAATTTTGCTACAGCTCGGATTCGAACCTAGGTTGCCTTACTTACGAGTCAGATATGCTAACCGTTACACCAGAGCCGCACTCCGAGAAGTGTTGCTGCACGAACTACAGTACTCTTGTCGATTGCCTTCCCCAACTCGAACTAGTTCATATGTTATAGAGAATTTAGTTACAGCCTATATTTACTGAGATAGGCAACCCAATATCAAATGTTTCGTATTCTTTTACAAGAGAATGTGTGTTTCCATAACAAACAGAGTAGAGTCCTTCTACTGTGAAAACTATATGTCTGCAATATTCTGGTGCTATTCTCTCGTAATACTCACTCGAGGAATGGAAATCTGTCTGTCAGAGGAGTTCGCTTGGCCTGTTCGAAGTTGAGGTCGTTCATGAGCAGCCACACCAACTCCTGTGTCCACGTCGTGCCTGAAAACAGAACACAATAATTAATGAACTTGCAACTGCTGTACAATATTTATTTACCTTTATTGATGGTACATCACGTACATAACTCACTACATCGTTTAGATTTTGCACAGTATTTTTTGGAATTAGCTCTTAAAAATGTATACATCATAACATTCTATTGAGCTTCCAGCCGCTCAAGTGGTTTAAATCCACGAGCTTTCGGCCGAGTACTCCTCAGCCATTGTCAAGGGGTGACTGTCTTTTGGTTGCTGCTGCCGTCCTCATACAGCTACGCTGCAATCTGTGATGGCACTGGTGCTCCTTACAACGCTGAATAAGGTAATGTTTTCGTTGGGCGCCTATCGTACTCACATCAGTATTCTGGTGGCCAGATACCAAGCCGTTATTACTTATCTCGATCGCTTCTTTTATGACGCTATCCCAAAAACTACACTCCTGGAAATTGAAATAAGAACACCGTGAATTCATTGTCCCAGGAAGGGGAATCTTTATTGACACATTCCTGGGGTCAGATACATCACATGATCACACTGACAGAACCACAAGCACATAGACACAGGCAACAGAGCATGCACAATGTCGGCACTAGTACAGTGTATATCCACCTTTCGCAGCAATGCAGGCTGCTATTCTCCCATGGAGACGATCGTAGAGATGCTGGATGTAGTCCTGTGGAACGGCTTGCCATGCCATTTCCACCTGGCGCCTCAGTTGGACCAGCGTTCGTGCTGGACGTGCAGACCGTGTGAGACGACGCTTCATCCAGTCCCAAACATGCTCAATGGGGGACAGATCCGGAGATCTTGCTGGCCAGGGTAGTTGACTTACACCTTCTAGAGCACGTTGGGTGGCACGGGATACATGCGGACGTGCATTGTCCTGTTGGAACAGCAAGTTCCCTTGCCGGTCTAGGAATGGTAGAACGATGGGTTCGATGACGGTTTGGATGTACCGTGCACTATTCAGTGTCCCCTCGACGATCACCAGTGGTGTACGGCCAGTGTAGGAGATCGCTCCCCACACCATGATGCCGGGTGTTGGCCCTGTGTGCCTCGGTCGTATGCAGTCCTGATTGTGGCGCTCACCTGCACGGCGCCAAACACGCATACGACCATCATTGGCACCAAGGCAGAAGCGACTCTCATCGCTGAAGACGACACGTCTCCATTCGTCCCTCCATTCACGCCTGTCGCGACACCACTGGAGGCGGGCTGCACGATGTTGGGGCGTGAGCGGAAGACGGCCTAACGGTGTGCGGGACCGTAGCCCAGCTTCATGGAGACGGTTGCGAATGGTCCTCGCCGATACCCCAGGAGCAACAGTGTCCCTAATTTGCTGGGAAGTGGCGGTGCGGTCCCCTACGGCACTGCGTAGGATCCTACGGTCTTGGCGTGCATCCGTGCGTCGCTGCGGTCCGGTCCCAGGTCGACGGGCACGTGCACCTTCCGCCGACCACTGGCGACAACATCGATGTACTGTGGAGACCTCACGCCCCACGTGTTGAGCAATTCGGCGGTACGTCCACCCGGCCTCCCGCATGCCCACTATACGCCCTCGCTCAAAGTCCGTCAACTGCACATACGGTTCACGTCCATGCTGTCGCGGCATGCTACCAGTGTTAAAGACTGCGATGGAGCTCCGTATGCCACGGCAAACTGGCTGACACTGACAGCGGCGGTGCACAAATGCTGCGCAGCTAGCGCCATTCGACGGCCAACACCGCGGTTCCTGGTGTGTCCGCTGTGCCGTGCGTGTGATCATTGCTTGTACAGCCCTCTCGCAGTGTCCAGAGCAAGTATGGTGGGTCTGACACGCCGGTGTCAATGTGTTCTTTTTTCCATTTCCAGGAGTGTATTTGTCCGTGTAATAACCTATGTCTCATCGAATACAATACGATGTCCGCTTCAAAGATCATGCTCTGCTACCTCTGATACACAGCCTGACCGACATAAAACTGCACACGCCCACACGGTATTTCATACATTCGTGGCATTCTGCGGCCTACATCGTCTTTCACAGGCCTCATGAGTTGTCGAATTTTTGCTGAGGCCTGAAAATCGAGTCGATTTTATAACTCTTTAAGAACCAGCTAGTCTGTTACTGAGCCACAGAACGGCAAACACGTAAGTTTCTTGGTGTCCTCCTCGAGGTCCTTCTACTTACGTGTTACCAGAGAGAGTGCTTGCGAAATCTGGCGGTTGTTGTAGGGGTTTCCCGTGAATACTTTTCATGAGTGACTCAGTTCCCGAGACAGATTATGAGCGTCTGAGAGGGCTTGCGCTCGATGCACCAAGGTCCCGAGAACAGAGCATTTCTGCGACTGATGGTGGTAGCTGTCAGCGTGCAGATATCGGTCCGTGTGTGCGGATTTCCGATAAACACTGCGACTGAGACACCAATTTGCTTTACGGTGGATGAGGACATCAAGGAACGGTAAAGCACTTCCGTGCTAGCTCTAGATTTCTTTATTTTATTATGTTGATCGTTTTTCCCTATCTAGGTCGGCGTCAACAAAATATTTTCGCACACGGAGAAGAAATTTGGTGACTGAAATTTCGTGAGAAGATTCCGCCGCAACGAAAAACGCCCAAATCCTGTATTATATCAGTTACACTCTCTCCCCTATTTCGCGATTATACAAAACTTTCTCGATGTCCTCCGTTAATCGTGTTTGGTAAGGATTCCACAGCGCTCACCAGTACTCCAAAAGAGGACGGACAAGCGTAGTGTAGGCAGTCTCTTTAGTAGACCTGTTACATTTTCTAAGTGTTCTGCCAATAAAACAAGGCTTTATCTTCCCCACAGCATTTTATGCGTTCTTTCCAATTTAAGTTGTTCGTATTTGTGATTCCTAGGTATTAAGTTTAATTTACGGTCTATAGATTTGACCGATTTATCGTGTAATCGAAGTTTAACGGATTCTTTTTAGCACTCACGTGGATGATCTCAAACTTTTCATTATTTAGGACCAATTGCCAATTTTCACACCATACGGATATCTGTTTTAAAATGTTTTTCAATTTGTTTTGATCTTCTGATGAATTTACTAGTCGATAGACAACAGCTTCATCTGCAAACAACGTAAGAGGGCGGCTCAGATTGTCGCCCACATCGTTTAGGTAGATAAGGAACAGCAAAGGACCTATAAAACTACCTTGGGGAACGCCAGAAATCACTTCTATTTTGCTCTATGACTTTCCGTTCTAATGACCCTCTCTTGGCCACTAGAAAAATTATGAAGTATTCCTGATACGAGCAAAAAGAACAAACAGACAGGCAGCCTCGAAACATTCCGCTGCAAAATTAACTACTGTTCCCTACTCTTAACAGGTCCTCTTTCCTTCCTAGTATTAAATGATTTAAATCATTCATAATGTTTTCTCCGTAAATTGCACAGATCACACGATGAACATCGATCGCTTTTAGGCCTTTAGCACTAAGAAATGTTATAACAGATCGTACTTCACAGTAGGCGGGACTTACGATTATCGGAGGCATCTTAAACATTCAGTACACAACGTAAACAAGGAAGAATCATACTGTAATGACGTCAGTGCGTAGATTAAGGTACAGGCTTTCATGTAAAAATAAAATTATTGAGATATCTTAGTACGTCTTTTTTTAATTTCAAAACGGTACTTCCTTAAAAAAACACGCCTCGTACAATGCTGCGCTCTTGCAGGCGAAAACAATAATTCAGGCTATTTACAACTGAGAGGCCTTCCGCTGATTACGTTACACATTGTTTCTCTGCAGGTAAGCCCATAATGCTTGCGCAGAACAGATTTTTTGTACCGTACTTTAACGTAATGTATGTGGGCAGTCGCATATACTACGACCAAGAAACTGCCGCTTTATACGGACCACATAGCCAGGTTCAGGTTGTTATGGCACGTGGTTTGTGTGGAACCTGGAAGCAGCCCGTATATTGTATCTTTGATACTACGATGAATCGGTATTTACTGATCTGTATCGTCAGAGAGACGCAGAAAGTGGGATTTGTCGTAGTTGGTATAGTGTCTGATTTGGGGGGTAAAAATGGGAAAGTGTGGAAGGAATTCCACATCGACTACACAAACACGTGCTTCACCAACCCAGATGATGAAACGAAACGTGTTTGGGTATTCGCTGATGTACCACATATGGTGAAACTTCTCAGAAACCACCTTTTAGATGATGGATTCTCATTAAGTGACGGCAGAACGATAACAAAGCGCGTAATCGAGCAGCTATTGTCGAAAGATAATGGAGAACTGAGACTGTGCCCTGAGCTTACTGCTCATCATCTGACAGTTTGTGGAAGAGATCGACAGCGCGTTCATCTTGCTTGCCAACTCTTTTCCAACACTGTATCAGAAGCAATTTCTTTTGTAATGCCTGAAGAAAAAGACACGGCAGAATTCTTGAAATTGGTGAACGACACTTTTGATGTTATGAATTCGAGGGTACCTGTCGGCAAACAGCCAATTTCAAGTGCTTTGGGATTGTGTAAGGAGACGCAGGAGGAAGTTCTTCGCAGATTCTACTCCGTCTGTGAAAAAATGAGAGTGGGAAATCATAAAACTTTACTTCCTTTCCAAAAGGGATTACTCACCTCGATTCGGTCACTGCTGGGTTGTTTTTCGGATTTAAAACATGGCTACGGTTTGAAGTATGTATTGACCTCAAGGTTCAACCAAGACTGCCTTGAAAGTCCCAGATAAGAGCAATTGGCAGAGCCTATGATCATCCCTTACCAGTGGAATTTAAAAGCCGTTTGCGTATTTTAGTTATGAACAGAAGTATTGCTGACATTCAGTTACGCAGTTCTTGTCCAGTCTCAGCGGAAACTGATACAATTTTATTTGACTTCCAACCTGTTTACAGGACTCGTGCCGGGCATTGAGGAAGCGTTGTCAATGATAGAAGGTGATCAACAAATGAGGGACATTACACTACATGACTTAATTGATCCACCTTTGATAGAAGATTCAGAGTGTTCTCTAGAAGGTCTCCGCTACATCGCTGGATATATTGCCTCCAGGTGCGTCTCCATTGACAAATCACTTGGTCATCCTAGTGGTAAGACACTCGAAGTGTCAAAAGACCATGCAAGTTCTGGGTGGATTGAGAAACTGTCTCGTGGTGGCTTAATCATCCCTTCAGATGAGTGGTTTGATGTTGTTAAGCAGTTAGAGGTGCTTTTCTTTTAATTTTCATGGCAGCAGTCTGTGTAAAGACGGCAAAATGTGATCAGAAACCTGAAGAGACTTTTAATTGGGAAGTTTCCAGCTATTCCTCAAGAGGTCATCACAGTGTACGCTAAAACCAGAACCTTCATCCGGATAAGGCACTTCAACACATCTGCAAAGGCACAGAGGGCCAAACAGCTGCAGCAGAAAGCAGCACACAGGTGGAGAGCTTCTGCAGTCCCCTCCAGATCTGATTACGGTATTTAAATTCTTCTTAAAATTTTTGAATGTGAGTTCATTAAACCGGGATTTTGTATCATTATGTGTAGTAATGTCTCAACTAACTAGACGTACGGTTGCTGCTTAATACCTGCATGAAAAAGATGGTACACACTATTGCCGACTGTGATGCACAAAATGTGTTTAGTAAACTGAAAGCTCTTGTAATTGTTGCGTTTCCAGTACTATTAAAAATTGTAAAATATATAAAAAGGGACTGAAGCGTACCGGATTGTTGTTATCTAACAAAAAATATTGAGTAATAGAATATAAATTGAGGGGGAGCCGCAAATCTGTAGTTTTACTTTTGTCATTACCAGAGAGGTAATATAAGAGTTTCACAGTCGTAGCAGGTATTAGTCCCTGTATTGGTAAGCTTCGATCGAATCCATAATTCATTATATTGCCCTTCACTTTTCGTAAATTAATGTTAGTTTAAGCGCTATAGTGCCATATGCTAACGTCTCGCGCTACTGACACTTCTCGACAGTAACGTCACACGAAAGCGCCCGATCGCTGCCGAACACATTGGCCCAACCTTCTATGTAGCAACCTTGGTTTCTCTGTAGTCATGCTCAACTAAATAGACTCTTGTGGGAAACGTCTTACGAGCCATCGCATCACTGAGCAATGACCTACGTCATAGCCTGCCTTACCCGTCATGAAGTGATATTAAAATGTCAGTTACTATCTACTGTGACCTTACCGCCAGAAAACTCAACTGACAAGGGAACCTCCCCATCGCATCCCTCTCAGATTTACTTATAAGTTGGAACAGTGGATAGGCCTTGAAAAACTGAACACAGATCAATCAAGCAAACAGGAAGAAGTTGTGTGGAACTATGAAAAATTAGCAAAATATACAAACTGAGTAGTCTATGTGCAAGAACATCAAGGGCAATGTGAGGTCAGGAGCACCGTGGTCACGTGGTTAGCGTGAGCAGCTGTGGAACGAAAGGTCCTTAGTTCACGTCCTCCCTCCAGTGAAAATTTTAATTTCTTTATTTTCGCAGTTATGATCTGTCCGTTCGTTCATTGACGTCTGTGTTCACTGTAATAAGTTTAGTGTCTGTGTTTTGCGACCGCACCGCAAAACCGTACGATTAGTAGACGAAAGGACGTGCCTCTCCAATGGGAACCGAAAACATTAGATCGCAAGGTCATAGGTCAACCGATTCCTGCCCAGGAAAACACGTCTGATATATTCTATACGACACTGGTGACGGCATGTGCGTCACATGACAGGAATATGTTGTCGACCCACCTAACTTGTACACTTGGCGAATGGGTAAAAAGATAATTCTACCTTGCCCGATTTAGGTTTTCTTGTGGATGTGAAAATCACTCCCAAAAAAGTGATGAAAACATAAGAGTTTGTCACATAAACTGCAACAAATGAATGCAACAGTTTCAGAGTCGCACAGTTTTCCCTGTGATCTGTCAAAACATACGTTTTTAACGCTTTCAAATTTTTCCGTGTGTAGACAGTCAAATCCTGCATATGTCCAAGCAAATCTGAACATGTCCTGGAATTTTGGAGAGCGAAGTTGATTGTGTGTGTGTGTGCCTGAACTTTGATAATTGTCTGAAAATAAAAAATTAAAATTTTCACTCGAGGAAAGACTTGAACCAAGCACCTCTCGTACCACAGTTGCTCACGCTAACCACAAGACCACGGCGCTACTGAGCTAATACTCTCCTTAATGTAGCTTATCTTGAACATGGACTACTCAGTTTGTATATTTTGCTTATTTTTTTCATAGTTCCATACACCTTCTTCCTGTTTTCTCGATTGATCTGTGTTCAGTTTTTCAATGCCTATCCACTGTACCAACTTATAACTAAATCTGAGGGGGGTGCGATGGGGAGGTTCCCTTGTGAGACGGTATTCCATAAGTACGCAATTTCACTACAAGCCGCTTGTGCGGTGCAGTGTCAAAAGACTTCCGGAAATCTAGAAATACGGAATCAATTGAAAATGTCTTGTCAATAGCACTCAACACCTCGTGTGAGTAAAGAGCTTGTTGCGTTTCACAAGAACTACGTTTTCTAAATCCGTGTTGACTGTGTCTTAATAGACCGTTGTCTTCGAGGTACTTCGTAATGTTCGAATACAATAATGCTCTAAAATCCTACTGCATATCGACGTTGATGATACTCTCTGCAGTGCCCCATGTAGTGAGGTCATGTGCGCTGTCTGGTGGTGACCCGTCTGTCGGATGGGTATGTTAAGCCCGGTCCCCCGCTTGCTGCTATTCCAGAGGACCAGACTATTTGCTGCCACAGGGTTTCAAGTCTCTCCCTTCCGTTCATCCGTAGCAGCGCAAACCCAACACTACGCTGCACACACGTGCATTACACTGACCTGAACTCCACAAATACACATAGGGCACAACTCTCCCAAATATGCAAGGGAAGGGGCCAATGTGCGTGGAGTATTGAATACTGCTTCCGATAGGCGGCTCAATCCACACCTGGGGTTCGCCAGTGAACAATACCATATGACATCCACATCTTGTACATTTCCAGTGACACTTCTTGGTCCATTCTTCGATTAACTATCCCAGTAACTTCCATTAAATGCACGTACCACACTAAAGGTGAGCCACGAGAGCTCGGAACCAGTAGGTAGTTACTGACCACATAAATGAACTGTAAACGTAGTCAGTCGTTGCGGATTCTTTTTCTTCTTCTTTACTTTACTGGTTGTTACGTTTCCATTAGAAATATCAGAAAGAGAAATAATGATGCCCAGGCTGAGTGCCATAAAATTGTCAGAAAGCTCTATATGCAAGGAAAATCTTAAGGGGGCTAAGGCAAAACCATCTCCTCTGGTACATTACTTACTCAGAAACACCTTCAATGACCGCAGCACGCACTGGTGAGTTAGAGAAGATATACAGGGTGGTCCATTGATAGCGACCGGGCCAAATATCTCACGAAATAAGCATCAAACGAAAAAACTACAAAGAACGAAACTCGACTAGCTAGAAGGGGGAAACCAGATGGAGCTATGGTTGGCCCGCTAGATGGCGCTGCAATAGGTCAAACGGATATCAACTGCTTTTTTCTAAATAGGAACCCCCATTTTTATTACATATTTGTGTAGTACGTAAAAAAATATGAATGTTTTATTTGGACCACTTTTTTCGCTATGTGATAGATGGCGCTGTAATAGTCACAAACGTATACGTACGTGGTATCACGTAACATTCAGCCAGTGCGGACGGTATTTGCTTCGTGATACATTACCAATGTTAAAATGGACCATTTACCAATTGCGGAAAAGGTGGATATCGTGTTGATGTATGGCTATTGTGATCAAAATGCCCAACGGGCGTGTGCTATGTATGCTGCTCTGTATCCTGGACGTCATCATCCAAGTGTCCGGACGGTGTAACAACAACAACGCTGTACTATTGTACATATAATATTTTTTTCTTCTGATTTTCGATAAATTAGTGTCATCGATGTTCTGATTCCATTTCTTTTTTTTTGTTTCATGTCATTTGGTTAAGAAAACTGTAAACAAATTTCGATGTGAATATTAATGTTTATGTCAAACAATATTGTAACAGAATTGAAATGTAAGAAACGTTGAAACTATTGTAAGATGTTAAAATTGTAATTGTGCGTCTGGTCCATACATAGGCAATGTATTAGGATATGTAGAATGCAAAACCTCTGGTGAATACCCTGTCTGTAAGGGAGCGGTAAAAGGCGGATGTCAGGCGAGCGCGGGAAAATGCACACGGGCGCTGTACGGCATAACGTGCTCAGCAGTAGGAGTCGGAGTTGGGCATCGGTCTGAGCCACACGTCCTGGATCGGGGAGGCTCTCCAGGAAGACGTAGTTTCATTGAGCCTCGGATATGCCGTTCCGACGCCTATACAGCATGGCAATATTCCATAGGCACTAAATGGCAAAGTATTGCGACGCTAAGAAGAAGTAAAGTGCCGATACATCAAGAGCCATTGCTGTGGTTGTATGTGTACTCTGTGCTCGCCATCTCGCCGCCCGCCCACCGCCGCATCGATACGAACAGGTTGAAACTTTTTAGTACTGTATTCGTATGGACCAGTGTTACTTTTGTTCCATACTGTTCAATAACAACTTAAATTTTACCAGAACTGTCCTATCATTTAATTATCCTCACAACTAACCTAGACAGGGTCCTTTCCAAATGTGCAATCCGAGTGTCCCGAAATGAAGAATTAAAGTTTATGTTAATAATAATTACCTACAGACCTAGCTATGTTAGAATGATATTTAAAGAACTTTTTTTGTTAATGAACTAATAGACGAATAACGAAGGTCTGACAAAGTTGGAAGATAATTTTGATATTGATTTAGTAATGAAGCTTAATTATTTCGAGACAGATATAATGGTATTTAAATGAGCAGGAAATAAGACAAAAAGAGTAGTAAATCATATATTGGAAATCTTGACGGCATAATGATTTCAGTAATTAATTGTTGTATTACAGTGATCATAACAGTTTCAGGGTCCCCCCCCCCCTCTTTTTTATTCATTTGAATTCTGAAGTGTTCTAAACTGATTTGACCAGCAAAGTTAAAGCCAATATAAAAACCAAAATTTATCAGTGTTTTACCTTTATCAAAATTGACATTGTGTGTGTTTCGAAAGTGCTATTTCTAGGGTAACCTATGCCCGATTTTAATCAGATCAATAGACAGTACGAAGTTTTGTAGTAAACATTATAGTGTAATGTTATGTATTTATGGTTTACCCATATTAGTACTGAAAGTGAAATTATCAGTTCAATAGATTTTCTGGTTCTAAAATTTACCATATTATGCAGTGTTACTACATGTTGTTTTGTATGAACGTACATCGACTTATACAGGGAAGAAACTCAGTTAATGCCTAATTAGGCTGGCGACCGTTTTATTAACAAGTTGGTAGCATCTTCTGTGTTGTTTCTTGTCCGTCCTAACGTGTAGTTGCACTTCGGACTTGCTTGACGTATCATTGTTATTACTGAGTGGGTGTAAGTCTGATTTGCCTCCTTTTAGGGACACGCGGTCAATTTCTATACAAAAATCCTTTCTCATAAGGTGAAGCCCGTCAACTTACCATAGTACAGGCTTTAATGAGTATCGTGTGCCCCACGCGCGCACGTTACAACCGTTCGACGGATAGTTACGTTATTTAAGGAAACAGGAAGTGTTGAGCCACATGTGAAACGACAACAACGACATGTAACAAATGATGATGCCCAAGTAGTTGTTTTAGCTGCTGTCGGGGCTAATCCACACATCTGTAGCTGACAAACTGCGCGAGAATCGGGAATCTCAAAAATGTCGGTGTTGAGAATGCTACATCAACATCGATTGCACCCGAACAATATTTCTATGCACCAGGAATTGCATGGCGACGACTTTGAACGTCGTGTACAGTTCTGCCACTGGGCACAGGAGAAATTACTGGACGATGACAGATTTTTTGCACGCGTTCTATTTAGCGACGAAGCGTCATTTACCAACAGCGGTAACGGCAACGGAAAATCCACGATGGCTGCGACCTTGGCGAGTTAATGTATGGTGTGGCATTGTGGGAGGAAGGATAATTGGCCCCCATTTTATCGATGGCAATCTAAATGGTGCAATGTATGATGATTTCCTACGTAATGTTCTACCGATGTTACTACAAGACGTTTCACTGCATGACAGAATCGCGATGTACTTCCAACATGATGAATGTCCGGCACATAGCTCGCGTGCGGTTGAAGCGGTATTGAATAGCATATTTCATGAGAGGTGGATTGGTCGTCGAAGCACCATACCATGGCACGCACGTTCACCGGATCTGACGTCCCCGGATTTCTTTCTGTGGGATCCACCGACAACGGCTGACAACATGCGTCAGCCCATTGTCTATGCATGTGCGAACATTACGGAAGGCGAACTACTCACTGTTGAGAGGAATGTCGTTACACGTATTACCAAGTGCATTGAGGTTGACGGACATCATTTTGAGCATTTATTGCATTAATTTGGTATTTACAGGTAATCACGATGTAACAGCATGCGTACTTAGAAATGATAAGTTCACAAAGGTACATGTATCACATTGGAACAACCGAAATAAAATGTTCAAAGGTACCTACGTTCTGTATTTTAATTTAAAAAACCTTCCTGTTACCAGCTGTTCGTCTAAAATTGTGAGCCATATGTCTGTGACTATTACAACGCCATCTATCACAAAGCAAAAAAAGCGGTCCAACTAAAACATTCATGTTTCTTTCCGTAATATACGAATATGTAATAAAAATGTGGGTTCCTATTTAAAAAAAAAAAAAGAACCGCCGTTGATATCCGTTTGACCTATGGGAGCGCCATCTAGCGGGCCAACCGTAGCGCCATCTGGTTTCCCCCTTCAAGGTAGACGCGTTTCGTTCTTTGTAGTTTTTCCGTTTGACGCTTATTTCGTGAGATATTTGGCCCGGTCACGATCAATGGACCTCCCTGTATAAATGCGTATTCATTCTGCACTGATCTGAAACCTCCTGGTCGATTAAAACTGTGTGCAGGACCGAGACTCGAACCCGAGAACTTTGCCTTTCGCAGTGGTGTGCCATTTGAGCTACCTGAACTCGAGAAGTTCAGCTCGTAGAGCACTCGCCTGCGAAAGGGAAAGGTCCCGAGTTCGAGTCTCGGTCCGGCACACAGTTTTACTCGGGTGTGAGAAGTAGTCTGCCTGGATGTCTCCTAGACTCCAGACGCACGACAGGAAATGTTAGCACGACATGGCCGCTCACCGCACTTCGGGAACGTGACCAGCCACACGTCGTCTGGTTTAACCTCGAAATCCAGGATCGCCTGCACGTCTTCCATGAACTCCACGGGCAGTGTACAGTTGGAAGGAGTGATTTTCACCAGGCCTTTATCGTAGACGTTATTCATATTCTGGTTGAAGCTCTTCACGCGCGGCGAAGACAGGAACTCTGCGGTCGGTGCCATGGCTGCGTTGCGGGTAGATCTGTGGAAAGTCAAGACAAAAATGTGTGATTAAATCATGGAACTTACACGCTAAGTTTGTCTCAGATTACAATGATATCAGAAGTACGTGCAGCAATGAGTGTTGCAGATTCTACAATTGGGATATTCTAGAGTTTAAAGAAACGTTAATAGCCCAATCACTAGAAACTTAGAGTAGATTTGGGAAGCGGCAATCTAACAGTTTTCTATCAAAATGCAGAGGTCAGATAGAGACGTTCCGTGTTTGTATTATAGTTCTTGGTCGTTTGAGGGAAGAACACGTCAAATCGGTCGCGAACTGGAAACCACAGTGAAAATAAAAAATGTTTTCTTTCGAACAGTTTGTTACACCTTCATCTACTTCTCTATATAGTCGGCGCTTCTTCTTATACATATGTCGTAGCGGTCTACCAACTTTCTGATACCCTCGTCATGGAAGACAGCGGCGTAACTTCCCGCCAACTCTGCTGGTCTACAGTTCATTCTCTGTGCCAAAATCTTGTCTTCATAGCCAGCTGTTCATGTGAGCAGAGATGAAAGTCATTGGCAGCCAAGTCCGGGCTGTATGGTAGGTGATCAAACACTTTCCATCGAAAGCATTACAGTAGCGTCCTCACTACCCCTGCAGTGTACGGTCGAGAATCGTCATGAAGAAGGAAATGCGTGACAGTTACGTTGTGTGGGGTTGCGTGAAATCAGGCGAAACGTCACAGCTGGTCTCCATACATGGCGGGAGACATTACTGTTCCAGGCATCTTCACTTGTTCACTGTGTGCCCAGAATTAAAAACAGCGACATGAAGCGATCAACTGGCGTACTACAGACACTGCCAAACACATCTGTGGAAAGCTTCATCCGATTTTCACTGTCGTTTCCATTTCGCCACCTATCGGACATTACTTTCCCTATAGTTCTCGCAGCTGTGATGGATGCGATCTGAAGTCCCATCTGCTGCGACCGCTTTTCAGTAACAGCAGCCTCAATACGGTGTGTGGAGGAGGTGCCCTGAAATTCTTTCCCTCTCTTTGCATTACGTATTTGTTGGCTGTCTGTAAGTTCAAGATAGGAGGCATAGGTCGTAAATTTTTAATCTCTTTATTGGAGACCTATTTCGACTACTGTGTAGCTATCTTCAGTCGTGATGAGTCATCATGACTTGGATATAACGGTATTGAAGATAGCTACACAGTAGCTGCTATAAACAGATCAGAAATTTACGATCGTTGCTGTCATTCCTCGTACGGTGAATCTCAATACGGTCGTACAGCACGCTGCCCCTGGTGGAAACAGACGTGTTAGTAAGTACTCACGTATGTACGAATTTTTTCAGTTTTTACTGCCAATGTCTTTACACTAGATTTTTACGGAACGAAGTAATGTGGTAACGATGTTCCTAGAAGAAAAAACCCACCGGATGACGTAAAAAATGAAGAAAACAGAAGAGGAGAGGAAACGACATGAAAATTGACATGTTGATAGGGTATGTGATGTTATTTCAGTGAATAAAAAATCGACTCAAATTGACGAAGAAGATGTCAGTATGAGCCCACTATCAGCTGACAAAGTAATTCCTCTGGCCTGGACGCATGCACTTATTCGTTTCGGATGGGTGTCATAAAGTCACTATACACTATTAGATCAAAATGGCTGAAGAGGATTTACAAGTTCGTGGTGCCCCCCATCGGCAATGCTGGAATTCAATGTGGTGTTGGCCCACCATCAGCCTTGATGACAGCTTACACTATCGCAGGTATACGTTCAGTCAGGTGCTGGAAGGTTCCTTGGGGAATGGCAGCCCATTCTTCACGGAGTGCTGCACCGAGGAGAAGTATCAATGTCGGTCGGTGAGGCCTGGCACGAAGCCGGCGTTCCAAAGCATTCCAAAGGTGTTCTGTAGCATTCAAGTCAGGACTCTGTGCAGACCAGTCCATTACAGGGATGTTATTGTCGTGTAACCACTCCGCCACAGGCCGTGCATTATAAACAGGTGCTCGATCGTGTTGAAAAATGCAATCGCCATCCCGGATTTGCTCTTCAACAGTGGAAAGCAAGAAGGTGCTGAAAACATCAATGTAGGCCTGGGTGTAAGCCCCCTCCATGAAAAATACGACCACACCATAACACCACCGCCTCCGAATTTTACTGTTGGCACTACAAACTCTGGCAGAGGACGTTCACCGGCCATTCGCCATATCCACTCCCTGCCAGCCGATCGCCGCATTATGTACGGTGATTCGTCACTCCACACAACGTTTTTTCGCTGTTCAATCGACCACTGTTTACACTCCTTACACCAAGCGAGGCTTCGTTTGGCATTTACTGGCGTGATGTGTGGATTATGAGCAGCCGCTCGACCATGAAATCCAAGATTTCTCACCTTCCGCCTAACTGTCATAGTACTTGCAGTGGATCCTGACGCGGTTTGGAATTCCTGTGTGATGGTCTGGATAGATGTCTGCCTATCACACATTACGATCCTCTTCAACGTGTCGGCGGCCTCTGTCAGTCAACAGACGAGGTCGGCCTGTACGCTTTTGTGCTGTACGTGTCCCTTCACGTTTCCACTTCACTATCACATCGGAAACAGTGGACCTAGGGATGTTTAGGAGTGTGGAAATCTCGTCTACAGACGTATGACACAATTGACACCCAATCACCTGGCCGGCCGAAGTGGCCGGGCGGTTAAAGGCGCTGCAGTCTGGAACCGCAAGACCGCTACGGTCGCAGGTTCGAATCCTGCCTCGGGCATGGATGTTTGTGATGTCCTTAGGTTAGTTAGGTTTAACTAGTTCTAAGTTCTAGGGGACTAATGACCTCAGCAGTTGAGTCCCATAGTGCTCAGAGCCATTTGAACCATTTGAACCCAATCACCTGACCACGTTCGAAGTCCATGAATTACGCGGTGCGCCCCATTCTGCTCTCTTACGATGTGTAATGACTACTGAGGTCGCTAATATGGAGTACCTAGCATTAGGTGGCAGAACAATGCACCTAATATGAAAAACGTATGTTTCTCGGGGTGTCCCGATACTTTTGATCACATGGTGTACCTTCTCTGGAGGCAAACTGGCCCACAACTGCTGTAACTGGTCGCTGTCACTGGTGTGGTGTTGACATCCAAGCTGATCCCACACATGTTCTACCCAGTGCACATCTGGGAATTTTTCTGGCCTTGGGAGTACCTCAGTATCATCCACGCACTTCATATGGACACAAACCATGTGTGGACGAACGTTGCCCTGTTGAAAAATGGCGCGAATCTGTTGCATGACGGATAATACACACTAAAAGAGAAGAAAACGATGCACCACGAAGTAATTATCCTAATGAGACGGAAATGCGTTGGTGTGATGTACATGTACAGACCATTACGTACTGGCCATTATGCAAGCAGTTATTTGGTTTGCAATTGATTGATAGAGTTGTAGGATGTTTCATGAGGGATATCGTGATAAATACTCCCCAACTCACGAGTTAGATAGTCAAAATCCCGAGATGGTTGAAGGACCCTGCCTATAATGCTTCAAACGTTCTCAGTTGTCGATTGGAGAGAAGTTCGGCTACTTTTCTGCCCAAGGTAGGGTATTTCAGGCACGAAGACAAGCACAAGAAGTTTTAACTTATGCGGCTGTGCATTATTTTGCTGAAATGTTGGCCCAGGATGGTTTGCCATGAACGGAAAGAAAAAGGGGCGTAGATAATCCATGCAGATAAAGATGAAGTAATTTCCACATTTTAGATCGCTGAAGAAGTTTCTGATTGAACAGTGATACATGTGCAGGGACGTCCTTATCCCTGGCTTTAGCCAGCTTTCAGAGCGTATACCGATTTGAGCATCAGTGCTTTTTATTAGCGCCTGGAGCTCTGGTACCTTGCCAACGCAGCTACAACAATTTATACCTGTTAAACCGATGGTTCCTGTATCTACGTTCCTCCTGTGTTCAGCCTGCACGCTGCACGGTCATCGGCCATATGGCAGGCAACAGTCAGGTTGGCATCCCACAGTTGTCTGGAGCGTGACGGTTTTCGGATTTAACTCACACTGAATGGAGTAGAACTGTCTTCTGTGAAGAGTTCCACTTCAAATTGAGACCTGAAGACCAGTGAAGAAGTGTCTAGAGACCAGACAGTGATGAGGTACCAACCCGACTGTCGCCCGCTGTGTGGCCTGACAGCCAAGAGTGATGATCTGGGGTGCCATTTATCTTCGTAGCACGACCCCTTCGGTTGTCATACGCGCTACCCTCACAGCACAGCAGTACGTCGTTTCGTTGCTCTTCATAGCAAGTCAAGTTTCAGCAAGATAACGCCCACGCGCACACGGCGAGAGTCTCTACTACTTTTCTCCGTGCTTGCCAGACCTTACATTGGTCAACAAAATCGTCGGATCTCTGCTCAACTGAGAAAGTTTGGACAGAATTTGGACAAAATTTGGACAGAATTTCGCACGACATCCCTTTGAAGAACATCCAAGAACTCCGACAATCAGTGTCAAGCCGAATAACTACTTGCCTAAGGGCCACAGGTGGACCAAGGCTAGTTCAGTTTGTGAAGTTCTTGCTGTTGAATGTATCATCCAACTTTTCGAAATTGCAGTTACTTGTTTGTCTGTACATGTGCATCACATCTACCGTTTCCAGCCCCATATGGTAGTTACTTGGTGGTACGGCTTTTTTTTTTTTTTCGTGTATATGAAGCCGAAGGATATCCGTGAAGTACCGTTGCACCGTCGGGGTTCTTTCAGTCACAACAGGACGTTACCCCAGGTGATTCCGAATGGTTCCCCACATCATGACGGCAGCAGTAACAGTGCTGTGCCTCTCCAAACCAAAGACTGGAAAATTACAATCTCTCCCGAGGTCGCTGCCTTACTTGCTGACGGTGGTCATCTGTGCTCAACCAAACTCCATCGTTGAACATAATGCGCTTCCCTTTATTAGCAGTCCATGCTCCCCAGCCACGGCACGACTGCATACGTAGCCGTTTGTATTGTAGTATTAACAGCAACCGACACAGGGACGGTATTTCCCCAAGACGGCTACCGTTTGACTTCGAGCCATGGTGCAGCATGACACATGACATGACACTATTTGTTCTCGGATGGGAGTGGCAGATGTGACAGGGCTGCGATGCCGTTGGAGTACAGTACACCGATCGTCGCTTGTGGTGGTGAGACGCAGTCAACCCGAATGTTCACGACAAGTTATGTCTACCCTCGCCTTCCCATGCAGACCGAGATCGGGCACTTGTCACATCCACATGCCCCACAAGTCTGGATATTGTCCAATTCAACGAGCCTGCCAAATCACTAATGAGATTCGCTTCAAACTCGGTTTTGCTGATAACGCTGCCTCACACGAGTGCGCGGCATCTCCATGTCGTTGACTGTGATCCATCAGCATATGACTGTATTCACGGCTCTTATATACCCTGCCAGGCGTGGACTAGGGTGGGCACTGTACCTGTCAGAGAGAGTTGTTACTGTAATCATTTACAAGATATGTACGTCTACAAAGTTACATTGACATCCAACCATGAATTATGAGTGCCCCACGTTTTTCTTTTGTTTCTTTCTTTTCTTCAGTGTGTTCATTGTCCCATTATTCTCAGATCAGTTTAACACACTTACATCGTATGCTACATTGTCATGGCTTAATTTTAAATGTCGATGAAATATAACTCATTTAGATTTTAATGTTTTTGCGATATAGACAAAAGCTTCAAGATCCTATTTTACAGCACCGAGATGAGAAAAATCATGGGATAGCAGTATGCACATATACAGGTGGCGGTAATATCGCGTACACGGGGTATATAAGAGCAGTGAATTGCCGGAGCTGTTATTTGTACTCAGGTGATTCGTGTGAAATTGTTTCCCACGTGATTATGGGCGCACGACGGCAATTAACAGACTTCGAAAGCGGAATGGTACTTGGATCTAGACGTATGGGGCATTCCATTTCGCAAATAGTTAGGGAATACAATATTCCGAGATCTACAGCATCAAGAGTGGACCAAGAATACCAGATTTCAGGCATTACCTCTCGCCCTATATAACGCACTGGTCAAGGGCCTTCACTTGATTTCCGATAGCAGTGGCGTTTGCGTAGAGTTGTCATTGCTAACAGACAAGCAACACTGCGTGAAATAACCGCAGAAATCAACGTGGGACTTACCTGTTAGGACAACGCGCCTAAATTTGGCGTTAATGAGCTATTGGAGTGGACGACCGACGCTAGTGCCTTTGCTAACAGCAGGACATCGCCTGCAGTTGGTAACGCCTGATGGCAGCGTTCGAGTGTGGCGCAGACCCCAGGAAGCCATGGGCCCAAATCGTCAACAAAGCACTGTGCGAGCCGGCAATGGTTTCATACCGGTGTGGGGTGGACTGGCTCCTCTGGTACAACTGAACCGACCATTGACTGGAGTAGGCCATTTGCAGCCATTCATTGACTTCATGTTCCGAGCAACGATGGAATTTTTATGGATGACAGTGTACGCTGTCACTGGACCACAATTGTTCGGCTATAGAGGAACACAACATTTCTGCAGAGGACGCCCAAGGACTTGTCGAGACCATGCAAATTCGAGTTGCTGCACTATGCCGGGCAATAGGAGGTACGAGACGATATGGATAGGTATCCCGTGACTTTTGTCACTTCAGTGTATTGATATTTTAAAATTTTTTGGAATTTAGGACGGAAAGACCCAATAGATGTTAGAAATACACCGTGTTTCCAAAAGGGCTTTACAACTTTAAAAAGAAACCCGGAAAGCGCTCACGCAGTGGCGCGAGAATCGCCCGAGGCCGTATGACGTGTACGAGGTGTGAGGCCTGGGAGGTGCTGAACATTCGACAAACAATTCTTTGTGTCTATTTTTTAACAAAGTCTAATACGATACTAGGTGGGCAATATAAAAAATGGGCAGTTAGTTAAAACCATAAGAATAATAAATGTGGTGGTTCTGAATGCGTAAGGACCAGAGTAGGCATAAAAATATATTGGACAGAACCTACTAACAAGTAAGCTATAGGGATAAGGTTATCTGTTTTAGTAATCAAAATTTTCTAAAAGACCCATGTGTCTCAGATAGGTCTGGGCATTGAGGAGCGAGGAGATATCTTCAGAGCTCTGAAGATCTCATCCTCTTCCAAATCATTAATGGTGTTGCCCTTACTTTTCACGTGTAACACACATCTTCTTCTGGATACCGGTGATACGGTGACCCGTTTCCCGCAAATGCGCACCTTCGGCCGATTTTGACCCTGGGTCGCTGATGTGCTCCTTAAAGCGTAGCCATTTTTCTAGAAGGCCAGCTTCAATGGCTAATCAGAAAAGTGGCTGCTCAGGGAAAGAGGTAAAGAGAATTTTGCGACCAAGGAACAGAAAACCGAAGGACAAGGATCAACCACAACGCCGGAAAAATACAGTTTCTCTCCCTTTTATTAAAAAAAGTAACGGATCAGGTCGGTAAGATTTTACAGAAACATGACATCAGACCGGTCTTTAGACTAACAAAGACAATAAGCCAATTACTCCGATCTGTGAAGGATAAACGCCCTCCTGTGTCGACATGTGGTGTATACAGAATCCGTGTGCATGTGGTAAAGTTTGTATTGGAACTACCAAGAGGAGCGTAAATACACGGCTAAAAGAGCAGAAAAGTCTTTGCCGACCAGGAAAAATAGAGAAATCAGCTGTAGCAGAAGCATGCTCTTCTGTCACGAAACCACGAAGTGAAGTTTTCAGAAACAGAATTTTTATCTACAACGTCAAATTATTATCCACGACTATGTAGAGAAGCCACTGAAATATATAGCTATCACGATGATTTTAAAATAAAAGAGGAGGCAATGAAACTTAGCCAGACAATTTTATACACTCCTGGAAATTGAAATAAGAACACCGTGAATTCATTGTCCCAGGAAGGGGAAACTTTATTGACACATTCCTGGGGTCAGATACATCACATGATCACACCGACAGAACCACAGGCACATAGACACAGGCAACAGAGCATGCACAATGTCGGCACTAGTACAGTGTATATCCACCTTTCGCAGCAATGCAGGCTGCTATTCTCCCATGGAGACGATCGTAGAGATGCTGGATGTAGTCCTGTGGAACGGCTTGCCATGCCATTTCCACCTGACGTCTCAGTTGGACCAGCGTTCGTGCTGGACGTGCAGACCGCGTGAGACGACGCTTCATCCAGTCCCAAACATGCTCAATGGGGGACAGATCCGGAGATCTTGCTGGCCAGGGTAATTGACTTACACCTTCTAGAGCACGTTGGGTGGCACGGGATACATGCGGACGTGCATTGTCCTGTTGGAACAGCAAGTTCCCTTGCCGGTCTAGGAATGGTAGAACGATGGGTTCGATGACGGTTTGGATGTACCGTGCACTATTCAGTGTCCCCTCGACGATCACCAGTGGTGTACGGCCAGTGTAGGAAATCGCTCCCCACACCATGATGCCGGGTGTTGGCCCTGTGTGCCTCGGTCGTATGCAGTCCTGATTGTGGCGCTCACCTGCACGGCGTCAAACACGCATACGACCATCATTGGTACCAAGGCAGAAGCGACTCTCATCGCTGAAGACGACACGTCTCCATTCGTCCCTCCATTCACGCCTGTCGCGACACCACTGGAGGCGGGCTGCACGATGTTGGGGCGTGAGCGGAAGACGGCCTAACGGTGTGCGGGACCGTAGCCCAGGAGCAACAGTGTCCCTACCCCAGGAGCAACAGTGTCCCTAATTTGCTGGGAAGTGGCGGTGCGGTCCGCTACGGCACTGCGTAGGATCCTACGGTCTTGGCGTGCATCCGTGCGTCGCTGCGGTCCGGTCCCAGGTCGACGGGCACGTGCACCTTCCGCCGACCACTGGCGACAACATCGATGTACTGTGGAGACCTCACGCCCCACGTGTTGAGCAATTCGGCGGTACGTCCACCCGGCCTCCCGCATGCCCACTATATGCCCTCGCTCAAAGTCCGTCAACTGCACGTACGGTTCACGTCCACGCTGTCGTGGCATGCTACCAGTGTTAAAGACTGCGATGGAGCTCCGTATGCCACGGCAAACTGGCTGACACTGACGGCGGCGGTGCACAAATGCTGCGCAGCTAGCGCCATTCGACGGCCAACACCGCGGTTCCTGGTGTGTCCGCTGTGCCGTGCGTGTGATCATTGCTTGTACAGCCCTCTCGCAGTGTCCGGAGCAAGTATGGTGGGTCTGACACACCGGTGTCAATGTGTTCTTTTTTCCATTTCCAGGAGTGTATTTGACAAGACTACAATCGATACTTAAGTTTTATCTTTGACAAGGATTATCTCTTCTCATAACGTGTTATTTCGACCACGCCCCCTTTCCTACAGTATATATGTCGCTCTCGGACGTCCGACCAGTCAGTCTGGAGGACTCAGCGGAGGAGCGCCTCTGAAGATGTCCAGCGCAGTTCTGGACGAGACGTCAGGAACAGAAGAGTTTCTTGGAGCACGACCTCACATCTCGAAAGGTTTACTAGCAGTTATATCACTCGGTCGTGAAAGCCTTCATTTTATTCCAGGGGGTGTTTTCCAACAGGATAACGCCCACCCACTTACCGCTGTTGTATCACAATATGCTCTACAGAGTGTGGACATGTTACGTTGGCCAGCTTAACCACCAGTTCGGTCTCCAATCGAGCGCTTATGGGATATCATCAGACGACAACTCCAGAATCATCCGCAAACAGGATTAACTGTCCCTCTATTGACCGACCATGTGCAATAGGCGCGGAAATCCATCCCATAACCTGACATCCGGAACCTGCACAACACGATGGATGGACGTTTGCAAGCTTTCATTCAACATTCTCACGATTACACTGGTTATTAATGTACCACCATATCACATTTGCAGCGGCTTATCTCGCGCTTACATTTATGTGTGGTCTTGCAATGTTAATCACTTAATTCTGTTACCCAGAGAAATATATTCCAGAAATTTCATTAGCCCACATTAGCTATTCTTTGGTGTCACTATTTTTCCGGTCAATGTGTGTTTGATCTCAGTGCCGCCTGCAGAGAGATCCACTACCTTGTTTACCAACAGCGTAGCTGGCTAGTGCTTTTCTCCACTCACCGTATCAAAGCGACGGCTCGGCGGTACCAGGTAAGTCCTACACGAGAAAGCAGCAGCTATATATACGAGTATAAAGCGACCCCGTGCCGTGTAGTTGCTGACCCCTTATCTTAACAGGCGCGTGAGCTTCAGGATCATGGTAAACACGCCAGGACCACTCGGAAACACGGGTTGCGTAAAGACGGCGTCTGCCCGCCCCCACATCATCCCAACAAGAGCCATTGTTCCGCGGGAAGCAGTGGAAACTTACAGGTCCGACCTAACACGAGACTCGGTGCTACCATGAAACTTGAGTAGCAGAGGAATTTTTCTGTTTGAATGAAGAGACAGGGCGGAGCGTCCACGTCTATTTTGAGTTCTCAGACTTTTATCTTCATGTGTGCAGCACAAAATTTAGCTAATTCCTCTGTAACTACCGTGCATTTCTTTATTATTTTTTACTGACGTCTAAAAAGATCTCTTTTTTTAGAACACGCCAGTAAACCCACGATTCCATAAATGATCGAACTACCATGTGTAAAACAACTTCAGATTTATGATTACTTGACATATGAGTTAATATACTAATTATTTCACGTTATGACTGAGCGCGAGAGGGTTTAGAAAAGATTCAAAACTACGTTCAAATTTTGTTGCAAGTCGCCAAGTGCTCTCTTTACCAAACACTGCATGGACATTAGTCTGAGAAATTTGCACTTCGTAGTAGGCAAAAGCTAGTTTTTCAAGCATCTCACTGTTTATGACGTTATTAATCCTTTGGTTTGATGCGGCCCGCCACGAATTTCTCTCCTGTGCCAACCTCTTCCTCTCAGAACAGCTAGATGTATTCCAACCTCTGTCTCCCCCTACAGATTCTTCCTCCTACAGCTTCTAGTACCATTGAAGTTTTTTCCTAATGCCCTTCCTTCTATATTGGACAGACTGGGAGAAACTTTGAGATTCGATTCCAAGAACATTTAGATGTCATACGTCTGAACAATCCTTCAAAATCTGTATTTGCAATGCACACAACTCTCAGTAAACATGGAGTAAAAAACATTGAAGACCACATCCAAATATTGCATCACGTTGAGAAAGGTAGCCTCATGAATCTGCTTGAAGAAATAGAAATATATACACATAAAAACAAACCACCACATCATATTCTCAATGAACAGACAGAGATAGCCAATGCAACCTTTCTACAAAACATCACTCACTTATTATCACGTTTAAAACATAAATAAACACTACTCCTTTTAACAACAACATGCAATCAATAATCCAAATAAAGTATTACATCATAATATGGCTGCCTGCTCAGTCACACATTACTGCAACTGTAAAACTGATTTAAAAATAAAAGTGGTGTGCAATACTACATTAATATAATTACTACTGTTGTATTATTCATGTATCTCCTGTATACGTTGTCACCTGTTTATTGCTCTGTATTTACACAATACCATATAAGTAACATTCATTCAACTGGCCATCACATTTCCCCAATTTATTTGTAATTAATGCTCACTGAATATGGTATTATTTGTAATATAAATACTTGTAATGCTACCTTGATTCCTTGGAAGGGAAAAAAACTGTACTGCTACGTTACTTGATGTTAATATAATTGTTACTGTCATATTATTCATTTTATCTCATCTCTATGTTGCTCCTTGTATATAGCACAGTATTTACATAATACCGTATAAGTAGCATTCACACAAGCTGGTTACTACATCTGTCAACTTCATCTGTAATATTATATGGTCAAAATGTAAGGTTTATCTTTGTGTTTCAATTTTCATTATGTTATGTTATTCTTTAAAAACAGTCATACAGCGAAATCAAAGCAATCTGTATAGTGTGACGTCTCTGAGAGAGAACGTCTCTGACAGTGTTGTATTTGTAAATCTGCAATCTTTGTGATAACTTCACATGTGGCAAATTCTTTTTGGTGTGTGTGTGTGTGTGTGTGTGTGTATGTGTGTGTGTGTGTGTGTGTGTGTGTGTGTGTGTGTGGTGCATTGCACAATATGGTGATGTACAAATTATATAAGTGCTGGATATATTTTGGAATAATCGAAAAATACAATCCTGCAACTTCGCAACAAAATCGCGAGGAATTTTCGACGTAAGTACCATAACCACTTAACCCCACACATTTATTTACTCTGTATTTCATCGTTTGGAGGTTAGTTATTTTCACATAGGGTGCTTCTAACACTGTTTTCTACCGTAGGGCACCAGCACACCAAAAATATTTCGTCACAGTGGAAGAATAAAAATCGAAAACTGATGATGATGTCAAGTGTATCTTGCAAATCACGTGAACAGCCGTCTGATGAGGAACTTGGCAGTTAGAAACCGGTTACGGCGCTATTTACCTAAATAAATAGCAGTGTTAATAGTGGCTGGTTGCTGTCTTCTTCTTTGTAAGAATTAACCTACATTAAGTTTTTCCCTGTTTTCTTCGCGCATTTCCTATCATCCTGTACCTTCTATCAGTGCTTTCCATAGGTTCCTCTCTTCACCGATTCTGCGGGGAACCTCCTCATTCCTTACGGTACCAATGCACCTAATTTTCAACATTCTTCTGTAGCGCCATATGTCAAACGGTTAGATTCCCTGCTGTTCCGGTTTTCTCAAAGTCCATGATCGACTATTACATGTCCTCAAAAGGTACGGTCTTAGAATTTCCTTCCTCAAATTAAGGCCTATGTTTGACGTCTTTCAGACAGGAATTTCCTCTTTCCCTGTGCTAATCCTGCTTTTTATATCCTCCTAGCTTCGTCCAACATGATTTATTTTTCTTCCAAGGTAGCAGAATTTCTTAACTTCGCCTACTTCATAATCACCAGATTTCACGTTAAGCTTTTCGATATTTTTTTGCTGCTTCTCTTTACTTCCTCTTTCATTGGTTTTGTCTCAATCCATATCCTGTACTCATTACACATATCCTTTAACTCTTCGCCACTTTCTCTGAGGATAGCAACTCGTATCAGCGGATATTACCGTTGGTATCCTTTTACACTGAGTTTTAATCCAAATCTTCAGTCAATGTTTTGTTTGCGCCATTGCTTCTTCAGAGCGTAGGTTGAACAGTTGCCCCGAAAGGCTCCCATCCCTGTCACACACCTTTTTCATTCCGAACTCTTGGTTCTTGGTCTATATTCGTCCTTGGTCTAAGTGTCGCGCCATGATATAATTTTGCAGATACAATCAGTGCTATACGCAGACATTGTCTCCAAGTGCGTTCCAAAGTGTGTGAAAAATAAATCGAAATTTCATGTCTGATGCTGCAGCTTTACTCCATGACCATCGAAAATGTAGTAAGCGGTAAACTTTTTTTCCTTTTGTCATTTGGTTGCGGGCGTGAGCGAAAGAAACGTTTCGTAAAGGCTTAAAATTATCTGTAAAGTTTGTTACAACTCACTAAGTGCTCTCACTCTGAAATACAGAGTGATTGCCTCGTCTTGGTATCTGCGCACTATAAACTGGATTGCCTCAAGACATTTGCACAGATTCTAACTGTAATACTTGTCTCACTGTGATAAACCCCGTAAAATAAGATTACATCTCTTAAACAGTAGCTTGTGACACAACTTTAAATATTTAAAATCGGTCAGTAATCATACAAAGAACGGAAAATCAAATTTTTTTTGCTCTCGGTAAGCATTAGATAGGCAACCCGCAAGCGCGTTTGTGCACCTTGAACCATACAGGATGCATGAGCCAGATTAGCCGTTCAATAGTACAGATGGTGTTTCAAAAAGATTCGTCTGATTTCACTGTAGAACATCTTCCACATGATAGAAAATTGGGGACATTTTATCTTCTGCATAGGTTTACAAAATTTTTCTTTTAAAAAGTATCACTCAATTTCACGAAGTATATCTTTTACCTGTATGGGCATGAAACGTTGGTACAATCAAACAATGGAAAATCCAGAATGGACTGTAAAAGGATAGTTGCTACTCACCATATAGCGGATAAGCTGAGTCGCAGATAGGCACAAGAAGACACAGAAAGTGAGCTTTCGGCCAACAAGGCCTTCGTTGGAAATAGACAACTCTGACACTGGCCTCAGCAGCCAGAGACTGTGGTCATGTGTGTGTGTGTGTGTGTGTGTGTGTATGTTGCTGTTTCCGAGGAAGGCCCCGTTGGCCGAAAGCTCACTTTCTGACAGTCTTCTCGTGTCTATCTTCTCGTGTCTATCTGCGACTCAGCTTCTCCATTATATGATGAAACCTTGGTAGAATATTTACAAACTAGGAGTTAATTTTTCATTTACTTTTCACAAATGTTCCCCCCATCGGACGCATGACAAACATCCAAACGATAGTCCAGCACCTTTCTGAACATGTCTGGATGTAGTGCGTACATCGCTATTGCCAGGCACTGTCGCGGTTCACCCAAGGTGGTCAAATGAATGAAGTCTTTCATAAACATCCGCAAAAAAAGGAAAATGAAAAACAAATCGTGTGATCAGACAGTAACACTTACGTAGAAATTGATACTGAATATTTGTAAAATGATGCAATATGTCACAAGACGTTAAGTGGGCAGAAGGACAGCGTGAGATTCTGATGACGTACAGAAGGGCGGCATGGCGTTTCCAACGTGGCATTTTGTTGACGTGTCATGGCTTCACCATCCACTTGGTTTGTTGTTGTTGTGATCTTCAGTCCTGAGACTGGTTTGATGCAGCTCTCCATGCTACTCTATCCTGTGCAAGCTTCTTCATCTCCCAGTACCTACTGCAGCCTACATCCTTCTGAATCTGCTTAGTGTATTCATCTCTTGGTCTCCCTCTACGATTTTTACCCTCCACGCTGCCCTCCAATATTAAATTGGTGATCCCTTGATGCCTCAGAACATGTCCTACCAACCGATCCCTTCTTCTAGTCAAGTTGTGCCACAAACTTCTCTTCTCCCGAATCCTATTCAATACCTCCTCATTAGTTATATGATCTACCCGTCTAATCTTCAGCATTCTTCTGTACCATCACATTTCGAAAGCTTCTATCCGTTTCATGTCCAAACTAGTTATCGTCCATGTTTCACTTCCATACATGGCTACGCTCCATACAAATACTTTCAGAAACGACTTCCTGACACTTAAATCTATACTCGATGTTAACAAATTTCTCTTCTTCAGAAACGCTTTCCTTGCCATTGCCAGTCTACATTTAATATCCTCTCTACTTCGACCATCATCAGTTATTTTGCTCCCCAAATAGCAAAACTCCTTTACTATTTTAAGTGTCTCATTTCCTAATCTAATTCCCTCAGCATCACCCGACTACATTCCATTATCCTCGTTTTGCTGTTATTGATATTCATCTTATACCCTCCTTTCAAGACACTGTCCATTCCATTCAACTGCTCTTCCATGTCCTTTGCTGTCTCTGACAGAATTACAATGTCATCGGTGAACCTCAAAGTTTTTATTTCTTCTCCATGTATTTTAATACCTACTCCGAATTTCTCTTTCTTTTACTGCTTGCTCAATATACAGGTTGAACAACATCGGGGAGAGGCTACAACCCTGTCTCACTCCCTTCCCAACGACTGCTTTCCTTTCATGTCCCTCGACTCTTATAACTGCCACCTGGTTTCTGTACAAATTGTAAATAGTCATAGGGTCCGTATTGCCTCACGTGTTCCAACATTTCTACGTAATCCAAACTGATCTTCCCCGAGGTCGGCTTCTACCAGTTCTTCCATTCGTCTGTAAAGAATTCGCGTTAGTATTTTGCATCCGTGGCTTATTAAACTGATTGTTTGGTAATTTTCACATCTGTCAGCACCTGCTTTCCCTGGGATCGGAATTATTATATTCTTCTTGAAGTCTAAGGGTATTTCACCT
Source organism: Schistocerca nitens (assembly GCF_023898315.1). Lineage (NCBI taxonomy): Eukaryota > Metazoa > Arthropoda > Insecta > Orthoptera > Acrididae > Schistocerca > Schistocerca nitens. Next base: position 111,325,340 of record NC_064623.1, read on the forward strand.
GTCTCATACATCTTGCTCACCAGATAGTAGAGTTTTGTCAGGACTGGCTCTCCGAAGGCCGCCAGTAGTTCTAATGGAATGTTGTCTTTGGTAACAGTGTCCTTTCTTGCTATCGGCTACACAAGGCTCTACCATACATGGTACTACAGAATTTGATTTGCGGCGATTGGTTAAAAAACTCCAGTCACAAGCTCTCACGTATGGCCAGGAGTATTGGGTGGTGACAGCAAGCTGGAGGGTCGCGTCGGTTATAGCTCTGACCGATTGTTACGAAATATTGTTTTCAGAAAGATTCACGTGTGGACGAGATATGAGTGCAGTTATGTCGTGAGATAGCATTAATTGGTTCAAATGGCTCTGAGCACTATGCGACTTAACTGCTGAGGTCATCAGTCGCCTAGAACTTAGAACTAATTAAACCTAACTAACCTAAGGACATCACACACATCCATGCCCGAGGCAGGAGTCGAACCTGCGACCGTAGCGGTCGCTCGGCTTCAGACTGTAGCGCCCAGAACCGCACGGCCACTCCGGCCGTCTAGCATTAATTGTTCCATAGAAGAAGTTAGGGGACTCTGGCAGCAGTCAATAGTCTCGCAAATCATATTACTGTTCAGAAGTTGTGATCCGGGCCAATACACACATCAAAAAGAGTTTTGCATCACATTGGTTCCGAGAGTTCCGGAACCAGTACAGAAAATTGTAATAGAGATCAACATAAAGATCATTTCCGCCCTTTTTATTGCTCATGAAAACCACACATTGCATGTTGTACCACTATACAGCGAGACCTTTACAGGTGGTGATCCAGATTTCTGTACACAACGGTACCTCTAACACTCAGTATCACGTCCTCTTGCATTGATGCATGCCTGTATTCGTCGTGGCATACTGTCCACAAGTTCATCAAGGCACTGTTGGTCCAAATTGTCCCACTCCTCAACGGCGATTCGGCGTAGATCCCTCATAGTGGTTGGTGGGTCACGTCGTCCATAAACAGCCCTTTAAGATTTATGCCAGGCATGTTCGATACGGTTCTTGTCTGGAGAACATGCTGGCCACTCTAGTCGAGCGATGTCGTTATCCTGAAGGAACTCATTTATAAGATGTGCACGATAGGGGCGCGAATTGTCGTCCATGAAGACGAATGCCTCGCTAATATGCTGTCGATATGGTTGCACTATCGGTCAGAGGATGGCATTCACGTATCGTCCAGCGGTTACGGCGCCTTCCATGACCACCAGCGGCGTACATCGGCCACACATAATGACACCCCAAAACAGCAGGGAACCTCCACATTGCTACTCTCGCTGGACAATGTGTCTAAGGCATTCAGCCTGACCGGGATGCCCCCAAACACCTCTCCAACGGTTGTCTGGTTGAAGTCATATGCGACACTCATCGGTGAAGAGAACGTGGTGCCAATCCTGAGTGGTCCATTCGGCATGTCGTTGGGCCCATCTGTATCGCGCTGCATGGTGTCGTGGTTGCAAACATGGACCTCGTCATGAACGTCGAGAGTGAACTTCGCATCATGAAGCCTATTGCGCACAGTTTGAGTCGCAACACGACGTCCTGTGACTGCGCGGAAAGCATTATTCAACATGGTGGCGTTGCTGTCATGGTTCCTCCGAGCCATAATCCGTAAGTAGCGGTCATCCACTGCAGTAGTAGCCCTTGGACGGTCTGAGCGAGGCATGTCATCGACAGTTCCTGTCTCTCTGTATCTCCTCCATGTCCGAACAACATCGCTTTGGTTCACTCCGAGACGCCTGGACACCTCCCTTGTTGAGAGCCCTTCCTGCTACAAAGTATCAATGCGGAGCGATCGAACCGCAGTATTGACCGTCTGGGCATGGTTGAAGTACACACAACACGAGCCGTGTTCTACCTTCCTGGAACTGATCGGCAATCGGACCCCTTCCATCTAATAGGCGCTGCTCATGCATGATTTTTACATCTTTGGGCGAGTTTAGTGACATCTCTGAACAGTCAAAGGGACTGTGTCTGTGATACAATATCCACAGTCAACGTCTTCAGTTCTGGGAACCGGGGTGATGCAAAACTTTTTTTGATGTGTGTAATTTGACTCAAATGTGGCTTAATATGAGTGCTGTCACATAAATGAACAATTGTTAGTAGCAAACAGTTTCAATATCATCAATATTTATGAGTGTACTCTACAGATCATTATAAAAGCCATGTTGTGCACTACATCGCATGTAACGTTGAATGTGTTTTGTTGAGGATTACAGCACTTAATAGGGGGTATACCTTGAAACAATATTTTTTGTGCTCTTTACTGAGAAGTGTTTAATCTTTCAGACCCGAAATTTTTCTGGAGGAAGAAAAATTTTTATTTATGTGGTAGTGGTCTTAGGTGATTTTTTAATGATTTTAGGAGCAAGATTTTTACAAAAATATGTACCCGTTTCCAAAACTTACTTTGTTCACTTGGCTTCAATTTAAGGACTAAAATAACTAATTATGAAATATTCTCTATTGTAATAACAATTAGTAAAATGATCATTCAATAATTTCCATGTAAAATAATAACAACAATATTCAATTATACACTGGAATATAGCGAACCATGTATTCTGGTGGTCACAAGTTGCTGCGCGCTGCTACATTGACTTGCTGATATTTTTATATTGATGCCCAACAGTTAGCAGCATTTGCGCGTGATGAAAAGGTTGAACATTTACAAGTGTGTAGCTCCGGTTCGCTTAGGGAACAAGTAGTTTTGTTGCAGCTAACAGACTGTAAAAGTTAATGTACACAATTGTAGCCAGAGGGTCTGAAAGGGTTAAGGTTTTTTCTACGGTTCTCGTCGTTACAGTGCCATTCTAAACAGTGCTAAGTGGTTTAAGAAAATTGCGGCAAACTTGAATCTGGATGGCCGTATGAGAATTTGAACTACCGTCTCCCAACGCAAATCCAGTGTTTTGTCACTGCACCACATCGCGCGTTCGTGTCTGTACGAGCCACGAGCCTCTAACTGCCCCATACCCCGTGGGTAAACCTCTGGTGTCCGCAGCTCGTGGTCGTACGGTAGCGGTCTCGCTTCCCACGCCCGGGTTCTCGGTTTAGATTCCCGGCAGGGTCAGGGATTTTCTCTGCCTCGTGATGACTGGGTGTTGTGTGATGTCCTTAGGTTAGTTAGGTTTAAGTATTTCTAAGTTCTAGGGGACTGATGACCATAGATGTTAAGTCCCATAGTGCTCAGAGCCAAACCTCTGGTGGCATTATTACGAAACCATAAGTAAAATTCTGAGCCATGTCTGGGGGTGTATTCACATAACCTAATGGTCGAGGAGACTGCTCACAGACAAGCAGGAAATACTGGTTTGATTCCAGATATGACACAAACTTCCTTTTCTTTGTGTCGTCAGTCTTCTGACTGGTTTGATACGGCCAAGAATTCCTCTCCTGTGCCAACCTCTTCATCTCAGAGTAGCACTTGCTGTCTACGTCGTCAATTATTTGCCAGATGTATTCCAATCTGTCTTCTTCTACAGTTTTTGCCATGTACAGCTCTCTCGAGTAGCAAGGAAGTAATACCCTGATGTCTTAATAGATGTCCCATCATTCTGTCGCTTCTCCTTGTCAGTGTTTACCACATATTCCTTTCCTCTCCGATTCTGCGCAGAACCTCCTCATTCCTTACCTTGTCAGTGCATATACTTTTCAACATTCGTCTGCAGAACCACATCTCAAATGCTTCGGATTCCTCACAGTTCATGTTTCACTACCATGCAATGCTGTGCTCCAAAAGTGCATTCTCAGAAATGTCTTCCTCAAATGAAGGCCTGTGTTTGATACTAGTAGACTTCTCTCGGCCAGGAATGCCCGTTTTGCCAGTGCTAGTCTGCTTTTGATGTTCTCCTTCCTGCGTTCGTCACTGGTGACTTTGCTGCCTAGGTAAAAGAATTCATTAACTTCATCTATTAAGTTTCTCGCTGTTCTCATTCCTGCTACTTTTCTTTACTTCCGCCTTTCTTCGATTTACTGCCAATCCATATTCTGTACTCATTAGATTGTTCATACCATTCAGAAGATCATGTAATTCTTCTTCACTTTCACTCATGATACCAACGTCACAAGCGAATCGTATCATTGATATATTCCCACCTTGAATTTTAATTCCACTACTGAACCTTTCTCTTATTTCCATCGCCTCTTCGATAAACAGATTGAATAATAGGAGCGGAAGGCTACATTCCTGTCTTACGCCCTTTTTAATCCAAGCACTGCGTTCTTGGTCGTCCACTCTTTACTCCTTCTTGGCTCTTGTACATATTTTACATTACCCGTCTCTCCATATTGCTTACCCCTATCTTTCTGAGAATTTCGAACATCTTGCACCATTTTACACGCCTTTTCCACGTCGACAAATCCTGTGAACGTGTCTTGATTTTCCTTTAGTCTTGCTTCCATTATCAACCGCAACATTAGAATTGCCTCGCTCGTGCATTTACCCTTCCTAAAGCCAAACTGATCGTCATCTAGCACATTCTCAATTTTCTTTTCCATTCTTCTGTATTACATTCTTGTAATCAACTTGGATGCATGAGCTGTTAAGCTGATTGTGCGATAATTCTCGCACTTGTCAGCTTTTGCAGTTCTTGGAATTTGTGGACATGATGTTTTTCCGAAAGTCAGATGGTATATCGGCAGACTCATACGTTCTACACACCAACGTGAACAGTCGTTTTGTTGCCACATCGCCCAATGATTTTAGAAATTGTGATGGATTATCTATTCCTTCTGCTTTATTTAGTCTTAACTCCTCCCAAGCTCTTTTAAATTCTGATTCTAATACTAGATACCCTGTCCCTTCTAAAAGCTCTCTTAAATTCTCTCCTAAATCGATTCCTATTTCTTCTTCTATCACATCAGACAAATGTTCCCCCTAATAGACGCCTTTGAAGTACTCTTTCCACTAATCCGCTGTCTTCTCAGCATTTAACAGTAGAATTCCCGTTGCACTTTCTGTGTTACCACCCTTGCTTTTAATTTCACCAAATGTTGTTTTGACTTTCCTCTATATTGATTCCGTCCTTCCGACAATCATTTTTTCTTCTTCACATATCTCATGCAGCCATTTCGTCTTAGCTTCCCTGCATCTCCTGTTTATTTCATTCATCAGCGACTTGTAGTCCTGTATTCCTGAATTTCCCTGAACGTTCTTGTACTTCTTTCTTTCATCGATCAACTGAGGTGTTTCTATTACTATCTACATATTTATTACAATACATCTACGTCTATACTCTGAAAAACCACTGTGTAGTGCCTGGCAAGAGGAAGTATCAGTTGTAGCTCACAGGGCTTCTTCTCGTCCCGTTAACGTAAGGAGAGCGGGAAAAACGGCTGCGGACATGCAAGAACAGCGCGGCAAAAATTGTCACGGGCAAGAGACATCACGCGAATACCGTGTAATACCACCTCAGTAAAGAGATGCAGAGGGGCCGCAAGTTTCTTCGGGTATCTCATATCCATATGAAGCCACCCATTGATGACTGGACCCCAGAGAGCTACCAAACTGCGAGGATGTTGCTTACTCCGTTTCACCCACCGTTCCGAAGTTCAAACATATTCTACGGAATTAAAATCGAGTGATTTACAGGGGCAGCCCAGCCCAGGAACGCATGCTGCCGCCCTAAGAACACAGCCGTTGTCGTCTTTTGTCTTGTCCGTGCTGTCCACGCCATACTCATCATACGCTGTCAGAAGAAAGGACAACACTTGGTAATTGAGAATTATGAAATATAAATCCTGTTTCACGAACGTGGTAGCCTGAATGCGTGGACACAAGTCTTTGTGCGAAAAAAAAAGACTCCTAAAACATAAGAGAGTGGTATGTGATCTGAATTGCACCTTCCACAGACTTTGGGTTAAACGCCTTCCATCGTTTGAGAGGAGGCAAAACTGCGACTCGTCGATCCTTACTACCCGCCCTATAGCTAAACGCAGTCGAATTTTTGTGCTATGTTTATCTTCGTATAGACTGAAACTTCGTGGCAGATTAAAACAGGGGTTCGACGTTGGAACTACCTTTCAGCGGCAAATGCTATTACCAACTGCGCCATCTAGGCGCAACTCACGATCCGCCCTCGCTGCTATGGAACGTAGCAAACAGTAGCGATCCGGTCCACGCTTTTAATCTCCCAGGAAGTTTGAAAACATTGTACACTCTCCTACAGTGCAGAAGAGTAATTCTGTTAATCTTTAATTGAAGAGCAGAAAACCATTTCTCAGTTATTTGGGAATGCTTCTGTATGTCTTCCAAATTGTTGGCCATTTGGTTCGTTAAATATATGAAGAGTAGAAGAAGAAAACTTTCTAAGTACCAAACTGATATCACTCAAAAAAAAAAAAAAATGGAAAAAATTAGAAAATAAATATTTTATTACCAATGTTCTACGTGCCACACCAGGAAACTGGTTCTAGGTTCCAATAAAAAATTATGTTTTACATTCGGTGCTGTTTATATTAGTAATTGGCTGTTTTTCCCTAAAATTAATGTAGACAGCAACAGATGAAATACAAACGTTAACAGTCTCCTGAAGGTGAACCCGTTGATTCGAAACCGTAACGGCGCTTTTTGTGCAAGTAATTAGCGGTATTAACAGTAGCTGGTTGCTGTTTGTTTCTTTGCAAAAATCAATTTATACTTTATACGCAGCCACGGAAATGTCAGTTTTCGACAAAATAGCAGGAAGAAAGTTTTTGTTAGAAACGTCATTAATACTAAGCCGCTATATTTTATTTGCGATGATATAAGTACATAAACACAGCACTAGGCTTTTTAAGTATTAGAACTGCGGTCAACAAAAAGTGCTTTTCATAACTCTTTGGAACTCCAGAGGGAAGAACAGCCTGGCACAAGGACCATGCGACATTTTGTCACGAAATCTGGCAGAAAATCAAAAGAGGCTAGTGGTATGTAAAGCATGCTAGCGGCAAGACACAAACAGTGTCTTCTCTGGGCGATAGCAGTGAAATACTACCGATGACAGTGCTGCTAAAGCAGAGTTACTAAACGCAGCATTCCTAAATTCCTTCACCAAAGAGGGCGTAGTAAATATTCCAGAATTCAAATTAAGAACAACTGCCGATATGAGTAACCTAGCAGTATCCTCGGAGTACTGAAGCAACTTAAATCACTTAATAAAAGCAAATCTTGCTGTACAGACTGTACCACCATTAGGTTCCTTTCAGAGTATGCTGATGCAATAGCTCCATACTTAATAGTCATATACAACCGCTCGCTCGACTAAAGATCCGTACCCAAAGAATGGAAAGTTGCACAGGTCAACAAGTATTCAAGAAAGGTAGTAGGAGTAATTCATTAAATTACAGGTCCATATAATTAACGTTGATATGTAGCAGGATTTTGGTACATATATTGTGTTAGAACATAATGAATTACCTCGAGGAGAACGGTCTATTGACACACAATCAACACGGATTTAGAAAATACCGGTGTTGTGAAATACAACTAGCTCTTTACTCACATGAAGTGCTGAGTGCTAATGACAAGGAATTTCAAATTGATCCCGTATTTCTAGATTCCCAGAATGCTTTTGACATTGCACCACACATGGCGGCTTGTAGTGAAACTGCGTGCTTATGGAATTTCGTCTCAGTTATGTGCTTGGTTCGTGATTTCAGAGAGGCCACAATTCGTATTAATTGTAGGAAAGACATCGACTAAAACAGAAGTAATTTTTGGAGTACCCCAAGGTAGTGTTTTAGGCCCTCTGCTGTTCCTTATCTATATAAACAATTTAGGAGACAATCTGAGCAGCCGCCTTAGGTTGTTTTGCAGATGATGATGTCGTTTATCGACTAGTAAAGTCATCGGAAGATCAAAACAAATTGCAAAATGATTTAGAAAAGATACCGTATGATGTGAAAATTGGCAGTTGACGCTAAACAATGAAACGTTTTAGGTCAACCACATGAGTGCTGAAAGGAATCCTTTAATTTTCGTTTACACGATAAATCAGTGAAGTCTAAAGGCTGTAAATTCAATTAAATACCTATGAACTACATTTACGAACAACGTAAATTGGAAACAACACATAGAAAATGTTGTGGGGAAGGCAAACCAAAGACTCCGTTTTATTGGCAGAACACTTAGAATATGTAACAGATCTACTAAATAGACTGTCTACACTATGCTTATCCGTCCTCTTCTAGAGTACTGCTGAGCTCTCACCAAATATGATTAACGAAATACATCGAGAAAGTTGACACCGTCCCGCATTGCCGTTTAATGAAAAAACTACGAGCTTACGGAGTATGGGAGCAGACCTGCTATTGGATTCAAGACTTTCTTGCAGATAGAACTCAAGACGTAGCTCTTGACGGAACTACATCTACAGATTTAAAGGTAATAACCGGAGTACTACAGGGACGTGTAATAGGACCGTTGCTGTTTACAATATACAGGGTATCCATAAAGTTCCTTTACAACTTTAAAATTTTATTGTTGTACGCTTACAAAGTGCAACTGTTACAGACACTTGAGCCAAATGACAAGCCATAAAGGACAGAGTTTGCACTCAACATGCTGGAACGTCTTTCGGAGGGTGAAGCATTCCTCAAGCGAGTTTGTTTCAGTGACGAGGCAACTTTTCATGTTTCTGGGACATTAAGCAGGCACAATGTGAGAATCTTGGGATCTGAAGACCCTCATGTAACTAGGGAGCTTCACCGGGCTAGACCAAAAGTGAATGTGTGGTGTGGAATCATGTGCAACCGAATAATTGGTCCCTTTTTCTTCAATGAGTCAACAATTACTGCAGATGTTTACCTCGACGTTCTGACCGAATATGTAGCACCACAATTGATTAACTTACAACAAACTACCATTTTGCAGCAAGATGGTGCATCACCACATTGCGGACTGCATGTCCGTCGGTTCCTCAATGAAACATTTCCAGCCAGATGGATTGGGAGGGATGGGCCAATTTCTTGGCCACCGCGTTCGTCAGATATCACTTCCTTGGCCTTTTTTTTATGGGGGTATGTAAAAGATACCGTGTATCAAACACAGATGCGGGACACTGCTGACTTGAAGCAAACGATTCGTAATGCCATTGCCACCACTGATGACGCTATGCTACAGCGAACATGGCAAGAAATCGAGAACCATTTGATGTGCTTCGTGCAACTAAAGGCGTCAATATAGAGGTCTATTAAACACTGTCAAAAATCTTTTATAAACACTGATTACAATAAAAGAAATGTTGTTAAAATATTTCAGCAACTGCCGTTGTAGTAAAATTTTAAAGTTGTAAAGGGACTTTATGGACACCTCGTGTATATAAACGATGTAGTAGAAAGCTTCGGATGCTCTCTAAGGCTATTAGCAGATGGTGCAGTTGTCTATACCAAAGTAGCAATGCCAGAAGATAGTAAGAATTTTCAGAACGACCTGCAGAGAACTGATGAATGGTGCAGACTCTGGCAGTTGATCCTGAACGTAAATAAATGTAAAATATTGCTCATACATAGGAAAAGAAATCCACTACTGTACAGCTACACTATTGATGACAAACAGCTGGAGACATCATCTGCCGTAAAATATCTAGACATAACTATCTAGAGCAACCTTAAGTGGAATGACCATATAAAACACGTAGTGGGAAAAGCAGACACCAGACTCAGATTCATCGGAAGAATCTTAAGGAAATGTAACTCATCCACGGAAGAAGTGGTTTGTGAGGCGTTTGTCCGTCCGATTCTTAAGTACTGTTCACCTATCTGGGATCCCTATCAGGCAGGACTGATACAGGAGATAGAGAAGATCCAACGAAGAGCGGCGCGTTTCTTCACGGGATCGTTTAGCTGGTGAGAGAGCGTTACGGAGATGCTAAACAAACTCCATTGGCAGACATTACAAGAGAGGCGTTGTGCATCGCAGAGAGATTTACAATTGAAATTTCAGGACAGCACTTTTCAGGACGCCAGTCTGTATAGCCGAGCGATTCTAGGCGCTTCAGTCTGGAACCGCGCGACCGCTACGGTCGCAGGTTCGAATCCTGCCTCGGGCATGGATGTGTGTGATGTCCTTAGTTAGATTTAAGTAGTTCTAAGTTCTAGGAGACTGATGACCTCAGATGTTAAGTCCCATAGAGCCATTTGAACTATTTGAACTTTTCAGGCGGAGTCGGACAACATATTACTTCCCCCCACATACACCTCGCGTATTGACCACGAGGAGAAAATTCGACAAATTAGAGCCAAGACAGAGACTCACCGACAATCATTCTTCCTATGCACTATTCGCGAATGGAACAGGGCTGGAGGGATCAGATAATGGTACCGAAAGTACCCTCCGCCACACACCATTAAGTGGCTTGCGGAGTATGATGTAGATGAAGAGCAGCACATTCGCTATTATCGCGAAGTAGGGCAAAGAGGGTCACTGACATGATTCAGGATTTGGGGTGGAAGTCATTACAACTAAGGCGTTTTTCGTTGCGACGGAAACTTCTCAAGAAATGTCAAGCACCAAATTTCTCCTCCGAACGCGAAAATATTTTGTTGTCGCCGGTCGGCGAAACGATCATCATAATAAGATAAGGGAAATCAGAGTTCGCACGGAATGAGATAAGTGTTCGTTTTTACCGCGCGCTGTTCGAGATTGAAATAATAGAAAATTATTTGTGAAGATGGTTCGATGAACCCTCTGCCAGGCACTTAACTGTGATTTGCAGAGTATCCATGGAGATGCTTGAAAGAGTATCTCCATAGATCAGTCATAGGGATATGCCACAGAATTTATAAAACACAGTAACAATGGAAACGTGATTATTAAAAGAGAGAATGGAATTTGGAACATTCTGCATTTGCGACTGCTGGTGCGTAACGCTGACTGTGCCTCGTTGTTGAAAGCAGAAGGTCGCATGCGCGTGTTTCTCGTCCTGGCGCCTGCTGAGGACTCTGTTTTCACTACACGAGCGAGTACAATGTTTGCTCTAGTGATATTCCATTCATCACCTGCGAGGGGTTAATGTTTTGTGGAATCTTGAATGGACTTACGTCAGACGAGTAGCGGCCGCCCTTACCGGTTTGTTCCAGTTCGTAATGCCTGACAGCGATAAAGAAGGCAACGAAACGGCAGTGGAACCTTACTAGCACCGCAAGGTTAACTAACAGAAGGCATTTCGGGAAACTACGTCCTGTGTTATTACCTCAGGAGAAGGAAACAGCTGTACCAGATGTACGAGGGTTGGAACTTAAATAGTGGCAACTGTTTATTCACAGCTCGTACAAAATAGATACGTGCTTCAAAGTTTTACTGACTTTCAAGGTAGACACCAGCATTGTGTATAACCCGTTCCCAGCGATGTGGAAGTCGTAGGATACTCTTAGCAGTAGCAGTTGTGTTGACAGTTCGAGCGGCGCGGTCTATTGCTCGAGGAATTTGTAGCAGTTCTGAAGCGAATGCCGTGAAGTGTTTCCTTCAGTTTAGAAATCGAGTTGAACTCACGAGGGCTTAAGTTAGGGGAGTGCAATAGGTGGTATAGCAATTAGCAGCCCCATCTGTCAAACAAATCGGTAACAGCTTGTATTGTACGTGCTTCATCATTGTTCTGCAAAATGATGGTCAGTTCCTGCAGAAAGTGTCATTACTTCTGTCTCTATGCTATTCATTTTTGGAACACAACCTACGACCAATTTAGAGAAAGAAGTGATGACACTTTCTGCAAGACCTGACCATCATTTTGCAGAACAATGCTCAAGCACGTACAGTGCAAGCTGTTACTGATTTGTTTGACTGATGTGCCTACTAAGTGCTATACCACCTACTGCAATCCCCTGACTTAAGCCCTCGTGAGTTCAGCTCGATTTCTAAACTGAAGGAAACACTTCACGGAGTTCGCTTCAGAACTGCTACAAATTCGTCGGCCAACAGACCGCGCCGCTCGAACTGTCAATACAACTGGCACTGCTAAGAGTATCCTACGACTTCCACATCGCTGGCAACGGGTTATACACAATGCTGGTGACTGCTTTGAAGGTCAGTAAAACTTTGAAACACGTATCTATTTTGTACGAGCTGTAAAATAGTTGCCACTATTAAAGTTCCAACCTCGCACTTGTGGAAGGGGAAACTTGTAGTACGTCAGCATTACTGATTGCAACGGGACGTTCAGCAGTATAGGGGAAAAGACGGCTTCAGAACATTCATTCATTTGTATTTACAAGGGGAATTTGCAAAGTAGTAATTACCATCTCTGTTTAAAGAAGTTACAAATACATGTAAAGAAGTCGTCTGGATTGGCCTGACACAGGTGCAATATTTCCTCTGCTCCTAGCGAAAACGTATTAGCAAGCAGTTTTCCACATTGTAAACAGGCAGTATGTTTTACTGCATCTAACCGACAGTCCGATCTCTGCAGGCCACGGACTAATGTCGCCCACAACCCAATTCACTAAATAATTTAGTTTCGGCTCCTCTAGCGGAGTGAGGAGTTTAGTGTTTATCATGACTGCAAACATGTACCTGCAAACAAAACAAAAAGTTAATCACATTGTTTTTTGAAGGTGTTAATACTTTATGACTATCCTGCCATTTTTTACTATGAAAAGCTTAGCGGGTGACGATATCCCAATTCCATCACCAAGGATCCTATTGTAAAGATTCTGCTATATTTGGACACAGTTTTCTTTTTAAAAACAAAGTTATCAAATACTGTGCAGTACTGTTAAGGCAAAAATACGACGACACCCATCTCGCACTTCCAGAACCGATACTGCAGCGTTCATATACCTGATGAGAATGGTTACTGGGAAATTGTTTAAGACAACGAAATGAGGAAGCCTATTTAAACGTTGAAAGCCAACTACTCTTTTGTGTATTGCTCTGTCTACATGAAAGTACATCTTCAGAAAAATAGCCTGAATAATTGACCCTTTCTGCAAGTAGTACGAAGTTCGTTCAATAAGTAACACCCTACATTTCCAGAACCGATACTGCAGCGTTCATATACCTGATGAGAATGGGTACTGGGAAATTGTTTAAGACAACGAAATGAGGAAGCCTACTTAAACGTTGAAAGCCAACTTTTGTGTATTGCTCTGACTACATGAAAGTACGTCTTCAGAAAAATAGCCTGAATAATTGACCCTTTCTGCAAGTAGTACGAAGTTCGTTCAATAAGTAACACCCTACATTTTTTAAAACGGTATTATTATACATAGACAAAACGTCCGTGTTGGTGCTTCTCATTTGATGTTTGTTCTGTGCGGCGGTGAAGTTTCGAATAGTTTTGGCTGGTGACTGAACCGTAGTACAATGTCAAAATGGCGTCTATATACGACTCAAGGTGAAACGCGTACGTTTCATATGTATTCATTACCAGCGATGGCGAGGCATGACAGAATCTCCGACCAGAGGGTTATTTATCGTTGCTAGTCTGCGCTTGACCGTGCGAGAGTTTAGTAGTGTGTGGCGAGAGGACAGAGAGAGTAGACAGTAGTCTGTAGTAGTCAGTCGGCAGTAGTTGTAGCGAGTGGACGGTTGTACTGAGCGGCCGTCGGCATGCGTCGGCGGCGTGCTCTCCTTGCATCTCTGGTCACGATTCAGGACGAGGTATATTATTATCGAAGGTAATGAAGCAGCATTGCGCTCAGCTAATAACATATGTTAATTGTAATTAATTTGTTCAAGAATTGCCCCAATAATAATTTTCTTATAAAGTAACTGTTTTAAAGAAAAAGATTCATTTCAAGTTAAATAATACATCCTATGCATTCCCTCTTACACGGAGCTGTCCCGAAAAATAAGAGCAGATATAGATGCAGTGTTACTGAGGTAAGAATTTTGGTTTTTCTATTCAGGTTTAATTATTTCACAGGGCCGTAGGTCAGCGTGCTGTCCTTATAAAATTTGTCAGGTTTAATTATTGCTGTTGAGTTCTCACATTCTGTTCATGGTTCATTATTTAATTAATGTTATTGTGGGTTTAATGAGCAATCATCTTAACGTTAATTTTGTGGGGACTTTACATTTGGGCCATTATTATTCTTTAATTTTGCAAGGAGGTTAGGCTTGGCTCATTTTTATTATTCAGTTTTGCGGGAAGACAACATTTCTCTAATCATTGACTTTCTAAATTTCTAGCGGGGAGGTTACAATTTCAATATTATTGACTTTTAAAATTTTTGTGGGGAGGTTACAAAGGTACAAGGAGCGTGCTGTTATTGAATTCTTGTGTGCAGAAACAGAAACCGTGGTGAACATCCATAAACGTTTGTGTGCAGTGTAACGCGATGCTACAGTTGATAGCAGTACAGTTGGGCGATGGGCAAAGAAAGTTACAGCCTCAGGAAATGCAAAAACAGAGCTTCATGATAAAGCGCACTCGGGACGTTCTGTCACAGCCACTGCTCCAGGCATGCTGAATCGTGTGGATGCAATTATTCGTGCCGACAACTCGACAATTGGCTCTACAGTTGTCGGTCAGCATTGGAAGTGCGTCTGCAGTGATCGAGATATTCAAAGAGGTGCTCACTATGGGTTCCACGAATGCTCACAGCGGACGACAAGATTCAAAGAACGGTCATTTGATCTGAATAGTTGGAGCTTAAAGTTTCTCTACGGGGAACACACTTTGAAGATGACTAGAGTTTGTCATGCATTGAAAACATGGCTGCGTCTACAGGAGAAGAGCTTTTACCATCAGGGAATACATGCTCTTCCACAACGTTGGCGTACGGCCATAGAACGTGATGGAGACTACGTAGAAAAATAGGACATGAACAAGACATGTTGATGTATATTGTCACTAAATTCTGACTCTTAACAATAAATATGATCTGAGAAAAAAATGTGGGGCATAACTCGAACGACCCTCGTAATTTGTAACGCGACCTGACCGTATTTCTAAAGCATATTCAAGAGTAATTAGGGCTGACTTTGCGCAACAAAAATAATTGTGGGTATAAATTGATACTTAACTGACTTTTATGATCACAATCAGTTCTAGCGATTTCATAATCTGATTGGCAGAACATCTAGAAGGCATACATGACGTCCCAGGAGGAATGGTGCATATTAGGGCATATGACAACAACGATCATTCGAAGCAAAAAACTGTAATAAACGTGGGTTCTAAAATCCACATCTTAAGAGCGATGGCCACTTCTTCATCTTCGATACCGTGAAACAAATCTCTTCACTGCAAGCTCTTTGCTTCCCACTTTTGGGAGGTTGTAGTACTGACCAAAACACGAAAAAAGTCCAGTAAACATCGGCTCTAAAGTGCCTACCTTAGGAGCTATGAACACTTGTTCGTCTGTGCTACTCTGGAACACATCTGTTCTACAGACTAAGTTCTCAAACCTCTTGAGATAAGTCCATGTTTGCTGGACTTTTTTTCCCTTGTTTTGGTACATACTACCTAACACCTCTCAAAATCCAGAAAGCAAAGAGCTTGCTGTAGAGGAGATTTGCTTCACAGCATCGAAGATCAAGATATGGTCATCGCTCGTTAGAGATGGATTTTGGAACCCACGTTTACTACAGTCTTTTACTTCGAATGATCGTTCCTATCGTACCCCTGAATATTTACCATTCCTCCTAGGACAACCAGTATATGATGCGCCTTATAGATGAAACATGTCCAATGCGTGGCTCTGTCTGATAACTTAACGCGTTTCTATAAATATAAAGGTCCAAAGAAATCACATCGAATATAATACGACCATCAAGCAGCCTCGGAACCTCCAGTCTGTCACTTACCTTCTAACCAGTAAACCATGCAAATGATAGCAAAAGGCTTGTACTGACAGCAGTTCCGAAAAAGTTATACTGACTACAATTGTCGGTCACCTTGGCTGACATTCTTGCCGAAGGCAGAATGTGGATGAGCATTCATACTTGAAGGTAGATTGCAAAATGCGTACAATTCCACGTACGTAGTCGTATCTTTAAACACGAAGTCATCAGTGACGCAGGAAAGTAAATAAATGAAAGAAGCTTCACTCCCAACTTGTAATATGCCGTCCCAAAGACGAATACAGTTCTCCGTGCGTGCAGCAAGTCGCGCAAAGGCGACCACATAAGAAAGAAATGAATAAATAGAAATTTAAGACACATTATAAACCCTTGGAATCTTTTAACTAAATAAGAGTATGATGTACTCAACACGCTTACTATTTGGGTGGATTCATGAAAACTTACAAGGGAACCTCACCATCGCACCTCCCTCAGAATTAGTTATAAGTTGGCACAGTGGATAGGCCTTGAAAAACTGAACACAGCGCAGTTGAGAAAACAGGAAGAAGTTGTGTGGAACTGTGAAACAATAAGCAAAATATACAAACTGAGTAGTTCATGGGAAGATAGGCAACATCAAGGACTTGGGGACCGCAGGAGCGCCGTGGTCTCGTGGTAACGTGAGCAGCTAGGGAACGAAAGGTCCTTCGTTCAAATCTTCCATCGGGTGAAAACTTTAATTTTTTATTTTCAGTTTATGTGACAAACTCTTATGTTTTCATCACTTTTTGGGGAGTGATTATCACATCCACAAGAAAATCTAAATCGGGCAAGGTAGAAGAATCTTTTTACCTATTCGCCAAGTGGACAAGTTAGGTGGGTCGACAACATATTCCTGTCATGTGACGCACATGCCATCACCAGTGTCGTATAGAATATATCAGATGTGTTTTCCTGTGGAGGAATCGGTTGACCTATGACCTTGCGATCAAATGTTTTCGGTTCCGATTGGAGAGGCACGTCCTTTCGTCCACTAATCGCACGGTTTTGCGATGCGGTCGCAAAACACAGACACTAAACTTATTACTTAGAACAGAGACGTCAATGAACGAACGGACAGATAATAACTATGCAAAAATAAAGAAAGTAAAATTTTCACTCGTGGAAAGACTTGAACCAAGGACCTCTCCTTCTGCAACTGCTCACGCTACCACGGGACCACGGTGCTCCTAAGATCATGTTCTCCTTGATGTTGCTTATCTGTCCCATGGACTACTCAGTTTGTATATTTTGCTTATTTTTTCACAGTTCCACACAACTTCTTCCTGTTTTCTCAATTGATCTGTGTTCAGTTTATCAAGGCCTATCCACTGTGCCAAGTTATAACTAAATCTGAGGGGGGTGCGATGGGGAGGTTCCCTTGTTAGTTATGTACACTACTGGCCATTAAAATTGCTACACCACGAAGATGACATGCTACAGACGCGAAATTTAACCGACAGGAAGACGATGCTGTGATATGCAAATGATTAGCTTTTCGGAGCATTCACACAAGGTTGGCGCCGGTGGCGACACCTACAACGTGCTGACATGAGGAAAGTTTCCAACCGATTTCTCATACACAAACAACAGTTGACCGGCGTTGTCTGGTGAAACGTTGTTGTGATGCCTCGTGTAAGGAGAAGAAATGCGTACCATTACGTTTCCGACTTTGATAAAGGTCAGATTGTAGCCTATCGCGACTGTGGTTTATTGTATCGCGACATTGCTGCTCGCGTGGGTCGAAATCCAATGACTGTTAGCAGAATATGGAATCGGTGAGTTCAGGAGGGTAATACGGAACGCCGTGCTGGATCCCAACGGCCTCGTATTACTAGCAGTCGAGATGACAGACATATTATCTGCATGTCTGTAACGGATCGTGCAGCCACGTCTCGGTCCCTGAGTCAACAGATGGGGACGTTTTCAAGACAACAACCATCTGCACGAACAGTTCGACGACGTTTGCAGCAGCATGGACTATCAGCTCGGAGACCGTGGCTGCGGTTACCCTTGACGCTGCATCACAGACAGGAGCGCCTGCGATGGTGTACTCAACGACGAACCTGGATGCACGAATGGCAAAACGTCATTTTTTCGGATGAATCCAGGTTCTGTTTACAGCATCATGATGGTCGGGTAGCATACGTGTTTGGCGACATCGCGGTGAACGCACATTGGAAGCGTGTATTCGTCATCGCCATACTGGCGCATCACCCGACGTGATGGTATGGGGTGCCATTGGTTACCCGTCTCGGTCACCTCTTGTTCACATTGACGGCACTTTGAACAGTGGACGTTACATTTCAGATGTGTTACGACCCGTGGCTAACGCTCTGTTTGACTCAATGCCCAGGCGTATCAAGGCCGTTATTACGGCCAGGCGTGGTTGTTCTGGGCACTGATTTCTCAGGATCTATGCACCCAAATTGCTTGAAAATATAATCACATGTCAGTTCTAGTATAATATATTTGTCCAATGAATACCCTTTTATCATCTGGATTTCTTCTTGGTGTAGCAATTTTAATGGGCAGTAGTGTATCATGTGCATCGAACGCTAACACCCTCACTGAACAACATTGGTTAAGTTTGAGGACAAGTACAGCAAATTACTCCATTCGTTCGATTGTTTCAGAATAGATTTCTCATAAGAATAGTATTATTTTAGCATATCTTTTTCCAAATATAGTTGATTATTTCCGAGACGTGAAGCAATATACTTATTCTAAGGATTTATAACACCAAAATCATTCACACAAAGTTCAATTGTTTGCAGTACACCATGTACCGTTTTTACGTAAATACGGTCAAGCCTTTGGCACGTGTTTAATTTTGATATTTGACTTGAGCATATCTGCTCGAAACTCTGATCATTCCTTTCTCGCAATGTAATTTTACGGTTTGTTAAAACTTAATTCTATTGACGATATCCTTGGAGGTGTTGAAACCTAGGTCAGTGTACCAAACAGTTATTTGCAAACGGTCAGCTGTGTAATTCCTGTGCTGAGACTTCATGTCAGTTACTTTGGTATGCAGAGAGCAAAGTGCGCCTTCAGTTCGTTAACTATTGTATAAACCAGCTCTGTTGTTTCTGTTGGAATCGATAGCCACTGTTTTCGGTGAGTAAAACTTTGTTTCTCTTTCAATGGACTCAAAAAACTGCCTTGTTAGTAATTCATTTACGACTCGAAGCTCTGTAGGATTTTGTCCCTGACGCCGTAGAACCGTTGCTTCTGCTTCAGATGTCACTAGTTTTAGGATGATTAACTGTACTATCGCAGTCTCAGTGAGTTGCCTTTGAACAGCCCGCAGCGCACTTTGTTGTCGCATAGGCACAAATTTTTTTGCATCACCACGCTTTGTACTTCCGGTCTTCCATCGTTCAAAACCCTGCTATTTTCATAAATTTATAACGTATCGCCTGCAGTGGCACAGTCTGCACCATTACACGAGTCACTAAAACCCCTTTCTTCCAAAAAACATCGAATTCCCGTGGCTTCTGCCTCGCAACTCCATATCGTGACTCACTGGTCACACGAAACGCGGGCTAAATGCACGTAAACTCGATCTGATGCCTCAGTTTCAGAAATGCGCAGCTTGTGCTATCTAACGGTATCACTCCATAACAATTACGGAAAGCAGCGACCTACACAAGGCTCGCTTGTTGCGTCTACAGTGCCGCACTGCAACACACGAGTGTCCTATGACGGCTGTACCAGTTATTGTACGCGAATGGGTTAAAACATCATACTTTTGCAACTCGTTGCGTGAGAATGGGCATCAGAAAGCAGCTTCAAAGCAAGTCACTACATCAGTCGTCCGTGGCAAAACACGGGCACGCAACAGCCGGACCTACTAGTGGAAGACCAGCCGAACACGCAGGCAGGAATAGCTAGACCGCTTTGTCTCACTCATCTGAGGCACATCGCCGAGACCACGCAGACGTGATGGCTTAATATTGGCTCAGACCTCTTCGCAGGCAGTCAAGTTCCTCCCAGAGAATGTAGACACAAAAGCTCCATATTTATAAGTCACATACAGTCGTTCAAAGATCCGTACCAAAAGACTGGAAAGTTGTGCCAGTCACACCAGTACCCAAGAAAGGAAACAGAAATAATCCGCTGAATTACAGACCCACATCGCTAACGCCGATTTGCAACAGGATTTTTGGAATGTATACTGTGTTCGAACATTACGAGTTATCTCGAAGAAGACGAGCCAAAACAGATACAGAAGGTATCGTTCTTGTGAAACACAACTAGCTCTGCAATTCAAGTATCATGTCTGTGGCACTATCTCCCGTATTTTGCGATAATACAAAAGGAGCTGCCCTTCTTTGTACTTTTTCGATGTCATCCGTCATCCCCACCTGATGCGGATCCCACACCGCACAGCAATACTCCAGAATAGGGCGGACGAGCGTAGTGTAAGCAGTCTCTCTGGTAGACCTGTTGCACCTTCTAAGTGTCCTGCCATTGAATCGCAGTCTTTAGTTTGCTCTACCTACAATATTATCTCTGTGATCGTTCCAATTTAGGTTATTCGTAATTGTAATCCCTAAGTATTTAGTTGAATTTACAGCCTTCACATTTGTGTGACTTATCGCGTAATCGAAATTTAGCTGATTTCTTCTAGTACTCATGTGAATAACTTGACACTTTCCTTTATCCAGGGTCTATTACCACTTTTCACACCACAAAGATATCTTATCTAAATCATTTTGCAATTCGTTTTGGTCATCTGATGAATTTACAAGACGGTAAATGACAGAATCAAATGGTTCAAATGGCTCTGAGCACTATGGGACTTAACATCTATGGTCATCAGTCCACTAGAACTTAGAACTACTTAAACCTAACTAACCTAAGGACATCACACACATCCATGCCCGAGGCAGGATTCGAACCTGCGACCGTAGCAGTCGCGCGGCTCCGGACTGAGCGCCTAGAACCGCTATACCACCGCGGCCGGCATGACAGAATCATCTGCAAATAATCTAAGAGGGCTAGTCAGATTGTCCCCTATGCCGTTAATGTGCCGAGTGATCAAAAAGTCAGTATAAATTTGAAAATTTAATAAACCTCGGAATAATGTAGATAGAGAGGTAAAAATTGACACACATGCTTGGAATGACATGGGGTTTTATTAGAAACACCCCATATTGCTAGACTCGTGAAAGATCCCATACGCGCGTCGTTTGGTGATGATCGTGTGCTCAGCCGCCACTTTCGTCATGCTTGGTCTCTCACGTCCCCAGTCCTCAGTCCGTGCGATTATTGGCATTGGGGTTACCTGAAATCTCAAGTGTATCGTGATCGACCGACATCTCTAAGGATGCTGAAAGACAACATCCGACGCCAATGCCTCACCATAACTCCAGACATGCTTTACAGTGCTGCTCACAACATATTAGGGGATTGAAGAATAAAGTTGATGAGCTTCTGCTTTGTTTAGAAGATATAGAAACTGAGAATGTAATAGATGTACTATGCCTGTCTGAGCATCACATTGTCACTGATATGCAAAAGGTTAGCATCAATGGGTACAAATTAGCTGCACATGTAAGTAGAGATAATATGATGAGAGGAGGAGTTGCCATATATGTCAAAAGCTTCCACAGTGTAAAAAATTTAGAAACTAAAAAATTTTGTGTAGAGCAACATATGGAAGCATGTGCCACTGAACTAAAACTAAATGATGACACTTTCATAATTGTAACAGTGTATAGGTCCCTCTCAGGGAATTTCCAGCTATTTCTAGGAAACTTGGATGCTTTGTTGTGCTATCTGTCAGACAGGGGGAAGCAAATTATCATTTGTGGGGATTTCAATGTTGATTCCCTGAAAGAGTGTACTAGGAAGAATGACCTTGTAGTATTACTCAGTTCTTTCAATTTGAGCTCCGTCATTGACTTTCCTACTCGCATAACAAAGAACAGCAGGACATTGACAGATAACTTTATTATAGACCAAGGTAAGTTTAAGGACATAAATGCTTATCCTGTTGAGAATGGTCTTTCAGATCATGGTGCACAGCTAGTTACAGTACATGACATAGCTCCATGCAGTATATCAAATCAGAATTTCAAAGCAGTGCGTTCAATTAACAATATAAATATTGCAAACTTTAGGGAAAGCCTACAGCAGCTAGACTGGGATGAAGTGTATAAGGAACCCGATGCAAACTTGAAATGTAACTTATTTCACGATACATTTTTAAGGGTATTTGAAAATTGTTTTCCCAAGAAAATAGTTAAACATAATTCCAAGAAAACATATAAAAAACCTTGGCTAACTAAAGGAATAAGAATATCTTGCAACCGTAAAAGAGAACTGTATCTAACAGCAAGAGGGAGTACTGACCCCGAAATTGTTCAATATTATAAAAACTATTGTGCGGTACTAAGAAAAGTTATTAAGAAGTCCAGAAGCATGTGTATCATGTCTGAGATCAGTAACTCTGATAATAAAATTAAAGCAATTTGGAATATTATTGAAAGGGAAACAGGGCAACCAAGAGCACAGGAAGACTCTAGTGCCATAAAACTGTATAACACGTGTACTAACAAACAATCAGAAATTGAAAATATTTTCAATAATCATTTTTTTAAATGTTGTGGAGAAAATAGGATCTAGATCTTCACTAGAAGAGGCAAGGCTACTAATAGAAGAGGCCATACCTGTGCAGTTTGAAACAACTGTATTTCCACCACCCTCTCCCACTGAAATCAGTAAAATAATAAACTTACTGAAAAGTAAAAGCTCTTACGGGATTGATGGCATTTCCAGCAAGGTACTTAAAGCTTGTTCCCCACAGATAAGTAGGATTCTCAGCCACGTATGTAATAGCTCTTTGGAGCAGGGTGTTTTCCCCGATAGACTGAAATATGCCATTGTAAAACCACTGCATAAAAAGGGGGATATGTCGGATGTCAACAACTACCGCCCAATCTCTCTTCTGACAGCTCTATCAAAAATTTTTGAGAAAGTAATGTATTCAAGAGTAGCCTCCCATATTTGTAAAAATAAAGTACTAACAAAATGTCAGTTTGGTTTTCAGAAAGGTTTTTCAACAGAAAATGCTATATACGCTTTCACTGATCAAATATTAAATGCTTTGAATAACCGGACATCACCCATTGGTATTTTTTGTGATCTCTCAAAGGCCTTTGATTGTGTAAATCATGGAATTCTTTTACATCATTATGGTTTGAGGGGGGCAGTGCACAAATGGTTTAATTCGTACTTAACTGGAGGAATGCAGAAAGTTGAAATAAGTGGTTCATGTAATGTTAAAACAACAGCTGATTCCTCAAACTGGGGGGCTATCAAGTACGGGGTCCCACAGGGTTCGGTCTTAGGTCCTTTACTGTTCTTGATATACACTCCTGGAAATGGAAAAAAGAACACATTGACACCAGTGTGTCAGACCCACCACACTTGCTCCGGACACTGCGAGAGGGCTGTACAAGCAATGATCACACGCACGGTACAGCGGACACACCAGGAACCGCGGTGTTGGCCGTCGAATGGCGCTAGCTGCGCAGCATTTGTGCACCGCCGCCGTCAGTGTCAGCCAGTTTGCCGTGGCATACGGAGCTCCATCGCAGTCTTTAACACTGGTAGCATGCCGCGACAGCGTGGACGTGAACCGTATGTGCAGTTGACGGACTTTGAGCGAGGGCGTATAGTGGGCATGCGGGAGGCCGGGTGGACGTACCGCCGAATTGCTCAACACGTGGGGCGTGAGGTCTCCACAGTACATCGATGTTGTCGCCAGTGGTCGGCGGAAGGTGCACGTGCCCGTCGACCTGGGACCGGACCGCAGCGACGCACGGATGCGCGCCAAGACCGTAGGATCCTACGCAGTGCCGTAGGGGACCGCACCGCCACTTCCCAGCAAATTAGGGACACTGTTGCTCCTGGGGTATCGGCGAGGACCATTCGCAACCGTCTCCATGAAGCTGGGCTACGGTCCCGCACACCGTTAGGCCGTCTTCCGCTCACGCCCCAACATCGTGCAGCCCGCCTCCAGTGGTGTCGCGACAGGCGTGAATGGAGGGACGAATGGAGACGTGTCGTCTTCAGCGATGAGAGTCGCTTCTGCCTTGGTGCCAATGATGGTCGTATGCGTGTTTGGCGCCGTGCAGGTTAGTGCCACAATCAGGACTGCATACGACCGAGGCACACAGGGCCAACACCCGGCATCATGGTGTGGGGAGCGATCTCCTACACTGGCCGTACACCATTGGTGTTCGTCGAGGGGACACTGAATAGTGCACGGTACATCCAAACCGTCATCGAACCCATCGTTCTACCATTCCTAGACCGGCAAGGGAACTTGCTGTTCCAACAGGACAATGCACGTCCGCATGTATCCCGTGCCACCCAACGTGCTCTAGAAGGTGTAAGTCAACTACCCTGGCCAGTAAGATCTCCGGATCTGTCCCCCATTGAGCATGTTTGGGACTGGATGAAGCGTCGTCTCACGCGGTCTGCACGTCCAGCACGAACGCTGGTCCAACTGAGGCGCCAGGTGGAAATGGCATGGCAAGCCGTTCCACAGGACTACATCCAGCATCTCTACGATCGTCTCCATGGGAGAATAGCAGCCTGCATTGCTGCGAAAGGTGGATATACACTGTACTAGTGCCGACATTGTGCATGCTCTGTTGCCTGTGTCTATGTGCCTGTGGTTCTGTCAGTGTGATCATGTGATGTATCTGACCCCAGGAATGTGTGAATAAAGTTTCCCCTTCCTGGGACAATGAATTCACGGTGTTCTTATTTCAATTTCCAGGAGTGTACATTAATGACTTACCATTCCACATTGATGAAGATGCAAAGTTAGTTCTTTTTGCTGATAATGCAAGTATAGTAATAACGTCCAAAAACCAAGAACTAAGTGATGTAATTGTAAATGATGTTTTTCACAAAATTATTAAGTGGTTCTCAGCAAACGGACTCTCTTTAAATTTTGATAAAACACAGTATATACAGTTCCGTACAGTAAATGACACAACTCCAGTAATAAATATGGACTATGAACAGAAGTCTGTAGCTAAGGAAGAATTTTCAAAATTTTTAGGTGTCCATTGATGAGAGGTTAAACTGGCAGCAACACATTGATGGTCTGCTGAAACTTCTGAGTTAAGCTACGTATGCTATTAGGGTTATTGCAAATTTTGGTGATAAGAATCTCAGTAAATTAGCTTACTATGCCTACTTTCATTCACTGCTTTCGTATGGTATCATATTCTGGGGTAATTCATCGTTGAGTAGAAAGGTATTCATTGCTCAAAAACGTGTAATCAGAATAATTGCTGGAGCCCACCCACGGTCATCCTGCAGACATCTGTTTAAGGATCTAGGGATCCTCACAGTAACCTCACAGTATATATATATTCACTTATGAAATATGTTGTTAATAATCCCCGTTCAAAAGTAATAGCAGTGTGCATAGCTATAAAACCAGGAGAAAGGATGATCTTCCCTATGCAGGGTTAAATCTGACTTTGGCACAGAAAGGGGTAAATTATGCTGCCACAAAAGTCTTCGGTCACCTACCAAACAGCATCAAAAGCCTGACAGATAGCCAACCAACATTTAAAAATAAATTAAAAGAATTTCTAGATGACAACTCCTTCTACTCATTAGCTGAATTTTTAGATATAAATTAAGGAAAAAAAGCCAACTTAAACATTAGTGAAGGTATCGATTGCGTCTTGCCACTGGTGTGTTTTATATATGACCAGAATCTCTTTGGGTTTCCTGCCAGATTCCGAGACAGAATTTCGTTATGGAAGTTATTAAATTAAAGCATGCGCTATATTTCGAACTTCTGTAAAACATTGCCAATCTTGGGGATTTGCGTTCTTTTTAATTTGGCATGCTTTTCCTTTGCTTCTGCAAGAACGATCTGACCCGTTTTGTGTACCATGCGGGATCAGTAGAGGAAATTTATTCTGTATTCAGATCACTGTTTAATTCGCGACTATGTTGCAGCTGATGCCACTTCCAGACTTTCCAAGTCACGTGATCGCAATGCCACTTGACTACATCTACGTCTGCGTCATCGATCCGCAGGTCGCCTGACGGTCTGTGGGGGAGGGTACTTCCATTACCATTGACTGATTCCCCCTTGCCGGCCGATGTGGCCGAGCAGTTCTAGGCGCTTCAGTTTGGAACCGCGCGACCGCTACGGTCGCAGGTTCGAATCCTGCCTCGGGCATGGATGTGTGTGATGTCCTTAGGGTAGTTAGGTTTAAGTAGTTGTAAGTTCTAGGGGACTGATGACCTCAGATGTTAAGTCCCATAGTGCTCAGAGCCATTTGAACCATTTTTGATCCCCCCTTCCCTTTCCCCGTCGCCCGTGGCCCGTGGGAAGACAGATTGTAAGCTTCTTTATTAGTTCTAATTTGTCCGATTCTCGTTCTGGTCATGGACGTACCTACAGTCAAGCTCATAAATTAAGGATAACGCTGATACATTGTGAAACAACGCTGTGGTGGGCGGTTTACGGGTTTAAATCACCTCGGGGTATGACAGTGCGGTGCATTTGACCTGCGGTCGTCGCACGGTGGCGCTGATAGCAGTCGACATACGCAGAGGTATGTTGGTGTTTGTCAGAGTACGGTGCAGCGAGTAAGTCTGCAGACGTTTCCAGACATCCTAATGGTGACTGTGTGTTGAAAATGGCTCAAAGAACACAGGTCATAGCACGGGCCCTCCGTGGGTCACAAAGTGTGATCTCAAGATTATGGTAAAGATTCCAGCAGACAGGGAACGTGTCCAGGCGCTACAGTACGGGGCGTCCACAGTGTACAACACCACAACAAGACCGATATCTCATCATCAGTGCCCGCAGACGGCCACGGAGTATTGCAGGTAGCCTCGCTCGGGACCTTACTGCAGCCACTGGAACAGTTGTATCCAGACACACAGTCTACAGGCGACTGAACAGGCATGGTTTATCCGCCTGGAGACCTGCAAGGTGCATTCTACTGACCCCTGGTCACAGGAGAGCTCGGAAAGCCTGGTGTCAAGAACACAGTACATGGTCATTGGCACAGTGGTCCCAGGTTAAGTTCACGGACAAGTCCAGGTATAGGCTGAACAGTGATTCTCGCCGGGTTTTCGTGTGGCGTGAACTAGAAATCAGATACCAACCCCTTAATGTCCTTGAAAGGGACCTGTATGAAGGTCGTGGTTTGATTGTGTGGGGTGGGATTATGACTAGTGCACGTACACCGCTGCATGTCTTTGACAGAGGAACTGTAACAGGTCAGGTGTATCAGGACGTCATTTGGCACCAGGATGTCCGCCTTTTCAGGGGTGCAGTGAGTCCGACCTTCCTCCTGATGGATGATAACGCACGGCCCCACCGAGCTGACATCGTGGAGGAGTATCTTGAAACAGAAGATATCAGGCGAATGGAGTGGCCTGCCTGATCTCCTGACCTAAACCCCATCGAGCACGTCAGGGATGCTCTCCGTCGACGTATCGCTGCACTTCTTCAAACCCCTACGACACTTCAGAAGCTCTGACAGGCACTGGTGCAAGAATGGGAGGCTATACATCAGCTGCTCGACCACCTGATCCAGAGTATGCCACCTGCATACGGTTGTGTATGTGTGCATGGTGATCATATCCCATATTGATGTCGGGGTACACGCACAGGAAACTGTGGCGTTTTGTAGCACATGTGTTTCGGGACGGTTTTCTCAGCTCATCAACAATACCGTGGACTTAAAGATCTGTGTCGTGTGTGTTCCCTATGTGCCTGTGCTATTAGCGCCAGTTTTGTGTAGTGCCACGTTGTGTGGCATCACATTCTGCAATTATTCTTAATTTATGAGCATGATTGTAGGAGGAAGTAATATGTTCCCAGAATGAAATTTTCACTCTGCTGTCTGGTGTATGATAACATGAGAATTCCTGGCAGATAAAACTGTGTGTAGGACCGAGATTCGAAGTCGAGAAAGGCAGTATATGAGGAACTGGCGGAAGTAAAGCTGTGAGGAGAGGTTGTGAATCGTGCCTGGTTAGCTCATTCGGTAGAACAACTGCCTGCGAAAGGCAAAGGTCCTGTGTTCGAGCCCTGGTCCGGCACACACTTTTGATCTCACAGGAAGTTTCAAGTAATATTTTCATCGACCCTTCCGGGAAAGCGCTCCCTCGAAATTTCAGGGGTGAACATCTCCGTGACTCACAAAGCCTTCGGAGTACCCCAAGGCAATGTGACAGGACCGTTACCTTACATATTGTAAACAGTAACGGTACTATCACACTACCTCTGGCTACTCCGGATATTTAAACTCGTTTTTTTTCTCTAAGTGTGTGACTACGATTTGCATTTAAAAAAAGAGCGAACTTTTGAAATAGCGCTGCAGCCGGCAGAGGGAGCTCGCTGCGGCCAGGCTACAAGGCACCCGGAGCGGCAGGTGTAGACAACAACCTGCCATTACCAGAATGAGATTTTCACTCTGCAGCGGAGTGTGCGCTGATATGAAACTTCCTGGCAGATTGAAACTGTGTGCCGGACCGAGACTCGAACTCGGGAACTTTGCCTTTCGCGGGCAAGTGCTCTACTTGGAAGGTAGGAGACGAGGTACTGGTGGAAGTAAAGCTTTGAGGACGAGGCGTGAGTCGTGCTCGGGTAGCTCAGTTGGTAGAGCACTTGCCCGCGAAAGGCAAAGTTCCCGAGTTCGAGTCTCGGTCCAGCACACAGTTATAATCTGCCAGGAAGTTTCAACCTGCCATTAGCCTCGTTTCACTCTGATAGTTAGTAAATGAGCTGCAGCTAGTGAAGAGATCAGGTGCACAAACAGCTCGTCGGATTACTGCCAAAGTGACAATGAAGACCTTGAAGAAGAACGTTTGTGTGTGTGTGCGTGAAAATTTCGGCACAGACTTGACAAAATGTGCTAGGCCGAGCATATGGGAAGGACTGTACGAGTTCGACGCAGTGCTGTGAGTGAGTTCATCGTTTCCAACAGAACAGAATGATGGTCGGAACAGATTCCAAGCCTGGACGACCCTCTACATCGACAGATGATGACCACGTCGAGAGAGTTCGTGCTGTGATCTTTGGAATTCGTTGTCTAACTGTTCGGCAAGTTTCTGACGAATCCTAGCGCACGTGAGGGATGCTATGCGCATGAAGAGGCCTATTGTGGAGAGACAAGAGTCACATGTTGCACGACAATGTACAAGCTCAAGTGCCGCTCCTTGTCTGCAACTATCTAGCAAAATTTCACATTCTCGTTCAACCCCGTCCACCGTATTCTCTCCACCTAGCCCCAGAACACTTTTCCCTAGAATGAGATTTTCACTCTGTAGCAGAGTGTGCGCTGGTATGAAACTTCGTGAGTCGTGCATTGGTAGGTCAGATGGTAGAGCACTTGCCCGTGTAAGGCAAAGGTCCCGAGCTCGAGTCTCGGTCCAGCACACAGTTTTAATCTGCCAATAAGTTTCATTAAAGCGCACACTCCGCTGCAAAGTGAAAATCTCATTCTGGAAACATCCCCCAGGCTGTGGCTAAGCCATGTCTCCGCAATATCCTTTCTTTCAGGAGCGCTAGTTCTGCATGGTTCGCAGGAGAGCTTCTGTAAAGTTTGGAAGGTAGGAGACGAGATACTGGCAGAAGTAAAGCTGTGAGGACGGGGCGTGAGTCGTGCTTGGGTAGCTCAGATGGTAGAGCACTTGCCCGCGAATGGCAAAAGTCCCCAGTTCGAGTCTTGGTCCGGCACACAGTTTTAATCTGCCAGGAGTTTTCACACTTTTCCCTGTTTCCCAAATTTAAAGCAACGTTGCAAGGACGTCATTTCCAAATAGTAGAGGAGATTCAGGACAATGCGATACGAGTCTTGCGTTCCATGACAATGTGCGTTCCGGGAGGCTTTCCAAAAATGAAAGAAACGGTGGGAACGGTTTATTGTTAGTAGAGGCGACTACTTTGAGGCGACAGTGCTTAAAATATTGTACGACAAGGAACAAAGGTATTAACTAAAAAGTTCGGTTTCATTTTGAATACACTTTATGTATCAAATGCCTTCCTGAAGTCAAGCAATACGGCACCAGCCTATCTACTGGGTAGTGGCCATAATGTTTTGATTCCTCAGTCACATACCGCGTGTTTCCGTGCAAAATTTAAGAGGACATAGAGGATGCTGCAATGACCAATTTGAGGTGAGAGAAACCAGCTTAAGGAGATGACAGGAATAAAATTACATTACTGCGTATTTTATTATTTACATGAGCTACAGTTAACTGCAAGTATCATCATTGACAGAATGACGTACTGTTTGTACTGTATCTTACAAAAGTTGATGAAACTGACGGCCATCAACATCAATGCAAGCATGACATTGGCGAAAAAGATTGTGACGTATCCTGCAAATATCCCTGGTGTGGTGCTCATGTTGCCAGGTCCCTCGTTTCTTCTTTCCAATGAACCAGTCTCCCGCATTCGTCGATCGAGAGAACCAAACACTTATTGTTAAGGATATCTGTTTCGGAAATCGTTTTTTGTACAGCCTTTCAGCAGCGAGAGTACTGCAACGTAGTTTCCCATTCACTAACTGCATGTCACTGACTTCTGCGAGACTGTGCTGGTACTGCTCCATCGTATTGCACTGTACGTACACTATGTGATCAAAAGTATTCGTACACCACCGTAAACATACGTTTTTCATATTAGGTGCATTGTGCTGCCATCTACGACCGGGTACTCCATATCAGCGACCTCAGTAGTCATTAGACATCGTGAGAGAGCAGAATGGGACCCTTCGCGGAACTCATGGACTTCGAACGTGGTCAGGTGATTGTGTGTCACTTGTGTCATACGTGCCGGCCGTAGTGGCCGTGCGGTTATAGGCGCTACAATCTGGAACCGCGTGACCACTACGGTCGCAGGTTCGAATCCTGCCTCGGGCATGGATGTGTGTGATGTCCTTAGGTTAGTTAGGTTTAAGTAGTTCTAAGTTCTAGGGGACTGATGACCTCAGATGTTAAGTCCCATAGTGCTCAGAGCCATTTGAACCATTTTTGTGTCATACGTCTGTACGTGAGATTTCCACACTCCTAAACATCGCTAGATCCACTGTTTCAGATGTGATAATGAAGTGGAAACATACAAGACAAAAGCGTACAGGGCGACCACGTCTGTTGACTGACAGAGACTGCCGACAGTTGAACAGGGTCGAAATGTGTAATAGGCAGACATCTGTCCAGACCATAACACATGAATTCCAAACTGCCTCATGATCCACTGCAAGTACTATGACAGTCAGGCGGGAGGTGAGAAAACTTGGATTTCATGGTCAATCGGTTACTCATAAGCCACACATCACGCCGATAAATGTCAAACGACGCCTCCCTTGCTGTAAGGAGAGTAAAGGTTGGACGACTGAACAGTGAAAAAACCTTGTGTGGAGTGACGAATCACAGTACACTATGTGGCAATCCTGTGGCAAGGTGTGGATGTGGCGAATTCCCGATGAACGTCATCTGCCAGCGTGTGTAGTGCCAACAGTAAAATTCGGAGGCGGCGGTGTTATGATGTGGTCGTGTTTTTCATGGAGGGGGCTTGCACCCCTAGTTGTTTTGCGTGGCACTATCAGAGCACAGGCCTGCATTGATGTTTCAAGCATCTTCTTGCTTCCCACTGTTGAAGAGTAATTCGGGGATGGCGATTGCATCTTTCAAGACGATCGAGCACCTTTTCATAATGCACGGCCTGTGGTGGAGTGGTTGCACGGCAGTAATATCCCTGTAATGGACTGGTCTGCACAGAGTCCTGATCTGAATCATTCAGCTCACCTTTGGGATATTTTGGAATGCCGACTTCGTGCCAGGCATCACCGACCGACATCGATACCTCTCCTCAGTGCAGCACTCCGTGAAGAATGGGCTGCCATTCCCCAAGAAATCTTCCATCACCTGACTGAACGTATGCCTGCGATAGAGGAAGCTGTCATCAAGGCTATGGGTAGGTCAACACCATATTGAATTGCAGCATTACCGATGGAGGGCGTCACGAAGTCATTTTCAGCCGGGTGTCCGGATACTTTTGATCACAAAGTGTATCTGAACAGCAGTGAGTGATCAAAAATGGTTCAAATGGCTCTGAGCACTATGGGACTTAACTGCTGTGGTCATCAGTCCCCTAGATCTTAGAACTACTTAAACCTAACTAACCTAAGGACAGCACATACATCCATGCCCGAGGCAGGATTCGAACCTGCGACCGTAGCGGCCACACGGCTCCAGACTGTTAGCGCCCAGAACCGCACGGCCACTCCGGCCGGCAGTGAGTGATCGGTCTATCGTTCATTCATAGCAGGTTCCGTCATGAGACAGTGTGAATACGATACAACAGAGCCACCTTCTGGACAAGCAAGTAAACAAAGTCTGTATCAAGCCTTCCTAGTAATCAGGCTTATCATCATTGTTTCCTTGCAAGAAATAAATAATGTACGAGTGCATGTAAATAAACAGCACAGTACGTGTAAACCTGTTCAAATGTTATAAATAAACTGGAAAACAGTAATGCTAGACGAGGAGGTCGACAAGTTAACTTCGATATCTCCATAAGCTGGCCTCTCCGACCCCAGGTTCCCTACCTCAAATTGTTCAGTGGAACATTCTCTATGTCCTGTTATACCGTGACGTCTGTTGCGTTGTTGTATTGTAAGGCGCCACGTATACCGTTTGTATATGTATACGTGTATGTCGTCGTTGTCGTCTCTTCTTTCCCTCGTCGATATCAGAGCATGAGAAATGTTTATGTTTGTGTTTACCTATTTGCTGTCGAGAACATACAACTACACGGCCACGGTATCACCTGGTTCCGGAATAGCTAGCTTAATATAGTATGAACATAGTGGGTTTCGGTGCAGCCTTATTTAAGTTTGATATTAATCTTCACTTAACCTTTGAGACTTTAAGAACAAGCTACTCTTAATCAGGCCCAAAACTCGACTTGTAACGAGAGCACTTACGATCAGTCCGTCACAATATTAATAATACGTAAGGCTCTACACCAGTGTAAGAAAATATCACTGTTCATGAAATAACAAAATATACGAATAAACTTCTTTACATTTTTCCTTTTATTTAATCAAATGCTTGCAAATGTTTATTTCGCGCCCACAAATCATCCACACCTCGATATAGAGTGTAAACGTGTGCATGAAAAATAGCACACTGTTTCTGCTGATAACCACGTATGAGCTTCTGGGTTGCTAGGCTACTTCGATCAACAGGATTTATATTGGATTTTGAAAATGATCTTTCTATCCAAACTTACGCCCCCCACAATGGCTCATCAAATACCCTTTGGCGATAATTAAGTATTCGCGTAAATTGTATTTTCGCGAGTTTAAAGCAAACCATCGGCGGCGCGAAAGCAGTCTTGATGCCGCGACACACCCGCGACGCTTAATAGCCTCTCACGAAACTGACCTGCATAGAGCTACAACCAATTTCAAGGTCATAATTCACCCTACACGATTGTGTGCAGTTGAACTGCGTCAAATCAATTATTTTTGGAATCGTAATCGCTGATCTCGACAATGACCGTCCATAAACGCACATAACACTCCTTTTTTTTCTAAGAGTGAACGAATGACGTCACGTCATCTAAATAGTTATTAAAATATTATTCCAAATGATCTCAAACATTTATCATTATATTTTAATGTTAATCAGAAAAAATATGATTTATTATCGGAAAGTAACACATAAGAGCCATCCACGGTGGCCGAGCGGTTCTAGACGCTTCAGTCCGGAACCGCGCGACTGCTGCGGTCGCAGGTTCGAATCCTGCCCCGGGCATGGATGTGTGTGATGTACTTAGGTTAGCTAGGTTTAAGTAGTTCTCAGTTCTAGGGGACTAATGACCTCAGATGTTAAGTCCCATAGTGCTCAGAGCCATTTGAACCATAATACATGATTGCAAATCGCACGTAACTATATGACAGTTTTGCATAGCGTCGGGACTTAATCACGCAAATTTATACAGGGTGTTACAAAAAGGTACGGCCAAACTTTCAGGAAACATCCCTCACACACAAATAAAGAAACGATGTTATGTGGACATGTGTCGGGAAACGCTTAATTTCCATATTAGAGCTCATTTTATTACTTCTCTTCAAACCACATTAACCATGGAATGGAAACACATAGCAACAGAACGTACCAGCGTGACTTCAAACACTTTGTTACA
Source organism: Schistocerca nitens (assembly GCF_023898315.1). Taxonomy (NCBI): domain Eukaryota; kingdom Metazoa; phylum Arthropoda; class Insecta; order Orthoptera; family Acrididae; genus Schistocerca; species Schistocerca nitens. The sequence goes on from NC_064623.1 coordinate 111,359,350, forward strand.
GGAAATGTTCAAAATGTCCTCCGTTAGCGAGGATACGTGCATCCACCTTCCGTCGCATGAAATCCCTGATGCGCTGATGCAGCCCTGGAGAATGGCGTATTGTATCACAGCCGTCCCCAATACGAGCACGAAGAGTCTCTACATTTGGTACCGGGGTTGCGTAGACAAGAGCTTTCAAATGCCCCCATAAATGAAAGTCAAGAGGGTTGAGGTCAGGAGAGCGTGGAGACCATGGAATTGGTCCGCCTCTACCAATCCATCGGTCACCGAATCTGTTGTTGAGAAGCGTACGAACACTTCGACTGAAATGTGCAGGAGCTCCATCGCGCATGAACCACATGTTGTGTCGTACTTGTAAAGGCACATGTTCTAGCAGCAAGGGTAGAGTACCCGTATGAAATCATGATAACGTGCTCCATTGAGCGTAGGTGGACGAAACTAAAATGTAACACCCTGTATAAAGAAATCCCCCAAATCTCAATTTCTCCATACCAACTGACAGATACCAATAAGATATTCAATACCTCATAGATCAATCCCGACCTATACAATTTTACGCGCTGTTACAGAAACGCCCTGTATGGATGTAAATGTAGACAATGCCCGAGATGGACCGGCGATGTGACGTACGGTAGTTGGTTGCCGAACCGAGCCTCACTGAATACTGCGTGGGCCTCCGTGCTCCAGATGCTTGGCGACGCCGTGACTGTCTCTGCGATAAGCGCCGGACCGCCTATCGTCTGTGGGCGGCCGAAGGTCCCCGGGGTGGGCAGTACTAGAGCAGTGCGCGTGCGGCGAGCTAATGCGTACGTAGCAGGCGGCGTCACCCACCGACAGCGGGCGGCTGCCACGCCCTCCAGCAGGTAAACGCCGCCGCTGCGGTACTTAACACGTCTATGCACTTCGAGAGGCACTTTACGGTGTGTGAAGGTGGCGCGCGCTGCACATGGATTGTTTTCAAAAAGTAGCGGGAATTTTGTAATTTCGCGTGTTGCATTAGTCCGATTCTCGCTATGTTTTCATTATTGTTTTGGTAAAAATCTCCGCAAAGTCTCGGTACAGTTAAAAATACCATTATACAATAACACAACTGTACCACTATTTTTTTGGGGTTCCGTAAGTGAATCGGTAAAAACTGATCACTTTTTTTTACAAGGGAACCTCCCCATCGCACCCTCCCCCCCTCAGATTTAGTTTTAAGTTGGCACAGTGGATAGGCCTTGAAAAACTGAACACAGATCAATCGAGAAAACAGGAAGAAGTTGTGTGGAACTACGAAAAAATAAGCAAAATATACAAACTCAGTAATCCATGTGCAAGATCAGCAACATCAAGGAGAGTATGAGCTCAGGAGCGCCGTGGTCCCGTGGTTAGCCTGAGCAGCTGCGGAACGAGAGGTCCTTGGTTCAAGTCTTCCCTCGAGTGACAAGTTTAATTTCTTATTTTCAGACAATTATCAAAGTTCAAGCACTCACACATAATCAACTTCGCTCTCCAAAATTCCAGGACATGTTCAGATTTGCTTGGACATATGCAGGATTTGACGGTCTACACAGGGAAAAATTTGAAAACGTTAAAAACATGTGTTTTGACAGAGCACAGGGAAAACTGTGCGACTGTGAAACTGTTGCATTCATTTGTTGCATTTTTGTGACAAATTCTTATGTTTTCATCACTCTTTTGGGAGTGATTATCACGTCCACAAGAAAACCTAAATCGGGCAAGGTAGAAGAATCTTTTTACCCATTCGTACCCAAGTGTACAAGTTAGGTGGGTCGACAACATATTCCTGTCATATGACGCACATGCCGTCACCAGTGTCGTATAGAATATATCAGACGTGTTTTCCTGTGGAGGAATCGGTTGACCTATGACTTTGCGATCAAATGTTTTCGGTTCCCATTGGAGAGGCACGTCCTTTCGTCTACTAATCGCACGGTTTTGCGGTGCGGTCGCAAAAACACAGGCACTAAACTTATTACAGTGAACAGAGACGTCAATGAACGAACGGACAGATCATAACTTTGCGAAAATAAAGAAAGTAAAATATTCATTCGAGGAAAGATTTGAACCAAGAACCTTTTGCTCCGCAGCTGCACACGCTAACCACGGGACCACGACGATGCTGTACTTACACTATCCTTTATGTTACTTATCTTGCGGATGGAATAGTCAGTTTGTATATTTTGCTTATTTTTTTCATAGTTCCATACAACTTCTTCCTGTTTTCTCGAGTGATCTGTGTTCAGTGTTTCAAGGCCTATCCACTGTGCCAACTTATAATTAAATCTGAGGGGGGTGCGATGGGGAGGTTCCCTTGTTAGAAACGGGTCGTTGCTATCAAGTTGAAATTTATGTCACATTCTCAGGTCTGTACGCCTCTGCTGGTGTCTGCCCCCGGTAGCTGAATGGTCGGCGCGACAGAACGTCAATGATAAGGGCCCGGGTTCGATTCTCGGCTGGGTCGGAGATTTTCTCCGCTCAGGGACTGGGTGTTGTTTTGTCCTAATCATCAGCATTTCATCCCCATCGACGCGCAAGTCGCCGAAGTGGCGTTAAAAAATGGCTCTGAGCACTATGGGACTTAACTGCTGTGGTCATCAGTCGCAGAGAACTTAGAACTACTTAAACCTAACTAACCTAAGGACATCAGACACATCTATGCCCGAGGCAGGATTCGAACCTGCGACCGTAGCGGTCGCGTGGTTCCAGACTGTAGCGCCTAGAACCGCTCGGCCACTCCGGCCGGCGAAGTGGCGTCAAATCGAAAGACTTGCACCCGGCGAACGGTCTACCCGACGGGAGGCCCTAGTCACACGACATTTACATTACCCCTGGTGATGTAATGCTAAGCTTTTAAGTCAGTGGTTCCCAATCCCAATCCTTCTTAGACCATTACCCCTGAGTGCAATCAGACATTAGCTAGTACGCACTCCCCCCCCCCCCCCCTTTTCCACTACTCAATATTATCACCAATTTAAGCACCTAACTAAAGTGTAGAATGAAAGACTTTTCTTGGAACACTTATTTTTAAAATGATGAAAGATGTACGATATTTAGTTAATGTGTGTGGGAGGCGTGGGATGGTGGAGTGGGGAGGGGGGAGGTTAGAATGAATGGCGAAGGAATTCTTGGTTCATCGCAAGTGCTACCCACATCTTCTTCTGAGATAAGAAAGCCAACTGTCCACAGTGATAGCAGGCACTTGTTTACAAAACAAACTTCCCCTGCTTTACTCCGCTACGTTGCGGCACTTGCTTGACCTGGTCACTGCAACCCCATTTAAAATCATCCAAGTTAAAATATTTGCACTATTCTTACTGTTCGTAAATAGATTGATGGCTGCACTCCTTATTTCTGAACTGACAGAAATTTGAAGACTTGAGGGTGTTAATGCATTGTGTGTGAACACGGCCTGTAATAGTAATAATAACAATAATAATAATACAGTGTACAGCGCTATAGTAGCCCATAGGTAAGTTACTGCTGTGTCGTGCTGTCAATTAATTCGATTAGCTGTTTCGGAGCGAGTAATGAAGCAACTGATGGACTTCTGAAGATTCTATCTACAACATGGAAAAAACGTTTTCTTGAGATATTTAGCATATGTTACGCATATGTCTCATTTTTATCATCAGCGATGTGTGGGACAAAACACAACATATGTTTGTATTGTGTGGACTATGTGAGAAACTTGTAAATTCCACCGCATTAATGCTATTAATTGAGAAAAAGTAATTATTGATAACTTATATGATCAATATTAGTAACTTACAGAAATGATAATAATAACGACATTCCAAAAATAATTTAGTTTCGTGACTGAAACAGAAACGAATCGTTTTGTTTTTACCTCTTAGACAATTTCATTTTACCCCTCAAGCGGTCATAACCCCACGTTGCGAACCACTGATCTAAGTCATTACGGTCAAACGATACGGCAATTTATGTCACTTATTTTGATACTCGCAAACTAACTCACTAAAACCTATAGGATACTTCCTCTTGACGTAGGATCATTAAAGTTAGCGAAAAAAACGTCTCACATACAAGTAAAGAAAAAGAACATCAGAAAATTATTAATTTTTAATTGTATGACACGCAAAAAATATGTCGCTTATCATTTGTTATCTGACTTCACACTAGAAATTAAAACTTCGTCGAAGGTCTTGGAATCCCTGGGACCTATATCTTGCCAATATCAGTGTCGACAGCTGCCAAAAATCGTCGAGAACCTCCGTCCCGGAATGGACGAACTGTCTATGTATACACAATTAAGTTTGTACGGAGCCCTGTGTTCGCGAGCCCGACCCGCACCTGGCCAATGTTTCATTAAAGACGTCGATTTCAGACCAATATCAGACAATTTTAGGGTCTCAAAAGCAACTAAGGTATGCATTCTCCCAGTTGCAATACCAATAGACTGTCAACAGTATCGTCTGAGATCGTTTATAACTACCAATTGATACTGCAACTGGAAAAATGCGCAGGCCGGTGTGGCCGAGCGGCTCTAGGCGCTTCAGTCCGGAACAGCGCGACTGCTACGGTCTCAGGTTCGAATCCTCCCTCGGGCATGGATGTGTGTGATGTCCCTATGTTAGTTAGGTTTAAGTAGTTCTAAGTTCTAGGGGACTGATGACCTCATATTTTAAGTCCCACAGTGCTCAGAGCCATTTGAACCATTTTTTGGAAAAATGCATAGCTGAGTTGCTTTTCAGATCCGAAGGTGGTCAGAGTTTTCAATAAATAATGGTGATTCAGCTGTGTATTTTGTGATGGAATTCTTAACCTTTGTAAAAGCTGTTCAACATCACCATCACAAAATATTTTCATGTATACCGTGTTAGCCGTATAGGATATTTAATCCATTGTCAGCTGGCAAAAAATTTACATGTGTTTCGGCAGTATGGGCGATCATTGCTTAATACGAGGTGCGGTTAGAAAAAAACCGGACTGATGCTGGAAAAAACATTTATTTACAATTATTTACAATTTCATGTTATCTCCTTCAATGTACTCTCCTCCTCGGTCTCTACACCGCTCCATACCAATTTTCCACTGTTCATAGCAATGCTGCAGATCATTTTCGGTAAGTCCATACATTACTTCCGTCGCTTTTTCTTTTACTGCTTCAACAGTCTCAAATCTAGTTCCTTTCAAAGCTGACTTGACTTTATGGAAAAGAAAAAAGTCACAGGGGGCCAAATAAGGTGAGTAGGGTGGATGATCTAAGATGGGAATGTTGTGTTTTGCCAAAAACGTCTTCACTGACAACGCACTGTGAGCTGGGGCATTGTCTTGGTGAAGGATCCATGACTTTTTTCTCCACAAATCGTTCCGTTTTCTCCGTACTCGCTCACGTAGGGTAGCCAGGACGCTAATGTAGTAATGCTGATTCACTGTTTGTCCCTCTGGTACCCAGTCAATGTGCACAATCCCTTTGATGTCAAAAAAAAACAATCATCATTGCCTTGAATTTCGATTTTGACATTCGTGCTTTTTTTTGTCGTGGAGAACCAGGAGTTTTCCAATGCATCGATTGGCGTTTAGTTTCGGGATCGTAAGTAAAAAACCACGATTCATCGCAAGTAATAACATTTTGTAAGAAGGTGGGATCACTTTCAATGTTTTCCAGGATGTCAGAACAAATCATTCTTCGGCGTTCCTTCTGTTCAATTGTGAGACACTTTGGAACCATTTTTGAACACACTTTGTTCATGTTGAAACTTTCATGAAGAATCTGCCTAACACTTTCCTTGTCAACTCCTGTTAACTCAGACACTGCTCTGATTGTTAAACGGCGATCTTGTCGAACAAGTTTACCGATTTTTTCAATGTTTGCATCAGTTTTTGCTGACAATGGTCTGCCAGTGCGAGTGTCATCACTGTTGTCTTCGCGGCCATCTTTAAATCGTTTAAACCACTCAAACACTTGTATTCGCGATAAACAATCATCGCCGTACACTTGTTGTAACATTACAAACGTTTCACTTGCAGATTTTCCTAGTTTGAAACAAAATTTGATGTTAAAACGCTGTTCTTTCTGTACACTCAACATTTTCCGACGCACAGACAAAACGTCAACTACTTAAAACAGACGCCACGGGCAGACTGAGTGCAGGAGGCAGATGAAACTCGAGCAGTAGGCGGAGCGAGCGTCACGTGACAGGCCACGCGACTTTCAGCCTTATTGCATTCGTTTTATTGTTTCACCAGTACTAGTCCGGTTTTTTTCTAGCCACACGTCGTATACAAAACGCGATGTCTTTGACAAATTCATCACCGTCCAGCCCAAACCGCCAAGGACAGACACTTGCACAGGATGTTGATCTTATACTGTAGGCGTCGTTCAAGAAGAGATTTTTCGGAATTCAGTGGATGAAAGAGTTTTTGAAAATACGTTGCTGTTACGGCAGTTTTATAGCTAGATCTACGAAAACTGGTATTTGGTTTCTCAGTCAGAAATAAAGAAAGACGAGTTTCAGGATTTTTGGAAATTTAGCTCCTATGGGGGGAGGGGGAGGTAAAACAGTGGGTATTTTTTTTAAATAAACCGCTAGTAAGGAACTATCAACGTACCTTTAAAGCTTACGTCTATCACAATTGGTAGCTGACTTACCGGTTACAAATAAAAAAATAAGTGTTTCGATATTCTGGGAAATACAACCCCTAATTGGGGGAAATTGGGGATGGAATGGTTTATGAATAATTTCCTTATGAAAGCCGTTTTAGGGCTAAATCTATGAACTTTTTAATTTGGCTTGTCAGTTAGAAATAAGAAAACACATGTTTCACTAAGTTTGGAAATTTAGCCACTAGAGAGGATAAGTAGGGTGTGGTAGTTTTATGGAAATACTTCAGCATGCAAATATTTTTGAAGCTCTAACTATGAAAATCTATTTTTCGCTTCTCTGCTAGAAATAGAAAAACACAAATATCACTGTTTCTCGAAACTCGGGCCCTAATATGGTGAAATCTGTGCCACAATGTTTTATGAAAACATTTTATTGTGAAAGCATTTTTAAATCTATGTTAATTGGTACTTGCTTTCTCTTTCAGAAATAAAAAAATCCGTGTTTCACTGTTTTTGGAAATTCAGCCCGTAATGGGGCGAAACAGGGGTGAAAATTTTTAAGAAAATATTTCGTTATATTAAAAAAAAATAAACCTAAATGTAAAAGTTGGTATACCCCTTGTCGGTTGGATGTAAAGAACTACCTTAGGGGATGAATGTTTCTATAGAAATATCACAAGAAAGCAAAAGTCATACTTGATAAAAGCCTTGGGCTCCAGCTACGAGAATCGCTTTTTGCTCAGAATTAAATTCGGAAAAAACCATGCTTCTACGGCCTTAATTAGCTTAAAAGTTTACACGATGTTGCAATTTTTGAACAACATAAAAATTCGATTAAAGAACAAAAAAAAAGTGGGACTGTACAGTCTACGTGAGCGAAGCAGAAAGCGCCATGCAAGTTGCATTACAAAAAACAAAACTGTATCACCACATTTTTTATTGACAACATTGATTTCGGTCAAACATCATACACTATTCGGATATCAAGGGCATCTCAGTTATGCATTCTCCCGGTCGCAGTACCAATAGAGTGTCAAACGTATAGACTGAGACAGTCTCTAGGTTACAGTTGGTATTGCAACTGAAAGAATGCATAGCTGAGTTGCTTTTGAGGCCCGAAGATGGTCTGATGTTTGATCGAATTTTATGTTTTCAGTAAAAAATTGTGGTGCAGCTGCGTTTTTTATAATTCAGTTAATAATCTCCCTAAAAGCTGTTCAACACCGCCTACAGAAAATATTTCTATCTGTATGGTGTTAGCCATATGGCATATTTAAACTGTTGTCAGGTAGAAAAAAGCTTGCGTGTGTTTTTGATAGTGTGGGCGATTATTTACCCATACATGCTATAAAAATGTGTGTGCGTGTGTGTGGGTTTTTCGTATGGCCTCCTCAACCTATGGACCGATTTCAATCAAACTAGGTATACATGTACCTCACTGCCAGGCGTCAATTGTCGTGGGGGCAAGAACCACATACTTATCAAAGGGATGGGGGCGGGTGTGAAAAACAAGCGTAGTCCGCGACTCATGTGTTCTCAGAATTCATTCATCTTGTATTTGAGAATGACAGCGACTAGCAAGAAACTTTACACATAATTTCAAAAATTTCAAATCTTTACGAAATCTTTTTCTCGCTGAGAACTCCTGCTAAGTAATGGAACGAAAAATGTTTATGGCTTAGTACTTTTTCGCTGCATGAGGCAGGAGGTATTATTTCTTTACTACTAATTGCATTCGCGAGACATTTTACAGACAGTATGCACATATATCAGTGAACAAAAGTGCAAAATTACATCATTGTGCGGCAGATAATTCAGTAGACATGTACTCATAAGCAGTGAGACGCTTGAAAAACTGCCGCATCATGCATGATGTGTAAATTTATTACTTCTTTGCGACTAACTCTGTTCGCTATAAATTTCTGACAGTATCCACATGTGCCGCTGAAAGCACCTACAACATTACACAGTTCCGGAGATGTGAGGTCATAAACAGTGAGATGAGTGAAAAACCGTCACATCGCACTTGGCTTTTAAATTTATTACTTCGTTGATACTACCTCCATTGGGAACACATTTTGCAGACAGTATCCACATATGCCGCAGAATGTAGCTACATAATTATCTCATTCTACTACACACAGTTCAGGAGGTATGACGTCACAAACACAAAGCACAAGGCGAGATGCTTCGTGGCACGGGCGTGGACGTACAGCTATGAATAATTACCTGGGCAACGCAGTGTTTCTTCGCTAATTGCTTATAAAATGGATCAGAGAATATGTAGTAAATTTTACTACAACAACTCAATAAAGTACAGCAAACTTTCAGAGCCGTTAAATACTCCTATGTTACAGGTAGAACTACGGATTACGAGTGGTATAAGAGATTCAAAGCAGGGCCTGAGGACGTTGAAGATGGCGTGCGACCTGCACGCCGCGGCACATCAGCCGATGAAATCTTGCAAAATGTGAAGGAAATCATAATTCACGGCCGTCTGAAAACAGAGAAGTCCCTTAAACGGCTTCCGTTTTATAAACAGATGAGATTAAAATTGCATCGTTGAAAATGTCCAGAAATTGAGGACAAGAGATTTTCGGGGATTGGAAAAGGGGTTGGCATATGTGTGGAATATCTATCGAAGACTATTTGGAAAGGGATAACATTTATGCAGAGAAATAAATTTCCTCTCTAAAAAAACAAAAACTCTCGATTTTCCTTAACATATGCAGTACGCTGTACAATACTGTAATTTTATGTAGGTACTGTGTTGAGCTGATACAGCTACACTATGTGATCAAAAGTATCCGGACACCGTCAGAAACATACGTTTTTCATGTTAGCTGCATTGTGCTACCACCTACTGCCAGGTACTCCATATCAGCGACCTCAGTAGTCATTAGACGTCGTGGGAGAGCAGAATGGGGCGCTCCACGGAACTCACGGACTTCGAACATGGTCAGATGATTGGGTGTCACTTGTGTCATACGTCTGTACGCGAGATTTCCACACTCCTAAATATCACTAGGGCCACTGTTTCCGATGTGATAGTGACGTGGAAACGTGAAGGGACACAGACAGCACAAAAGCGTATAAGCCGACCTCGTCTGTTGACAGAGACCGCCGACAGTTGAAGAGGGTCGTAATGTGTAACAGGCAGACATCTATCGAGACCATCACACAGGACTTCCAAACTGCATCATCATCCATTGAAAGTACTATGACAGTTAGGAGGGAGGTGAGAAAACGTGGATTTCACCGTCGAGCGGCTGCTCATAAGCCACACATTACGCTGGTAAATGCTAAACGGCGCATCGCTTGGTGTAAGGAACATAAACATTGGACGATTGAACAGTGGAAAAACGTTGTATGGAGTGACGAATCATGGTACACAATTTGGCGATCCGATGTCAGGGTGTGGATACGGCGAATGGCCTGTGAACGCTTCTGCCAACTTGTGTAGTGCCAACAGTACAATTCGGAAACGGTGGTGTTATGGTGCGGCCGTGTTTTTAATGGAGGGGGCTAGCACCCCTTGTTGTTTTGCTTGGCACTATCACAGCAAAGGCATAAATTGATGTTTTAAGCACCCTCTTCCTTTCCACTCTTTAAGAGCAATTCGGTGATGGGGATGCATCCTTCAACACGATCGAGCACCTGTTCGTAATGCACGGTGTGTGGCGGAGTGGTTGCACGACAATAACATCCCTGTAATGGACTGGCCTGCACAGAGTCCTGACGTGAATCCCACAGAACACCTTTGGGATGTTTTGGAACGCCGACTCTGTGCCAGGCCTCACCGACCGACATCGATACCTCTGTGAAGAACGGGATGCCACTCCCCAAGAAACCTTCCAGCACCTGATTGAACGTATGTCTGCGAGAGGGGAAGCTGTAGTCAGGGCTAAGGGTGAGCCAACACCACACTGAATTACAGCATTACCAATGGAGGGTGACTCGAACTTATAAGTCATTTTCAGCCAAGTGTCCGGATGCTTTTGATCATATAGTGTAGGAATGTTATGAGGCAGGCGTGGCTCGTAGTCAAAGGTGCTCAGTTGGGGCCGCAGCGAAAGTTATGTGAAAGCATATTTTTCAACATTATAGGTGTACACTGGCTGACAAAGAAAGTGAAGTACTTGGAAGTCAACGATGGGATGTCTGTGTAACTTCGTATACCTTGTGTAACTTCGTATACGTAAACACCGTCGGCGCGTATGTACGAGTTCTGTCCAAAAAATTCCGGAACTTTGTCCGCAAAATTTTGCTACGCTTACCTTTTACTTATTGTGCATGGTCTTCGAAATATACTCCTCCACAACTGATAGAGCGCTCGCAATTCCGTTTCCACTTCCGGGAGAAGTCTTAGTACGCCTCTCGCTCGATGACGCGTACCGCCATCTGCGAATTTTCTTTTATCTAGTCAATCCCTGCAAATCTTCGTCCTTTCAACGGGGTTTTCAACTTTGGAAATAAAAAAAGTCCACAGGAGCCAGGTCTTGTGAGCACAGAGGATGAGGCAGCACAGTGATTTTGTTCTTTGCGCAAAAGCGACGCACCAGCAGGGATGAAAGTGCGGGTGCGCTATCGTGATTCAAGAGCCATGAATTGTCTCGCCACATTTCATGCCGTTTCCTTCTCACATTCTCTCGCAGGTGTCGCAACATGTCCCGACACTACGATAGATTAACAGTTTATCCCTGTGGCATGAATTTGTGATAAACTATTCCTTCAAAATCAAAGAACACTTGGGCAGAACACTACACCCCTCACCTGACGAGTTTTTTTTTTTTTTTTAAATCTTGGAAAACGTTTCCTGACCCATTGTGAAGACTGAACCTTGGTGTCAACATCATAAGCGTTGATGCACGTCTCAATACCAATTAAGGAACATTTCTTTCTCAAATTAAAAGGAAGGTCAGCGTTGGTCGTAATATTGATGTTTTATTGATAGCAGAATGTCATCATCAATATTACGACCAACGCTGACCTTCCTTTTAATTTAACATACATGGTCGTTGTGCACACAGCACTCCATGAAGTCGCCAATCAGTTTCTTTCTCATCTGCGTGATTCAATTGCTCTTCACGCATTGCGAAGACAAGGTCTTCCTGGTCCTGACTCATCAACCGTGGGATGAACTCGGCGGCAACGTGATTCATTCCAAGATGCTGTGTCAGGATTTCGTGACACGATCCAGCTGAAATGTTACATTTTCTACCATCTCTCGGACAGTCAGTCTTCGATTGGCACGCACAATTTCTCACATGGGCGTCGTCGGTAGACGTCCGTCCTAAACGAGGGTCGTCTTTAACCTCCGTCCGGCCACTTTTAAATCGTTTGTGTCATTCGTAACACCGAGTACGGCTTGAACACTCATCACCGTAGACTTCCTGCATCATTTGGTGTCTCTGTAAAGGTTTTCTTGGGTTTCACGCAAAACTTAATGCAGACGCATTGCTCCTCTAACTCTGCCATCTCGAAAGTTGCAGACTGCGCGACACATTAAACACAGGCGTGTGCAGGGATCCGACCACATTTCGCTGCAACGCACCATTGCTGCGAAATTACGGTGTTCCGTAATTTTTTGCACAGGCCTTGTATAAGGTGACGCGGACAGCGCCAGATACTTACTGATGACTGTGAAGGACAAGGAGATGCCGTATACTGGTCTGAGGCTTCGTTATCAGGAGCGTTCTCAGAGTGTAGCATAAGCCGGTATGGGAAATTACCGTCCCATGCCTAGATGACTCTAACAACACAAACAGCTGGTTTTGGAGCGTGTGATGACCTCACCCCATACGAAAAATAATTATCAAAATCTGAAGTTACCCAAAATTCTAGTTAGAAAACAAAACTATTTGCTGTACTTCTCAATTGGTCACAATCCCGCTTCATTTATAAACTGAAAAACCGAATGTTTACAAGAAACTGCTCTGAAAATAACCCGAGTCAACAAAATTGTGTATGTAGGCCGACTCTCTGAAACTTCAAAAACATCACAGATAATATCCGATAGAATTTAGAGAAGGTGACAAAATTACGTGAATCGCATAAAATACTGTTAATAACTGCATGAACACTGGGGGGATTCACCATACATCTACCCACTTCTGTGTATAACCGGCATCTCTCAATACTACGACTCGCAGCAATACAAAATCAGAGCGTTTAATACTGTGTAAACATTCCCCACGTGTTTTTACAACTGGCATATGTGATTCGCGCTCTAATAACCCTACCACAACAAAGGTCAGCATTTAATAACGATTGTGGTGTTGCTCACGCTGCTAAATACTGCATTTTCGGGCAACAACAGTCATATTATGTGGCAGGTGTTATTAGAGCACAGTTAATAAAGTTATTTCATGTAATAATCAAAAAACTAGACACTCATCTTTTTGTGTTTCCCACGCTGGTCTCGTCGTAAAATCATGGCTCAATCGTTGAAAATGTAAGTGGTTATGATTCCAAGCTCGGATGCAAAAAGGCCTAGGTTTTATTCTGCTATATTCAAAAGTTATGTAGATGCGCTTCACAAACCATCCTTGAAGATTACACTTTTGCTGGACAATGGTGATGTAAAAAAATACTCAGCACTCCGAAATTGAGTTACACTTCCTTTTAATTGCTTTTATTGCAATATCACGTAAACACAAAACATCACTTCACAATACAAAAAAAAAACTTGAAAACATCTTCCTCACAGTCACTGTTAAAGTTCACATTTTATAAGCGGACTACGTTATGCGTCTTTCCAACATGACGTCCAACACTTGACTTTCTCAAGGTCCGACTCTCTAACAACTTAACAATCAACTAACTATCGCTTACGCGCCCAAAAATCAGAGTTACAAGTACGTCAAAGATCATAGTGACAAAAGAAAGAATACACATAAGAATAATATCATTGCAATATAAACATATCGATGTATCAAAAGTGAAATCAAATCTGAATGTTGTCTCAGAAACATGTAAACTACTTTACAGAAACACAGTAGAATATTACTGGTATCGAGAGGTTCAGATGAGGTACCATAGTGGTTACGTAATTCAAGTGCCATTACAGCGCTCATGACAGGAAATGCACCAATGGTGAAATAGTAGCTTTTATGTCATTGGTAGGAATTCAGCGCAATTATGGCGTTCGCCGTAATTTACGGGCGCAGCTGTATTTCGCGACAAAATACTCTTATTAGTCACTATCACATTGCTGTACTCATAACGATACACAAAACCACCTAAAATAAAGCGGCTACAATAATTTTGACATGCAAGGAGAAAGAGTTGTAATGAGAGGAAGAAGTTAACATTCACTGGTGTTTCAACATTGACTACCGTGCAAGTGTTAGTTCACTAATGGTACTTTTATTTTCGATAGCATAAAGCAAACAAACAAGCAGAGAACTGATTTGAATACTTTTAATATAGAAAGAAAGTTTTTAGATCAGGGGATAACGCTCGGCGAAATATCTTAACTTTTCGTTGCACACGAAGCGTTGCGCTGGGCAGCACGACGTCGGCGGGTTACGATGTTGTCAGCAGGACACAGGCAGTTCCGCTTGTTAATCTTTTCCTGCGAAACGCGAACAAAGTTTCTGCACAGCTGTATCAGTAACCCAGTGTCGATTAACACACCACGAGACGCTGGTATGCGATCGTTGTTGACACGTCCCCTCTTGCAAAGCACATTACGTAGACAGCGTTCGTTTACATACTTCGTGCACTGTCCATGACGCTTTCGTCCATAACTACGCAGTTCGTCACATTCATAGAGGCGTAGCCTCAAATACACAGTTCATAGAAGTCTTTTTTTACGTGATTCGCACTGTAAACAATGCCCACTCTGTTCTCGCAGTTGAAACTTCCGCAACGTCATTGAAATTCATATATACTGTACAGTTAGTTTTAGTGTCCACTTTCGTAGAATGATAACAGCTGCCAGCAAAGCTCTGTTCGTGTCGGTCACAACAAAGTCTCGTTTCCTGCAATTCCGCAGTCCAGCTTATTAGCCCCTGAAGCAAGCCGGCGATGGCATTACACACCGCCGTGGTAAAACAAATTGACGCCCTCATAGTTCGGCATCACTGTCCATACAATTCCGGGTGCTAGGGTCGATAATAATGTGCGAGGCGGGAGCGAAAGATCACCGAAAAATCTTGGGCGGTGCACATGCGGTGTAGCGTAGGTAGTTTTTGTAGGCCAATTTGGGGTAGTTTCCCGACCTCACACACCACAACTATCCATTACCAAATTGTTCAGCCGGCCGGAGTGGCCCAGCGGTTCTAGGTGCTACAGTCTGGAACCGCGCTGCCGCTACGGTCGCAGGTTCGAATCCTGCCTCGGGCATGGATGTGTGTGACGTCCTTAAGCTAGTTAGGTTTAAGCAGTTTAAAGTTCTAGGGGACTGATAACCTCAGATGTTAAGTCCCACAGTGCTAAGAGCCATTTGAACCATTTTTGAAACTCATCATCCGGTAAGTGACACGTCGGAAGAAAAAAAGGTCGGGTACGGCTTTTCTGCCATACACCCCCTAGACTGAAGCGCCTAGAACCGCACGTCCACACCGGCCGGCAGGCAAACAACAGCGTACCCATCAGTTCATCCGCTCTATTGATATTTTCGATTCCTTTTGTGGTGTCACCGCCAGACACCACACTTGCTAGGTGGTAGCTTTTAAATCGGCCGCGGTCCATTAGTATACGTCGGACCCGCGTGTCGCCACTGTCAGTAATTGCAGACCGAGCGCCACCACACGGCAGGTCTGGAGAGACGTCCTGGCAATCGCCCCAGTTGTACAGCAGACTTTGCTAGCGAAGCCACACTTACAAATACGCTCTCATTTGCCGAGACGATAGTTAGCATAGCCTTCAGCTACAATTGCTACGACCTAGCAAGGCGCTGTATTCAATTGATATTGAGATTCTATTAATGTATCATCAAGAGCGATGTTCTACAAAGGTGGATTAAAGTTAAGTATTCCAGAAGTACGGCCTTGCTGTGCTGGTACTGCGAACGGCTGAAAGCAAGGGGAAACTACAGCCGTAATTTTTCCCGAGGACATGCAGCTTTACTGTATGATTAAATGATGATGGCGTCCTCTTGGGTAAAATATTCCGGAGGTAAAATAGTCCCCCATTCGGATCTCCGGGCTGGGACTACTCAAGAGGACGTCGTTATCAGGAGAAAGAAAACTGGCATTCTACGGATCGGAGCGTGGAATGTCAGATCCCTTAATCGGGCAGGTAGGTTAGAAAATTTAAAAAGGGAAATGGATAGGTTAAAGTTAGATATAGTGGGAATTAGTGACGTTCGGTGGCAGGAGGAACAAGACTCTTGGTCAGGTGATTACAGGGTTATAAATACAAAATCAAATAGGGGTAATGCAGGAGTAGGTTTAATAATGAATAAAAAAGTAGGAGTGCGGGTTAGCTACTACAAACAGCATAGTGAACGCATTATTGTGGCCAAGATAGACACAAAGCCCATGCCTACTACAGTAGTACAAGTTTATATGCCAACTAGCTCTGCAGATGATGAAGAAATTGATGAAATGTATGACGAGATAAAAGAAATTATTCAGGTAGTGAAGGGAGACGAAAATTTAATAGTCATGGGTGACTGGAATTCGTCAGTAGGAAAAGGGAGAGAAGGAAACATAGTAGATGAATATGGATTGGGGGGAAGAAATGTAAGAGGAAGCCGCCTTGTAGAATTTTGCACAGAGCATAACTTAATCATAGCTAACACCTGGTTCAAGAATCATAAAAGAAGGTTGTATACATGGAAGAATCCTGGAGATACTAAAAGGTATCAGATAGATTATATAATGGTAAGACAGAGATTTAGGAACCAGGTTTTAAATTGTAAGACATTTCCAGGGGCAGATGTGGATTCTGACCACAATCTATTGGTTATGAACTGCAGATTGAAACTGAAGAAACTGAAAAAAGGTGGGAATTTAAGGAGATGGGACCTGGATAAACTGAAAGAACCAGAGGTTGTAGAGAGTTTCAGGGAGAGCATAAGGGAACAATTGACAGGAATGGGGGAAAGAAATACAGTAGAAGAAGAATGGGTAGCTCTGAGGGATGAAGTAGTGAAGGCAGCAGAGGATCAAGTAGGTAAAAAGACGAGGGCTAATAGAAATCCTTGGGTAACAGAAGAAATATTGAATTTAATTGATGAAAGGAGAAAATATAAAAATGCAGTAAATGAAGCAGGCAAAAAGGAATACAAACGTCTCAAAAATGAGATCGACAGGAAGTGCAAAATGGCCAAGCAGGGATGGCTAGAGGACAAATGTAAAGATGTAGAGGCTTGTCTCACTAGGGGTAAGATAGATACTGCCTACAGGAAAATTAAAGAGACCTTTGGAGAGAAGAGAACCACTTGTATGAATATCAAGAGCTCAGATGGCAACCCAGTTCTAAGCAAAGAAGGGAAGACAGAAAGGTGGAAGGAGTATATAGAGGGTTTATACAAGGGCGATGTACTTGAGGACAATATTATGGAAATGGAAGAGGATGTAGATGAAGATGAAATGGGAAATACGATACTGCGTGAAGAGTTTGACAGAGCACTGAAAGACCTGAGTCGAAACAAGGCCCCCGGAGTAGACAACATTCCATTGGAACTAGTGACGGCCTTGGGAGAGCCAGTCTTGACAAAACTCTACCATCTGGTGAGCAAGATGTATGAGACAGGCGAAATACCCACAGACTTCAAGAAGAATATAATAATTCCAATCCCAAAGGAAGCAGGTGTTGACAGATGTGAAAATTACCGAACTATCAGTTTAATAAGTCACAGCTGCAAAATACTAACGCGAATTCTTTACAGACGAATGGAAAAACTGGTAGAAGCGGACCTCGGGGAAGATCAGTTTGGATTCCGTAGAAATGTTGGAACACGTGAGGCAATACTAACCTTACGACTTATCTTAGAAGAAAGATTAAGGAAAGGCAAACCTACGTTTCTAGCATTTGTAGACTTAGAGAAAGCTTTTGACAACGTTAACTGGAATACTCTCTTTCAAATTCTGAAGGTGGCAGGGGTAAAATACAGGGAGCGAAAGGCTATTTACAATTTGTACAGAAACCAGATGGCAGTTATAAGAGTCGAGGGACATGAAAGGGAAGCAGCGGTTGGGAAGGGAGTCAGACAGGGTTGTAGCCTCTCCCCGATGTTATTCAATCTATATATTGAGCAAGCAGTAAAGGAAACAAAAGAAAAATTCGGAGTAGGTATTAAAATCCATGGAGAAGAAATAAAAACTTTGAGGTTCGCCGATGACATTGTAATTCTGTCAGAGACAGCAAAGGACTTGGAAGAGCAGTTGAACGGAATGGACAGTGTCTTGAAAGGAGGATATAAGATGAACATCAACAAAAGCAAAACGAGGATAATGGAATGTAGTCAAATTAAATCGGGTGATGCTGAGGGGATTAGATTAGGAAATGAGACACTTAAAGTAGTAAAGGAGTTTTGCTATTTGGGGAGCAAAATAACTGATGATGGTCGAAGTAGAGAGGATATAAAATGTAGACTGGCAATGGCAAGGAAATCGTTTCTGAAGAAGAGAAATTTGTTAACATCGAGTATAGATTTAAGTGTCAGGAAGTCGTTTCTGAAAGTATTTGTATGGAGTGTAGCCATGTATGGAAGTGAAACATGGACGATAACCAGTTTGGACAAGAAGAGAATAGAAGCTTTCGAAATGTGGTGCTACAGAAGAATGCTGAAGATAAGGTGGGTAGATCACGTAACTAATGAGGAGGTATTGAATAGGATTGGGGAGAAGAGAAGTCTGTGGCTTAACTTGACTAGAAGAAGGGATCGGTTGGTAGGACATGTTTTAAGGCATCAAGGGATCACAAATTTAGCATTGGAGGGCAGCGTGGAGGGTAAAAATCGTAGAGGGAGACCAAGAGATGAATACACTAAGCAGATTCAGAAGGATGTAGGTTGCAGTAGGTACTGGGAGATGAAGAAGCTTGCACAGGATAGAGTAACATGGAGAGCTGCATCAAACCAGTCTCAGAACTGAAGGCCACAACAACAACAACGTACTTTTCTTTATAGCATTCATTACATATCCTGTTTCAGACCTCACGCCAGCCTGCGTGAGTTTAAGCGCGTGTCTTTCGGCTTCCTCTCATTGTGTCTAGGCTGTCTTGTCTAGACACAACATATTTGGCGACGAGTCTCAAAAGAGGATTTAGCGTTCGTATTGCCCTAATTTACTTGTGTCATGGCTTCGCCACAATCTCCAGATGTACTGTGCGAATTTTATCGCTTGCAGAATCAGCAGACGCAGGCGTTATTGGATGCCCTTGGACAGCTCGTCCAGGGTCAACGTGCAATGCACAACGATGCGACAGCCGCCGCTCCACCGCTACCGCAGCCACAACACGCAGTTGCACCACCTTTTCGTCCCTTTGACGCGGAACTGGAAAGCTGGACGGAGTGGTCACGCCAATTTGGATTCCATCTCGCCGCCTACAGAATTCAAGGTAATGAGCGGCAGCCTCACTTATTATCGTGTATCGGCGTCCAGACGTACAGAGTGATAGTGAAATTGTTTCCCCGAGGCGACGTAGCAACTCTGTCCTACGACGAAATTTTGTTGGCATTAGATGAATATTTCAAGGAATCAGTCAATGTAGTTGCAAATAGGTATACGTTCTTTCGTACAAAACGTACGGCCGGTCAAACTAATCGGGAGTGGGTTGCAACTTTGCAAGGCCTTACTAGGGATTGTGCTTTTGAGTGTGAATGTGGACTCCCTTATTCAGATACAATGGTACGTGATGCAATTGCACAGAACGTTTCTGATGTTCGTATAAGAGAACAGATTTTGAAACTAGTCAATCCCTCCCTTCAACAAGTGATGGACATATTGGATAGGCAAGACACACTTGACTTTGCTCAGGAATCGTTTGAAACTTCGCCGGCTGTGTGTCACGTTAACCGGCCCGCCGGGCGTGCTGCATGGAACAGTAAACAGTCCTCGCGCCCGGCCGCGCTAAGCCGCCAAGACCTCAGCCACATGTGCCGTGCAAGCACCAAATGCAGTGCTAAAATCATGCCCGCGGTGTGCAACCAGACATTCGCGTGAGAATTGCCCGTCACACCAGGCTATTTGCTTTTTCTGTAATTAAAAAGGACATGTTCAGAGTGTTTGCCAGAAAAAGCTCCGAACGGACACTAAAAACCATTCCAGGTCCTTTGCTTCGAGCCGGAATCGAACCAAGAATACTCAGGCTCGTGAACCTTCGCCCATGGACATTCATGTAGTTAATTCCACTCCGCCCAGTGCCTCTCTCTCTAACAGTGACCGTGTTCGTCCCACAAAAAGTGTGCGTCGACGTCGCCGGAAATCACGTCAATTAGCAAGTGATTCTGTCCCAGCGCGTCTTGGTGGTTAACACGCATCTTGGTTTGTACCGATTCAAAAGACTGCCATTCGGGTGTGCATCCGCCCCTGCGTTGTTTCAGCAATATCTACAAACTGTTTGTGCCTTGGTCCCTACTGCAGCAAACTATCTGGACGATATTATGATCTCCGGAAAGACGGAAGAAGAACATTTAGCCAATCTCAGGACATTATTTCAGGTCTTGCGCCAAAATGGTCTTTGCTTGCGGAAGGACAAATGTGTGTTTTTTGCTCGTGATTTACCATATCTGGGACATGTAATCAATGCCCAAGGCATCCATCCTAGTCCAGAGCACCTCCGTGCCATACAAGCCTTGCCTTCACCGCAGAATTTGACGCAGCTACAGAGTGTGTTGGGAAAAATTAACTATTACAACCGATATGTTCCCCAGGCCTCTTCCATTTCAGCTCCGCTTCATCGCTTACGCCATAAAGGTGTTCCGTTCGTCTGGACGACGGAATGCGAACGCGCCATTCGCCAGTTGAAATAGGCGTTGCTTTCAAATACTTGCCTTACGCCATTCGATCCCCAGAAACCCCTTTTGTTGATGGTAGATGCATCGGATTTCGGGATCGGTGCTGTGCTTGCGCACAAAGATGGATCGCACGATCGCCCTATTGCCTTTGCGTCCAAATTGCTCTCGTCTGCGCAAAGAAATTATTCACAGATAGAGAAAGAAGCCTTGGCTCTCGTATTTGGTGTTACTAAGTTTCACGATTTCTTGTATGGTCGTCACTTTACCATCATCACAGACCACAAACCTTTGACATCGCTTTTTCATCCGAACAAGCCTGTACCTCCACGTACAGCGCAGAAATTCATTCGCTAGTCAATTTTCCTCTCGCAGTACCGCTACGATATCTTGTATCGGTCCACTGCTAAGCATGGCAACGCTGATGCGTTGTCCCGTTTGCCTGTTGCTGAAGATAGAGCATTCGATTCTTCCGAACTTGCTTGCATGTTCATTGATTCGGAAACCGATGACGTGGTCGAATCGTTTCCGATTGATTTTCGTCGTGTCGCTACAGCCACAGCTGCTGAACCTGTCCTTGCTACCGTTTTGCGTTTTGTTGCTACGCAATGGCCCTTGTCAAAATCACGGATCGAGGATCCGTTGGTTCGCCGATTTTTTGCTCACAAGGAGAGACTTTTTGTACGACGTGGTGTTTTGCTGTTGCGTTCTGATAATGATCAGTCCAGGATCGTGGTCCCACGTTCGTTACAGTCCCCTGTCTTACGGCTTCCCCACCAAGGACATTGGGGTATAGTGCGAACGAAACAACTTGCACGTCAGCACTGTACTTGGTTCGGAATCGATGCTGCGATTACGAAAATGTGCTCTCCTTGCATGGCGTGTGCCGAACAACAATCCGCCCCACCGCGGAAATTCTTTGCATGGCCGAAAGCCACTTCCCCTTGGCAACGCTTACACATCGATTTTGCTGGTCCGTTCTGGAATGCTCGATGGTTAGTTGTGGTCAATTCTTTCAGTAATTTTCCTTTTGTGGTCCGGATGTCTTCCACGACGTCATCTGCCACCATCCAAGCGTTATCCGCTATCTTTTGCATTGAAGGTCTTCCACAGACTATTGTTTCCGACAATGGCCCACAATTCATGTCCGCAGAATTTCAGTCATTCTACAAGGCCAATGGTATTCAACATCTGCCATCCGAGCCGTTTTCGCCTCAGTCAAACGGTGCCGCTGAACGATTGGTCCGGACTTTCAAGTCTCAGATGTTGAAGTTGAAAGAGTCGCATTCTCGGGGGGACGCGTTATTGCTCTTTTTGTCTTCGTATCGCTCTCAGCCC
This sequence comes from Schistocerca nitens, assembly GCF_023898315.1. Classification (NCBI taxonomy): domain Eukaryota; kingdom Metazoa; phylum Arthropoda; class Insecta; order Orthoptera; family Acrididae; genus Schistocerca; species Schistocerca nitens. Next base: position 111,381,174 of record NC_064623.1, read on the forward strand.
CGAGATGGTCGCTCGCCGGCTGAGTTGCTCCTCATCGAACCTTGATGTCTTTGCTGCATCCGCCGCATCAGGTTCCTGTGCAGCGGCAGCCACCTGCTTTTGCTCCAGGCGACGTTGTATACTATCGCAACTATCGAGGTTCACGGCGTTGGCTCGCAGGGCGCATTCTTCGCTGCCTCGGCCGCGCTATGTATCTGGTTTTGGGGGCCTCTGGTGAGGTGCGTCGGCATCTCAATCAGCTGCGCCTCTGTCGTCACACGGGTTCTGCCGCTCCCCGTCTGCTTTCAGCGACGGTGCCGTCCGGTCAGCGCCCTGGGGACCCATCTACTGGCTCGCCTCATCCCCAGGTGTTACCGACGATGCTTTCCATTTTGCCTCATGGCGACGCGCCGCCGCCGACCGCCGGTCCTCCCGCCGGCGCCGCCCGCAGTGGACGCGTCGCTGCAGCCGCCGGGCGCCTCCCTGGGTCACGCGCCGCCGATCGCTTTTCGGGACCAGCTATCCTCCGACATGGACCTCTTGCCCGCTCCGGACCAGATGTCGTCTTCGCCCGTCGGGTACCCCGAAGCGATGGAGGGCGACCCTTCGGCCCCTCCTGTCTCTTTACGGGCGCATACACCGCATGTTGGCGTGCACCCTGGACTAGGTTTTCAGGCGGTTCCTAGCTCCCCTCGGACCGAATGGCAGGGTGCGGGTGGCACAGCCTCGCCTGTTGTTAGGCTCCCCACCTCGTCGCATACGTCAACATGGGGTCCTCCCCACGGCGGGCGGAAGCCTTATAACACAACCGTACGCCGATTTGCGGGGGAGGAATGTGGTGTCACCGCCAGACACCACACTTGCTAGGTGGTAGCTTTTAAATCGGCCGCGGTCCATTAGTATACGTCGGACCCGCGTGTCGCCACTGTCAGTGATCGCAGACCGAGCGCCACCAAACGGCAGGTCTGGAGAGACGTCCTGGCAATCGCCCCAGCTGTACAGCGGACTTTGCTAGCGAAGCCACACTGACAAATACGCTCTCATTTGCCGAGACGATAGCATAGCCTTCAGCTACAATTGCTACGACCTAGCAAGGCGCCGTATTCAGTTGATATTGAGATTCTATTAATGTATCATCAAGAGCGATGTTCTACAAAGGTGGATTAAAGTTAAGTATTCCAGAAGCTACGTACTTTTCTTTATAGCATTCATTACGTATCCTGTTTCAGACCTCACGCCAGCCTGCGTGAGTTTAAGCGCGTGCCTTTCGGCTTCCTCTCATTGTGTCTAGGCTGTCTTATCTAGACACAACACCTTTTGTCCTCGTAGCTTTTTCTCGTAGGCCTACATGTGGCTTGGGAAGAAGACACTGAACGATTAATTTCCTTAGTGGCAGAGCGGCTTTTTTTGTGGGACAAGGCTCTACAAAATTGTAAGGACACAGGGTGACCATACATTTCCAACTGGAACTTGAATTGTCCAAAGATGTAATATTTATTTATTCATTTAAAAATACATACATTTAACACTGTCTTCTCTGATTATAGTATATGAACACTTAAGGGGACCACACCCTGCCTATCTAACCCATGATAATTTAGGCAAGTATTTGACCCATTTCTGAAAAAACTATTTGCTGCAGGACCTTAATATTTTTACTGTATGTTACATGATGCTAATAGAGTCAACTCTACTAAAATCTACTTTATCCATTTCATAGTTTTTAAGAAATACGGTTTTTAAATTTACTAACAAAAAAAGTTAAGTTTTTTCTGCAGAAAATATTGTGTGTGATGTAACCTCCCCACAAAAATTTTAAAAAGACTATATTTATTAGTAATGGAGCCACAGCTAAGTGTAAACTCCCCACAAGAATATTAATGGCAAAGACAATTAAATGAAAGCTCGCTATCTGACTCAAGTACAAGTTCCCATTAAATAATGAACGCTAATCCCATGATAATGAAACTGTAATGATAACCTAAACTCAATTCAACCGAAAACTCGGTGTTTGCCCTGTGCGAAACGAGAATAAATTTCTTACCTTAGTGAAACTGCATGTCAAAATTCTGCTCTTATTGTTCTCTGGCGCTTGCACGAAAAGCATTGGAAGTACCTTTTGAAAATCTTTGTTAAAAGGAAATGGAAGGAAATTTGAATGATTGTCTCTAAAATTGCTTTTAAATCAAAATTATTATTGGGGGCGATTTTTGAAAGTTAAATTACAATGACTGTTCGTTACATTATCTGATGAGCGCAAAGCTGCATGGTTATTTATTTAAATAAATTATACCTCGTCCTGAATCTCGACCATTGCGATGCCGACGCCCGCCGACTGCTCTCCGCTACTGCTAGCAACCGACTCCAAGCATTACTGAGGACTGACTATTGCAGACTGACTGACTGCTCGCTACTGCGAGTCGAGCGCAACTGCTCTGGTCAGAGATTCTACAATGTCTCAGCATCGCTGCCGCACAACATACGTGTTTCATAACCCTCCACTGGGGGGGCAAAAATTTGGCAGCGATGGTGAGTCATTTGGACTTGCCATCGTAACAAATTTTTCTTTTAATTAATTAACATTTACAAAATATTTAGATGTATCACATGAATTAAATGTTGTGCGCATGCACCGATTACAAAACATTACAGACAAGACAAAATATAAGTACAAAACAAATCAGGAAAAATGTATATACAAATTATTTGACAGATAACAAAGTGTACACACACTGAAAAATTCTTTAGCAGTTTCATAACAGGCAAAAAAAAAAAAATCATGTTGACAAGTGTCATGAGTGCACATGCACTGCAGTGGAGAACATATCAGTAAAAGACGAAATGTATATACAAGAGTAACAAATGACATAAATCATAAAAGGTATACAGAATGAACACAAATCATATCGAAAATTGAGAAGAGTGCACAGGCACTGTAGTTCAGTTGAAAACATATTCACATAAGTGCACATGCACTGAAAACTTTTGAACATTTTTATAACAAATAAACGCAAGAGTAGAAAAAATCATCAAATCACAAAAAGTATATACAATATAGATGACAAGAGTGCACACATACTGCACTTCAAAACAAATCGAAAATGTCTTTAGTATTTTGACAACAAATGGCAAAAATCATGTCGACAAGTGACACAAGTGTACTCGCACTAGAGTTCAACAAATCGAGAAAAAATGTATATGCCATGAACATAAATGGTGTTAGTAAAAAAATGATTTTCCCTATTAGGATAGGAAAGGAAAGGATTGCATCATGGTTGTAGCACTTTAGTTTGCACATAGCTGCACTGAAAGTCCATATCTTTCCACAGAATCACAACTAAGTGATACAATCTGCAGTTCCGTTCCCAGAAGTATTTATCAGCGTATCAAGACAGTGAAACGTCGTAGTAGTATTCCATACTATCATTTGGCAGTATACCAGGTACACCAAACAGTGGGACCAGAATAACGTCTTCATCGCTTACGGTGGTGGACAGCATGTCGTGTCAACACCACGCTCTTAAGAGGCGGCACACAGTGCTCCATAACAAAGTCTTGATTAGTGATTACATAAGTAGTTTCTTCGCCTACAGTGGTGGACAGCATGTCGTGTCAACACCACGCTTTTAAGAGGCGGCACACCAACGTAGAATTAGTGCAAAAACCAAATATAGTGCTCCATGATAATGAGGATGGAGAAGACAAATGGATGTTACAATAATTTCAGGTAGTTAGGTCAGAAGGTGAAGGACATTAACTAACACACAAGTCTTGATTAGTGATTACATAAGTAGTTTGCGGTATCCATACTCTAGTCATTGAACATTTCTGTACCATGAATGTAGTATTACAGAAAAATGTTCATTAATTAATTTAAAGACAAGAGTGGTAATCAATCGCCATCAAGTATTGAGTATTACAAAACATTTTTCCTCATTCAAATGACATATTTACAAGTAACTATTAACACTCAGTGGCCTAGCAACTTTCGATTAGTACAAAATATTTATCATCATTCAGTATTAATATGTGAAGTCATCATTGAAGACACTAACAAAACGTTAAGTTACATTAATTATTGGCACTCAGTGGCCAGCAAGTATTGAATAGTATAAAACATTATTCATCATTCAGTATTCTTCATATCATTAACAAATCATTATTAAAAATCAGTTAATTACAGTCATAGCATTAATAAGCATGGGCATTATAAGTTACATTAATTATGGGCACTCAGTGGCCAGCAAGTATTGAATAGTACAAAACATTAGTAGCATTAATAAGCATGGGCATTATAAGTTACATTAATTATGGGCACTCAGTGGCCAGCAAGTATTGAATAGTACAAAACATTAGTAGCATTAATAAGCATGGGCATTATAAGTACAGTCATAGCATTAATAAGCATGGGCATTATAAGTTACATTAATTATGGGCACTCAGTGGCCAGCAAGTATTGAATAGTATAAAACATTATTCATCATTCAGTATTATTCATATCATTAAGAAATCATTATTAGAAAAATCAGTTAATTACAGTCATAGCCTTAATAATCATGGGCATAATAAGTAATTACATTAATTATGGGCACTCAGTGGCCAGCAAGTATTGAATAGTACAAAACATTAGTAGCATTAATAAGCATGGGCATTATAAGTTACATTAATTATGGGCACTCAGTGGCCAGCAAGTATTGAATAGTACAAAACATTAGTAGCATTAATAAGCATGGGCATTATAAGTTACATTGATTATGGGCACTCAGTGGCCAGCAAGTATTGAATAGTACAAAACATTAGTAGCATTAATAAGCATGGGCATTATAAGTTACATTAATTATGGGCACTCAGTGGCCAGCAAGTATTGAATAGTACAAAACATTAGTAGCATTAATAAGCATGGGCATAATAAGTACTCTCATTACAATAGATAGTGGCAATTATGTTTTGGTATCATTAAGAAGTCATTATTCAAGTGACATACTATTCAGAGCTGATCAGTGTTATTCAGAATTATCATAAACTAGTGACATTATCTGGGACTGTTAATACATTTTGTGTTTTCTGCTAGCAATGCATTGCTTTGGGTAATTATAAGGGAAAGCAAGAAGAAATAAGAGAAAAAATTGCTTCTAGGTTGTTCCTATAAATGAAAAGATTGTGTAACGTCATTCGTCATGAGTCAGTTGTAGCAAGGTTATCACATTTATAAATGATAGACACAAGTGGGTAAGAAAAATGCAAGTACTAGAACAGGTATAATAAGTAACAAGTTTAGTAAGTATCATAAAAAGCTTCTCCTGAAAGAAAAATACAAAATGGATTATTGAGCTGAAAGAAGAAACGCAGACTATGCTGAAAAGTAGTGAACTTCGAATTAACAGGTAGTGAAATGTGTATAAAAAATGTGTTCCATAGCTGTCTTTTCCAAAACCTTCAGTCATCCTACTACGCAATATAACACCTGCTGTCAAAGTAAACTGCAACAAATACTTAAAGAACTACATGGCATAAATACATAACTTCAACATTATCCTCATCTGTAAAGAAAAACTTCATTATTCATATCATCATAACTCCATCATTATCATCACCTGTAAACAAAAACTTCATTATTCATAGTACCATATTCTTCATCATTGTTCATTATCAGCATTCATTATCATCTGCAAAAATCATTTCATTATTCATCACACAACTATTCCTAATCCCTAGCATATTTCATCACTTAAAACTAAAATGTGTAGTTCTGTCTGACAGCTTGCATCAATCGCTTTGTATTCTGAAAGAAAAAATTAGTTAAGACTGCTATTTTGCGATGTGTATAATATATTCTGGTTAATGCTTGTTAATTCTGATCCATTTACTCGTCCTCATTAGCTTATTGCATCTTCTTTCGTTTATTCCATAGGTGAAATTCCCACTTCTGTTTAATTTATTTCCTTAACGCATCATTTCTTTCTGAAATTGATGAACAAAGATTAATGTCTTGCATTTAAATCATATACCCATTAAATAGTGACTGGTTAATGGTGACTCAATTAAGCATACAACATAACATGACAGAAAACGTAATATCTCAAAACACAGACAGTGTTTAAAGGCAAAAAGTGTACAGAGAATATCGTAATGCAGCAGCAAAAAAGGAAAATGTAAAACAGTCATGATGTTGAGATATCACAAGGCAAAATGTCAAAGTCAAATGGTGTGTGTTATACCTTAACTAGTTCACAGTGCATACAAACAAAACATGAAAACAATCGTACATACATAAGAAAGACAAAATGTGACATTCGTTGTGTTCAGCTTATATGTAGTGTAGTTAATAGATGCGATAATTAAAGACTTCAATGGAGAGAGAATTTGATAAAATTAATGCGTCATTATAGAGAATTGCATAATTATTCATAAAATGCGTAAGTTCATCTGAAAAAATGCACGGTCTAGTGTGTAACGACAAGAAGAGCGACCTGCTAACCTTACCTTGCCGGGCACTTGCCAAGAAAAAATACGATAATCATCAGTAATTAGTAATGTCAATATAATTGCATAAGTGGTCATAAAATGTGTAAGTTCATCTGAAAAAATGTGCACGGTCTGATGTGTAACGACAAGAAAAGCGACCTGCTAACCTTACCTTGCCGGGCACTTGCCAAGAAAAAATACGATAATCATCAGTAATTAGTCATGTGAATATAATTGCATAAGTGGTCATAAAATGTGTAAACGGCCTCATAGCATGTTACATCGTAGAGTGGTTTCATTCGATAAAGGGTTTAATGTTTGACACATGATGGTTGCCTTTCGATTTTCTGGTTCTCAGAGTTTCGACGTGTACAACATTGGGGTGAGGAATGCTGCGAATCCGATATGGACCTGCGTATAGAAGTTCAAATTTACTGCACTTACCTTTTAATTTGCTGGATAAATAGTGTGTACGTACTAATATCTTCTGTCCAACGTGAAAGTCTCGGTGTCTACAAACCTGTTTTTGCTGTCTTCTCCGGCGCTCTGCGGCACGTTTGATGTTGTTCAGCGCAATGTCAATTATTTCGTGGTGTCGTAATCGACGAGATGTAGGAAATGTTACTAATTCTTTGATTTTGTTTGGTGGTTCAACGTTTTTCAGTATAACAGACGGAGATAGCATAGTGGATTCATTTGGAATGGAATTAATTACATCTTGAAATGAGTATACGTGTGTGTCCCAATTAATATGTCTTTTGTGGCAGTATATTCTACACAGTTTACCAATTTCTTTCATTAATCGTTCACAAGGGTTCGAAGAAGCGTGGTACTTAGATATATAAATCGGAGAAATGTTTCTAGCTCGTAACATGCGTGTCCATATAGTAGAACGAAATTGTGATCCATTGTCAGAAATTACTTTCATCACATGCCCTACATGAAATAAGAAATGCTTTACAAATGCTTTCGAAACAGTTTTGGCAGTAGCTTTGCGTAACGGAGTGAAAGTAACAAATTTTGAAGTGAGTTCAACAGCGACAAAGATGTAGCAAAAACCTCTATTAGTTCTCGGAATTGGACCAAAAATGTCTACTGCGGCCATATGTCTTAATTTAACAGGTACAATGGGGTATAATGGAGGAATATGTGAAGTGGTGTCAGACTTAGCTTTCTGGCAAATTTTGCATGACGCTAAAACTCGTCGTATACGTTTTTCCATGTTTGAAAAATAACAGTTCTGTCTCAGTATAAGAAAACATTTTCTGGCTCCATAATGTGCGTAGCTTAAATGAGTGTACCAGATTAATTTGTTAACCAGTTCGTCAGGAATGCATAATAACCAATTGTTACTGTCTGGATGAGAGCGGCGAAACAGAATGTCATTGCGTACAGTGTAGTGGTTTCTAATCGTAACATTATTCTTATCTTGCCAAAGGTGTTTAATTTCTTTCCATACATTGTCTTTACTTTGCTCTCGTGCTATGTCCTGTAATGACGATGAAATAAAATTTTCAAATGCGACTTGTTGAATGTACATGACGCTGAAATTTGCTTTGCAGAAATTGGTTGCTACGTCTTCCTGATTGTTGCTGAGAGAACGCGACAGTGCGTCTGCTATAACATTTTGTGTGCCGGGAATGTGAACTATTGTAAAATTAAATTCTTGTAAATACAGTTTCCATCTGCTTAATCTGTCATGAGTAAATTTAGCCGAAAGTAAGAATTGTATAGCTCTGTGATCCGTGTAAACAGTCGTATGTCTGCCATAAAGAAAGTGTCTAAATCTCGTAAAAGCCCATACAACACACAACGTTTCCAATTCTGTGACGGAATAATTTCGTTCAGCAGGTGACAGAATGCGGCTTGCAAATGCGATGTTTTTAATTACTGTAGAACCATCTTCTTCAATTTCCTGAAAAATGTGTACGCCTAAGGCTGTGTTGGAACTGTCGGTGGCAATGGAAAAATTTCGTGTAAGATCTGGGTGCGATAAAAGTGGTGCATTCAACAAAGCATGTTTCAAATAACATTCTCGTGAACAAAATTCTGCGTGTCAATAAGTATTGCTTACGTTACTGGAATAGGCTACCTGTACTGTGTCTGGTCAAATTCTGTCGTACGTGCTGTTATTTACGGGACGATGCTGTGGTATTTTGACTATTTAAACTGCTCTGTTATTTCTTACTGACATGTTACGCTATAGATGACACCTATTGTCTGTTTCATTCATGATTATATGTTGTTGCTGACATTCTTGCTGCTGAAAAGATCGACTGTAATGAAATGTACGCTGAAAAATTGTGCTCGTTAATTTCACGTCTGTCATAATAGTCACTTCTATACGGCGCATTGCGATACGAGTCGAAATAGTGTGTTTTCTGTACGTAGTTATTTCTTTGCTGTGCGTTACTATTTATTGTAGCTGGGACTATACGTGCACGCGGCGAAACATTAAAGCCTGGTTGACCTTGTAGACTGCATTGTTGGTTACGCATACTAAGCGGCTGACTTTCATGCTGTTGTGGTGGAAAACGTCTATTGTTACCAAAAATGTGGTTGCTGTTACTGCTAATTTTACATATACTGATGATTACGATTTTTTTTTGTTATTAAAATTACGGCGGTAGTTGTCATTACGGGAGTGCCTACTGAAAATTGTCACATTCGGTAAAAGTTTGTCTTATCGGATTTTCTTTAGTCATTTTTCTTAATTCTAAGTAGAGCAATAGTTAAAGAGCTGTTTTGATAGATATAAAGGATAGTAGAAGAGAAGGCAGCAGTGCAGAAAACTAAAGATGAAACAGCACTACTACAGCTCGGGGCCCTATGCTCGCTACGGCACATATTCATTAAAGCGTAATGAATCCCCTGAGGTCAATTACGCACTGCAAATAAATTTTAGCTTTTGCGTTCCAGGCAATGTCGGTAAAATTCCAAACACAAACTGCTGTATTCTTGCTAATTCCAATTTCTGCATTATAGGTAATACTGATGAAAGTACAATAGCAAATTGTCGTAACAGGTTCAAAGCTCGTTTCTGCATTACAGGTAATAGTGGTGAAAGTACAAAAATAAATTGTCTCATACAGTGCAAATCGTGTATCTGTGCTCTGTCATTATTAAATTCCTTACACTTTCTTACGGATAAAAATTGCTCGTAATCTACGTTCTCGCCACTGAATTTGAGAACACGTTCAGTTTTGTGTGTGAATCTGTTTGTCTGTGTCATTTCGGAATTCAAATTGCGTATCTTTTTAGGTTTTAAGTCGCGTAGCTTTTCGGATTTTAAGTCGCGTAGTCTCTGTAAATTGCTCACATTATACGCGCTGCGTGACTCTGACAAATGCTCGCAATGTGGCGGATCCTGTAACCTATTGGTGACGGCAATAGTTTTCAATTCTGTTACTTTAATACTCTCGTCATTTTGGTTGTTATGTGGTTCACTTTTACTATCGACTTCCGTATTCAGAGTGTGTTTAACTTCCAGTGACTCTAAATTAAACTCGTCGCGTATCTGTACTGCGTTTTTAGGGCATTGTTCAGTGACTGCATTAATTTCGTGGATCTGTGTTGCGTATGTTGAACATTGTTCAGTAACTGCATTAATTTCGACTTTCTGTGATTCTGTTGTACCTACACGTGCACTACTTAATTCTTGTGCAACAGTGCCAACTTCATTATTACTGTTACTAGCACAAGCTTTAGTATTCACACGTAATTGTTCTTTAGTGTCCTGACATTGCACGGTAACATCTGCAATCCGTTCGTTAGCTTGTTTGTTCTGTTCATTAAGGTTGTCCCTTTTTTTTTTGTTCGTTAGATTGAAACTTTCATTAATTGTTTCGTTAAGTTGTTTGGAATGCTTATCGAAACTTTCATTAAGTTGTTTGAAATGGTTGTCGAAACTTTCATTAAGTTGTTTAAACATTTGTTGCAAAAATGCTATAATTTGAGCCTCAGTAGCATTACCTGCTCTATTCTCTGTACTGTTTGACGGTGTATCTCCCATTATCACTTTCTGTGTGACCATTTGGTCATTCCGTAATTTACAAAAAGGTTTATCAGTCGAACGTACCCTGTCAGTCACTGTTTCGGAATTAAATAAATCCGTCGCACTTTCAGTACATTGTCCGTTTTCATTAGAAAAATTTCTCTGCACGTTACTTGAATTTTTCAAACCGGGTGTGTTAACCTGGGCAGCGCTCATTACAATAGGGCGCCCCGCGTCATCAATTGTCGTCAAATTAACAGAGGAGACAAATGAGTTCGCTTGTTCCTTATTAAGATTTACATCATTATTAGTGGCTGTAACGCACTGATTGTCGGTGAACGCAAGATTGTCATAATTACACTGCGTGTCACAATTACTATCGATCACATTGTTTAAGTCGGTAATTTCGTTCATGATACCTCGCGATACACTATTCACAGTCTTTCGCGGCATTTTCACAATAGTCACAATTAATCACAAAACAAATAAGCACAATGCAAAATCAACACACAAATACAACAGAGCAACGAATTGCCGTTGACCTGTAGTAAGAAAGTCACAAGATTAGTAAAAGCGTTACGCCAAATTATAATTATATCTAAGCAATAAGAGCAGATATCTGACTGTTTTTCAAAAGATTCTCACGAAATACGATCCTGGACTGGGTGTCGCCAAGTGTAACCTCCCCACAAAAATTTTAAAAAGACTATATTTATTAGTAATGGAGCCACAGCTAAGTGTAAACTCCCCACAAGAATATTAATGGCAAAGACAATTAAATGAAAGCTCGCTATCTGACTCAAGTACAAGTTCCCATTAAATAATGAACGCTAATCCCATGATAATGAAACTGTAATGATAACCTAAACTCAATTCAACCGAAAACTCGGTGTTTGCCCTGTGCGAAACGAGAATAAATTTCTTACCTTAGTGAAACTGCATGTCAAAATTCTGCTCTTATTGTTCTCTGGCGCTTGCACGAAAAGCATTGGAAGTACCTTTTGAAAATCTTTGTTAAAAGGAAATGGAAGGAAATTTGAATGATTGTCTCTAAAATTGCTTTTAAATCAAAATTATTATTGGGGGCGATTTTTGAAAGTTAAATTACAATGACTGTTCGTTACATTATCTGATGAGCGCAAAGCTGCATGGTTATTTATTTAAATAAATTATACCTCGTCCTGAATCTCGACCATTGCGATGCCGACGCCCGCCGACTGCTCTCCGCTACTGCTAGCAACCGACTCCAAGCATTACTGAGGACTGACTATTGCAGACTGACTGACTGCTCGCTACTGCGAGTCGAGCGCAACTGCTCTGGTCAGAGATTCTACAATGTCTCAGCATCGCTGCCGCACAACATACGTGTTTCAGTGAACTTCCTAATGGGGTAATATTAATTAATGTTGTACTGGAGGTGGCTTTTTATGTTATGCAGAGTCTCTGAAAATTTCATTCATTTATCTATGATAACATTCCTCACACACAAAGAAAGAAAATATGTTATGTGGACATGTGTCCGGAAACGCTTACTTTCCATGTTAGAGCTCATTTTATTACTTCTCTTCAAATCACATTAATCATGGAATGGAAAGACACAGCAACAGAACGTACCAGCGTGTCTTCAAACACTTTGTTACAGGAAATGTTCAAAATGTCCTCCGTTAGCGAGGAGACATGCATCCACCCTCCGTCGCATGGAAACCCTGATGCGCTGATGCAGCCCTGGAGAATGGCGTATTGTATCACAGCCGTCCACAATACCAGCACGAAGAGTCTCTACATTAGGTACCGGGGTTGCGTAGACGAGCTTTCAAATGTCCCCATAAATGAAAGAGGGTTGAGGTCAGAAGAGCGTGGAGGCCATGGAATTGGTCCGCTTCTACCAATCCATCGGTCACCAAATCTGTTCTTGAAAAGCGTACGAACACTTCGACTGAAATGTGCAGGAGCTCCATCGTGCATGAACCACATGTTGTGTCGTACTTGTAAAGGCACATGTTCTAGCAGCACAGGTAGAGTATCCCGTATGAAATCATGGCGGTGAATCGAGGAAGTACAGTACATACTGACGAAACTAAAATGACCTCTAACATGGAAATTAAGTGTTTGCGGACACATGTCCACATAACATTTTTTCTTTATTTGTGTGTGAGGAATGATTCCTGAAAGTTTGGCCGTACCTTTTTGTAACACCCTGTAGGCCTATAATTCTAACGTCGATCAGTTGTAGAATCTTGTAACACTTATTATGTTCGAGTATAATGACTTTTGTAGAGACTAGAAATCTACTCTGTGGGCATGGGTTTCGAAAAAGACGATGGTATGAAACCCATCTCGCGCTATTCGTCCACAAGACTCAGAGGGCCATAGACACGGGTTCCTAGGTAGATGCCTTGTTTCTTGACTTCCGCAAGGCGTTTGATACAGTTCTCCACAGTCGTTTAATGAACAAAGTAAGAGCATATGGACTATCAGACCGATTGTGTGATTGGATTGAAGAGTTCATAGATAACGCAGCATGTCATTCTCAATGGAGAGAAGTCTTTCAAAGTAAGAGTGATTTCAGGTGTGCTGCAGGGGAGTGTCTTAGGACCATTGCTGTTCACAATATATATAAATGACCTTGTGGATAACTTTGGAAGTTCACTGAGGCTTTTTCTGGATGATGCTGTAGTATGTCGAGAGGTTGTAACAATGGAAAATTGTACTGAAATGCAGGAGGATTTGCAACGAATTGACGCATGAGGCAGCGAATGGCAACTGAACCTCAATGTAGAAAAGTGTAATGTGCTGCGAATACACAGAAAGAAAAATCCTTTTTTAGCTGCAATATAGCAGGTCTGCAACTGGAAGTAGATAATTACATAAATTATCTGGGAGTAGGCCTTAGGATTGATTTAAAATGGAATGACCGTATAAAATCAATCGTCGGTAAAGCAGATGCCAGACCGAGATTCATTGGAAGAATCCTAAGGAAATTCAGTCCGAAAACAAAGGAAGTAGGTTATAGTACACTTGTTCGCCCACTGCTTGAATACTGCTCACCGGTGTGGGACCCGTACCTAATAGGGTTGACAGAAGAGATAGAGAAGATCCAACGGAGAGCAACGCGCTTCGTTACAGGATCATTTAGTAATCGCGAAAGCTTTACGGAGATCACAGATAAACTCCAATGGAAGACTCTGCATGAGAGACGCTCAGTAGCTCGGTACCGGCTTTTGTTGAGGTTTCGAGAACATACCTTCACCAAGGAGTCAAGCAGTATATTGCTCATTCCTACGTATATCTCCCGAAGAGACCATGACGATAAAATCAGAGAGGTTAGAGCCTACTCAAAGGCATACCGAGATTCTTTCTTTCCACGAACAATATGAGACTGTAATAGAAGGGAGAACCGATAGAGGTACTCAAAATACCCTCCGCCCACATTGTTAAGTGGCTTGCGGAGTATGGATGTAGATGTAGAACTGACGCTGATCACTCCCCTTAGCCCGGGTGCTGGCGTAAGAGTGTGCAAAAATGTAACAGGAGAGAGCGAATGATCCACTGAACTATTTGGGGGGTTTGAGAAGACAGCTTAACGAAATATTGAATTAAATTTGTTCAAAAATGGTTCAAATGGCTCGGAGCACTATGGGACTTAACAGCTGAAGTCATCAGTCCCCTAGAACATAGAACTACTTAAACATAACTAACCTAAGGACAACGCACACATCCATGCCTGAGGCAGGATTCGAACCTGCGTGGTTCCAGACTGAAGCGCCTAGAACCGCTCGGCCACTTCGGCCGGCAATAAATTTGTGTTAAGTTTGTCTAGTATTACTGTTTTCCAGATTATTTACAACTAACATGCGTACAAGTTTACACGTACTGTGCTGTTTACTTAGATGCAAACTCTTCATTTTGTGCAAGAAAACAATCAGGAAATTTTGGAAATTTCTGGTAAGTTCCTATGGGACCAAACTGTTGAGGTCATCGGTCTCTAGGCTTAGACATTGCTTAACCTAACTTAAACTAACTTACGCTAAGGACAACACACACACCCTTGCCAGAGGGAGGGCTCGAACCTCCGACGAAGGTAGCCGCGCGAGCCGTGCAAGGCGCCCTAGTCCTCGCGGCTACTCCGAGCGGCCACTGTAGCATGTCGGTCAATACTTGTGTGTGACGCTAAATCGACACAGTTATCCAGAATGAATGTTTCCCTGTGCAGCGGAGGGTTTCGATTGTTTTGGAGCTTGTCGGCAGTGTTAAACAGTACATGAAGTGTTCCGTACTCGGCACACTCCAACAAGAAACAAAATTCTGTCCCGACAGCGGAGGAAGAGAGGGGGGGGGGGGGGGGGGGGCGAGAACCGTGCAAGGCGCCCTTCGACCACGCGGGACTTGGAGAACGAGCCTGATTACCAGGAAGCTACGATGCAGGTATTGTTTACTTTACCTGTCCATAATGTTGCTCTGGTATATCGTATTTACATTGTCCCATGACGGAACGTGATGTGAATCAACGACATGACCATACATTGCTCAGTGCTGTTCAGAGACGTACAGTAGAATACGACAGAGCAGTACCGGTACAGCATTTCTGGGTTGGAGGGGGAGATCCTATTCCATGGCCAGCGAGGTCACCGAAGCCTTATGATTATTTTCTATGGGGACAACCAAAATCACTTTTGTATCAGACCCGAGTGCATACCGAGATGGAATTTATCTAGGCTGCCTGTGATGTGATTCGAAACACACCAGGGATGTTTGTCAGGGTGGGTCAGAATCTTGTTCGTCGGTGTCAAGCTTGCATTGAGGTTGATGCCCGTAATTTTCAGCACATTTTGTAAGATTCAGTGCTAACGGTACGTTCATTGTGTCAGTGATAGTATTTGCAGTTAACAGAAACTAATGTAAATAAAGAATTACACGGTAATGTGATTTTATTCATATTATCTCCTTAGCTGGCCAATCCGACCACAGGTTCCCTACCTCAAATTGTTCAGTGGAGCATCCTCTATGTATTGTTGAATTTTTGAATGCTCTTATGGAAACACCTTGTATAACATACTGTGCCTGGGCAGAACACTAAACACCAACAACAGTAACGCACGCTGATGGGCACTCTACGCGTCACGGAAAATTGTAACTATAATGAACGTGTACGAAGTTACAGTGACATACGACGGTGTCGTTTCGGTGCCTTTCTGTTTTTGTCAGGCTACAAGTGAAGAGTTTGAGTGCAAGTGCTGCTCTAAGGTGAAGTGGTTGACAGAGGAGAGGAATTCACAGTGGCCTGCATCAAGCCAGTTCCAACATAATCCACTCTGCACACACCCCCTCTCGAACAGCCCATGTGAGGAAATGGAGAAAGAAAAAACGTGGTCAGGTCACTCCTATACTAAACTTTGTTCCGTTTTAAGACTGCGCGATGTGTGAGAGGTAGACTGCCTCTAAGCCGCTCTCGGGATACAAGAGGATACGAGGAAGGAGACACCGCGGTGACGTCACGCAGACAGCGTTCGCGAGTTGCAGTGTCGCGTTACGCGGCGCAGAAAATGGCTCTGAGCACTATGGGACTTAACATCTATGGTCATCAGTCCCCTAGAACTTAGAACTACTTAAACCTAACTAACCTAAGGACAGCACACAACACCCAGCCATCACGAGGCAGAGAAAATCCCTGACCCCGCCGGGAATCGAACCCGGGAACCCGGGCGTGGGAAGCGAGAACGCTACCGCACGACCACGAGATGCGGGCCGCGGCGCAGAAACCAGAAGGCGGAAAAGAGATAGTTCAGACCTCCGAAGGCGTCTCCGAATGGCGGATCTGAAAAGACACAGATGCCGCATCATCACACTGGAATTGCCTCATCAGCTTTCTTGATTTAGTCACCAGTTTTAGAATAAAAGCTGTGTACAAACATATGTTATTGCTCAAATTACAAGTGCTTACACTCATCAACACTTTACAACTGATAGATTCTAGCGGCAACGTTGTTACGTCTATACATTACGTTCATACGTATATACATTACGTTACGTATATATAGTAGGTGACGCAGTGATAGAACGAATCTACACTCCTGGAAATTAAAATAAGAACACCGTGAATTCATTGTCCCAGGAAGGGGAAACTTTATTGACACATTCCTGGGGTCAGATACATCACATGATCACACTGACAGAACCACAGGCACATAGACACAGGCAACAGAGCATGCACAATGTCGGCACTAGTACAGTGTATATCCACCTTTCGCAGCAATGCAGGCTGCTATTCTCCCATGGAGACGATCGTAGAGATGCTGGATGTAGTCCTGTGGAACGGCTTGCCATGCCATTTCCACCTGGCGCCTCAGTTGGACCAGCGTTCGTGCTGGACGTGCAGACCGCGTGAGACGACGCTTCATCCAGTCCCAAACATGCTCAATGGGGGACAGATCCGGAGATCTTGCTGGCCAGGGTAGTTGACTTACACCTCCCAGAGCACGTTGGGTGGCACGGGATACATGCGGACGTGCATTGTCCTGTTGGAACAGCAAGTTCCCTTGCCGGTCTATGAATGGTAGAACGATGGGTTCGATGACGGTTTGGATGTACCGTGCACTATTCAGTGTCCCCTCGACGATCACCAGTGGTGTACGGCCAGTGTAGGAGATCGCTCCCCACACCATGATGCCGGGTGTTGGCCCTGTGTGCCTCGGTCGTATGCAGTCCTGATTGTGGCGCTCACCTGCACGGCGCCAAACACGCATACGACCATCATTGGCACCAAAGCAGAAGCGACTCTCATCGCTGAAGACGACACGTCTCCATTCGTCCCTCCATTCACGCCTGTCGCGACACCACTGGAGGCGGGCTGCACGATGTTGGGGCGTGAGCGGAAGACCGCCTAACGGTGTGCGGGACCGTAGCCCAGCTTCATGGAGACGGTTGCGAATGGTCCTCGCCGATACCCCAGGAGCAACAGTGTCCCTAATTTGCTGGGAAGTGGCGGTGCGGTCCCCTACGGCACTGCGTAGGATCCTACGGTCTTGGCGTGCATCCGTGCGTCGCTGCGGTCCGGTCCCAGGTCGACGGGCACGTGCACCTTCCGCCGACCACTGGCGACAACATCGATGTACTGTGGAGACCTCACGCCTCACGTGTTGAGCAATTCGGCGGTACGTCCACCCGGCCTCCCGCATGCCCACTATACGCCCTCGCTCAAAGTCCGTCAACTGCACATACGGTTCACGTCCACGCTGTCGCGGCATGCTACCAGTGTTAAAGACTGCGATGGAGCTCCGTATGCCACGGCAAACTGGCTGAAACTGACGGCGGCGGTGCACAAATGCTGCGCAGCTAGCGCCATTCGACGGCCAACACCGCGGGTCCTGGTGTGTCCGCTGTGCCGTGCGTGTGATCATTGCTTGTACAGCCCTCTCGCAGTGTCCGGAGCAAGTATGGTGGGTCTGACACACCGGTGTCAATGTGTTCTTTTTTCCATTTCCAGGAGTGTATATTATCATCTCACATTAAGTTATGGCAAGAATCTACTATTCTATAAACACTAAAGAGCCAAAAAAATTGGTGCACCTGCGTAATAGCGTGTAGGGCCACGCGAGCACCTAGAAATGCTGCAATACAACGTGGCATGCACTCGAATAATGCCTCAAATAGTGTTGGAGGGAACTGCCACCATTAATCCTGCAGGTCTGTCCAAAAATCTGTAAGAGAACGAGGAGGGGGAGATCTCTTCTGAACAGCGCGTTGCAAGGCATCCCAGATATGCTCAATAATGTTCATGTCTGGGGAGTTTGGTGGACAACGGAAGTGTTTAAACTCAGAAGAGTGTCTCTGGAGGCACTCTGTAGCAGTTCTGGACGTGTGGGGTGTCGTATTGTCCTGCTGGAATTGCACAGGTCTGTCGGGATCCACAATGGACATGAATGGATGCACGTGATCCGACGGCATGCTTACGTACGTCTCACCTGTCGGATTCGTATCTAGGCATCTCAGGCTCCCATATTACTCCAACTGCACACGTCCCACACAGTCACAGAGCTCCACCAACTTCAATAGTCCGTGGATGACATGCAGGGTGCATGGTTTAATGAGGTTGTCTCCATACCAGTACACGTCCATCATCAGCTCGATACAATTTGAAACGAGACTCGTCCGACCAGGCAACATGTTTCCAGTCATCAACAGCCCAATGTCGGTGTTCACGGGCCCAGACGATGCGTAAAGTTTTGTGTCGCGCAGTTATCAAGGGTACATGCGTGGGCCTTCGGCAGCGAAAGCCTATATCGATGATGTTTCGTTGAATGGTTCACACGCTGACAACTTGTTGATGGCCCAGCATATAAATCTGCAGCAATTTGCGGAGGGTTACACTTCTGTAACGTTGCACGACTCTCTCCAGTCGTCGTTGGCCCCGTTCTTGCAGGATCTTTTGCCGGCCGCAGTGATGTCGGAGATTTGATGTTTTATCGTATTCCTGATATTCACGATACACTCGTGAAATGGTCGTACCGGAAATTCCCTAACTCATCGCTACCTCGTAGACGCTGTCTCCCACCGCTCGTGCTCCGAGTATAACACCACGTTCGAACTGATTTAAATCTTGACGTACTGCCATTGTAGCAGCAGCAATCGATCTAACAACTACACCAAACACTTGTTGTCTTATATAGGCGTTGCCGACCGCAGCACCGTATTGTGCCTGTTTACATATCTTTGTATTTGAAAAGGCTTGCCTATGGCCGTTTCTTTGGCGCTTCAGTGTATTTGCTCTTCATAACTTATTGTCATAACGTATAAGACAAATACGTATTCTATAGTTCTAAAAACTGCCTGTAAAATCACCTGCAGCATTCGTAAATCATAATTTATACAAAAATCTTTTTACGTCATTTTAGAAAAAAAATATTTAGAAACATTTTTTAAGAATTCTTAAGAATTCATTACTAAATTTTTCTTTATACAAAAATCAGAAACAGTATGACAGACTTCACGTACACTTCCCACGTTTATTGTAGCCATCGTACAATTAGTACACAATATGGGATTGGAATCACTATTAACCGGAGGCCATCGTGTACAATTACCGGGTCACTTCTGCATATGGCTGTGCTAGAACTAATATATTAACGTGATATTTACCCATTATTTCCAATGTCAGAAATGCCACTATGTAGCAGAATTTGTTCCAACAAAGCTATAAATAGCAGTGAGCTGGTAATTCTACATGACGGCCTCCGGTTAAGAGTGATTCCAATCCCACGTTGTGTCATAATTGTACATTGGTTGTATTAAACAATGGAGGAATGTTCACCTAGGTATCAGGTGATCAGATTGCACACAGACGCCCGGTGACAAGAATTCACCTAGGTTCAAATGGTTCAAATGGCTCTGAGCACTATGGGACTCAACTGCTGTGGTTATCAGTCCCCTAGAACTCAGAACTACTTAAACCTAACTAACCTAAGGACATCACACACATCCATGCCCGAGGCAGGATTCGAACCTGCGACCGTAGCGGTCGCACGGTTCCGGACTGCGCGCCTAGAAAATTCACCTAGGCCTCAAGCGATGTGTTGTCGTGGATAAGTTCATATAAACATCGTAATTAATAAAAAAAAGCACACACATTATTAGCTCCATTGTCGGTCTACTCACTTTGAATATATTCTTAATGGAACGTATCTATGCCTGTAGATATGAACCTATTCCTGCTTGTACGAAAACCAACCTCTTCAAGATACCATTAGTTGTGCACAGAGAGGTTTTAAGTGGTTATAGAATGTCACATTGTTTCTGATTTTCTATAAAGGTATATTTGGGGATGAATTATTAACAATTTTTATACAATTATTTTAATTTTTTTCTTAAATGGTATGAAAAGGTTTATGTATAAATTTCTGTAGGGTTGATACTAATGGCATTTCGTGTAACTGAGTCTTCAGTGACTTGATTTAGGTTACCGTGGATATGAAACAGACTGCATATTTCAACATCCTTGGTGAGCAAGCGTTCCCGTCTCTTCTACATCTTCATGCCACTCAACGACAAGTTTCTCGTACACCACAGCATCGTTATCCAACTGCCCCAGACTGGTGCGCACATTGTCGGTCAGATCGTTTACCTGTAGAGAAAATAACAGCGGTCCTATCACACTTCCCTGGACCAACCCTGCCGATACCTCTGTCTCGGACGGACACTCGCCTTTCAGGACAACGTATTACTTTCTAAGTCTTCGGGAAAACCTTCGATCCAGCATTTGGGGACTTAGAGGAAGCTTTTAACAGTGTTTACTGGATTACTCTCCTGCAAATCCTGAAGGTGGCACAGGTAAAATACAGGGAGCGAAAGGCTATTTACAATTTGTACAGAAACCAGATGGCAGTTATAAGAGTAGAGTGACATGAAAGAGAAGCAGTAGTTGGAAAGGGAGTAAGACAGGGTTGTAGCCTCTCCACGATGCTATTCAATCTGTATATTGAGCAAGCAGTAAAGGAAACAAAAGAAAAATTCGGAGTAGGAATTAAAATCCACGGAGAAGAAATTAAATCTTTGAGGTTCACCGGTGACATTGTAATTCTGTCAGAGACAGCAAAGGACTTGGAAGAGCAGTTGAACGGAAAGGACAGTGTCTTGAAAGGAGGATATAAAATGAACATCAACAAAAGCAAAACGAGGATAATGGAATGTACTCGAATTAAGTCGGGTGATGCTGAGGGAATTAGATTAGGAAATGAGACACTTAAAGTAGTAAAGAAGTTTTGCTACTTGGGGAGCAAAATAACTGATGGTCGAAGTAGAGAGGATATAAAATGTAGACTGGCAATGGCAAGGAAAGCGTTCCTGAAGAAGAGAAATTTGTTAACATCGAGTATAGATTTAAGCGTCAGGAAGTCGTTTCTGAAAGTATTTGTATGGAGTGTAGCCATGTATGGAAGTGAAACATGGACGAGAAATAGTTTGAACAAGAAGAGAATAGAAGCTTTCGAAATGTGGTGTTACAGAAGAATGCTGAAGATTAGATGGATAGATCACATAACTAATGAGGAGGTATTGAACAGAACTGGGGAGAAGAGGAGTTTGTGGCACACCTTGATTAGAAGAAGGGATCGGTTGGTAGGACACATTCTGCGTCATCAAGGGATCACCAATTTAGTATTGGAGGGCAGCGTGGAGGGTAAAAATCGTAGAGGGAGACTAAGTGATGAATACACTAAACAGATTCAGTAGGATGTAGGTTGCAGTAGGTACTGGGAGATGAAGAAGCTTGCACAGGATAGAGTAGCATGGAGAGTTGCATTAAACCAGTCTCAGGACTGAAGACCACAACAACAACAACAAAGTCTTTGAGCCATTCACATATCTGGCAAACTGTCCCGTACCCTCATACCTTCGTTAACAGTCTACAGTGGCGCCCTTCTCAAACGTATTTCAGAAATCTAGGCATATGGAATCTGACTTTTGCTCTTCATCCATGGATCGCCGTATATCATGTGAGAAAAAGATCAGCTGACTTCCACAGAAGCCATGTTTTCTTAAACGTGCTGATTTGTGGATAAAAGCTTTCGCTTTTACCCAGTCACTTCGGACTCTGCGCTGGCAGGGACATTCGTGATAAATGCAAGCTAAATAAGCGACCAATGGCGTAGAGTAATCTTTGTGGAACAGAATTCGGATTAGATCTGAACCTGACGAATTATTTTCTTTCAACTCTTTCAGTCGCTTCTCTACGCCAGGGATGCTTGTTACTATGTCCTCCATACGGAAGTCTGTGCGATGGTCAAACGACGGTTTGTTTGAAGTTGCTTAACGTGAACGGCTTCTTAAATGTGAAATTTTAAGTTCTATGTCTTCTGCTAAAATCTGACGGTGGTAGTTGTATGCTTGTAGCATAGTTCATTTTACAGCCATCAAAATTTCTGTTAACGTTTTCCTGCCGTCAGTTCGCGTTCTCTTTTGAGACAAGACTACAGCAATCTTTGCTTCCTCAGTATTTTCGGAATATTGTTGTTAATCCACTTACTCGGCATATACTTCTCCGTGGTGCTATTCACAAACCGTTTAAACTTTGCCCATAATTTCTCTACGTTCGTCACACTGAAACTAAAGGATGTTTATTCATTTTCTAAGAAGGACGCTAGCAAATGCTTCTATGCTTTTTCTATTAAATATAATCTCCTAGACGTGCTGACTGATTTATGAACTTCAGTAAACATCATCGCTACATCATGATCACTAATCCCTGTCTCTATATTAATACCTTCGATAAGGTCACGCATGGCATGGCATGAACTCGACTAATATCTGAAGTAGTGCTGGAGGGAACTGACACCATGAATCCTGCAGGGCTGTCCATTAACCCGCAAGAGAATGAGACGTGGAGATCTATTCTGAACAGCAGGTTGCAAAGCATCTCAGATGTTCATGTCTGGGGAGTTTGGTATCCAGCGGGAATGTTTAAACTCAGAAGAATGTTCCTGGCCGGCCGCTGTGGCCGAGCGGTTCTAGGCGCTACCGTCTGGAACCGCGTGACCGCTACGGTCGCAGGTTCGAATCCTGCCTCGGGCATGGATGTGTGTAATGTCCTTAGATCAGTTAGGTTTACGTAGTTCCACGTTCTAGGGGACTGATGACCTCAGATGTTAAGTCCCATAGTGCTCAGAGCCATTTGAACCATTTTAAATGTTCCTGGAGGCTGTGCAATAATGGACGTGCGGGTGTCACATTGTTCGTCGTAATGCACAATGGACGTGTATGGATGCAGGTGATCAGGCAGGATGCTTACGTGCGTGTCATCAGTCAGAGTCGTATTTAGACGTATCAGAGGTCCCATATCACTGCCGACGCCCCACACCATTAGAGAGCCTCCACAAGCTTGAACAGTTCCCTGATGACATGCAGGGTCCATGGATTCATGAGGTTGTCTCCACACCAGTAAACTTCCATCCCTTCGATGCAATTTGAAACGAGACTCATCCGACCAGGCAACATGTTTCCAACAATCAACAGTCCAATATCAGTGTTGATGGGCCCAGGTGAAGTGTGAAGCTTTGTGTCGTACAATCATCAAGGGTACACGCGTGTGCTTTCTGCTCCGAAACCCCATATCGATGATGTTTCGTTGAATGGTTCGCACGCTGACACTTGTTGATGACCCTGCACTGAAATCTGCAGCAATTTGCGTAAGGGTTGCACTTCTGTCACACTGAACGATTCTCTTCAGTCTTCCTTTATTTCAAGTGTGTGATCAAAGAATATTGTCTATAGACCGTCAGTGTCGATTACACCCAATAATGGAAATCCTCAAATCGTAACCTAGACGGAATAACTTTTGCACGAGATCCAGAAATGAGTCATAGCGACAGTACGAAAAAAAATGGTCATCTAGGAATCCTTGAAAGACGTTATAAACAATATCTTTATTTCCATTTCAGGTCGAATTATGGGATCTTTTTAAGTTTTATTACTTTCTTTTTAGGTTTTTAAATTTTTACTAGCGTTTAGCGAATTAAGTAGTTCCTTGTTCATAACAAATTGGTTTTGGCTCACGTGGTTCCACTGAATCTGAGGAATTAAGTGACATTTTTGAGGCATGGTACTATTGATTTTATTACACGTATATGCAGCTGGCAGTCTGATTTAGGCTGAAGCAGTTTCGGAACCGTTTGGAAATTTACTCAGAACGTCCTCAGAGTCTATCTTCTTATACGTGGCCGCGACAGCTGAGTAAAATGTGTCACCATGTATCAAATGCTAAATCGTTAACATATGAGGACTATATTTCCATCCTTTCGATCGGCACGTACTCTTTCTGGGCGATGTAATCGTACTTCCGTAGGCGGTCTTCTGCGGTCCGTCGACAGCAAACCCACGTCCCCGGTGCGGCCTGTCACAGAGCAGAACATTTGCACTTAAATTGCCCAGTGGCGCCTTTGATGGCGGCGCCGTTAGGAATACGGCGCGCGCGTTTTAAATATCCATGAGATGCTTGGAATAACCAGCCGCACTAATACCGCACCACTCTCCCGCCTGCTGGCGGACGTAGAAGGAACGCACGCGGAACAACCCGGCAGCTGCATACATTGGCTACATATTGTCTCCACTACGTCACGCACAGTCGCTCTTTCGCTTATTCCTGCACGCAAACATGCAAATAAAAATACATACGTACTGCAGCGACGCGGTCTTTTCTGGGCCACTACGCGTCCAGATGTGTGAGACAAACTGATAGGGTGGGCGCAGATTCACGCTGGGTCGTCGAGTTAAGTAGTGGTAGTATTGACAGGTGTTCATCCAGCCAACTTTATACAGCAGTCTGTCAGGTCTCAGGGCTGCACTGCGTGCAAGCGTAAACGCTGACGCCAGATCAAGCGGTTACGACTGCTGTGTTGGACTGCGGGGAGCTGCTACTGCGGCGGTGCCATGTGGGGTGGGAGCCGAAGAAGGAGGAGGTCAGTCCACCCCGAACCTCCAGAGTTTCGCCGGCTATGTACCCCCACGCATACTCGTTGCCTCCCTGTAGTGTGCTTGGGTGCTTCATTTCCTGATGCCGAGCAGCAATGCACCAGTAACCTCTCTCCCCTCCCCCTACCCCGTCATTCCTAGTCAACAGTTTTCTGACCGGTTTGATGTGGACCATCACGAATTCCTCTCCTCTGCCAACCTCTTCATCTCAGAATGGCAATGTATCCTACGTCCTCAATTATTTGCTCAATGTATGAGGGTTGGTTGGTTTGTGGGATTGAAGGGACCAGACTGCTAGGGTCATCGGTCCCCTGTTCGAAAAACTTCAAACACCCACAAAGAATAAAAACGGACAATGGAGATGACAAGAGGCAACACAGGACAAGAAAGACTCAGACAGAGATCAGACAAAAGGAATTAAAAGCACACAGAGTGTGACAGTGGTTGGCCGAACATAGAGACAAAAAAAGGAAAAGCCAACCACCTAGAAACACACTAAATAACTCAGTCTGAAATCGTAGGGTAAAGGCCAGACAACTCGAAGACTGATAAACATTTACATCAAGTGGTAAAAGCCCCATGCCCGCATAAAACGCAAAACTGAGCCTGTCATGGCAGTGTCATCTGTTAAAAGGGCAGGGAGCGTATCAGGCAGCGCAAACGTCTGCCGGAGAACATTTAAAAGGGGACAGGCCAACAAAATGTGGACCACCGTCAAAGCCGACCCGCAGCGACATAGAGGCGGGTCCTCACAGCGCAGTAAATAGCTGTGCGTCAAGCGGGTGTGGCCAACGCGGAGCCGACAAAGGACGACTGATTCCCTGCGAGTGGCTCGCACGGATGACCGCCACACATTCGTCGTCTCCTTGATAGCACGGAGTTTCTTTGGTTTGGTCAGGTTGCGCCATTCAGCGTACCAAACCGCGAACACTTTGCGGCGGAAGACTGCTCGCAAATCGGTCCAGAGATGGTTTACTGGCGGCCTGTTTGGCCAGGCGGTCAACATGTTCATTGCCCAGTATCCCAACATGGCCTGGGGACCACATGAAGGTCACTGAGCGTCCACTCCTGTAGAGGGCAGAAAGAGACTACTGGATTAACAATACCAAAGTACGCCTAGGGAAGCACTGATCGAAGGCTTGTAGGCTGCTTAAGGAGTCACTACAAAGGACGTAGGATTCACCAGAGCAGGAGCGGATATGTTGAAGAGGGCGATAGATGGCAACCAGCTCAGCAGTGAAAACGCTGCAGCCATCCAGCAAGGAGCACTGTATGGTCAACGTGAGCGTAAGCAAAGCCAACAAGACCGTCGACCAGTGAGCCATCAGTGTATATGATGTCTGAGCCCCCAAACTCGCCAAGAACAGAGGGAAAAGTCCGGCAGAGGACCTCAGGTGGGACTGAGCCTTTGGGGCCAAGCAATAGGTCCAGCCGAAGCTGCAGCAATGTATGAGGGGAGTGTTCATTGCAGTTGATAAAAAATTTACAAATGTTAGAGCACAGCAATGGGTCGTCCTTTACTTCCAGGTTTTATTTCGCAAATATACACTCCTGGAAATGGAAAAAAGAACACATTGACACCGGTGTGTCAGACCCACCATACTTGCTCCGGACACTGCGAGAGGGCTGTACAAGCAATGATCACACGCACAGCACAGCGGACACACCAGGACCAGCGGTGTTGGCCGTCGAATGGCGCTAGCTGCGCAGCATTTGTGCACCGCCGCCGTCAGTGTCAGCCAGTTTGCCGTGGCATACGGAGCTCCATCGCAGTCTTTAACACTGGTAGCATGCCGCGACAGCGTGGACGTGAACCGTATGTGCAGTTGACGGACTTTGAGCGAGGGCGTATAGTGGGCATGCGGGAGGCCGGGTGGACGTACCGCCGAATTGCTCAACACGTGGGGCGTGAGGTCTCCACAGTACATCGATGTTGTCGCCAGTGGTCGGCGGAAGGTGCACGTGCCCGTCGACCTGGGACCGGACCGCAGCGACGCACGGATGCACGCCAAGACCGTAGGATCCTACGCAGCGTCGTAGGGGACCACACCGCCACTTCCCAGCAAATTAGGGACACTGTTGCTCCTGGGGTATCGGCGAGGACCATTCGAAACCGTGTCCATGAAGCTGGGCTACGGTCCCGCACACCGTTAGGCCGTCTTCAACTCACGCCCCAACATCGTGCAGCCCGCCTCCAGTGGTGTCGCGACAGGCGTGAATGGAGGGACGAATGGAGACGTGTCGTCTTCAGCGATGAGAGTCGCTTCTGCCTTGGTGCCAATGATGGTCGTATGCGTGTTTGGCGCCGTGCAGGTGAGCGCCACAATCAGGACTGCATACGACCGAGGCACACAGGGCCAACACCCGGCATCATGGTGTGGGGAGCGATCTCCTACACTGGCCGTACACCACTGGTGATCGTCGAGGGGACACTGAATAGTGCACGGTACATCCAAACCGTCATCGAACCCATCGTTCTACCATTCCTAGACCGGCAAGGGAACTTGCTGTTCCAACAGGACAATGCACGTCCGCATGTATCCCGTGCCACCCAACGTGCTCTAGAAGGTGTAAGTCAACTACCCTGGCTAGCAAGATCTCCGGATCTGTCCCCCATTGAGCATGTTTGGGACTGGATGAAGCGTCGTCTCACGCGGTCTGGACGTCCAGCACGAACGCTGGTCCAACTGAGGCGCCAGGTGGAAATGGCATGGCAAGCCGTTCCACAGGACTACATCCAGCATCTCTACGATCGTCTCCATGGGAGAATAGCAGCCTGCATTGCTGCGAAAGGTGGATATACACTGTACTAGTGCCGACATTGTGCATGCTCTGTTGCCTGTGTCTATGTGCCTGTGGTTCTGTCAGTGTGATCATGTGATGTATCTGACCCCAGGAATGTGTCAATAAAGTTTCCCCTTCCTGGGACAATGAATTCACGGTGTTCTTATTTCAATTTCCAGGAGTGTAGATTTCGTGTAGTGCCTATCCATTATCAATGCACTAAGTCATTGACCTTCTTGGTCGTGCGTCTGTCACAGTTCTTTCAGTTGAAAGACCTGTGACAGACGCCCGAACAACAGAGAACTGACATGTATTGAGGCTATAATATACTGCATTGATAATTCCTAGGCACTAGCCGAAATCTAGACTTGCGAAATTAAACCTGCAAGAGAAGGACGACGGAATTCTGTGCTCTACCATTTGTAAAGCATATCACAGTCGCTGAGTGCACCCGTGTTCCTAATGGAAGGTAACCTGATGGCAGAAATATTGTCTCCACTGAGACTGAAGTTGAGTGTGACATATGAAGTCATCTGGTCGCGTATAACCCGTGTAGGTGAAACCAAGTTAATTGCTGGATGTTTTTACCGGCCACCCGTCTCTGCTGTGACTGTACTAGAGTCATTCGAAGAAAGCCTACGGTCAACAGCGCATAAATACCCAGATCGTGATTCCTCGCATGTGCTGGGGGGGGGGGGGTACAGACGGTCACGCGAAATATTTTTGAACACGTTTTCTGAACACTGTCTTGACCAGCTAGCTCGGCAGCCCACACTCAATGGAAATATTTTAGACCTCGTAGCTAGTAACAGGGCGCACCTCATCGACAGTGTCAGTATAGAAACGGAGATTAGCGATAATGGTTTCATCAAAGCAAGTACCTTTGCGAAGGTTAATAAATTAGTCAAGAGCGCTAGGAGAGTATCTCTGCTAGAAACAACACAATCAGTTATTGGGATGTATCTGAGACAGTTAACTGCCATCACATACTTCCAGTAAGATGAATGTAGAGAAATTATAAGTAAATTTTAAGCAGATTGTAAATCGTGGCCGGCCGCGGTGGTCTAGCGGTTCTGGCGCTGCAGTCCGGAACCGCGGGACTGCTACGGTCGCAGGTTCGAATCCTGCCTCGGGCATGGGTGTGTGTGATGTCCTTAGGTTAGTTAGGTTTAAGTAGTTCTAAGTTCTAGGGGACTTATGACCTAAGATGTTGAGTCCCATAGTGCTCAGAGCCATTTTGTAAATCGTGATCTGAAGAGTTACGTGCCCAGTAAGTGCCATAATGGATGGAAAAGACCCACCATTGTTTAATAACGAATTAGACGGATACTGAGGAAACAGAGGCTGCTGCATCTCGGTTCAAAAGTGAACGCACAAATGACGACAAGCGAAGGTCAGTAAACATTCGTGCGTCTCTGAAAAGACCTGTGGGCGAAGCATACAACTACCACCGCTAGGTTTAAGTAGTTCTAGGGGACTGATGACCTCAGAAGTTAAGTCCCATAGTGCTCAGAGCCACTTGAACCATTTGGGAAGTTATTCACTGTGTTTTGACAGATGTCTTAACATCCTGTGCCTCCTTCTTGTCAGTGTTTTCCGTATCACGCTTCCTTCGTTTATTTTCTGGAGAACCTCCTCATTTCTAACCTTACCAGTCCGCGAAATTTCCAAAATTTTTTTGTTGCACCACATCTCAAATGCTTCGATTCTCTTCTGTTCCGATTTACCCAGAGTCCATGTTTCTCTACCATACAATGCTGTGCTCCAAACGAACATACTCAGATTTTTTCCTCGAATTTAAGCCTATGTTTGATAATAGTACATCTACCTCGTCCAGGAATGCCCTTTTTCCAGTGATAGTTGGCCTTTTATATCTTCCTCGCTCCGTCCATGATTGCTTGTTTTCCTGCCTAGGTAGTAGAATTCATTAAGTTCGTATAGTTCGTGATCCCCAGTTATGACGTTAAGTTTCTCACTGTTCTCATTTCTGCTGCTTGTCATCACTTACGACTTTCTTCTACACTCCTGGAAATTGAAATAAGAACACCGTGAATTCATTGTCCCAGGAAGGGGAAACTTTATTGACACATTCCTGGGGTCAGATACATCACATGATTACACTGACAGAACCACAGGCACATAGACACAGGCAACAGAGCATGCACAATGTCGGCACTAGTACAGTGTATATCCACCTTTCGCAGCAATGCAGGATGCTATTCTCCCATGGAGACGATCGTAGAGATGCTGGATGTAGTCCTGTGGAACGGCTTGCCATGCCATTTCCACCTGGCGCCTCAGTTGGACCAGCGTTCGTGCTGGACGTGCAGACCGCGTGAGACGACGCTTCATCCAGCCCCAAACATGCTCAATGGGGGACAGATCCGGAGATCTTGCTGGCCAGGGTAGTTGACATACACCTTCTAGAGCACGTTGGGTGGCACGGGATACATGCGGACGTGCATTGTCCTGTTGGAACAGCAAGTTCCCTTGCCGGTCTAGGAATGGTAGAACGATGGGTTCGATGACGGTTTGGATGTACCGTGCACTATTCAGTGTCCCCTCGACGATCACCAGTGGTGTACGGCCAGTGTAGGAGATCGCTCCCCACACCATGATGCTGGGTGTTGGCCCTGTGTGCCTCGGTCATATGCAGTCCTGATTGTGGCGCTCACCTGCACGGCGCCAAACACGCATACGACCATCATTGGCACCAAGGCAGAAGCGACTCTCATCGCTGAAGACGACACGTCTCCATTCGTCCCTCCATTCACGCCTGTCGCGACACAACTGGAGGCGGGCTGTACGATGTTGGGGCGTGAGCGGAAGACGGCCTAACGGTGTGCGGGACCGTAGCCCAGCTTCATGGAGACGGTTGCGAATGGTCCTCGCCGATACCCCAGGAGCAACAGTGTCCCTAATTTGCTGGGAAGTGGCGGTGCGGTCCCCTACGGCACTGCGTAGGATCCTACAGTCTTGGCGTGCATCCGTGCGTCGCTGCGGTCCGGTCCCAGGTCGACGGGCACGTGCACCTTCCGCCGACCACTGGCGACAACATCGATGTTCTGTGGAGACTTCACGCCCCACGTGTTGAGCAATTCGGCGGTACGTCCACCCGGCCTCCCGCATGCCCACTATACGCCCTCGCTCAAAGTCCGTCAACTGCACATACGGTTCACGTCCACGCTGTCGCGGCATGCTACCAGTGTTAAAGACTGCCATGGAGCTCCGTATGCCACGGCAAACTGGCTGACACTGACGGCGGCGGTGCACAAATGCTGCGCAGCTAGCGCCATTCGACGGCCAACACCGCGGTTCCTGGTGTGTCCGCTGTGCCGTGCGTGTGATCATTGCTTGTACAGCCCTCTCGCAGTGTCCGGAGCAAGTATGGTGGGTCTGACACACCGGTGTCAATGTGTTCTTTTTTCCATTTCCAGGAGTGTATTTACTCTCAACTGATTATTCTGCCAGTTTCCTCAACCACTTTCGTGATAGTCCCCAAATGATTTTGTAAATTCTGATGGATTGTTATCTACCCCTTATATCTTAAACCATCCAGGACACTTTTAGATTCTGACTAACACGGGATCCCCTATCTCTTCCCTGCCGACGCCTGTTTCTTCTTCTGTTACGCCATCAGCCAAGTTGTTCCCTTCATAGAGGTCTTCAATGTACTCTTTCCACCTATCCCCTCTCTCCTCGGCATTTAACAGTGAAATTCCCATTGCACTATTAGTGTTGCCACCCTTGCTTTTTATTTTCATCGAAAGTTGTTTTCGCTTTTCTGTTAGCGGAGCCAGTGTGCAACGCTACCACCGATCACCTTAAACGACATTCGATGTTTACGTTATTCCTCTGCGAGAAATTTTTGAAAGCTGTCCGGAGATAACCTAATGGAACCAGAACAATCAAAGTGGGATTCGCTTCCTCAACACTCCAGCAAAGTATAACCAACAGTAAACGGTCGGTGAGGAACAAACGTTCTCCCAGTACCAAAGCAAGTTGTAACATTGCATATTAAAACAGGTCGCCAGCCTAATTAGGCATTCTTATGTCAAGCATAATAATAAAGGAGAAGGCAGTGCTAAGGCTAACCTAACCTCCCTTGACACACACTCACATTAAACTCTTTCCTTATAACTGTTGATACTACAACACAGTGATCCATCATTGCAGATAAATGTGCTACTAACAAACAAATGGCCAATGAGATAGTAAACAGTAACATATGCCTCTCAGCAACACGTACCTTAAATGAACTAGGTGTAACAGTTTATAAAACCATTTACCGACCCACATGAAAGCAGTAGCAATATTGGACAGGGAAAAGCATGGAAAGATTCTGAATTTTAATCAGGGGTCTTTTAATGTTTATACTTCAAAAATGGTTCAAATGGTTCTGAGCACTATGGGACTTAACATCTGAGGTCATCAGTCCCCTAGAACTTAGAACTACGTAAACCTAACTGACCTAAGGACATCACGAACATCCCTGCCCGAGGCAGGATTCGAACCTGCAACCGTAGTGGTCGCGCGGTTCCAGACTGTAGCACCTAGAACCGCTCGGCCACCCCGGGCGGCGTTTATACTTCATTCGTAAGTACAGGGTCTCCAAGCCTGTGCATTAACCAACTTGCATTAGAGTAGATAGCACAGTAAATAGGTCTGTCTTAAACTCGGTCTGCGGCAACTAAACAGAATCCAAATCTAACTACACTGGCTCTGAAGGAACCTTTCCAGTGCTTTGTAGGACCCTTCAAATTTCATCGTTTGGAGAACCATTCTCATTAATAAAACTACACCAGTATGTATGAAAAATGGTAAGTATTCCTATAATTAATTATTAATTAAGTAGTATTCTTATCATTAGTAAAGCACAACAAGCTTAAACTCTTTAAATAACAAAGGCGCTTTCATAAGCAGTCTCTTGACCTAATGAAAAATATAATTATCTGTGCAACTAACAACGCAACATTAAAAACAACTTCAACCACTTTCTCATAATAAATCAGGACACTCGGAAATAAATTCACTAGGACAGCATTCCTAATGATTTAGAATAATCACGGGTGTAAGATAGAGTTTTTAGCAACACCATGATTATTATCAAAATCAACCGAATTTCATATATACCTGTTCCATTTACAGATTAGCAAATACAAACAATTTCGTGGAAGGCTGGTGGTACCGGTGGCCTAATTTGCAGTGGATGTTAACCTGGCGGCGATGCAGTCAAGGCAGTACTGTTCGCCTGGCCCTGTTACATATCATCTGGGCGTCAGAATTATATTTATAGTACCAAAAACTATGCCATGATAATGGTATCACCAAATGCAGCATCCGAGGCCCATAAATACTGCCCTTAAGCTCTTCTGGCCTCAAAACTCCAGGAATTTGAGCCACAATTATCCGCTGCTGCTAACGAGAAGTAAGCCGCAGCGCTGCTAAGCCCAGACTGCTTACCCGTCACAAAGGACGAGTTGCCACTTGCTCGCCAACCACATCTTTTCCACTCCGCTAGGCTACTTTCGTAGCTCCGGGGCTTCCCCACATCTTTAAAATTCAACCTTAACGTTCCCTAACTATGGACCAAGTCATTTACGGTACATTACATAACATCCCTGCAATTCGGGGAAAATTATGAATACAGAAATACAAGTCGCTGAGGAATGAAATAAATAGGAAGTGCAGGGTAGCTAAGACGAAATGGCTGCAGGAAAAATGTGAAGACATCGAAAAAGATATGATTGTCGGAAGGACAGACTCAACATACAGGAAAGTCAAAACAACCTTTGGTGACATTAAAAGCAACGGTGGTAACATTAAGAGTACAACGGGAATTCCACTGTTAAATGCAGAGGAGAGAGCAGATAGGTGGAAAGAATACATTGAAAGCCTCTATGAGGGTGTAGATTTGTCTGATGTGATAGAAGAAGAAACAGGAGTCGATTTAGAAGAGATAGGGGATCCAGTATTAGAATCGGAATTTAAAAGAGCTTTGGAGGACTTACGGTCAAATAAGGCAGAAGGGATAGATAACATTCCATCAGAATTTCTAAAATCATTGGGGGAAGTGGCAACAAAACGACTATTCACGTTGGTGTGTAGAATATATGAGTCTGGCGACATACCATCTGACTTTCGGAAAAGCATCATCCACACAATTCCGAAGACGGCAAGAGCTGACAAGTGCGAAAATTATCGCACAATCAGCTTAACAGCTCATGCATCGAAGCTGCTTACAAGAATAATATACAGAAGAATGGAAAAGAAAATTGAGAATGCGCTAGGTGACGATCAGTTTGTCTTTAGGAAAAGTAAAGGGACGAGAGAGGCAATTCTGACGTTACGGCTAATAATGGAAGCAAGGCTAAAGAAAAATCAAGACACTTTCATAGGATTTGTCGACCTGGAAAAAGCTTTCGATAATATAAAATGGTGCAAGCTGTTCGAGATTCTGAAAAAAGTAGGGGTAAGCTATAGGGAGAGACGGGTCATATACAATATGTACAACAACCAAGAGGGAATAATAAGAGTGGACGATCAAGAACGAAGTGCTCGTATTAAGAAGGGTGTAAGACAAGGCTGTAGCCTTTCGCCCCTACTCTTCAATCTGTACATCGAGGAAGCAATGATGGAAATAAAAGAAAGGTTCAGGAGTGGAATTACAAGGTGAAAGGATATCAATGATACGATTCGCTGATGACGTTGCTATCCTGAGTGAAAGTGAAGAAGAATTAAATGATCTGCTGAACGGAATGAACAGTCTAATGAGTACACAGTATGGTTTGAGAGTAAATCGGAGAAAGACGAAGGTAATGAGAAGTAGTAGAAATGAGAACAGCGAGAAACTTAACATCAGGATTGATGGTCACGAAGTCAATGAAGTTAAGGAATTGTGCTACCTAGGCAGTAAAATAACCAATGACGGACGGAGCAAGGAGGACATCAAAAGCAGACTCGCTATGGCAAAAAAGGCATTTCTGGCCAAGAGAAGTCTACTAATATCAAATACCGGCCTTAATTTGAGGAAGAAATTTCTGAGGATGTACGTCTGGAGTACAGCATTGTATGGTAGTGAAACATGGACTGTAGGAAAACCGGAACAGAAGAGAACCGAAGCATTTGAGATGTGGTGCTATAGACGAATGTTGAAAATTAGGTGGACTGATAAGGTAAGGAATGAGGAGGTTCTACGCAGAATCGGAGAGGAAAGGAATATGTGGAAAACACTGATAAGGAGAAGGGACAGGATGATAGGACATCTGCTAAGACATGAGGGAATGACTTCCATGGTACTAGAGGGCGCTAAAACCAGTCAGTAGAAAAAAAAAGAAAAAAACATAACATTCATTCCATTAGTTATTTAACTAAACAAGCATAATTTAAACGACATGGATCAAAAGTTTCACGTAACTGAAACATGCATACATAGTCAAAGATTTTCCATGACAGACACAACATTATACATAAGCAATACGACAAATTTACATAGAAATATCGATACAGATACAAAATGGGTCAAAAATAGATGTTACAAGTCCTGCAGACAGTCATTACTTTTTCGATTTCTTCACATTTTTTCTGCAGCAATTTCACCTTAGCTTCCCTGCAATTCGGGTTTATTTCATTACTAAGTGACATGTGATCTGCGCGCTATGCTGCTCATTATCGTACTATCTTTATCCTCAGGAAAATTGAAACGTATCATTCCTTACTATTTCATATCCCGTTTGTTTGCGCATTGATTCTTCCTGCCGAGCGGGATTAGCCGAGCGGTCTTGGGCGCTGCAGTCATGGACTGTGCGGCTGGTCCCGGCGGAGGTTCGAGTCCTCCCTCAGGCATGGGTGTCTGTGTTTGTCCTTAGGATAGTTTAGCTTAAGTAACCTGACTAGTCTGTTAAATTTCAGCCTCCTCTACATCATTACTAAATTACGATCTGCTCCTGCGGTTAACAATTCGATATCCGAGGGCGACCTCCATTGGTTGAAGAATGATGTCTTTTAGCGGGATAGCTGTTCATGTCACAATGTCAGTATGGTGTTTCAGGAGAAGAATAGGGAGCTCGTCTTTATGCCTTTGTCCAAAATCTCTTCTGATCTGATGGAAGAGATTTGGGACACTTACAGGTGCCAGGTTCGTAGCCATGAACAATAAGTAAGTAATTTACGAGAACTGCATGACCTGTGTATAGAGACGTGTGGTGTCAAATAACTCCAGAAATCACCAAGGACATGTTGATACTCTGGTCAACAGTACAGGTCCTGTATTACGTTCCTCAGAAGGATCAGCGCGTCATTATGAAGGTTACAGTAATATTGTGCCCAATCAGTGTAATTAAAACCCTTTTTCGCGTTGTCTGATATTGCAGACTACTGTCAGTGCATTAACTTCACAGTAAACAGTATCTGTACTCATTGCCTATTTCTATGTACGTCTTTTGGAAAAATTGGAAATTTGTGTTAAGGTCTTATGGGACCAAACTGCTGAGGTCATCGGTCTCTAAGCTTATACACTACTTAATCTAACTTACGCTAACTACAACACACACACACACACACACACACACACACACACGCACACACACATGCCCGAGGGAGGATTCGAGTCTCCGACGTACAAGACTTTTATTTTGTTGTGCACAAAGTTCTTTCCTGTTATATTTCATTACGTCGTGTCTTCGCACGATTTACAAGGTGCGTGTGTTAGGCAAGTGCATTATTTCAAAAATGGTTCAAATGGCTCTGAGCACTATGGGACTTAACATCTGCGGTCATCAGTCCCCTAGACTTAGAACTACTTAAACCTAACTAACCTAAGGACATCACACACATACATGCCCGAGGCAGGATTCGAACCCGCAACGTAGCAGCAGCGCGGTTCCGGACTCAAGTGCCTAGAACCGCTTGGTCACCACGGCCGGCTGCATTATTTATTTATGTGCCAAACGTTATCTTGTTTCCAACCACTGGTGGCTGTGCGCCCGCCATTATCTATATCTACATGTACATCATCTACACCTACATCTACCTTTATACTCCGCAAGCCACCCAACGGTGCGTGGCGGAGGGCACTCAACGTGCCATTGCATTATCTCCCTTTCCTGTTCCAGTCGCCCATGGTTCGCGGGAAGAACGACTGCCGGAAAGCCTCCGTGCGCGCTCTAATGTCCCTAATTTTACATTCGTGATCTCCTCGGGAGGTATAAGTAGGGGAAATCAATATATTCGATACCTCACCTAGAAACGCACCATGTCGAAACCTGGACAGCAGGCTACACCGTGATGCAGAGCGCCTCTCTTCCAGAGTCTGCCCCTTGAGTTTGCTAAACATCTCCGTAACGCTATCACGCTTACCAAATAACCCTGTGACAAAAAGCGCCGCTCTTCTTTGGATCTTCTCTATCTCCTCCGTCAACCCGATCTGGTACGGATCCCACACTGATGAGCAATACTCAAGTATAGGTCGAACGAGTGTTTTGTAAGCCACCTCCTTTGTTGATGAACTACATTTTCTAAGGACTCTCCCAATGAATCTCAACCTGGTACCCGCCTTACCAACAATAAATTTTATGTGATCATTCCACTTCAAATCGTTCCACACGCATACTCCCAGATATTTTACAGAAGTAACTG
Source organism: Schistocerca nitens (assembly GCF_023898315.1). Taxonomy (NCBI): domain Eukaryota; kingdom Metazoa; phylum Arthropoda; class Insecta; order Orthoptera; family Acrididae; genus Schistocerca; species Schistocerca nitens. Next base: position 111,418,489 of record NC_064623.1, read on the forward strand.
CTACCAGTGTTTGTTCCCCTATTATGTAATCATAGAAAAAAGGATCCTTCTTTCTATTTATTCGCAATAGATTACATTTGTCTATGTTAAGGGTCAGTTGCCACTCCTTGCACCAAGTGCCTATCCGCTGCAGATCGTCCTGCATTTCGCTGCAATTTTGAAATGCTGCAACTTCTCTGTATACTACATTATCATCCGCAAAAAGCCGCATGGAACTTCCGACACTATTTATTAGGTCATTTATATATATTGTGAAAAGCAATGGTCCCGTAACACTCCCCTGTGGCACGCCAGAGGTTACTTTAACGTCTGTAGACGTCTCTCCATTGAGAACAACATGCTATGTTCTGTTTGCTAGAAACTCATCAATCCAGCCACACAGCTGGTCTGATATTCCGTAGGCTCTTACTTTGTTTATTAGGCGACAGTGCGGAACTGTATCGAACGCCTTCCGGAAGTCAAGGAAAATGGCATCTACCTGGGAGCCTGTATCTAATTTTTTCCGGGTCTCATGAACAAATAAAGCGAGTTGGGTCACACACGATCGCTGTTTCCGGAATCCATGTTGATTCCTACAGAGTAGATTCTGTGTTTCCAGAAATGACACGATACGCGAGCAAAAAACATGTTCTAAAATTCTACAACAGATCGATCTCAGAGATATAGGTCTATAGTTTTGCGCATCTGCTCGACGACCCTTCTTGAAGACTGGGACTACCTGTGCTCTTTTCCAATCATTTGGAGCCTTCCGTTCCTGTAGAGACTTGCGGTACATGGCTGTTAGAAGGGGGGCAAGTTCTTTCGAGTACTCTGTGTAGAATCGAATTGGTATCCCGTCAGGTCCGGTGGACTTTCCTCTGTTGAGTGGTTTCAGTTGCTTTTCTATTCCTTGGACACTTATTTCGATGTCAGCCATTTTTTCGCTTGTGCGGTGATTTAGAGAAGGAACTGCATTGTGGTCTTCCTCTGTGAAACAGCTTTGGAAAAAGGTGTTTAATATTTCAGCTTTACGCTTGTCATCCTCTGTTTCAATGCCATCATTATCATCCCAGAGTGTCTGGATATGCTGTTTCGATCCACTTACTGATTTAACGTAACACTAGAACTTCCTAGGATTTTCTGCCAAGTCGGTACATAGAATTTTACTTTCGAATTCACTGAACGCTTCACGCGTAACCCTCCTTACGCTAACTTTGACATCACTTAGCTTCTGTTTGTCTGAGAGGTTTTGGCTGCGTGTAAACTTGCAGTGAAGCTCTCTTTGCTTTCGTAGTAGTTTCCTAACTTTGTTGTTGAGCCACGGTGGGTTTTTCCCGTCCCTCACAGTTTTACTCGGCACGTACCTGTCTAAAAGGCATTTTACGATTGCCTTGAACTTTTTCCATAAACACTCAACATTGTCAGTGTCGGAATAGAAATTTTCGTTTTGATCTGTTAGATAGCCTGAAATCTGCCTCCTTTTACTCTTGCTAAACAGATAAACCTTCCTCCCTTTTTTTATAATCCTACTTACTTCCATATTCAGGGATGCTGCAACGGCCTTATGATCACTGATTCCCTGTTCTGCACATACAGAGTCGAAAAGTTCGGGTCTGTTTGTTATCAGTAGGTCCAAGATGTTATCTCCACGAGTCGGTTCTCTGTTTAATTGCTAGAGGTAATTTCGGATAGTGCACTCAGTATAATGTCACTCGATGCTCTGTCCCTACCACCCGTCCTAAACATCCTCAGAAAGAACAGTGCGCCATTACGAATATTACTGTAATATTGTGCCTCTTCAGTGTAATTGAAATCCTTTTTCGCGTTATCTGAATGTTGCAGACTATCTTCAGCGCATTAACTTCACAGTAAACAGTATTTACAAAAAAATGGTTCAAATGGTTCTGAGCACTATGGGACTTAACATCTTAGGTCATCAGTCCCCTAGAACTTAGAACTAGTTAAACCTAACTAACCTAACGACATCACACACATCCATGCCCGAGGCAGGATTCGAACCTGCGACCGTAGAAGTCGCGCGGTTCCGGACTGCGCGCCTAGAACCCCGAGACCACCGCGGCCGGCCAGTATTTACACTCATTTACTGTTTCTATACACGTCTTTTATTTTATTGTGTACAAAGTTCTATCATTGCGCCGTGTCTTCGCACGACTAATAACCAGAGTGTGTTAGACAAGTGCATTATTTATTTATGTGCCATAACGTTATCTTGTTTCGAAACACTAGTGGCTGTGTATCCCCCAGTATCTGCTCTGAGTGTTAACGAATCAGCGTGCAGCAAGTGTCGATTCCGCTGTCACCGGTGGAATATGTAAAAAGCACTACATTTTTTTAATCTTATTGCTTGACCGACGGCTATTGTCTGTACTTTACGAACTTAAAATGTGTCATCTGGCTCGGGGTGATGAGTGAGAGTTTACGAATGATGCATTAATTAAATTAACCGTTTCAGTCAGTGTTCGTGTGCCTTAAATAAGTTTCTTAATTTTTTATTCCTTATTTACCAATGAGAGACTTTGTCGTGAGTCCAACTGTAATGTATGAGTCCTTTCCACTTCTGCATCTACGACTTTAAATTTAATTATGTAATTACATATTTTATCTAAATTTTTCAATACGCACAGTTTTAAATATACGGGGCGGTTGAAAGATAACGTTTGAGGACCTGGCTGCAGCGTGACTCCGATGAGGGTTTTTTACCACCGACATGCAGGTAAGAGATTAGTGTGGTATTCGAATCTTTCCAAGGTGCGGACGAAACTGTGGAAACGAAAACTTTTTTTTCATTTTTTGAGCCATCAGTCTTGTGACTGGTTTGATGCGGACTGCCACGAATTCCTCTCCTGTCCCAACCTCTTCATCTTAAGGTACCACTTGCAACCTACATACTCAATTACTTGCTGGATGTATTCCTATTTCTGTCTTCCTCTGCAGTTTTTGCTCTCTACAGCCCCCTCTAGTATCATGGAAGTTATTCCCTGATACCTTAACAGCTGTCCTCTCATCCTGTCCCTTCTCTTTGTCAGTGTTTTCCACCTATTCCTTTCCTCTCCGATGCTGCGCAGAACCTCCTCATTCCTTACCTTATCAGTCCATCTAATTTTGAACATTCGCCTGTAGCACCACGTCTCAAATGCTTCGTTCTCTTCCGTTCCGGTTTCTCCACAGTCCATATTCAACTACCATACACTTCTGTGTTCCAAACGACGTTGTCAGAAATTGCTTCCTCAAATGAAGGCTTATGTTCGATACTAGTAGACTTCACTTGACCAGGAATGTCCTTTATGCCACTGCTAGTCTGCTTTTGATGTACTCCATCATTGGTTATTTTGGTGCCTAGGTAGTATAATTCCTAACTTCGTTTACTTCGTGACCATCCTGATACTAAGTTTCTCACTGTTCCCATTTCTGCTACTTCTCATTATTTTGATTTATTCTCAATCCATACTATGTACTCATTAGACTGTTCATTCCATTCAGCATAACATGTAATTCTTCTTCACTTTCACTCAAGGTAGCAATGTCATCAGTGACTCGTATCACTGATGTGCTTCCACCTTGAATTTTAATCCCACTGCTGAATCTTTCTTTTATTTCCATCACTGATTCTTAAAAAAAATGGTTCAAATGGCTCTGAGCACTATGGAACTCAACTTCTGAGGTCATTAGTCCCCTAGAACTTAGAACTAGTTAAACCTAACTAACCTAAAGACATCAGACACATCCATGCCCAAGGCAGGATTCGAACCTGCGACCGTAGCGGTCTCGCGGTTCCAGACTGCAGCGCCTAGAACCGCACGGCCACTTCGGCCGGCTCACTGCTTCTTAGTTGCATAGACTGAACAGCAGGGGTGAAAGACTACATCCCTATCTCACATCCTTTGTAATCGTGAACTGTGGGGATATTTTTACCAAATGAGTCCGAAACAGGAGTTCCAAGACAAGACATGGAACGTACGGGAAGAAGGGCAGCATGAACGATGACAGATTAATCTCTCCCACGGGAAAGTGTCACGTAAATGTAGACATCTGAATTAAGATAGAGCAAAATTTTCCCTCTAAAGCCTGCTTACAAAATTTCAAGAACAACCATTAACTGAAGTTTCTAGAGATGTAACTGAGCCACCTCCGTTTCGCAACAGTAGTTACTGGAACCCTGACGTGTAGTACAATCTTAACTACTCTTTTCCTCGAAATTCACAGTCCTCTGCATACTATACACGGTTTTAACGGTATAAGACTAAATATGATCATTGGTACAGTAATACGTACCCATGCCAGTATTTCCGTTGTTTTTTCTCTGCGTCTAAAAGTCGTCCTGCAAACACGTTGCGTAATTTACTACCCGATGTCTCAACTGCACCACGAACGGGGAAAACACGGCAACTGCCATACGAGATTTCCCAGAGACTTCGCTCAGTGGAAGAGGGATCAAAGTAGGTGAACATCTGTCTCGGCTTATCCGTAGATATTCGACAGTTTCTGAGAAACCGATAATCAAAGTACCCTAGGTACTTTATGCTCCTTTTAACGAGTAAATAGTTTAATCGCACTGGTGACGCAGTGGCTAGCGTTGTGGCTTTATACTTTTGCATCCCATGTTCGAAATGTCATTATAATTTTTATTTTTTTATTTTCAGTCATCAGTAGAAGATTAGTACATGGATGTTCTCTAGCGTATATTGAAACATCGTTGTTATTCGTCTAGTAATTACATATCTGTTTAATGAATTAAAAAGACATTATATGAATGAGAAAATCATTTGAAATTGATTTTGGTGAAATTCCTGCAACATACCTTGATTCCAATCAATCGCGAACGCCACATTTCGATAAAGCGATTCGTTATGTGTGGTTTGACAACGAGTTAAATCTTGAACAGTGTTAACGATGTTTCTTTCCCGAGTGAGATTGCTAACCGAAAATGTCTTTGTCGATGAAACTTCCTGGCAGATTAAAACTGTGTGCGGACCGAAAAATAGTTCAAATGGCTCTGAGCACTATGCGACTTAACTTCTGAGGTCATCAGTCCTCTTGAACTTAGAACTATTTAAACCTAACTAACCTGAGGCACGATTCGAACCTGCGACCGTAGCGGTCGTGTGGTTCCAGACTGTAGCGCCTAGAACCGCTCGGCCACCCCGACCGCCACAGTTTTAATCTGCCAGGAAGTTTCATATCAGCGCAAACTCCATTGCAGAGTGAAAATCTCATTCTGGTCTCTGTGACTACCTGCCTCGGCGCATTACACGTTGTGCTCTGAATTTCTATATTTCGAATGCTTCTACGATTGATATCATCCAAGAGAATGCACCAAATCCTCCTGAAGAATAAACATAAGAATAAAATAAAAGCGTTAATACAGTAATTGAGACAAGAATGAAGTAGAAGTATATGAGAATTTAAAAAGCTACAGAGGGTCTTTCAGGAACATTCTTCTGATTTTCAACACTTCTGCCGGCCACGAAACTCCCCAGACATGAACAGTATCGAGCATACATAGGATGCCTTACAACGTGCTGTTCAGAAAAGATCCTGACCCCCTCGTACTCCTACGGATTTATGGACAGCCCTGCAGGATTCATGGTGTCAGTTCTCTCCAGCACTACTTCAGACATTAATCGGGTCCATGCCACGTCGTGTTGCGGCAGTTCTGCGTGCTCTCTGGTGCCCTACACATTAGGCAGGTGTACCAGTTTCTTTGGCTCTTCAGTGTGTATTACATAGTAAATGTATGACACATATTGTGCAACCAAGTTGTAATTTTACAGTTAATATTACGCCCTTGTTTCCTCTCACCTGATGAGAAATGGTTCAAATGGCTCTGAGCACTATGGGACTCAACTGCTGTGGTCATCAGTCCCCTAGAACTTAGAACTACTTAAACCTAACTAACCTAAGGACATCACACACAGCCATGCCCGAGGCAGGATTCGAACCCGCGACCGTAGCAGTCGCACGGTTCCGGACTGCGCGCCTAGAACCGCGAGACCACCGCGGCCGGCTGATGAGAAATATTCGCGTACTAATCTCTAAGGACATGGGTAGATAAACGACAAAAAAGTAAAATGAAATAAACAAATAAAAACAGTAATTGTGACCAGAATGAGATTTTGGCTCTGCAGCGGAGTGTGCGCTGAAATGAAACTTCCTGGCAGATTAAAACTGTGTGCCGAACCGAGAGTCGAACTCGGGACCTTTGCCTTTCGCGGGCAAGTGCTCTACCAACTGAGCTACCCAAGCACTAGGGTAGCTCAGGTGGTAGAGCACTTTCCCGCGAAATGCAAAGGTCCCGAGTTCGAGTCTCGGTCCGGCACACAGTTTTAATCTGCCAGGACGTATCACAGTAATTGTGCTTTGAACACGGATATGATTAGACGCGTGTCCATTTGTTTTGACGCCTCCTTCACTGACAAGGGAAATTTCGCATTGTACCACCATAGATTTCGTGCTAAGATGCATCATTCAAAATTGGTTCAAAGGGTTCTGAGCACTATGGGACTCAACTGCTGAGGTCATTAGTCCCCTAGAACTTAGAACTAGTTAAACCTAACTAACCTAAGGACATCACACACTTCCATGCCCGAGGCAGGATTAGAACCTGCGACCGTAGCGGTCGCGCAGTTCCAGACTGTAGCGCCTAGAACCGCTCGGCCACCCCGGCCGGCGCTCAGGATGAGCAAAGTCTCTGAAAATAGGTTTAATTGCTGTAATAACAGCAGCAGGAAGAGAATGCTGGTGAGAATAAGATTCTTCAGTTGCCTGAGCCCTATTGTATTTGCACCACCTCTTGTACAGAAAGCTTTCTAAACTTGTTTCCTCAAAATTGTTGTTTCTTGAAAATGTCTTTACGTTTCGTCATCTTCAATAAACACAACAAAACACACGTAAACAAGCACTGCAAACGTAAGTATAGCAACTACTCCCAATCACACTTGAACAAAACTAACCGCGGGTTTGAAAGTCCGTTGTTTACAAACAGCAGAAACAAAAGAATACCGACCGTTGCATTCTAAGGATAGCCAACACACTCGGGAGTAAAAACAAATCCCTAACGTGCAATGTAGGGGATATAAAGCTCTAAAATATATGCAGAAAAGTGGGTGACAGAAAAATGGGCGCGGCACATAAACACGCTTGGTAGGAAAATGCTCTTTAAATGTTCGAAAAAAAATTTTTTCAGCAAAATCCTTTTCAGAGTACTTAAATACAACCTTAATCTATCGAAATATGATGAAAACCGAAAATCGATTTTCTCGACCTGAACCACGGTGTGGTCCCCTTAAGACTGTTGTGGTCTGCAGCTTGGTCCTTCCTTATTATATTTTTTTGAGGTTCCCACTTTTTCGATTAGGATGGTCTCTTTTCTAGTGACATCCCAAACCTGCTGGGAGTTGTAGTCAGAGTTACTTTTTATTTTCATCACACTTTCCACTGTCTCTGCTGAAAGCCTACTTTTTTCAGGCGACCAATAGGTTAACACTGAACACTCTTTCGCAATCTGCATTGGTTCCTGTAATAGCGAAAATGATCTCCACGAGCCTTTCAAATTCTGCATTTATACCACAACCAGCCTTCATACAGCACTGTAGGACAGTGTCCCATTTTTTATGAGGACACCAAGTATTCTTCAGTTACTGACTTTATGGTGCAGTACATATCAGAAATAATGTTTCGTCACCCTGGTGTTCAGTTATATTTTCGTACAGTTCAAAGCATGTCCGCCTCGTTAGCTGAGTGGTCTGTATGAAGGCTGGCTGTGGTCTGCCGGCACGGTAGCTCAGCGTGTTCGGTCAGAGGGTTAGCTACTCTCTGTCATAAAAAACTGAGTGAACGGATCAACGAACAACCTGAAAGGGTGTCATCGGACGTCCGCCCCGAAGTAATTCAATGGACAATATAGAACAAAATGAGATCACAAAAAAAGTGGTCAGCGCGGCCGAATGCCATGGGACCCGGATTCGATTCCCGGCTGGGTCGGAGATTTTCTCCGCTCAGGAACTGGGTGTTGTGTTATCCTAATCATCATCATTTTATCCCTATCGACACGCAAGTCGCCGAAGTGGCGACGGGTGTCCCTAGCCATACGACATTTGATTTCTGTTCAAAGCATGAGTTAAATTTTTCGTATGTTATAACAAAATTTAAGAGCAACTTCCTTAGTTCAAGCATGTCTGTAATAAATCGTCTAGAGCATTTTTTTAACTATAGGATACATGCGTAGTAAAATGCCCTGACAGTTTCCTGAATCTGAGTTTTGTTCGAACACCATTCTGTGCTAATGTGCTCTGCAGTGTCAAGACTGTACATCGAATAAATGTATTCACTTGCCTGTCTTCTAACTTCTGAAGTAGATTGTTATATTCTGCTGCTACTTCAATTACAGTAATATCTTCCCTCTGAATTCTTGTAAGAAAATTACTGAACAAATTAAGTTGTGCGTGAATAAACCGACCACAGTTCACTATATTGCTGTTCAAAGAACTTTTTAAAGTTATTGGTATTACTTAAAAAATAGCTCTACAGCGGTTCAAACAGTTTTAGGATACGCTCCGCCACAGAAAAGAGAGAGATCCACCGAGTCTTCCCATGCTGCAACACTTGCTGATACTGGATTCCAATCAAGTCACAGAATTCTTTCAGCTTATTGACACGTGCTGTGTAAATGTATTGTTTATGTCAACAGGTGTCGTCTTTGCCATTGCAGATTTCAGTGCATTACGAATAATACACTCCTGGAAATGGAAAAAGAACACATTGACACCGGTGTGTCAGACCCACCATACTTGCTCCGGACACTGCGAGAGGGCTGTACAAGCAATGATCACACGCACGGCACAGCGGACACACCAGGACCAGCGGTGTTGGCCGTCGAATGCCGCTAGCTGCGCAAGCATTTGTGCACCGCCGCCGTCAGTGTCAGCCAGTTTGCCGTGGCATACGGAGCTCCATGGCAGTCTTTAACACTGGTAGCATGCCGCGACAGCGTGGACGTGAACCGTATGTGCAGTTGACGGACTTTGAGCGAGGGCGTATAGTGGGCATGCGGGAGGCCGGGTGGACGTACCGCCGAATTGCTCAACACGTGGGGCGTGAGGTCTCCACAGTACATCGATGTTGTCGCCAGTGGTCGGCGGAAGGTGCACGTGCCCGTCGACCTGGGACCGGACCGCAGCGACGCACGGATGCACGCCAAGACCGTAGGATCCTACGCAGTGCCGTAGGGGACCGCACCGCCACTTCCCAGCAAATTAGGGACACTGTTGCTCCTGGGGTATCGGCGAGGACCATTCGCAACCGTCTCCATGAAGCTGGGCTACGGTCCCGCACACCGTTAGGCCGTCTTCCGCTCACGCCCCAACATCGTGCAGCCCGCCTCCAGTGGTGTCGCGACAGGCGTGAATGGAGGGACGAATGGAGACGTGTCGTCTTCAGCGATGAGAGTCGCTTCTGCCTTGGTGCCAATGATGGTCGTATGCGTGTTTGGCGCCGTGCAGGTGAGCGCCACAATCAGGACTGCATACGACCGAGGCACACAGGGCCAACACCCGGCATCATGGTGTGGGGAGCGATCTCCTACACTGGCCGTACACCACTGGTGATCGTCGAGGGGACACTGAATAGTGCACGGTACATCCAAACCGTCATCGAACCCATCGTTCTACCATTCCTAGACCGGCAAGGGAACTTGCTGTTCCAACAGGACAATGCACGTCCGCATGTATCCCGTGCCACCCAACGTGCTCTAGAAGGTGTAAGTCAACTACCCTGGCCAGCAAGATCTCCGGATCTGTCCCCCATTGAGCATGTTTGGGACCGGATGAAGCGTCGTCTCACGCGGTCTGCACGTCCAGCACGAACGCTGGTCCAACTGAGGCGCCAGGTGGAAATGGCATGGCAAGCCGTTCCACAGGACTACATCCAGCATCTCTACGATCGTCTCCATGGGAGAATAGCAGCCTGCATTGCTGCGAAAGGTGGATATACACTGTACTAGTGCCGACATTGTGCATGCTCTGTTGCCTGTGTCTATGTGCCTGTGGTTCTGTCAGTGTGATCATGTGATGTATCTGACCCCAGGAATGTGTCAATGAAGTTTCCCCTTCCTGGGACAATGAATTCACGGTGTTCTTATTTCAATTTCCAGGAGTGTATGTGCAGCACGCCCTACTGTCAGCATCTCCTTCTTAAATGTCTTTTACAGTGCAGAGTGTACTTTGTTACCTTGACCTGTTTTTGCCAGAGAGCCAAAATTGACAGGTGCACTGTCTGCAACAACATAATCAATAATTCTTTCTTCCAACATGCAACACCTTACACAGATTGAACATGTTCTGCAACAGTCTCGGCAGTCTCGTTTGGAAGAATGCAAACTCGCAGAAGCCTTACTTTTACATTTATATTCATGTTGTCAGGCATGATGTAAAATTTGCAGAATCTAATCGGAACAGGAAGCATCTTCTTGTCCTTCCTATTTGCTGAATCACTTGCCAGTGCTCCGAAACTTGTTGACTTAATCTGTTCTATAAATCTTTCTTCGTAACAGCTTCTGATTTAGTCCTTGCAACAAAAATTCGCTGATCACATGAATCTTTGAGAAGAGTGTTTGTACAGCACATACTTCTAAACGATTGATTGTGTGCAGCATTATGATATGATATCACGAGTTCCATGTAAAGCAAAAAAATGGCTCTGAGCACTATGGGACTCAACTGCTGTGGTCATCAGTCCCCTAGAACTTAGAACTACTTAAACCTAACTAACCTAAGGACATCACACACATCCATGCCCGAGGCAGGACTCGAACCTGCGACCGTAGCAGCCTCACGGTTCCGGACTGCGCGCCTAGAACCGCGAGACCACCGCGGCCGGCTCCATGTAAAGCAGTTTCAGCTCCTCTGAACACAGCTGCTTTGGTCTAAAGAACGTTTCTAACCTAGTTTTGGGACCCGAACGCTAAGTTGTTCAAATGGTTCAAATGGCTCTGAGCACTATAGGACTTAACTGCTGAGGTCATCAGTCCCCCAGAACTACTTCAAACCTAAGGACATCACACACATCCATGTCCGAGGTAGGATTCGAACCTGCGACCGTAGCGGTCGTGCGGTTCCAGACTGTAGCGCCTAGAACCGCTCGGCCACCCCTGCCGGCCGTTAAGTTGTGCAGTGGCGTACTTAAATGCTGTTCACTATCGTGCTTACCTTTGTTTTGAATTGACAAAATTGCATTGCAGGTGAAAAATTTTGGCTTGCAGTCGTCGTCTTTAATCCGCTTTATGCCAGGACACTCTCAAAACGATCTTGAAATTTACATTTCCGGCGTGCCATTTCAGTTTTTCCGCTGTTCGTGTTGAGCAGCTGTTCTCTAGTTGATCATATATCGTCCACAATGAGGTAACAAATGCAAGCTAATCGAACAAAGACCCACATTCACTTGTGTGCATGTACAGCTCTGCAGGTAAGTGCGGTGACGGCTAGACAGTGGTGGGGCTGCGTTGCAAATTGGCGTCTGCTCAGTAAAGGCATTTCCATTCTAACGCAGACAGCTTCTCCCTGCAATTAACGGAAAGGTCTCATCCTGGGTACACGAAGAGAACTGGTGTACAACACATTTGGCACACTGTGCCGCGATACGCCACAAACCGTCATTAGCGCTGCCAACTTCGAACTCAAAGCATTTCAGACTATGCGAATCTGAGTAGAGTACAGCGTATGTAAACAAAGAGAAAGTGTAGAGTATATAGAGAAGAAGATGAAAAAGAGTACTTGTACTCTATTTAGAGTATGCCTGGTCATCCTGCAAGGACATGATTCATAAAAAATATGACTGCATCGTTCTCTTCAAGGAACTGAGCGGTCCATTTCAAAATACGACAAACGAAAAAAATGAATACTGTAAGTTATCCAGCCACTTAAAAATGTTTCATTGCATCGTTTTCTAAAATGAGTTTATTTTGAATGGCGTAGCAAGTCTTTCCAGAAATACGAAGTTTTATTAGTTCAGGAACAACATTCATTAAGTATTTTCAAGTTTTGTTTTATTACCAGGACCAATTTCAGATCAGTAGTGTTGCATCAGATGCAGTTTTCGTATTACATAAATCCATGCAGTTTTGGTTTGATTTAAAGTTATTGACAGTTTACATTCTCGCAGCTAAATTACATTTTCGCAGTGAGAACAGTTCAGTGTAAGCAAAGTGCATATACGACGAGATAAAACGCACGTTTACATGCCATTCCTATTTTAACAGTTGTGCTTGAAATTACTGTCAGTTGCGTAATTTCGATCATATTTCAAACGTACATGTTGCAGCACTTTTTTGCTTTTACAATGCCTGCAGTAAAACCAGGAGTTCTTAATGTATTAATAATTCTCCATTTCTTGCTCGGTATTCTGAAGGCACATTCTACGTACCTTCGTACGCTGTAAAGACGATAACTCAAAATTCTCTTAACAGCTGTCGAATATCCCCTCCATACGGTCGAAGAAAACGTCCTTGCAGTCCAAAAGCCTCGTCCGTCCACAAAAAAAGATATCTTGGGGCTTACTTCTGTGGCAGATGTAGTTCATCGAATGTTGATAAACTCATTCGAAAGTACTGGAAGAGTTTCTCGGGATCACTACAGAATTCTTGAAATACAACGTGAAACGCCCGCATTCGTTCTTTTTTAAATTAATTGGATGAATCAACTGCATTCTGCTTTTTTTTCGTCTTCTTTTTAAACGACTATAAAGCATGCAAACACTTCATTTTACGGCTCGCCCGGATCGCACTGGAAGAATTGGAAGGAAGAAAATGATGAAAGTGCCGTGACCGTCATGCACAATAGCTGCCGGATAAACGTGGAGCCACCGTTACGGCGAACCTTGTACTCGGTGCCGTTTAGAGGGCTGCCGCACAAGGGTGAAACCAGAAACAACGGCAACCTGACACACTGAGAACTTGGTTCTTCACCCTTATAATTAACATAACTGATAATATTCATGTGAAAGACCTATCATCTATGGACAAACCTTCATAGCCGCTGGCTTTCATTGTTTTGTTTAAGAAATCCAACACCGATTCATAGGCGTTATTGTCACTGATGCGGAAGGCACATCGGAGTGACGAGCGCTTCTAGTTCAAATGGCTCTGAGCACTATGGGACTTAACATCTGTGGTCATCAGTCCCCTAGACTAAGGACACTACACACACCGCAGCGCGGTTCCGGACTGAAGCGCCTAGAACCGCTCGGCCACAACGGCCGGCAGTGTCGAGCGCTGAATGCTTCTGGGCTGCATGGTGATGCGAAGTGGAATCAAAATACTTATTAGTAGGCTTTTGATACAGTTTATGTCCTAAGATGTTCTGGTATCTGTGAAGCTACTCTATACTGTGTGGCCGAGTGGTTCTAGGCGCTACAGTCTGGAACCGCGCGATCGCTGCGGTCGCAGGTTCGAATCCTGCCTCGGGCATGGATGTGTGTGATGTCCTTAAGGTAGTTAGGTTTACGTAGTTCTAAGTTCTAGGGGACTGATGACGTCAGCAGTTATGTCCCATAGTGCTCAGAGCCATTTGAATCATTTTTACTGTGTAGCCATGTAATAAATGTGCCATCCACAGAGCAGAGCCACCGAGAAGCCCTTAGTGGCGCATTTCTTACTGTGTGTTGTTCAAAATATTCCATGAAAATGTCAGTTGCTACTGGTGATGAGCACCGTCACATTGTTCATAAAATTCTCATTCATTTTTAAAATATTTTGATCTCAGACATAATTCGATGTGTCCATACTCATCTGAAACAACTTTCTCCCCCAAGACCTCCATAATGCCTCCCACTGGTATAGCAAAAAATGAATTCATGTCCAAGGTTACTTTTAGGTTTGCTGATAATGTAATTCTATCAGAGTCGCCAAAGGAGTCGGAGGATCAGCTGAATGGGATGGATAATGTCTTGAGAAGATACTTTAAGATGAACACAAACAAAAGTAATGCAAGGCTAATGAAATGTCCTCGCATTAAATCTGGATGTGACGAGTGAGGGAATTCGAGGGTGGTTTGAAAAGTTGTCGGAATAACCGTGAGAGGTCAGCGCCAGCGCAACGAATTGTTCACGTGATATTCATTGGACTGTTGCCTGTGCCGGCTCTGTGGCTGAGCGGCTCTAGGCGCTTCAGTCCGGAACCGCGCGACCGCTGCGGTCGCAGGTTCGAATCCTGCCTCGGGCATAGATGTGTGCGATGTGCTTAGGTTAGTTAGGTTTAAGTAGTTCTAAGTTCCAGTGTACTGATGACCTCAGATGTAAAGTCCCATAGTGCTCAGAGCCATTTGAACCATGTTTGAACCACTGTTGCCTGCAAACACGTGCCACGTCAGTGCTCTTGGAAGAGAGCTGTGGCGGTGACGTGGCTCTGTTGTTCCCTCGTAGTGACGTGCGAAGATGGAATCGAGATTCGAGCAACGAATAAGTACTTCGTAAAAAGAGATATGAAAACAAAGGACATTCATTCTGATTACCAGAATATGCTCCTTCATATTCAACTGTTGCCAAGTGGACAAATGATTTTATATTCGGTCGGGAGAGCTTAGATGATGATCCGCGCAGTGGTCGGCCAAGATGTGTCAATACTCCAGAAATCATTGCAAATGTGCACAAAATGATCATGGACGATCGCCGATTGAAAGTGCGTGAAGTCGCTCACACTTGCCAGATGTCATCTGAAAGGGTATACCATTTTTAACTGAAGAATTAGAAATGAAAAAATTATCTGCAAGATGGGTGCCGTCACTCTTGACGCTGGATCAAAAACGCATGCCGTCGCCACGGCCAAATTACACGATCTAAGGTATGAATTGTTGCCACACCTGCCTTATTCACCTGATATGGCTCCGTCTGACTTCCATCTCTTCCCAAAACTTAAAATTTTTCTTGGTGGACGAAGATTCACTTCAAACAAAGAATTTATAGCCGGAGTTGACAACTATTTTGCAGTCCTGGAGGAAACTCATTTTCGAGATGGGATCAAGGCACATGAACATCGTTGGACCAAGTGCATTTTCTACAAGAAGACTACATTGAAAAATAAAAAAAATTATCCAGTGATGTAAGTACTTTTTTCTATTCTGTTCCGAGAACTTTTCAAACCACCATCGTACATTAGGAAAGGAGGTACTGAAAGTAGTACACGAGTCTCGCTATTTGGGCAGTAAAATAACTGAAGGCCGAAATAGAGGACATAAAATTCAGCCTGTCAATAGCAAGAATAGCATTTCTGATGAAGATAAATTTCTTGACATCGAATATGAATTTAAATGTCAGGTAGTCGTTTGAAGAGACGTTTGTCTCGAGTATAGACTTGTTTCGGACGTGAAAAGTGGACCACAAACAGTTCGGCCAAGCAGAGAATATAAGTTTATGAAATGTGGTGGTGCAGAAGAATGCCGAGTAGCAAGTGGGTAGATCGAATGACAAATAAAGAATTACTGAACTGAACTGGGGTAAAAAAGAAATTTATGGCACAACTTGACCTATCGGTTGACAGGACACATACTAAGGCATCAAGGAACCGTCAGCTGGGTAATGCAGGATGTTGTGGAATGTGAAAATTGTAAAGAGAGGCCAAAGCTCGAATGCAGTATGCAAGTTCAAATGAATTTAAGTCGCAGTTGTTATACAGAAATGAAAAGGCTTGCACAGGAAAGCATCAAAGTAGTCTTCGCATTTGATTCTCTTGACGAGGGTGAGTGTGTCACAGGCATATTTTTAGATATTTAGAAGGCCTGAGGTGCTGTTGACCACAATATTATACTAATTAAGCAGGAATCGTGAGGAATAACAGACGTAGCAAATGAATAGTGCTGATCGTACCTAGCAGACAGGGTGCAAAGGGTAAAGATATTATACCTCAAATAAGGCTAAACTTTAAGTGAACACTTATCAGAATCAAAATGCATTAATACCTCCTGGTTAGGGCGCATACTGTTTATCATGCATATCAATGACTTTCCTAACACTGTTGCTCATGGGGAAAGAGTTGTCTTTCCTGATGACTGGTGTGGTGAGAACTGAATGAACTTTTAGCTCTATCCTTTAAATGACTTCTTTGCAAACAGTGTTGTTCAATAGGGATAAACCAAATGCCGTAGTACCGTTTTAAACAAACTGGCCTAGTATTCGAGAGGATGTAGGCTCCAATATTCAATTGGCCATTTTAATTTATGTTTTCTGTAGTTTCCCTAAACCAGTTCAGGCAAATGATGGTACGGTTGCTACTACAAGGCCACGGCCGGCAACACGTCCCAAACTTATCAACCCAGATCCTAAGTACTGAAACATTCCAGTCCGAGTCGCTTCACAATCATCATACTTGAGATGCACCTTGTGTACTAGCTGTTCTGGGCTGCAATTCTGGTAGCTTGCAGCTATGACCTTCTGAATGTACAACTTTTAAACAGTCGCTCTGTCCCACTGCAGCAAAGAAAGCTGACTATTCACGCTGAGTGTTGACAGTTGTTTCAAAACTTTGCTAGCCTAGCCATTCCTCTGCCTAGCGACACTTGCTTAACCCAGTCCGTACACACCCGTTCAGTAACAATCAAGTTAAAATGTGTGCACCATACTTATTTCTGGTATTTTGTGGGAACTGCCTGGAACTCGGAAACAGCATTTTCATGATATATTTAAATATATGTGTCATATATGTCTCAATCATAAATGTACGTTAGAAAGTATGTTTGTAACAGGTGAATTATGTAAGGAAGGTGTTATGCATACATTACTTTCACAAGCTGTAATATCCACCACATTGTATCACGTTATAATGGTAATGGAAAAAATGTAATTGTTACTAATTTATTTAATTAATATTACAGTCTTAGAAATAATGATAATAATAATGTATTTAAAAAATTCGTTTCGTGTCAGAAACACATTGGAACCCATTTATTTTAACCGTCAGAAAATTTCCTTTTACCTCTTAAGGGGTAGCTACCCCCGACATGGGAACAACTGTTGTTGTCGATGTCGTCGTCGTCGTTGTTGCTTTTGCGGTGTTGTAGTAGTATTAATAGTAGTCCTACTCATCTGTGGATCACATTTACAACGGTATTGGACATGTCGTGGTATTACAGTTTACGAATAACAAAAATAACGTAATTGATATGCACAGAAGACATTAACATACTAAATAATACTCGGATAACACAAAGGATAATGAAAAAACTAAGCTTCCATGTCATGGAAGATCATAAACTGGCTATGGCATCGATCTATAATTATATTATGTGTCTCTCTCTCTCACTTTTATATTAATTTTTATGTGGTGTGCATATTCCTCACATGTAAGCAAACACATGTAGGAGGATAAAAAAGGATCAGGATATATCAAATGAATTACCGAAACACAGTGTTTCTATATTAGAGGGAACGGTGAGGGTTTATTTATAGGAAAAAGTCAAACATGTGGGAACATAGACAACAAAATTTTACAGCACTTTTATCGGATAGAAATTCAAATTACAAGTATGAACACATTATTACAAGGAGTTACTGCTTGGACGTTCCTTAGAATATTATTATAATGGAGCTACAAGAGTACAGAGAATGTGAACTGCATCAGAGTATTAAGATTCCAAATAGAGTCACCACAAGAATCACATAATTCATACACATTCGCACCATAACGAAAGTGGGAAATGATTTCTTTTACCCCTGCATACTATTAAAACAAGCAGAGAACGAAAGAAGAGGTCAGTAGCCACCGTTGTTGAAATTACATGCAGTTTCAGTCATTTTGTCCAAAATTGAAAAAAGGATTTAACAGGAGCAATTCTGTATGGATGTTGCTATTCGTTGGATACAAAATTTCAAGGGCTACAAAAACCGTGTGAGCGCTATACAAAATCTATGAGATTATGGACATGTGGTACATGGTAGGTAAAGGCTAGTATGCTAAACACAAAGGATGATCATTTGGAAACGGCATAAAGTCCACGATAAATTCCCCACACAACACCTACATTGTTAAGCAAACAAATTTAACAATAACTTGAGCTCACAATAATTGTTAAGGCACTTAACTCTGAAGACATGATATGATGAGCCGAGTTCACACGAAGAAGGGACTATCAAACTGCTCTCCCACACAAAACTAATTAAAATGCCTTCCTGTCCAAACTGGTATCTAATCAGAACAGATTGCACTCTTCTACAGACTTAAAGTAACATATTCCAATACGTGAGCCCACACTGGAACAAGGCAGCTAGGAGCCTAGCCGAAACGGTCCCACTTTCAAATTGCGGTGGTGGGGAGAAAGGACCGTTGTCTCTGACTATCTATATCACGGCAATAATCTGAACCCAGCATTTATCTATGGCTAAACTACCTCACTGTGTTGTTGACAAAAACTTTAAGACAACACTTCCTAACTGTGATTGTCCGCAAAAACATGTCAATTGCAGACCCACTCATGTTTACTCATGATTAAATATAGAATTAGATATGGACAGAGAAGAATGTTTATTGTCGTCGTGAGGAAGCTGTGAGATCATGAACACGTGGTGGAATGGTAGACAAAGGTCAAGATGCTAAATACAAAGGATGAGCACGAAAATAAATCAACAGATTGGTCAATTCTTTCTCCAGAAGCCACTGGTAACATGCGTACAGCAACGTAGTCAAATTAAAAGAGAAGCGTTCGACGATAATCGTTTTTCATTCCAAAGGCGGTAATGTTGATGATAGAGGAGTGAGATGGGGGATGGGGATGGGTGGGTACTATAGTCTGATTAAAATTACTTGATATTTGACACTTCACGCGTCGGAGCTGATTTCCTCCATCCAGAGCGCCCAACGTCACGCCCAAATCGTTCCCCCTTGCCAAACTGCCACAACAATTGGTTCATTTCCTATTTTTTGTCCGGCATTCTTTCTTGATTTGTTTGAATTCCCAATCATGGGTCCGGCACTATTATTTCGTACTTCAAATGGCTCTGAGCACAATGGGACTTAACATCTATGGTCATCAGTCCCCTAGAACTTAGAACTACTTAAACCTAACTAACCTAAGGACATCACACAACACCCAGTCATCACGAGGCAGAGAAAATCCCTGACCCAGCCGGGAATCGAACCCGGGAACTTGGGCGCAGGAAAATCCCTGACCCCGCCTGGAATCGAACCCGGGAACTCGGGCGCAGGAAGCGAGAACGCTACCGCACGACCGTTTCGTACTTCATCACACATGATAACCACACCAAAAACAACACACACATATACACACAAAGATGCTAATGAAATATAGACGTTTCATACACAGCAACAACCAAACACCACTGGATACATCCTCATAAGACGCAGTTCAAGTCCAGCGTCACATAGCCTATACAGTTATCATAAACACCGGACAGGCTGCATAGATGAGCTTCGCACGAAGTTGCGTGAAAACATAGTGAACAAAATAACAACATTCACGTCGCAGCCTAGTGCATGAAGCTGACGTGCAAAATGTCGTAGATTGAAATTTCAGCAAACGTAGCAGCAGTCTTTGTTATTTCTAAATCTAATCAAAAGAGTCTGGTTATTGTTTTCATTTAATTAATTGGTTTAAATGTAAATCTTTATTTCTAATTCATTACCAAGTCATTTTCATCGTCGTATTGACTTTTTTATTTGCTCTTTTTTTTCTTCCTATCCTTCTTATTTCGTCTGGAAGCTGCCTATGTCGCCTATAATCTGCATCGAAGTGGCAACGAGGGCTGCTGTTAGGTTGTGCAACGCCGGCAGCTTGTCTAGCCGGTGTGAGGATAGTTTCAGGTAACCAGCGATAGCGAGAAATTACAGTTTGCTTTTAGCGCTGGAACTAATTTTTTTCTGTCCAGTGTTTGCTCGCTCTACGAGCTTTAATAGCTTTAATAGCCGTGAACAAGGTGATCACTATTTTCGTTCCGCCGGAGATTGTTGACCGCCGTTTTCTCGGATACACTGCACATCGCGAGGTTGGAGTTAGGTTAGCAGATGAGGACTACGAAGCGAGAAGTCTGACACAGTTCATTTACTGGCCACTTAAAATAAGCTGTCCACACAGCATCTCGCATTTCCGTCATACACTATGTGATCAAAAGTATCCGGACACATCAAAAGACATACTTTTTCATATTAGGCGCATTGTGATGCCACCTACTACCAGGTACTCCGTATCAGCGACCTCAGTTGTCATTAGGCATTGTGAGAGAGCAGAATGGGGCGTTCGGCGGAACTCACGGACTTCGAACGTGGTCAGGTGATTGGGTGTCACTTGTGACATACGTCTGTACGCGAGGTTTCCACACTCCTAAACATCACTACGTCCACTGTTTCCGAAGTGATAGTGAAGCGGAAACGTGAAGGGACATGTACAGCACAAAAGCGTACGGGCCGACCTCGTCTGTTGACTGACAGAGAAGGCCGTCAGTTGAAGAGGGTCGTAATGTGTAGTAGGCAGACACCTATCCAGACCATCACACAGGAATTACAAACTGCCTCAGGATCCACTGCAAGTACTACGACAGTTAGGCTGGAGGTGAGAAAACTTAGATGTCATGGTCGAGCCGCTGCTCATAAGCCACACACCACGCCGGTAAATGCAAAACGACGCTTCGCTTGGTGTAAGGAGCGTAAACATTGGACGATTCAACAATAGAAAAAAGTGTGGAGTGATGAATCACGGTGCACAATGTGGCTATCCGATGGTAGGGTGTGGGTATGGCGAATGCCCGGTAAACATCATCTGCCAGCGTGTGTAGTGCCATTCGGATGCGGTGGTGTCATGGTGTTGTCATGTTTTTCATGGAGGGGACTTGCAGCCCTTGATGGTTTGCATGGCACCATCACAGCACAGACCTACATTAATGTTTTCTAGCACCTTCATGCTTCCCACTGTTGAAGAGCAATTCGGGGATGGCGACTGTATCTATCAACACAATCGACCACCTGTTCATAATGCACGGTCTGTGGCGGAGAGGTGACACGACAATAACATCCCTGTAATAGACTGGCCTGCACAGTCCTGGCCTGAATACTACAGAACACCTTTGGGATATTTTGGATCACCGACTTCGTGCCGCGTCTCACTGACCGACATCGATACCTCTCCTCAGTGGAGCACTCCGTGAAGAATGGGCCGCCCTTCCCCAACAAACCTTCCATCACCTCATTGACTTATGCTTGCGAGAGTGGAAGCTGTCATCAAGACTAAGGGTAGGCCAACACCATACTTAATTCTGGGATTACCGATGGAGGGCGCCACGAACTTATAAGTCATTTCCAGCCAGGTGTCCGGATGCTTTTGATCGCATAGTGTACATAGCTGCAGCCACTTCAAACATTAAATGTATTCGCAATTTGGAACAAGGACAACCACCAGCTGTAGAATGGAATGACGACAATGAAAATTTGTGCAGGACCGGGTCTCCAACCCGGATTTCCAGCTTATCGCGGGCGGTCGCCTTACCATTTTTTTTTTTTTGTTTGTAAGTCGCATTTTGTCCGTTATCGTTCGTTGCACTTGTTCGGGGCCATTCATCATTGATTCATTTACTCCGTTATTTTGTTACAGAGGACGATTAACCCTCTGACCGAACACGCTGAGCTACCGTGTTGGCAGCCATCATGCTATACGTGCAGGAGTCACGGCTAGACCCAAATTTCCATATGTCATCAACCAATCATCTACGACCTGTACTCGTATATCCATTATCTATATTCCCATACAGGTCAGACATTGTAGTCGAAAGTCGCTTGCCTGGTATCGGCAAAGAAACAGGATATTGTCGTACCTGTGTTATTCTGATAATAACACAGGTACTGCAGTATCGTACTTCAAACGTTTCTCCACGTTACGCATTAACAGCATTTGTGAAGCAACTCAACATGTCTGTCTCCTACAGCCGACAGTATCAGGTAGCCGATGTGGCAACACTGTAACGGCAAGCGACAGGCGTCAACTATCAAGGAATTTTAAACAGTCTATAGCTAATACCCGATTACACAAAAGGGTAACGCCCCTGGAAAGATTAGCAACCACTAGACTACAACAACAGTATGGCAGAATTTTGTTCCACGATCAAGAATCAAGAATCAAGAATTTTATTGACCATAGATCATTTTACAATGATATTGGTTTCGTCATACAGGATGTACTAGTACATACAGAATAATAAAATAAACAAGTGTCAGTGCATTATAGTATACATTTCAAGCATGACAGTGTACCAAATTACACCAGGATAGCTTCTAAAAGTTAATGCAATAAGCTATACTATAATCTAATATAATATACTATTGTATTGTTTATTGTATGTTGTTGTTGTTGTGGTCTTCAGTCCTGAGACTGGTTTGATGCAGCTCTCCATGCTACTCTATCCTGTGCAAGCTTCTTCATCTCCCGGTACCTACTGCAACCTACATCCTTCTGAATCTGCTTAGTGTATTCATCTCTTGGTCTCCCTCTACGATTTTTACCCTCCACGCTGCCCTCCAATACTAAATTGGTGATCCCCTGATGCCTCAGAACATGTCCTACCAACCGGTCCCGTCTTCTGGTCAAGTTGTGAAACAAACTTCTCTTCTCCCCAATCCTATTCAGTACTTCCTCATTATGTGATCTACCCATCTAATCTTCAGCATTCATCTGTAGCACCACATTTCGAAAGCTTCTATTCTCTTCTTGTCCAAACTATTTATCGTCCACGTTTCACTTCCATACATGGCTACACTCCATACAAATACTTTCAGAAATGACTTCCTGGCACTTAAATCTATACTCGATGTTAACAAATTTCTCTTCTTCAGAAACGCTTTCCTTGCCATTGCCAGTCTACATTTTATATCCTCTCTACTTCGACCATCATCAGTTATTTTGCTCCCCAAATAGCAAAACTCCTTTACTACTTTAAGTGTCTCATTTCCTAATCTAATTCCCTCAGCATCACCCGACTTAATTCGACTACATTCCATCATCCTCGTTTTGCTTTTGTTGATGTTCATCTTATATCCTCCTTTCAAGACACTGTCCATCCCATTCAACTGCTCTTCCAAGTCCTTTGCTGTCTCTGACAGAATTACAATGTCATCGGCGAACCTCAAAGTTTTTATTTCTTCTCCATGAATTTTAATACCTACTCCGAATTTTTCTTTTGTTTCCTTTACTGCTTGCTCAATATACAGATTGAATAACATCGGGGAGAGGCTACAACCCTGTCTCACTCCTTTCCCAACCACTGCTTCCCTTTCATGCCCGTCGACTCTTATAACTGCCATCTGGTTTCTGTACAAATTGTAAATAGCCTTTCGCTCCCTGTATTTTACCCCTGCCACCTTTAGAATTTGAAAGAGAGTATTCCAGTCAACATTGTCAAAAGCTTTCTCTAAGTCTACAAATGCTAGAAACGTAGGTTTGCCTTTCCTTAATCTTTCTTCTAAGATAAGTCGTAAGGTCAGTATTGCGTCACGTGTTCCAGTGTTTCTACGGAATCCAAACTGATCTTCCCCGAGGTTGGCTTCTATTAGTATTTCCATTCGTCTGTAAAGAATTCGTGTTAGTATTTTGCAGCTGTGACTTATTAAACTGATAGTTCGGTAATTTTCACATCTGTCAACACCTGCTTTCTTTGGGATTGGAATTATTATATTCTTCTTGAAGTCTGAGGGTATTTCGCCTGTTTCATACATCTTGCTCACCAGATGGTAGAGTTTTGTCAGGACTGGCTCTCCCAAGGTTGTCAGTAGTTCTAATGGAATGTTGTCTACTCCGGGTGCCTTGTTTCGACTCAGGTCTTTCAGTGCTCTGTCAAACTCTTCACGCAGTATCGTATCTCCCATTTCATCTTCATCTACATCCTCTTCCATTTCCATAATATTGTCCTCAAGTACATCGCCTTTGTATAGACCCTCTATATAGTCCTTCCACCTTTCTGCTTTCCCTTTGTTGCTTAGAACTGGGTTGCCATCTGAGCTCTTGATATTCATACAAGTGGTTCTCTTCTCTCCAAAGGTCTCTTTAATTTTCCTGTAGGCAGTATCTATCTTATCCCTAGTGAGATAAGCCTCTACATCCTTACATTGGTCCTCTAGCCATCCCTGCTTAACCATTTTGCACTTCCTGTCGATTATTTTTGAGACGTTTGTATTCCTTTTTGCCTACTTCATTTACTGCATTTTTATATTTTCTCCTTTCATCACTTAAATTCAATATTTCTTCTGTTACCCAAGGATTTCTACTAGACCTCGTCTTTTTACCTACTTGATCCTCTGCTGCCTTCACTACTTCATCCCTCAAAGCTACCCATTCTTCTTCTACTGTATTTCTTTCCCCCATTCCTGTCAATTGTTCCCTTATGCTCTCCCTGAAACGCTGTACAACCTCTGGTTCTTTCAGTTTATCCAGGTCCCATCTCATTAAATTCCCACCTTTTTGCAGTTTCTTCAGTTTTAATCTACATGTCATAACCAATAGATTGTGGTCAGAGTCCACATCTGCCCCTGTAAATGTCTTACAATTTAAAACCTGGTTCCTAAATCTCTGTCTTACCATTATACAATCTATCTGATGCCTTTTAGTATATCCAGGGTTCTTCCATGTATACAACCTTCTTTTATGATTCTTAAACCAAGTGTTAGCTATGATTAAGTTATGCTCTGTGCAAAATTCTACCAGGCGGCTTCCTCTTTCATTTCTTAGCCCCAATCCATATTCACCTACTATGTTTCCTTCTCTCCCTTTTCCTACACTCGAATTCCAGTCACCCATGACTATTAAATTTTCGTCTCCCTTCACTATCTGAATAATTTCTTTTATTTCATCATACATTTCTTCAATTTCTTCGTCATCTGCAGAGCTAGTTGGCATATAAACTTGTACTACTGTAGTAGGTGTGGGCTTCGTATCTATCTTGGCCACAATAATGCGTTCACTATGCTGTTTGTAGTAGCTTACCCGCATTCCTATTTTCCTATTCATTATTAAACCTACTCCTGCATTACCCCTATTTGATTTTGTATTTATAACCCTGTAGTCACCTGACCAGAAGTCTTGTTCCTCCTGCCACCGAACTTCACTAATTCCCACTATATCTAACTTTAACCTATCCATTTCCCTTTTTAAATTTTCTAACCTACCTGCCCGATTAAGGGATCTGACATTCCACGCTCCGACCCGTAGAACGCCAGTTTTCTTTCTCCTGATAACGACATCCTCTTGAGTAGTCCCCGCCCGGAGATCCGAATGGGGGACTATTTTACCTCCGGAATATTTTACCCAAGAGGACGCCATCATCATTTAATCATACAGTAAAGCTGCATGTCCTCGGGAAAAATTACGGCTGTAGTTTCCCCTTGCTTTCAGCCGTTCGCAGTACCAGCACAGCAAGGCCGTTTTGGTTAATGTTACAAGGCCAGATCAGTCAATCATCCAGACTGTTGCCCTTGCAACTACTGAAAAGTCTGCTGCCCCTCTTCAGGAACCACACGTTTGTCTGGCCTCTCAACAGATACCCCTCCGTTGTGGTTGCACCTACGGTACGGC
This sequence comes from Schistocerca nitens, assembly GCF_023898315.1. Taxonomy (NCBI): domain Eukaryota; kingdom Metazoa; phylum Arthropoda; class Insecta; order Orthoptera; family Acrididae; genus Schistocerca; species Schistocerca nitens. Next base: position 111,444,030 of record NC_064623.1, read on the forward strand.
TATCTGTATCGCTGAGGCACGCAAGCCTCCCCACCAACAGCAAGGTCCATGGTTCATGGGGGGGGGGGTTATTGTATACACTATGTAATTACATACGATTAACCACAGAACACAATAGTATATTTAACTACAGACGTCTTTTAAATGCTAATATCCTCCTCAGTCATCTCAAAGAATTCTTTAATGTCATAGAATGGCTGATCTGACAGCCAGCTGTACCCATTAACTTAAAAAAATTATAGCCATAGACTGAACGTGAATTGATGGTTTATTGAACTTTTTGAGTGGGTTAACTTTGTGGGAATTTCATCTTGCTAGTCTGTGGCGCGGTATGTCTAAATTACCCTTAGCCCTGGTGTTGTGTTCACGTATTTCCCCTCTGGAAATAAATTCTGAAATATCATTTTTAATACAGAGTACAGATACATAGATGTATACATTTATAATTATGAGTATTCTGAGTCTGGAAAAAAGTGGACGACAGTGCTCCCTATGACCTCTTTTACATATTGTGTATAAGACTTTTTTTTTGTAATTTCAAGATGTTCTTGATGTGAGGGGAGTACCCCATATAATCAGACCATATGAAACATGTGACTGTAATAGCCCAAAGTATGTCACCCTAAGGTACTCTAAGCTCACTACTTCCCTTAGTTTCAAGATAAGGTATGCCACCCGAGATATTTTTTCACATACGTGACTTACATGATCCTCCCAATACAGTTTAGAGTCAATGTGAATACCTAAGAGTTTTACTTATTGCCTACTTCATTTGATGTTCCCATTAAAAGTTGTTGGGTTTGATCAGGATTGCACAGGAGCTTATTGGCTGCAAACCAGTCCAGGGCCTTATCAAGTGTTTCTTTTGTTAGTTTATTCAGATCTGGAATGTTCTGATGTGTGGTAAGTAGTCAGCATAACACACGACAGGGTGCGCTATGTTTTAGGTAAATCATTAATAGCAACGATGAAGAAGAAGGGTCCAAGTATAGACCCTTGTGGTACACCTGTGCTGATTTCCATTACGCAAGAATTTACATTTCTGACTGAAACGAATTGTTTTCGGTGACTTAAATAAGAATTTACCACAGCTAAAGTGCTCCCTCTCAGCCCATAAAACTCTAGTTTCCCCAGTAGTACGTCAACATGATGCCGGTGTCAGGGCATCTTCTCAGACTGTACCCTCCCTGGTGGCACAGGTCGGTCCCTGTTGACAATGGCGTACCGCTGCCCACTAGATACGACGCAACGGCAGCTGATCGCGCCCATCTTATGTGGACACTGAGTAGCCGTCCTATCTTGAGCTGTTGTTAGTCCGTCGCAGCCGAAGCCGCTGTTACTCGGTAGGCTGTTTACTGTGTAAGGCTGTGCCGTCCACGGCTTCCCTCGCAGTCACAGAATTTGTACAGCGAAACACACCAACGTGGACTGGTAAGAAATTTAGTTTTACTGTGTAGTTTCTGCGTAAACAGTGCAGATGATTTTTTCCCATCGCACTTCCTCAGCTATTTGTCGGATCTATTCCACTCTCGGACATCCCTTTCAGTTTTTACCCTCCGCAGCTCCGACAAGTGCCGTGTAGAATATTCTGTAATGCCTTAACACATGTCATATAATCCCAACCCTTTTTTTATCAGTGTTTCCCCACATGCACCTAATCGCCGATGCGAAATCTTCCTCAACCCTTATCGGTAGATCCCGCGTCTCCATGCAAATGCATGTGTGCATCTTTTCGCCAGTTAGGGAGTAAATGCGTATTTCGGAGGTCCCATCGATATAACTGCACCAATTTAGACATTTACAATGTACATTGCGTCATTTTTCTGACCTCAGTGCATATATTGCTATAACTTCATGTTAGCATCTTTTATCAACGTTTTCTCCTGTGAATTACACCAAAACTGCAGAACGTGAGGATTTTCGCGAATTTTGTTGTACTCTATAAACTTTATAGTGAGCTCAAGCGCCTTCAGTCGGTTCGGTAGATGTCCGTGAAAGTCAATATACCGCCTGTTTCGAAATGAATACCAAGATTTTAAGGCTTTGTAGCATTTATTATATTCAGCTTACAATTATAAATAGTACACAAAATGAAAGGACAACTGAAACAGTTATGCTTGTATACAATCCTTGCAAAGGGAAGAGTACGGGGCGACTAAGAGTGACTGAAGAACGTGCTGAGCGAGTGATACGTTCTTTCACGCGTAGCTCCAAGAAACCAGTTCTGAAGGCTAGTCGTGAATTAGCAATTCTAGTGACGTCTTTGTGGAGACATAAGGAGACCCTTACAACTACGTCATCATCGTAGAATGACATTACGTTATTACTTACTTTTTACCTAAAATAACGTTGTTCAGAAGTACCTTTTTAGGGAACATTATTACTTACAACTTAGTTATTAATTTAATGACACACTCGATAAACCTACTACTTACTAAGCATATGAAGCAAGTATGGCGACAAAACAACATAAAATTTAAACATATTTGTTTTTCAAGCAAGGGCCGTTTTGGCGCTGGAACCTTGGGATATTTTCGGACACTACCTGAAGTATGACAGTACATAACTTCAGTTCCTCTTTTTTTCTAAAATTCGTTTATTACTGCGTTCCACGAAGTCGACACCTGTCTCCGTCGGAAAATTTACGGGTCTCAGTTCAGTAACTAGGTGTAGTGCACTGACATCCTCATTTCTGTGTCACTGCGAAGAATCTGTATTAACTTGCCATGCAAATCAAATTGTTTAAATTCACTCATATTTTATTAGAAACGAACAGTACAATCCCATCAGTCATAATTTTCGGGATTTGATCGATTTCTGCTTGAATACTTACATGGTCTTTGTCTGATGTTTGCGCTTTATAGTTCGGTTCAGTGACTGCGTTCATTGATTCAGAAGATTAAGGCGACAGAACAAGGGACAGGATCAGTAAACGAGATTTCAGTTTTTGTAAAGCCACACGCGGGATACCACTGTCTACACCTTGATATATGCATACGAAGTTTTTAAAGAATTCTGAAATCCAAATACGGAGGTTTGGCTTCTGAAGCGACGCAGTATCAGGCTTCGACTTACGTAGTGGTACGGAAGATACAAACAGAGCAAATTGCAATCTGTTCTTGTGGTCGCAATTCATAACCTTTTTTCATCACATAGTTTTCGTCATACACTTTGGATTATGGATCCCTTTGGAGCACGCAAAGACACTCCTTGAGACGATTCTTCGAGAACAGAACTCGCAGATAATTCAAAAACTACCAATACAATCGTCTCACACAACTTATACCTGCAAGGTAAATACCAGAGATATTTGTGCAAAACGTTTTCAATCAAAATACGCGCCTCCTTAAAAGGTATTGTATTTTGTTGTGACGGAGCAGAAAAGCCATTCAGCGTGAGTTTCACGAACAATTTTTTCCACCCCTTTTCCGTAAGAAGTTAAACGACCGAATTATGCGAAAAATTAGTAGCTTCAAAACAGCGGTGGAATTTTCTTTTATTTTATTTTCAAATAAATTTGTGTGTATCATTTATCTTTTTAAGTACATTAATACGTAATTTTCTGATTTGTTGATTTTCATATTCGTGTCACTCTCGTCTGTTAATTGCTGCCTGTGCTCACTCAGAAGTTATCTTTCTCAAATAACTAATGACGGTTCCATGCATGTATCTTGGGGCCCTTTTCAAGGGCTAATTGATCAAAAACAAGTTACCTTTTTCATTTGTAAAGATCTCCAAAACAATGACGGTGCTAATTCGCCAAGGTTTTGGAAAAGAAATCTTTCTTTACCTTTCAATGGTACACTATGTGATCAAAAGCATCCGGACACTCCAGAAACATACGTTTTTCGTATTACGTGCATTGTGCTGCCACCTGCTGCCAGGTACTCCATATCAGCGACCTCAGTAGTCATTAGACATCGTGAGAGAGCAGCACACGGCGCTCCGCGGAACTCACGGACTTCCAACGTGCTCGGGTGTCACTTGTGTCATACGTCTGTACGCGTGATTTTCACACTCCTAACCAACACTAGGTCCACTGTTTCCGAAGTGGTAGTGAAGAGGAAACGTGAAGGAACACGTGCAGCACAAAAGCATACAGGCCGATCTCGTCTGTTGACTGACAGAGACCACCGACAGTCGAAGAGGGTCGTAATGTATAATAGGCAAACATCTATCCAGACCATCACACAGGAATTCCAAACTGCATCAGGATCCACCTCAAGTACTATGACAGTTAGGCGGGAGGTGAGAAAACTTGGATGTCATGGTCGAGTCGCTGTTCATAAGCCACACACCACGCCAGTAAATGCCAAACGACGCCTCGCTTGGTGTAAGGAGCGTAAACTTTGGACGATTGAACAGTGGAAAAACGTTGTGTGGAGTGACGAATGACAGTACACAATGTGGTGATCCGATGGCAGGGTGTGGGTATGACGAATACCCGGCGAACGTCATCTGCTAGCGTGTGTAGTGCCATCAGTAAAATTCGGAGGCGGCGGTGTTATGGTGTGGTCGTGTTTTTCATTGATGGGGCTTGCACCCCTTGTTTTGCGTGGCACGATCACAGCACGGGCCTACATTGATGTTTTAAGCACCTTCTTGCTTCTCACAGTTAAAGAGCAATCCGGGGATGGCGATTGCATCTATCACCACGATCGAGCAACTGTTCATAATGCACAGCCTGTGGTTACACGACAGTAACTTTCCTGTAATTGTTCAAATGGTTCAAATGGCTCTGAGTACTATGTGACTTAACTTCTATGGTCATCAGTCCCCTAGAACGTAGAACTACTTAAACCTAACTAACCTAAAGACATCACATACATCCATGCCCGAGGCAGGATTCGAACTTGCGACCGTAGCGGTCGCGCGGTGCCAGACTGTAGCGCCTAGAACCGCTCGGGCGCCATGGCTGGTTCCTGTAATGGACTGGCCTGCACAGAGTCCTGACCTGAAGCCTATAGAACATCTTTGGGATGTTTTGGAACGCCGACATTGTGCCAGGCCTCAACGACCGATATCTATACCTCTCCTCAGTGCAGCACTCGTGAAGAATGGGCTACCATTCCCCAAGAAACCTTCCAGCACCTGATTGAACGTATGCCTCTGAGAATGGAAGCTGTCATCAAGGCTAAGGGTGGGCCAACACCATACTGAATTCCAACACTGGCGATGGTGGGCGGCACGAGCTTGTAAGTCATTTTCAGCCAGGTGTCCGGATACTTTTGATCACATTGTGTATTTCATAGAAACGAACTGAAAACCAAGACATTGTACTTGATACGACTACACACTTCACTCATAAGTGGATGATGAATAGGCTTGTCCGTGCTGGATCGACATGGATTCTGTAATCCGTACTTGTGTTCAGCTTGTTCTGGGCTTTCTCGGTCTGCCTTGCGGTCAGTAGCCGTTACGTCACGCGACTATGTGATGTTTTCTGAGAACACATTCAGCCAAGAAAATCGGAGTAAACAATCTGTCTACGATAAGTAATCAATGACTTTATCATGCTAATATTTATGCGTACTTGAAATTTTTTTCGGAAATTTGTCTAAAATCAATATAGCAGGAAGTGAGATAGAGAAGGATCGGTGAACTAGTAAAAATGAACGGATCCCAAAACGAAACGACCGTCACTGAACTAGTTCCCAGAGATGAACGTATTTGCGGATCTCCATTCCAGATCTATTACCTCAAATTAGTAGAGGTAATGGGAACCGTACCCAGGTCTTTTCGCACCGATGGCAGCGACGCTAGCCATTTTTTTCCTGTCAAAACGTTTTTAAGAAAATTAGTAGAACTGAAACACATCACAATAGCATCACAGTCCGTAAAACATATTATGAATTATTGCGTACGTTGTAAAATATTCACACTTCAGTCTTGAGTAAGGAAAGCTGTGGGAATACAGTTACACATTTTCTGATTGAGAATGGAACGACATCGGGATGTAGAACATTCTGTTAGTGTGATATATTTGGGAGCCATTCTTTTCGTATTCGCTAGCTTCTGCCTGACAACTTGCATCTAAAACGATGTTTTCGATCTCATATTGCAGTGCAGATGTATTATTCCACGTATGAATGATCATATGGAATTGATTTTTAGACTGTATGACACAACACGATGGGCATATAGCGTACTACTTGTGAATAAGCGCTGGAAAATAGCTTAAGAGATAACTATACAGCCTACCATGGATAATATTTTCTTTCACAAAATTCTTAGAGGCTGTGGCTCTACATATGAAGAAAATATTGAAGTAATGAGAAGGCTTTTACTGAAAATATTACGATAAAGAAAACTGAATGTTTACTCAGTAAACAACACGCAACCGAATTTCATCGGCCGTCCGATGGAGATATTGGTTTCAACACAATGATATCATGTAAGGCCTATATCATTTATGGTCTAAGAAACGAGTTAACAATCAAACAAACACAGTAAGGTGAACCTGAGAATGTGTCTGTAAATATGCTCCGCTAAGACCCGTGTTACATTGTAAAAGAACATGGTGAAATATTTTTATATCAAACGGCTCTGTATGCGGAGAAACACTTAAACCAACTAGAAATGAAGATCTTGAGAAACTAGAGAAGGTCAAAAGAAGAATTTAAGGAAAATACTGGGAGCTAAAAGAAACGATAATGCTGAATATAGGTTAAGACTAAACGGAGAGCTATACTTGAAAACTGAAAAACTAACTGATGTAATGAGGAAGAGGAGACTACAGTTTTTTGGACATATATTCAGAATGGTTAACAACAAACCAAGCGGATATTAACATTACTCAATAGCTACAAATCTAAGCCCGTATGGTTCATAGACACTGCAAAGGACATGGAAAACGCTGTAATTACAATAGACACAATAAAAAACAGAACACATTTCCGAAAGGCAGTTCAACAGGCAGAATTTCAGGAGCAAAGAAAACAACTAGACGAAAGTGGACTCAAGAAGAAAGGAAACAACACTCTGAAAGGATGAAGCAAATAGCCAAAGTTGATTCATCGTACCCTCCAAATGGGTTATTCGAAAGAAGAAGAAGACGGCTTATCGACTTTTTGACGGCGTGCTAGGGTGCTTATATCTATTATAAAATTTAGAGCGCGGTCGTAGCTTTTATGAAAGACGAGTAAATCCCAGATTCTTTAAAGGAAAGAACGACAGTGTATACGACCGCTTCACAGAATACGACCGCGAAAATGTAGGAAGCGATAAACTTCCGTTTTAGCATTTTGTGGGGGATGTCAGCCAAACCTCAGTTTGTCAGAAGTCGCTATATGCTCTCATTTTGAAATATTGGCTGAATGTACTCTGGGTAATTTTCGCATCGCTAGCTACGCTACCTCACGATAGACACGCAGTTTCTAACTGCAGTACTTGTCTGGCGGTCTTGAACCTTTAACGTAACATTATACCTCTTAATGAGTCGATTACGACAACATTTTAAATTGGTCAAGAATTGTATAAAATTCTGAAAATCAAGGATCTGTGTCCCCGGACGGCGTTGGATATGCAATCTGCAACTGTGCCTCACCATCATAAACCATGAACCGTGTTTGCCATTCGAGCATTATGCTATCAAATTTCTTTGACAATATAAATCGATCAAGTATTCATTATACTTCTTTGACAAAGATCTCTGAGGTGGTGCAAAAAGGCGTATTACATTATCGTCAAATATTTTGTCACAGTGGCGCAAAAAGGCGTATCTATGACATTTTCAACGATTCCTTAATCACAAGAGTTTTCCCTGAGGCCTGCAAACTGGGACAAATCGAGCCACTGCCTAAAAAGGACGTTGCCACAGCACCCTCTGACTACCGCCCCATCTGCATTCTCCCTGCACTACCAAAAGCTTTTGAATATATAGTCCGTGACCAGCTCACCATGTACCTAATTACTAACAACCTACTAGACGAATACTAATCAGGTTTCCGTAAACATCGAACAACATCCGCATTGATAAAGGTGAAAGATGACCTGAAACTTGCCATGTATCGACAAGAAGCGACTACAATTTGGTTCTTAGATTTCAACAAAGCATTTGAAACTGTCGACTTCGACATCTTACTTGCCAAACTTAGCGGTCTAAATTTCTCACCAAGTGCAGTGCGTTTCACTCATACATGACGTCTCGTCAGAAACGCATCCTGTCCGGGAGTATAAAATCACAATGGCGGCAGATAGTGTCAGGCGTTCCCCAAGGCTCTGTATTATGTACTGTACTCTTCTCTCTGTATGTCAATGATGTGTCATCGGTTCTGACCTATTGCAAATATCACATGTATGCTGATGACCTTAATTTGCAGCTAAGTGCAAAACCAATCAGAAGAAAGCTATTGAAAATTTCAATACTGACCGCGATGCTCTATCAAAATGGGCACTGAACATAGGACTAAAACTCAACCCATCTAAAACCCAAGCGGTATTTGTTGGTCACTCTAAGCTCACCAGCCCAAAACATCGGGAATCCGTACCATCTCTAATCCTAAATGGAACAAATATCAACTTCTCTCCATCAGCAAAGAGTTTGGGAGTAATAAAAGACGAAAATCTAAATTGGTCAAAGCATGTAACTGCAATGTGCAAAAAAGCATCAGCATCCCTTCATGCCCTACAAAAATATAAAAAACTCTTCCCTTTCGATCTTAAAAAGAAATTAGCACAAACGTCTATACTCTCAATCTTTGACTACAGCGATATTATCCTACAAGGTCTCTCTCAGGAAAATTCGCAACGTCTGGAACTGGTCATGAATGCGTGCGTCCGACATATCTGTGACATTCGATTTTTTGATCACATTTCACCAGCATATACACAACTGTCCTTGCTGCGCGCAGACAAACGCAGAGATTTCCATATACTCCGTCTCATCTGTGTCTTATAAATATACACTGTCCCTCATATCTCTCCTCGTCCTTAACGCTAATATCTGAACAACATGACAAAAACACACGTTCTCATCATAATAAAATCCTCTCTGTTCCACTACATCGCTCAGACACCTTCTCGAAATCCTTTACAGTAGCAGGAACCCGACTCTGGAATAACCTCCCTCGTTATATTAGAGAACTTAAAAACATGTCCGGCTTCCAAAAACAGTTAATGCCGTATCTACTTAAGCAACAGTAATGCCTTCCTCTGTACATGAAGGCACTTCAACCCATTACTTCCTCCTTTCCTACTAGATCTTCCTCAGTTCCCAGTTTTTTCTTAACTGATGACACCTCCTTAAATCTCCCTTCCCCAAATCTCGCTGTACCAATAAACAGCCACTTTATACACCAATATACTAATGTACATCTGCACAAATCTTCATTACTATTGCCAATTTTTCTAATGGTTACCATTACTATTTCATTTTTTCTTTAACTGTTATTATTATTGCTTTTATCATAATTTTTATGTATAGCAGCTGTTATAAAAATACTGCCAGTATTTACTTTATCAGGTCTTAGTCATTACTCTTTAATTCATACTGTCACTAGATTAGTTATTTTTATTGGAACTACTGTCATGGTGTAACTATGATGTGCAAAAAGGTGCATGTGTGGAACACTGGTCCGATGTAAGAGAGGGACTGATGGCCCTAATCTGATCAGGTTAAATAAATAAATACATTATCGTCAAATATTTCGTCAGAGTTGCTTCCGAGTGGGCGACGAAACCTTATTACTGCGCTCTGCAGTTGTGTGTACTACGACTGCATTATGTTTACATTTGGAAGAGAAGAAGGAAAGAAGGAAACATAGTTGGGTGAAGCTGTGGGTTTCATAGCTGCCGCGCGGTTAGAGGTGCGGCGTCACGGATTGCGCGGCTCCTCCGGCCGGAGGTTCGTGTCCTCCCTTGGGCATGAGTGTGTGTCACGTTCTTAGCGTAAGTAAGTAGTATGTAAGTTTTGGGACCGATGACCTCATCAGTTTAGTCCCTTAGGAATTCACACATATTTGAACATTTTTTTCATGGCTAAACAATAAAACCATTCAACAAAATTTGTTACGGGAGTTGTAAGTCGAGAACGTATATTTATATGAAAATTACGTCCGTATCAACGAAGGTACGTTTTTGCATGTACTCAGGAAAGTAGTTCCTCATATTCCGAAACGGAATACTCACCTAAGAAATGCTGAACCTGCAAAAGATAGGAATTTAGACTTCCTCTTGCAGTAAACAAAATGCGATTGCCTTCTTTGATCAAATGTAAAGCGAGGCGCTAGGTTTGATCACATAAATTTGTCGAAAGACAATATTTGATAAAAGTTCCCTATTACATCACGTCAAATATTTTTGACAAACCAACTTTGCCAAAAAAACTTGATAGCGTAATACAGGCCTTCGTAACGCAGCAACTTATCGGCCGACCGACCCGCCAACTAGTTTCGCGTCAGTCTACACACGTCCCGACCGACTGCACTCTGTGACTAGAGCGTCGCTCTGTTGCTGTGACTTTTTTTTATCCTAACAAGTAAGTTCATTGAGTTTATGTTCTACGAGATCCCGTTTGGTTTCACATAGAAACAAAAACGGGGGTCTGCCTTGGCTGTTTTAGAGGTAACAAGGTCAAAAAGCAGTGAGAAAGCTATGGGCAAAGAAGTGGGTAAAGTAAGGAAATAATTCACCCTAGTTCAGTTACTTACGCAGCTGGGCAGCGATAACTTTCGTAATTATCTAAGAATAGATGAATCATGCTTCCGGAGCTGCTGAACATCGTTAAACCATTCTTAACGAAAAACAATACTTTCCGTAGAGAGGCTGTTTGCTACATTAAGATTTCCGTACAACGGCAGAAGTTAAGAGAACCTCAAACTGAGTGCTATTGTATCGCCACAATTATTAGCTAAAATGACTCCTGAACTGCGACATGATTTATAGTTAACTGAGGAAATACATCAAGATAAAGCAAAAATAAATAGAACAAAAGTAATTCGTGTAAACTTATTAATTTATCTATGTATGTTGCATAAAATCTGTAAATTTTAAAACTCATTTCAAATTCGAAGGAGAAAGATTATACATGGTGGTGGCGCATATCATCTAATAAATATACAGATGCATAAGAAATGAAGCATTTAGCAATTGTTAGAACGGTGAAATTATCCCACAGTTTGCTCTTCTTAGCACTGGGCTTGGATATGGGCTGGAATTTTTGTAACACATATAACAATGAAGCAAGTAAATTTTTTGAATTAACGGCCACTGAATGTCGATATTTCGGTTTTTAGATTTCATTTCCTGTAAGTTGTTGTTGTTGTTTTGGTCTTCAGTCCAGAGACTGGTTTGATGCAGCTTTCCATGCTACTCTACCTTGTGCAAGCTTCTTCGGCTCCCAGTGCCTACTGCAACCTACATCCTTCTGAATCTGTCTAGTGTATTCATCTCTTGATCTCCCTCTGCGATTTTTACCCTCCACGCTGCCCATCAATACTAAATTTGTGATCTCTTGATGCCCTAGAACACGTCCTACCAACCGGTCCCTTCTTCTCGTCACGTTGTGCCACAAACTCCTCCCCAATTCTATTCAATACCTCCTCATTAGTTATGTGATCTACCCATCTAATCTTCAGCATTCTTCTGTAGCACCACATTTCGAAAGCTTCTATTCTCTTCTTGTCTAAACTATTTATCGGCATGTTTCACTTCCATACGTGGCTACACTCCATACAAATACTTTCAGAAACGCCTTCCTGACACTTAAATCTATACTCGATGTTAACAAATTTCTCTTCTTCAGCTACGCTACCCTTGCCATTGCCAGTCTACATTTTACATCCTCTCTACTTGGACCATCATCAGTTATTGTGCTCCCCAAATAGCAAAACTCCTTTACTACTTTAAGTGTCTTATTTCCTAATCAAATAAATTCCCTCCCGTCCTAATTCGACTACATTCCATCATCCTCGTTTTGCTTTTGTCGATGTTCATCTCATATCCTTCTTTCAAGACACTGTCCATTCCGTTCAACTGCTCTTCCAGTTCTTCGGCCAATGTGGCCGAGCGGTTCTAGGCACTTCAGTCTGGAACCGCGCGACCGCTACGGTCGCAGGTTCGAATCCTGCCTCGGGTATGGATGTGTGTGATGTCCTTAGGTTAGTTAGGTTTCAGTAGTTCTAAGTTCTAGCGGACTGATGACCTTAGATGTTAAGTCCCATAGTGCTCAGAGGCATTCGAACCATTTTCTTCCAGGTCCTTTGCTCTGACAGAATTACAATGTCATCAGCGAACCTTAAAGTTTTTATATCTTCTCCGTGGATTTTAATTCCTACTCTGAATTCTCTGAATTTTTCTTTTGTTCCTTTCCGGTAAGTATCGGAAATAAAACCCAAAAATAGAGGTAAAGAAGGTCGACGGAGTTTTATTCTTTCCATGTGTCACACGAAACAGAGTCCTACAAACATCTGCAGTCTTTAAGTTTTTCGGGAAACAGTGGCAAAAGACGAACTTCTGTCGGGCTGTTGCCACGACAGCGCTACACACGGCACAGTTGGACGGGGGGTGGGGGGCGAGTGTAGGCCGTCGGGTGGTCCTACCCAACCGACATCCCGACAAGGAAAGTTCGTCAATCGGTCGATCCTATTTGTCGGTCGGTGTAGGAGCCTTAATGTTGACTGGTCCAAAACATTTGACAGTGTAATACGGGATTTTCGCAGGGCAGGGCTGCGACGTGTGGAGTGAACCGATGAATGTTTGACTGGCGACGTTGTCAGACACTTTGCTTGTCCGTGCCACGACACAGCCGAGGAGAACCGTAGCGGCGAAATAATTATCCAGGGCTGGTGCGAACAGTCGCTGCGCCGGTAGACTGACTACGTAGCTGGTGCAGCGGGGGCCAGCCTATTCCACGGTAAGTGCTGCGACTCATCCGAAGCACTGCAACCGCCCGTCGAGAACAACTCTCGTTCAAATTCCTGTCGCATCTGGACAGACAACGGAGGACTCCGGATCATCCGGTTTGCGAATTATCAGTGTGTAGTTGGGTCATTTTCGAAAAAGCAACAAAAAATAAACAGAGCTTGAAATATCGTTAGAACTCGAATATTTTCGTTTCGATCATACATTTCTGATTGTGAAGACGTAGATGACAAAAACCTTCACGAATTATTAGAGTTGCCTATCAATCGGGATTGGAGCAGCTAAGCGACACGGATACGGTGAACAAATTGTGTTAGAGGACGATGGTATCCAGGTAGCGCAGGATCTGAAATGAAATGCATTGATCTCTTATTAAAGTGTGCAGAAACGGAACTGTCGCCAGGAAAAACATGAAAAACGGAAGAAAGGAACGGTAGTTTTCAGAACTGAAAGCAAGTTTTTTAAAAAAAAATAAAACTTAGTTTTCGAGGAGTGACTCGTTAAGTATTACAGGGGACTTCACTGTACTGTAAACCGAGTAAATATCAGTATCCTGTAAATGGTTCAAATGGCTCTGAGCACTATGGGACTCAACATCTTAGGTCATAAGTCCCCTAGAACTTAGAACTACTTAAACCTAACTAACCTAAGGACATCACACACACCCAAGCCCGAGGCAGGATTCGAACCTGCGACCGTAGCAGTCCCGCGGTTCCGGACTGCAGCGCCAGAACCGCACGGCCACCGCGGCCGGCAGTACACTGTAAGAACGTGTTTTTTTAATTATACGTGGCTCACATTTACTCAGACTTGTATTAACCTAAATTTAGGGTGCGTCTTGTATTTGTTGGCATGTGATCAGAACCCTTCTATTTATTGTTGGTACCTGTAGAACTTCCCTCTTGTCACAAGCCATCTGATCCACACAATGTTACCGATTGATTTGCCAACGCCTCTTCCCCCCCCCCCCCCCCCCTCCTCCTCCTCCTCCATTTTCCAAAAATCTTGGCTGTGGCGAGTGTTATGTGTAGTGTCTCCCGAGATCAGCTTGAGTTCGGTTAGAACGTGACAAATTTAGTTGTCGAAGCAACCGAATGTGAATACAAAATGGTGTTGGTGATGCATCTGCTGCATAGCATGATGACTACGTTCGCTCCATATGTAACGCAATTCTCGTTGTAAAAACTAATACTGCAAGGTAAAATTAGACAAACGGTACTAAATTACACAAAACAGGGACGAGGGATGTTCTAACTCACACTGTGTGCATGTAGCGTACAAAAAATATAAATGTCTGAGATGGAGAGGGGGGGGGGGGGGGGGAGGTGAGGTCAGCTAACTGCTTAAGTCTCACTGGAGTGAACCACGCTTAATATGAAAGTGAGGGGACCAAAAATTTTTCCGCGAGTTAAAATACACATATGCATGCGAAAAAGGAAAAAAACGGTACTCTAATGTCGAATTCCCGTCAAATTTTATTCTAGTTAAGTAATTAAGTTTCTCGCTAAAATTAACTGTACTTAAATACCCTACGTTGAGGGTAAAAAGAACTTACCGAAACGGGATGGCTGCTCTCACATAAAGTAATAGTATCACAGCAGACAGAGGGATCAGTGTTAGAAATATCGTCTTCCTCAATATGTACGTAGGGACTCACACTGATGCTACGTGAGAGTTACATACGAAAGTCCTGTGTGACCGCCCCCCTCCACTTTTCGTAACTGAATTATAGTCAGTTTGCTTACTCTGCGTCTTGTAGACTTTGCCTCAACTGGTTCTTCTCCGTCAGTCGCTAAACAGTGCATAAATATGTGATACGGGGGTTTAAATGCTTCAGCATAATGAGAATCGTAAAATGTCGGTATGTCAACTAATTTTATCTCTCCGATTGCAAAATTAAAAAGATTTCTAGAGCCAAACTATAGTAAATATTAACAAGAACCTCGGTCATTAATCAGTTTCCGAGCGCCATAAAAAACGCAAAGTGCTTCACAAGATCTTACAGTCCCCATGGTATCGCAGAAATGTTCTTCGAGGCACATTTAACAATTAATTCCGTCTTTATGAGGAGTTGCACTTATGTATACCAGTGGCTTCCAGCATTTCTTAGACCATTCGACTTGAGTGTAATTAGGCTTTAGTTAGTAATCCCCTCCCCTCCTCCCCCCCCCAGTTTCTGGCCGCTCCTCCCTCACATTAACATCTGTTTTAGCACATAACTAAAATTTAAATGGTACTTTTCTTGGAACATTTTTATTTTTAAAATGCTGGAAGAATGACGACTTAGTGTGACGCATGACAAAGGAAATCGCGGTCCATCGCAAACGCTACTGGCAATTCCTTCTAAGAAAGCTAACTATCCACAGTGAGGGTAGACACTTTTACCAAAATACTTCCCCTGCATTACTCCTTTACATCAATAAGCCATGACAATATGTAAAATCTGTAATTAGCATTTCCTGATGAACTGAGGATACTGAAATTATTAGTAACAAGTTCTCAGTGCAGGTAACATCAGCACGGTTGGAGCTGTGTGTTGGTATTTAAACGGTAAATAAAACTAATAAACGATTTTCTCTCTCTGCTGCTGCTGCTGCTGCTGCTGCTGCTGTACGACCAGGCTCTTGCTCGGCCGGCCGTTATCACTGTGGCTATCTGGCCCGTCGTTTGACGGGTCACTCCCGTAACAAAATATTGCTATACTGTGCATTAAAACAGAGGAACAAAATTGTAATTAAAGTGTGTGACGTAATACGTGTGCATACAGAACAGTGTCAATAATTTCTGTATTAGTTTTAAGAAGATAGTTGTGACGTGTAGATACTGCAGCCTAGGATAGGCTTGAAAGTGACTGAAAGTCATTTGGTGAAGCGAAATCGAACGGTTCGGTTCATACACAATGTATGTCTGTAGTTCTTTTCGTAAGGACTTCTGTTTATCCAAAGTGAAAATCCATATGCTAAACACAGCAGGCGCCAACCATGCCTTCTTGTTTGCCTTATGCTGGACTGTGGATGCTGTTACATGTCTTAACAATCGCGATTTTAAAATTTCCCCATGAGAAATAAGGCTAAGATCTGTCCAATATAGTAATTCATTGCTCTTGACATTTTCACCTCAGAACATGACTATACCTTAAACGATAGTGCTTCCGGTACGAAGCGATAAAATGAGCCAGTTTCGTCGGCGATGAAGAAAACTGTCGAGTCAGTTGTTAAAGTACTGAAAGAAATATAGGCTGCAAGCAGTCTGTGGTAATAATCCGTAAAAGTTTGTTAGCTTCACAGCTAACATATTAACACTTTATAATTCCTAGTTTCTGGAATGTTCTAACCTGGATTGTCATAAAGCTCTGTACCCACTTGTTTTTCAGATTTATAGTCTTTCCAGCAATAAAGAGCCTGATGTAGGGGCATTGTGGGATCTAGCTTGTTTCAACTAAACAACGTAATCTCTGTATCTTCGTGTTTAGGCGTCTCGTACGTACTGTTTTCCAGTCAAATATTGCTATGATTCGATCCGTTTTTCTCATCGTCGTCAATTTCGTTATTAATACTAGTTACAGATTCCCATTTTTAATCAACTACCTTACACAGCTCCCTCTTCATATTAAACGAAATGTCGCTATGTTCGGCCGAAAAAAAGAACGGTAGCCTATCCACATGTAAAAACACAGGATAAGATTTAGATAGGAAATTCACTGACTGAAACACACAGATCAACAATTTCGAGAAATCTGAAACTGAATTCGAAAATAAATGTCTTAAACAACAGCAGTATACAAAGACAGCGGTAAACTTACAGCAGTATTATGCGGACAGTGTGAAAAGCCAAACACACGTACCAACCGACCGACAGATCGGCCGGCCAGTTTCGTGTGCACCCTACACACGTCCCGACCGATTTCACTCGGAGATTCCAGTGCCGCACTGTTCCTATCGGTGGCTGCGAATTGTTCATAGCAAACACACTGAGGTTATGTTCCACGAGATGTCACTTGGTTTTGCACAGCATAAAGAATAGGTTTTGTCTTGGCTGTTTCAGACGTGGCAAGACCAAAAGCAGCTGAAAGTAAGTTCACGCACATTGTCACGTACGGAGCTGGCAGCCGACGATTTTCGAAATTATCTAAGAATGCGTGAAACATGCATTTCGGAGGTGCTGAACACCATCAAGCCATTCGTAACGAAAAAGAATGGCCATGAGAGAAGCTGTGAGGAAAGGCTGTTATCTACATTGCAATTTCTAGCCACTGGCAGAAGTTAGGACCTCAAATTCAGTCCAGTACATCCTCAATTTTTTTTTATTCAATGTGATTCCTGAAACCGGCAACGTGATTTATAGTTGCCTGAGGAAATAACACGGTAAAGCGAAATAAATAAGATGTTCGTGTAAATTTATTATTTTATATCCATAAAAAATATTTGATGTTTGGCATGTAAATGAGAAAGTTTAGTAAAAATTTGAAATTAGGATTAAAATTCATAAGGTGTCGCTAAGTATTCTCACTATCAGACAGTATGTTTAATTTGCTCTCCATTTTAACCAGATACTAGTGTCTTCGCGCATCTCAATGTTCATGACATATATTTCCTGAACGGCTAAGTAGATCATGCGTTGAATATCTACCGCTCATAGATTGGCAACGCGTCAGTGTTCCGTCTAGGAAAAACTGGCATATGACCTGATGGTCCCACGCCACACGTTTACGCTCAATGGACACTGAAGTTCCACCTGACGAAGTCAACGTAGAGTGTAAACGGAATAATAGTGCATGTTTCGGCTTTTTACCTGGCCATAATCGGTAAATGCGGCTTCATCACTAAACGAGTTGTACGATACATCTGGAGTATCCTGTCGTAATGCCCATGTACAGAAGTTAACGATTCTCATAATCTTTTCCGTGCACCTCATGATGGAGGGAGATGCGATAGGTACCGAAACTATTTCGATGGAGAATGCGTAGGACACGCGTGACTCATGCCACTTCCTCGTACGACTGCACGGAACCCAATGCGAGGATCAACTGCAACAGCAGCAAGAATATTGATTTTTTCCCCCTCTTCTTTCGTCACCTGTTTCCTTCTGTTGTGTGAGGCGTTACACTACCACTTTAACGTAACTGGTTGAAGAGGTCGATAAATAATTGCCGAGATGGTTGACGTCTATTGGGATATCTTGCCGCATACGCCGTACAACAACGAAATGCATTCTTCCTACTGTCTCCATACACCATCAACATCCCCCCTGCGGGTCCGGGGATTAGAATAGGCCCGAGGTATTCCTGCCTGTCGTAAGAGGCGACTAAAAGGAGTCCCTCCCCCTCAAGGGGGTAGTTAGCGCCTGCGTCCGGAGACGGACGGTTCCACGACCTCTATTTGCGGTCATTTTGCTTTTTCACTTCTCGTTTCTTCCTTCCTTTGGTTGGTTCCTTTCTTTGCTCTTCTCCATCCCACTGTCTTCCTTACCCTTTTCCTTGCCTTCTCATTGCCTTCTTCTCCTTGCCTTCTCATTGCCTTCTTCTCCTTGCCTTCTCTGGTCTCCGCCTCGGCGTTTAAGACACTGTCCTCTCTTTCTCTCTCTCTCTCTCTCTCTCTCTCTCTCTCCCTCTCTCTCTCCCTCTCCTTTTTCCTCTTCTTCCTTCCTCCCTGTGCGCGCCTGAAGGCCGACCCACGCGTTCGCACGCGTAGCCGGTGACGGGGTAACGCGTAATTCCCCGCCCTGGGTAGACAAGTAAGGCACGCGCGTACCCCCTGGTAAAGGCCAGGCCCAGGTAGGGGTGATTGCCTGAGCTGATACCTTCTGACCATGCCGATTGGTCCCTCCGTCTGTTTCTCGGGAGGTGTGACCTGAGGTGTAAACATTCACCTAAGGCGGGAGTGCCCTCTGCGAGGGTCCCCACAAGGAAGGAGCGCGCCATCGGAGACGCTGGCAATCATGGGGGATTCCTCCGCAATGGATTTCTCTCCATCTCTCTCGACTTCTGCCCAAAAAACGGAAACTTGACCAGCCACCAGTGACAAAAGTACTACCGCCTGCCACCACAGTTCGTCGTTTCTCGATCTGAGGACGGAAAGGATTTTTCCTCTGTCAACCCTTTCGTTATCCAGAAGGGCGTAGATGCCATAGCCGGATCTGTCAAATCTTGTACCAGGTTGCGTAACGGTACCTTATTACTAGAAACTGAGGGCGCCTTTCAGGCACAAAAACTGCTTCGGGCCACACTCCTGTACACGTTCCCTGTCCGGGTGGAGGCTCACCGCACTTTGAATTCGTCTCGTGGTGTGGTCTATACTCGATCACTTGACGGATTGACTGACGAGGAGATTCAGTCTTTCCTCGCTGAGCAGGGCGTGACGGCTGTCCATAGGGTCATGAAAAAGGTCAACAATGACCTTGTACCGACCCGGACACTTTTCTTGACCTTTGACAGTGTTCAGCTGCCGTCGGGGCTACGAGGTTACTTCTGTTCGCCCCTATGTCCCGACACCTACGCGCTGCTACCAGTGTCAGCGTTTTAATCACACTCGCCAGTCTTGTTCCAATGCAGCTAAATGTGTCACTTGTGGCAGGGATGCCCATGAGGGTGACTGTCCACCTCCATCTCCTCGTTGTGTGAACTGTCGGGGTGACCATGCAGCGTCCTCCCGCGACTGTCCCATCTACAAGGAAGAACGCTGTATCCAAGAAATTCGGGTCAAAGAGAAAGTGTCCACCTCGGCTGCTCGCAAGCTATTTGCTAGTAGGAAGCCCGCGCTGCTCCCAGCGGGAAAGTACAGTACTGTCCTCGCCTCTCCTCGGACTACCAGGGAGGCGGCGACGCAGACATGCGATCTGACCTTCGGCACCACGGTCGTCCGTTCGGCCAGTGCTAAGATCGCGCGGTCGACGTCTGCTCTTCCTCCCGTCACCCCTCCAACACAAGCACCTTCATCAGCTTCTGCCAAGACGAAGACCCAGAAATCAGATGCACGGGCCTTCAAGAAGGAACCGTCCCGTGCAGACTTCCTACGTACCTCGCACTCCCAGCCGTCGACCAGTACTTCCACTAAAAGACCTTCCAAGAAGGCTCATAGGAAGCACAGTTCTCCTTCTCCTCCACGGCGCATTTCTTCTCCTGCGCCACCCAGCGGTTGCCGCCCCAGGCCGTCATCCGTTTCGCCTGGCCGCACCGCTGGTAGCCGAACATCTGGCCGTCCACCGGCGGAGGAAGCTCCTCCTCCCGGCCATCTTAACGAGAGATGGCCGATGAACCTATAGAACCAATGGACGATGACTGTCCGCCTACTGTTAGCGGCGGCAGTACTCGCTCGAAGCCAGGCCCTCAGCGGCCTTCGAGGTGACCCCTTCTTCCTTTTCTTCTCACGATGGCACTTCTTCACTGGAATATTCGCAGCATTCGCTCCAACCGAGAGGACTTGAAGTTGCTGCTTCGCTTGCACCGTCCGCTCGTCGTAGCCCTCCAGGAAACGAAGCTACGCCCATGCGATCAAATTGCCTTGGCACACTACACCTCTGTTCGTTTTGACCTACCCCCTGTGGTAGGTATCCCAGCTCATGGAGGGGTTATGTTGCTGGTCCGGGATGATATTTACTACGATCCCATCACGTTGCACACCGGCCTGCAGGCAGTTGCCATCCGCATTACTCTCCCCACTTTTACATTTTCCATTTGTACCGTTTACACTCCATCGTCGTCTGCCGTTACCAGGGCAGACATGATGCAACTTATTGCTCAGATACCTGCACCATTTTTGTTAACTGGAGACTTCAATGCCCACCATCCCCTTTGGGGCTCTCCAGCATCCTGCCCGAGGGGCTCCCTGTTAGCAGACCTTTTCAACCAGCTCAATCTCGTCTGCCTCAATACTGGTGCCCCTACTTTTCTTTCGGATACATCTCACACCTATTCCCATTTAGATCTCTCTATATGTACTCCCCAACTTGCACGCCGGTTCGAGTGGTATGCTCTTTCTGATACATATTCGAGCGACCACTTCCCGTGTGTTATCCATCTCCTGCAGCATACCCCCTCTCCGTGCTCATCTAGTTGGAACATCTCCAAAGCAGACTGGGGGCTCTTCTCTTCAAGGGTGACCTTTCAGGATCAAACATTCCCAAGCTGCGATAGTCAGGTCGCACACCTCACGGAAGTCATTCTCTCTGCTGCTGAATATTCCATCCCTCACCCTACTTCTTCTCCACGTCGCGTACCGGTCCCCTGGTGGACCGCAGCATGTAGAGACGCTCTACGTGCTCGTCGACGTGCTTTACGAGCCTTTAAACGCCACCCTACAGTGGCGAATTGTGTCAATTATAAACGATTACGTGCACAGTGTCGTCGTATTATTAAAGAAAGCAAGAAAGCCAGCTGGGCTGCTTTCACAAGCACCTTCAACAGTTTTACTCCTTCTTCTGTTGTCTGGGGTAGCCTGCGCCGGCTATCTGGCACTAAGGTCCACTCACCAGTTTCTGGCTTGACGGTCGCGAATGACGTCCTTGTGGCCCCTGAGGCTGTCTCCAATGCCTTCGGCCGCTTTTTCGCAGAGGTTTCGAGCTCCGCTCATTACCACCCTGCCTTCCTCCCCCGCAAACAGGCAGAGGAGGCTAGGCCACCCAACTTCCGCTCCCCGAATCGTGAAAGTTATAATGCCCCATTCACCATGCGGGAACTCGAAACCGCACTTGGCCGATCACGGTCCTCCGCTCCAGGGCCTGATTCTATTCATATTCAGATGCTGAAGAACCTTTCTCCTGCGGGTAAAGGTTTTCTTCTTCGTACTTACAATCGCATCTGGATTGAGGGACATGTTCCCGCATGCTGGCGCGAGTCTATTGTTGTCCCGATTCCTAAGCCGGGGAAGGACAAGCACTTGCCCTCCAGTTATCGACCCATCTCGCTTACCAGCTGTGTCTGTAAAGTGATGGAGCGAATGGTTAACTCTCGATTGGTTTGGCTGCTCGAGTCTCGACGCCTACTTACCAATGTACAATGTGGATTTCGTAGGCGCCGGTCTGCTGTTGACCATCTGGTTACCTTGTCGACCTTCATTATGAATAACTTCTTGCGGAAGCGCCCGACCGCGGCTGTGTTCTTTGATTTGGAGAAGGCTTACGACACCTGTTGGAGGGCGGGCATTCTCCGCACCATGCATACATGGGGTCTTCGCGGTCGCCTCCCTCTTTTTATTCGTTCCTTTTTAATGGATCGACAGTTCAGGGTACGTGTGGGTTCTGTCCTGTCAGACACCTTTCGCCAGGAGAATGGGGTACCACAGGGCTCAGTTTTGAGCGTCGCTCTCTTCGCCATAGCGATAAATCCAATAATGGATTGCCTCCCAGCTGATGTATCGGGCTCCCTTTTCGTGGACGATTTTACCATCTATTGCAGCGCGCAGCGTACGTGTTTCCTGGAGCGCTGTCTTCAGCGTTCTCTTGACCGTCTTTACTCGTGGAGTGTCGCCAATGGCTTCCGTTTTTCTGCCGAGAAGACGGTCTGTATTAACTTCTGGCGCTACAAAGAATTTCTCCCACCGTCTTTACGACTTGGTCCCGTTGCTCTCCCATTCGTGGAGACAACAAAATTTTTAGGTCTTACATTTGACAGGAAACTTAGTTGGTCTCCACATGTGTCATATTTGGCTGCCCGTTGTACCCGTTCTCTCAATGTCCCCCGTGTTCTCAGTGGTATGTCGTGGGGAGCGGATCGAACCGTCCTCCTTCGCCTATATCGGTCGATCGTCCGCTCCAAGCTGGATTATGGGAGCTTCGTATACTCCTCTGCACGGCCATCCATCTTACGCCGCCTCAACTCCATACAACATCGGGGTTTACGACTTGCGATCGGAGCGTTTTATACTAGTCCCGTCGAGAGTCTTCATGCTGACGCTGGTGAGTTGCCACTCACCTACCGGCGCGATATACTGCTTTGTCGGTATGCCTGTCGGCTACTGGCAATGCCTGACCACCCATCTTATCGTTCCTTTTTTTATGACTCTCTCGACAGTCAATACGGGTTGTATGTCTCCGCCCTGCTACCCCCTGGAGTTCGCTTTCGTCGCCTCCTTCAACACCTTCATTTTTCACTCCCTGCCACCTTTCGAGTGGGCGAGAGCCACACGCCACCTTGGCTCCAGGCTCAGGTTCGCGTCCACCTTGACCTCTGCTCGCTCCCGAAGGAGGTTACCCCTGATTCAGTCTACCACTCCCGTTTTGTCGAACTTCGTTCGAAGTTCATTAATACGACCTTCATTTATACAGATGGCTCTAAGACCAATGACGGGGTCGGGTGTTCTTTTATTGTCGGGGCACAAAGTTTCCAATATCGGCTCCATGGCCATTG
This sequence comes from Schistocerca nitens, assembly GCF_023898315.1. Taxonomy (NCBI): domain Eukaryota; kingdom Metazoa; phylum Arthropoda; class Insecta; order Orthoptera; family Acrididae; genus Schistocerca; species Schistocerca nitens. The sequence continues at coordinate 111,467,233 of NC_064623.1, forward strand.
TTCGGTCTTCACAGCTGAGCTCTTTGCCCTCTACCAGGCTGTCCTTTACATCTGCCGCCACCGACATTCTGCATATGTCATCTGCTCCGATTCCCTGAGCGCTATCCAGAGCCTCGGTGATCCGTACCCGGTTCACCCTTTCGTGCACCGGATCCAACGCTCTCTTCAGCAGCTGGTGGACGTCGGTTCTCCGGTTAGCTTTATGTGGATTCCTGGCCATGTCGGTATCCCTGGGAACGAAGCTGCAGATGCCGCGGCCAAGGCTGCGGTCCTCCAACCTCGGACAGCTTCTTGTGGTGTCCCTTCGTCAGATTGTAGCAGGGTAATTTGTCGGCGCATTGTCTCGCTGTGGCATGCCGATTGGACTGCACTTTCAGACAACAAGCTTCGGGCCTTGAAAGCTCTACCCGTGGCTTGGACGTCCTCCTCACGCCCTTCTCGGCGGGAGGAGGTAGTTTTGGCCCGGTTGCGAATTGGCCACTGCCGGTTCAGCCATCGCCATCTGCTGACGGCTGCGCCGGCGCCGTTCTGCCCATGTGGGCAATTGCTGACGGTCCGCCACATTTTAACGTCGTGTCCGAATTTTAACACCCTACGTCTCGATATTGGCCTGCCATGTACTGTAGAAGCCATTTTAGCGGATGACCCACGAGCAGCTGCTCGCGTTCTTCATTTTATCAATTTGACAACCCTCTCAAAGGACATTTGATTATGCTGTTTTCTTTTTTAATCCTATGCCTATCAGTATGTCTTTCATCGTGTTCTCCGTTTTGTTGCTGTTTTAAACTTGTGACTCGCGGTGCATTCCTAACGTAGTCTGGGCGCTAATGACCGTTGACGTTGTGCGCCCTAAAACCACCAAAAAAAAAAAAAGAAGTGACTTCTTCCAGACAGCAAATGATGTGTGTGCCGTTTGCTTTCAATGGGTCTAGTGATTTAGGAGGAGATGTGGAACATACATGTTGTTGTTGTTGTTGTTGTTGTTGTTGTTGTTGTTGTTGTTGTCTTCAGTCCAGTGACTGGTTTGATGCAGCTCTCCATGCTACTCTATCCCGTGCTACAACCTACGTCCTTCTGAATCTGCTTAGTGTATTCGTCTCTTGGTCTCCCTCTGCGATTTTTACCCTCCATGCTGCCCTCCAATACTAAACCGGTGATCCCCTGATGCCTCAGAACATGTCCTAGCAACCGGTCCCTTCTTCTAGTCACGTTGTGCCATAAACTCCTCTTCTCACCAATTCTCTTCAATACCTTCTCATTAGTTATGCGATCTACCCGTCTAATCTTCAGCATTCTTCTGTAACACCACATTCTGAAAGCTTCTATTCTCTTCTTGTCCAAACTATTTATCGTCCACATTTCACTTCCATACATGGCTACGCTCCATACAAACACTTTCAGAAACTACTTCCTGACACTTAAATCTATTCTAGATGTTAACAAATTTCTCTTCTTCAGGAACGATTTCCTTGCCATTGGCAGTCTACGTTTTACATCTCCTCTACTTCGACCATTATCAGTTATTGTTCTCCCCCAAATAGCAAAACTCATCTACTACTTTGTGTCCCATTTCCTAATCTAATTCCCTCCCGCCTTAAGTCGACTACATTTCATCATCCTCGTTTTGCTTTTGTTGATGTTCATCTTATATCCTCCTTTCAAGACACTGTCCATTCCGTTCAGCTGCTATTCCAGGTCCTGTGCTGTCTCTGACAGAATTACAATGACATCGGCGAACCTCAAAGATTTTATTTCTTCTCCATGGATTTTAATTCCTACTCCGAATTTTTCGTTTGTTTCCTTTACTGCTTGCTCAATATGCAGATTGAACATACAACATTTTTATAATTTGTATTGGTATCTAGTTTTCGAGTTACTGCAGTTAAGTCACGAGGCGGAGATGTACAGGAACACTACATCTTGGCGCATGTGCAGTTAGACGACAGTAGGGTCGAGGTGCTTGCATTTTGCTGTGCATCCAAGTGATTCCAAAAAGCTGCCCCTCCGCGTAGAGGAACAAACAGGCTCCTCCCACGCGCCTACGGCGCTAAGCGTTCGCGCTGGCCGCTCACCTCGCCGCTGACCGCGTTACCACTGCGACGCCGCATGATCTGCGCCCGGCCTTGAGTAACACTCGCTGTAAGACTTACCTAGTGCAGCTCGCAGCTGGGCACAGGCGAGCATCAGTAGCCTTGCGGGAGTCTGGACCGTGAAGAAATGCCGTTCTCGCTGTCGTGAGTACCTCCTTAAGTTTGTCGGCTTATTGTTCACTGTTCGGAATCGTGTTGTGGATATAGTGTGCTAGTATCAAAGACAGTTGGGATATATTCTCTGTGATAAATGAAAGTTGCCGTTCGCGAGAGCGTACAATAGAACGGTAGCGAAGGAAAGATCGAAACAATATGATTGTTGTTGTTTTGGGGAAGGAGACCAGACAACGAGGTCATCGGTCTCATCGGATTAGGGAAGGACGGGGAAGGAAGTCGGCCGTGCCCTTTGAAGGGAACCATCCCCGCATTTTCCTGGAGCGATTTAGGGAAATCACGGAAAACCTAAATCAGGATGGCCGGACGCGGGATTGAACCGACGTCCTCCCGAATGCGAGTCCAGTGTCTAACCACTGCGCCACCTTACTCGGTCTCGAAATAATAGATGGCGAATGTTTACTGTACCAGTGAGAGAGAACCAGCATGTCATATACCAGTAATTAGGAAAGTACGTCTTCTCACGGTAATTTGAAGACTTTTTAATAAAGAAAAAGCTATTGTTGAAATAGGAAAAAATCATAACCAAAAACTGGCTTTTCACTTGATTCGTTTCTTTGTATTACGGCGTAATACGTCAAAAGATAAGTCATATATATATATATATATATATATATATATATATATATATATATAAATTTATTTATTTATTTTTTTTTTTGCAAAATCTACTTTTCCTGATTGGAAGAGCCCTGGTAAGAGTAAAATATCTTTGTCTTTGCGAAAACCAAATATGTTAGTCACAAGTTAAATTACAAATTAACTCCTCTTCTGCTCGTCCAAACAAACTACGATTCTGTGGATCTGGCTCCACCCAACCCCAGAAGCCGGAAATGAACACTGAAATTACCAACACCAGAAGAAAGCTGTTTTCCGACGCAAAAGTCTACTTCTCAGCATTCCGCTGTCGTCGACGAGAGCTCAACTGAGCGATTGCAAGCAGACAGCGAGTGAGGCCGCCAGCTCTCGTCGACGGCAACTGTCCGCGGCTGCTGCTTCTCTCTTTTCGTCCTCTTCCTTAAGAGGGAGTGTTGGTGGAGGTTATTGTCGCATTTGGAGATTTCCTCCTTTTTTTTTTCTTTTTTTTTTTTTTTGGGCTCATGTGATATATGTGCTGATCTTTTGTTAGTTGCTATTCGATGTGTTTTTCTTTCTTATTCTCCTACTGCAGGAGTAGCAACTTGGGTCTTTTGTATTTCTCCCTTTGTTGCTCGTATTGCCCAGGGTGTTGATGAGTTCATTTTGCGGAGTTTCGCGCCGTGGCGTAGAAAGCTTCTGCCAGGGCACGAAAATGCCTTGATAGTGGCTTAATGCTTCATGGCCGCGGTCCATCGGTTTCCTTAAGTAGCTGTTCCCCAGGAAGAGGCGTGCTGCCTCGTAGAAACTCGTGACCGGATGTAGGCGCGGTCTAGAGACGCGGCCAGCGACCTTCTGCTGTTGCCTGGCGAGATAGTTTGCTGGTCCGCAGCTTTCGGTGCACTTCCTGGCAGACTGGAGGCGTCCTTGAAAAAGCCGCATGGCTGCTTCGGACCGGGTGAGTTTTTCTTTCCGTGACGCGCGCGCTGTAGCTGTCACGTGTGTTGCAGCTCGGGCCTCCGGACAGCATAGCATGCATCCTAAAGCACTACTGGCCATTAAAATTGCTACACCACGAAGATGACGTGCTACAGACGTGAAATTTAACCGACAGGAAGATGATGCTGTGATATGCAAATGATTAGCTTTCCAGAGCATTCACACATGGTTGAAGCCGGTGGCGACACCTACAAAGTGCTGACATGAGGAAAGTTTCCAACCGATTTCTCATACACAAACAGCAGTTGACCGGCGTTGCCTGGTGAAACGTTGTTGTGATGCCTCGTGTGAGGAGGAAGAATGCGTACCATCACGTTTCCGACTTTGATAAAGGTCGGATTGTAGCCCATCGCGATTGCGGTTTATCGTATCGCGACATTGCTGCTCGCGTTGGTCGAGATCTAATGACTGTTAGAATATGGACTCGGTGGGTTCAGGAGGGTAATACGGAACGCCGTGCTGGATCCCAACGGCCTCGTATCACTAGCAGTCGAGATGACAGGCATCTTACCCGCATGGCTGTAACGGATCGTGCAGCCATGTCTCGATCCCTGAGTCAACGGATGGGGACGTTTGCAAGACAAAAACCATCTGCACGAACAGTTCGACGACGTTTGCAGCAGCATGGACTGTCAGGTCGGAGACCGTGGCTGCGGTTACCCTTGACGCTGCGTCACAGACAGGAGCGTCTGCGATGGTGTACTCAACGACGAACCTGGGTGCACGAATGGCACAACGACATTTTTTCCGATGAATCCAGGTTCTGTTTACAGCATCATGATGGTCTTATCCGTGTTTGGCGACATCGCGGTGAACGCACATTGCAAGCGTGTATTCACCATACTGGCATATCACCCGGCGTGATGGTATAGGGTGCCATTGGTTACACGTCTCGGTCACCTCTTGTTCGCATTGACGGCACTTTGAACAGTGGACGTTACATTTCAGATGTTTTACGACCCGTGGCTCTACCCTTCATTCGATCCCTGCGAAACCCTACATTTCAGCAGGATAATGCGCGACCGCATGTTGCAGGTCCTGTACGGGCGTTTCTGGATACAGAAAATGTTCGACTGCTGCCCTGGTCAGCACATTCTCCAGATCTCCCATCAATTGAAAACGTCTGGTCAATGGTGGCCGAGCAACTGGCTCATCACAATCCGCCAGTTACTACTCTTGATGAACTGTGGTATCGCGTTGAAGCTGCATGGGCAGCTGTACCTGTGCACGCCATCCATGTTCTGTTTGACTCAATGCCCAGGCGTATCAAGACCGTTATTACGGGCAGAGGTGGTTGTTCTGGGTACTGATTTCTCAGGATCTATGCACCCAAATTGCGTGAAAATGTAATCACATTTCAGTTCTAGTATAATATATTTGTCCGACGAATACGCGTATATCATCTGCATTTCTTCTTGGTGTAGCAATTTTAATGGCCAGTAGTGTAGCTAGTGGAAGTACTGTGATATTTCTGTTTTAATGGTCGCGACTGGTACTACGTCCTCAGTTTACTTAGGGGCTGGTATTGAAACAGCGCTTGGAGGTTTTCAGAATAGTTTCCAAAATGCGACTGCAAGAGATAAAACATTAGATTCATGTTGCTTTGAGCAAAAGATGTTATTTCGCTGTTTCAAAGCTAAGGACACTGAAGGCAGAACTCTCCTGCCAGAGGCGACATAGGATTGTTGTCCTTAGTCCGAAATTGATTTGGTTAATCTCCTAAAATTTTTATCGTCCCTCCACTCCTTTCATTATCAAACTCACGACTGCTTACGGGGAGGTTTACTATCTTTTGGCCCGAAAAAAAAGCACGTTCTTTGAGAAACATTTTCTCGGGATGTCATAGATATTAATGTCAAATTTGGTCAAAATGTTTATTGCTATTTCCTCTACAAACTGGAATTTTTTCGATCGGAAATGTCTGAGAGCAAAGGCGGATGTGCCGTCGGAACGACGCAAATATTCGCGGTAACCTCCACGCGCAGTATGTGACAGGTCAGCCGGCTCCTCTGAAATCAAAAATGAGTTGACGTTAGTGAAGTATATACGATTCATTAGGAGTTGTACCTCGCTTAAGTTATTTGAATCATAGGAAACTAAATGGCAGCCGTTTAAAAAAAACGGAAACAAAGGATCATGCCAATCGGTTCAGTAGATTTGAAGTTACCATACCGCGCTATAAAGTAAGTCATTTCAAAGAAACGTGTTTCAAGTTTTGACTACATACGAATGCAATATTAAGCACCTTATGTCCAATCTGCTATTCCGGGTCCGTAAACTAGTCCTTCCTCTTCCTCGGCTTTCTGCTCGACCTGGGCCATCCTGCGCTGCTCCAGAGCCGCTCGTACGACCGGTGGCAAGCGGTTTTCGGTCGTTTGAATCCGGAGGTCGTCCGAATGCTTGGCGAACTGCGTCGAATAGTCCCAGGGTGACGTCCATCGTTGTCATGGTCTTCAGAATTGAATACCCTTCGTTGAAGCTGCTCACTGCCAGGAAAGTTACAATCACAGTCTTAGCACCAGAATGCAAATGCTTGGGGGCTAACTTCCAAACACACGAGTGCAAACTTTTATTTGAATTTTGTGTGTTTCCTCCCAAGCACCGGTACAATAGCTGGTCCTTCGAAAGAAAAAAACTGGTGCGTGAAAAAGGCCGATTTCAGGCAGGTGCATTTCTTGTTCAACCGCGAATAACAAACATTTCCGTTCCGTATTCGGAAAAACTGTTTCAGGGGTGGATTCTAAACACTTGTATGGATCCAAAAATGTAATTTTAAAAAAATCGATTTTTTTTAACCAAAAGGTAGTAAACCTCCCCTTAATGCATCAGTACTATCAACCGATACCTTCTTTGTCGAATTGTGGGATAAGGCTCTTTTTTTTAGATTCAGCTGCTCTTAAATGGTTATCCGATCCACCCATATAATTAGCATTCTTCCGTATCACCACATTTCAAAAGGTTCTATTCTCATCCGGACTGTTTACCGTCCGTTTCACTTCCGTACAAGGCTACACTGCAGACACCTATGTCCAGAAACGATTACAAACATTTGAATTTATATTCAATGTCAACTAATATACTTCGCACGTGCGCGCTTTCTCTGTGCAGAATCTTATAGGTATCTCGTAAATGCAGCCGTCGTTAAACGGTACGAGGCAGCTAACACTGACGTTGGTGCTGACGGGAAATCCAACGTCACGAGCTACAGCGCCATCGCCACACGGGACGTGCTCGTGCACGTGATTTCACGCTATCAGCTCTGCCGACCCAGTTGTTGACTTCATTTGGTTCACAAGCCATACAGCCTGTTTACGAAAATGGAAGCGCGTAGAATTCATACGTTAGCTCTATTAAAAAGCGCATTTCCTGCCTTGTTCATCTGCTAGTCAGGTTTCTCTGTCTGGGATACATAAATAAAAACATCAATATACATTCGCTTGTAATAGAGCAAAAAGAAACATCAGCTTGTAAAAGCTCACAAATCGAAAACTCATTCCTGACAGAGAGCGCGGTTCTAACTTCAAATATTACGCAATTATTCCTATCACCCTATTAAGAAAGTCCCACAACCTTTTAGAAGAAACGGAGATGGAAAAAATTTGGATGCAGCAGCACGCGAATCTGCTGTCCACCGTCTTTAACGTGGTGCCTCTACCAACAAAGATACGCTGAAGCGTTCAAAAAGTCTCCCTTAAAGTGGACTCTCCCAACATTACACTGTTTCGTTTCTCAGCCAGCCTCAGTAGTACCTTTGGTGTGCGTGTCGTTACGTGTTGATGTAAACATTTAAGTTTAGTTCCTTTGTTCATTTGTTTCGTTTTTGTCTCTGTTAAAATGCTAACCATTGAAGAACGTGCGTTTTTAGTTGAACAAGTGTTCAAAGCTGGCGGTAAATACACAGTTTCAGTTCATCGAACATTTAATTCAGTATTCCTGGAGAAAACACTCCCACATCGCGATGCTGTGCGAGATTTTATTAACAAATTTCCAAGTACGTGTTCAGTGACAGATGCACCGAGAAGTGGTCGTCCTAGCGTTTTATCTGAGGAGAAACTACTCGATATTTCTGGGAAAATCTCAAAAGAGTCCGAATAAGTCAGTAAGAAATGTGTTAAGTGAAATACTGAACGGTTATTTTCAACAAGATGGTGCAACCGCGCATACAGCTCGCGTTTCTATGTCACTGCTTGCTGATGTTTTTGGTGATCACATAATTTCACAGGGACTTTGGACTCCACGATCGCCTGACCTAACACCACTTGACTTTTTCTTTTAGGGTGCAGCAATAGCAACTGTCTATAAAAACAGTCCAAAATCCATCGAAGAATTGAAAACCGCAATATCCACTTTCACTGCTTCTTTTAAAGAAGAAATGTTACAGCTTGTGTTTGGAAACATGATTAGACGAATTGAATTGTGTAGTCAACAACAGGGGGGACGCTTTCAACATTTAATGTGAAAACTTGTAAGTAAAAATGAATATTCAATAAATTAATAACTTGTATTTCACGGAGTTTCATTTCATAATATTCACTGCGGCATACGGCACGCGCGGCTATCATACGGCACTGCGGAGAGACTTTTTGAACACCGCGTACAATAACCGACCTCACATTTTATGTTCCGGTCTACTGAAGGCTTTAATCGCTGATATGTCATTGACATAACATTTTAACAAATCCTACTAAGAACGAAATATTTTTGATGAATCTCCGACGTTTCGTTGCCTTATAACGGCGTACTTTCGTAACACGCGAGTTATAACCGGAAAATAACCAAACACAAAAATACCTTAACTACCAATACGGCGTTTCCCGTCACTATAGTGCAATAAGTCGTACTAATAACGACGCACTCCCAAGAGATTCAAAGTATTGGTGCTTAGAAACACCATATAATCACGTGGGGTAAATTGTAACACAAAAACTATCAATTATAGGCTTCAATTGAGCACGACAAATACAATATGGCGTCTCGCAAATTCAGCTCGTGACGTAGAATGCTGCTTGCTTCTCATTGGTTCTACTTCAAGCGGAACGTTGCCGAAATATCGCGGAATTTGTGTGTTTCACGAGAGGAATAGCTTTTCAATGTGAAATATCAGGAAATGCCATCACAAAACTTGAAAAGAGCCACGACAGCTGTCGCCCCCATGTTTAACGACGGTTTTGTTTTAAGAAGATTTAGAGTGCAACTTTAATAAATTTAAGGTTCCCTTCGTTCTACGAGTATAATTCCACATCCGCAGATATACTACTGCTTTTGTTGCTAAACAGTGTACTTCATGTTTCACATCAGCACAACACAATGATTAGAGCTGGTCGCAAAATCTCTCGTGTGGCGGTAACGGAGAGAGCGACCGATCGCACGCAATAGCTGACGAGACTGGCAGCGATATTTCGCATGTGTGGGGCACCATTCAGAAAACATACGGTATAATGACAGCAATGGTCCATTAGATCTACATTTTACGTAAACGGCAAAGCTTGCTGTGTGGCGCAAGCTGAGTGCCAACCAGGCAGTTTTAAAGACATTCAAATCAAAACATCTCAGCATATTCGTGCTTTTTTACTTGTTAGTATTTATAAACGTCATGTAATATAATGCATCGTGTCGAGTATAGTAACGTGTTCCATGATGTAATGTCGTATAACATGACACCAGCCATCATGTCATCCAACATGACATTTCTCATGTCGGGAAATATCAAACAACGCGTCATTAAAGTTTAATCCCACACTCTAGAAGCACAAATCTGTCTCTGTACTTGGATCACTTACCATACATGTAATAGAGCGTGGGTTTGAGGAAGAAATAGTCCTCTCGGGAAAATAAATCATCCCTCCCACATCCAAAAATCAAAAAATTGTTGTAGCGTTCCCCCTGGAATAATCGCATCCCCAGAAAAACTTTAAGTTATTTCATGTATATTCAGCCATATTGTATTATACGAGGTGTGGCTAGAAAAAAACCGGACTAGTACTGGTGAAACAATAAAACGAATGCAATAAGGCTGAAAGTCGCGTGGCCTGTCACGTGACTCTCGCTCCGCCTACTGCTCGAGTTTCATCTGCCTCCTGCACTCAGTCTGCCCGTGGCGTCTGTTTTAAGTAGTTGACGTTTTGTCTGTGCGTCGGAAAATGTTGAGTGTACAGAAAGAACAGCGTGTTAACATCAAATTTTGTTTCAAACTAGGAAAATCTGCAAGTGAAACGTTTGTAATGTTACAACAAGTGTACGGCGATGATTGTTTATCGCGAACACAAGTGTTTGAGTGGTTTAAACGATTTAAAGATGGCCGCGAAGACACCAGTGATGACACTCGCACTGGCAGACCATTGTCAGCAAAAACTGATGCAAACATTGAAAAAATCGGTAAACTTGTTCGACACTTTCCTTGTCAACTCCTGTTAACTCAGACACTGCTCTGATTGTTAAACGGCGATCTTGTCGAACACCTCGTACACTGAAGAGCCGAAGAAAATCGTACACCTGCTTAATAACGCGTAGGGCCTCCCGAGCCCGCAGAACGGCGCGACATAGACTCAACTAATGTCTGAAGTAGTGATGGAGGGAACTGACACCATGAATCCTGCAGGGCTGTCCATAAATCCGTAAGAGTGCGAGGGGGTGGAGATCTCTTCTGAACAGCACGTTGCAAGGCATCCCAGATATGCTCAATGTTCATGTCTGGGGAGTTTGGTGGCCAGCGGCAGTGTTTAAACTCAGATGAGTGTTCCTGGAGACACTCTGTAGCTACTGTGGACATGTGGAGTGTCGCACTGTCCTGCTGGAAGTGCCAGTCCTTCGGAATGGACAATGGACATGAACGGATGCAGGTGATGAGACAGGATGCTTACGTACGTCTCACCTGTCTCAGCCGTATCTAGACGTCACAGAGGTACCATATCACACCAACTGCAAACGCCCCACACTATTAAAGGGCCTCCAACAGCTTGAACAGTGCCCTGCCAACATGCAGGGTCCATGGATTCATGAGGTTGTCTCCATACCCATACATGTCCATCCGCTCGATACAATGAGAAACGAGACTCGTCCGACCAGGCAACATGTTTCCAGTCGTCAACAGTCCATTGTTGGTGTTGATGTGCCCAGGCGAGGCGTAAAGCTTTGTGTCGTACAGTCATTAAGGGTACACAAGTCAGCCATCGTCTCCAAAAGCCCGTATCGATTATGTTTTGTTGAATGTATATTTTAAATACGACATTATGCCATCTTAGGCACTGTATAACATTATAACACTTGATAATGGCAACTTAAAGCCGAAATCATGATCGTGTAAATGTAACACCGGAAATAAAGAAGTCTAATGGCGGTACTGACTTTAAAGTTTTGTTGAATGGTTCGCACGCTGACACTTGTTGATGGCCCAGCATTGAAATCTGCAGCAATTTGTGGAAGGGTTGCACTTCTGTCACGTTGAACGATTCTCTTCAGTCGTCGTTGGTCTCGTTCTTGCAGGATCTTTTTCCGGCCGCAGCGATGTCGGAGATTTGACGTTTTACCGGATTCCTGATATTCACGTTATACTTGTGACATGGTCGTAGGAGGAAAGCCCCATTCTTCGCTACCACGGAGATGCTGTCCCACCGCTCGTGCGCCAACTTCAACACCACTTCCAAACTCAATCAAATCTGATAACATGCCCTTGTAGCAACTAACAACTGCACCAGACGCTTGTTGTCTTATATAGGCTTGCCGACCGCAGCACGGTATTCAGCTTGTTTACATATCTCTGTATCTGAATACGCATGCCTATACGGGTTTCTTTAACGCTTCAGTTTATATTGCTTACTGTTGTTGGCGAATCTTCTGGTTTCTGGCATAGGATCAGCCCATAAATTACAAAGTGTAAGTGTGCCGACACTTTGCAGTTAAGAGATCTCTCTGCACTTAGGAGGTAGGGTTAATTCGTACAGAAGAGCGAATGTCTAGATGTTTTGATTTAAATGTCGTTGAAGCTGCCAGATAAGTCGAAAAGATAGTTTGCTTCTTTTGCATCCCTAACTCTGCCAAGGACGTATTGGCGTTTTTTGTGCTATGATAGCATTTTTAACTCTTTTACTCAACCATAATTTTGACATAACCATCGACGTAAATTTTTTGCTGTCTCGGGAGACGACTGGTTCAGTATAGGCTTTTTATTGTCTTTCGAACCATGTTGCTTATATCGTGGCAACAGATAATGCTTTAACAAAACAACACGCCATTAATTACATATATTTGACTACCTTCGTACAAAATTTCGATTCGAACAAGTTTGAAACACAGGTGGAGCGCGTAAAAAACCAAAACCGCTTTTTGCACGTATAATCCGAATAAGGGAATTTTTGATAGAGTTTTGAATTTTATCGTAAGAATGCGTTTTTGTCTTTTTGTTAAACTGCTCTCTGAAAGCCTTTTGTCGTCTGACGGAATTACAATGTCAATGGGAAACCTCAAAATTCTTATTTCTCCTCCTCGAACTTTAATTCCCTTTCCATATTTATGCATGGTTTCGTTACTGCTGGCTTCGTTGCTGCATTTCTGCGGATCCCAAACTGATCTTCCCCGAGGTCGGCTTCTACCAATTTTTCAATTCTTCTGTAGGTAAGTTTTGTCAGTATTGTACACTATGTGATCAAAAGTATCCGGATATCTGGCTGAAAATGACTTAAAAGTTCTTGGTGCACTCCATCGGTAATGCTGGAATTCAGTATGATGTTGGCCCACCCTTAGCCTGGATGACAGCTTTCACTCTCGCAGTCAGGTGCTGGAACGTTTCTTGGGGAATGGCAGCCCATTCTTCACGGAGTCCCCCCAGGGGATCCACAACTCTTTTGTGGATACGTGCGTAGCGAGCACGGGACCCCGAGCTGATGTGGCCTTCCTTCCTTTCCGGGCTGCATACCTTCCCTTTCCGCATCCTTCCCCATCCCCCATCTTCGCCCCCCCCTCACCTCTGGCTCTTTCCTTCCTTTTCTCCCCCTCTGGGGGAATGGTTTGTGCCTACGTCTGGAGACGGACGCTTGTAAATGTACCACATTCTTCGCCTTCCTTACTTGTAAGTCTTCGTCCTTCCTTTGTCCCTCTCTTTTCCTTACCTCTTCTCTCTACCCTTTTCTCCGCTGCGGCGTTTGAGACCTCTTCTTTCCTTTCCCTTTCCCTTTCTCTTTCTTCCTCCCTGTGCGTGTCTGAAGGCCGACCCACGCACTTCCATGCGTAGCCGGTGACGGGGTAACGCGTAATTCCCCGCCCCGGGTAGACAGGTAGGACACGTACGTACCCCCTGGTAACGGCCAGGCCCAGGGAGGGGTGATTACCCGAGCTGATACCTTCCGAAAGTGCCGATTGGTCCCTCCGTCCGTTTGTCGGGAGGTGTGACCTGAGGTGTGAACAATCACCTAAGGCGGGAGTGCCCTCAGAGAGGGCCCCCACAAGGGAGGAGCGCGCCATCGGAGACGCCGGTAATCATGGGGGATTCTTCCGCAATGGTTTCCTCATCTTCCACTATGTCTGCTCACAAACGTAAGTTCACTGAGTCTCAACCACAGTCAGTTCTTCCATCGTTGCCACAGTTCCTTGTTGTTTCTCGGCCTGACGAAGGTCACGACTTCTCCACAGTCAACCCTTTCATAATTCAGAAAGGTGTCGACGCAATTGCAGGTCCTGTAAAGTCTTGTTCCAGATTACGGAATGGCACCCTGTTGTTAGAAACACACAGTGCCCTCCAGGCACAAAAATTGCTGCGTACCTCACTACTACACACTTTCCCTGTCCGGGTGGAACCGCACCGTACCTTAAATTCCTCGCGTGGAGTTGTTTATACACGCTCCCTCGATGGACTGTCTGATGAAGAAATTCAGCACTACCTGTCAGACCAGGGCGTAACGGCTGTTCATAGGGTTATGAAAAGGGTTGACACGAAGATCATTCCAACCCGCACTGTCTTTTTGACATTTGACAAAGTGCAACTCCCATCGAAAATCAAAGCAGGCTATGAGATAATTTCCGTTCGTCCTTACGTCCCAAACCCTACGCGTTGCTATCGGTGCCAGCGATTCAATCACACCAGCCAGTCCTGTTCTAATCCGGCCAAATGTGTTACGTGTGGCAGGGATGCCCATGAGGGTGCTTGTCCACCTCCATCCCCTCGCTGCATCAACTGTATGGGTGACCACGCTGCTTCCTCTAGAGATTGCCCAGTTTTTAAGGACGAAAAGCTCATCCAGGAAATAAGAGTGAAGGAAAAGGTGTCGACCTTTGCTGCTCGGAAGTTGTTCGCCAGTCGACAGCCCACCGTGCCTCAGACAGGCAAATACAGCACTGTCCTTGCTTCTCCTCGGCCAACAAAGGAGGCGGCCACGCAGACTTGCGACCTCACCTTTAGTGCCACGGTCGTCCGATCGGCCAGTGCAAAGATCGCCCGTTCAACTTCACCACTTTCGCCTGCCCACTCTTTGGCTCACCCTTCGTCGGGTTCTGCTAAATCTCGGGCCCAAAAGTCAGACACCAAGTCTTCGAAGAAAGAGCATACTCGTGAAGAGTTTTTACGTACGGCAACTTCACCACCATCGGTTCCTCCTTCCTCTAAACCTCATACTTCCAAGAAGGCTACAAAGAAACCCAGTTCCTCTCCTTCTCCGCCAAGGCGTGTCCCATCCACAGCGCCACCTGGCGGAAATCGCCCTCGGCCGTCTTCTGTGTCGCCGAGGCGCACTGCTGGTGGCCGGTCAACCGGCCGATCGCTGGTGGCAGGAGCTGCTCCTGACCAACCTATGGATCAGGATCTTCTGCCTTCGGCCGAATGCCATTCCATGCTGTCGGTCGCAAGCTCTGAGCAGTCGTTGAGTTGACAGCACCCTTGGTCACATTCCTCCATTTTCTGTTCACCCTATGTCCATTATCCACTGGAATATCCGCGGCATTCGAGCCAATCGGGATGAATTGTCGATCCTCTTACGATCCTACTCGCCGGTCATCTTCTGTCTTCAGGAAACAAAGCTGCGTCCAAATGACCGCTTTGTTCTCCCTCATTTTCAGTCCGTCCGATATGACCTCCCCTCTGTGGAAGGCACTCCAGCCCATGGAGGACTGATGATTCTTCTCCATGATACTCTCCATTATCATCCAATCCCCTTAGACAGTTCCTTCCAAGCTGTCGCCGTCCGTCTTTCCCTTTCTGGATACACGTTATCTCTTTGTACTGTATACATTCCATCGTCCACACCAATGGCACGAGCTGATCTCCTTCATCTTCTTGGTCAGCTTCCACCCCCCTATTTGCTGGTTGGGGACTTCAATGCCCACCACCCGCTTTGGGGATCTCCACATCCTTGTCCACGTGGCTCCCTATTGCTAGACGTCTTCCACCAAGCGGATCTAGTTTGCCTCAACACTGGGGTCCCCACGTTTTTGTCTGCCTCCACGACAAATTTATCTCATTTGGACCTTGCGATCGGTACTGTTCCGCTTGCTCGGCGCTTCGACTGGTTCGCCCTTGATGATCCACACTCGAGTGACCACTTTCCATGTGTCCTTAGGCTGCAGTCTCAACTGCCATATATGCGCCCGCGACGCTGGAAGTTTGCCCAAGCCGATTGGACACTTTTTTCGTCTCTAGCGACATTCGATGACCGTCGCTTTCCCAGCGTCGACGATGAGGTCACACATATTACCGACGTTATTCTTACAGCTGCGGAACGTTCCATTCCACGCACCTCCGAATTGCCCCGGCGCCCCCCAGTTCCTTGGTGGAACGAGGCATGCCGTGACGCAATCCGTGAGCGGCGACGTGCTCTTCGCATTTTCCGTCACCATCCTACTTTAGCAAACTGTATCCGCTATAAGCAACTCCGTGCGCGATGCCGTCGCGTCATCCGCGATAGCAAGAAGGCAAGCTGGCAATTCTTTATTAGCTCCTTTAACACCTTCACTCCCTCCTCGGAAGTTTGGAGTCGGCTTCGACGGTTCTCAGGCGCGCCTAGTTTCTCCCCGGTCTCTGGGCTCACTGTCGCGCATGATACCTTAGTGGACCCCGTCGCAATTTCTAACTCATTGGGTCAGCACTTTGCAGAGATTTCGAGCTCTTCAAATTACCCGCCAGCGTTTCTCCCGAAGAAACGTGCAGCGGAAGTGCGACCTCTTGCTTTCTCCTCTCAAAATCGCGAAAGCTACAATACTGTTTTCTCCATGCGGGAACTCCAACATGCCCTCTCTTCTTCTCGCTCCTCCGCCCCTGGATCGGATGGTATCCATGTCCAAATGTTGCTGCATTTATCAACCCATAGTCTGCGTTACCTCCTTCGCCTTTATAATCGAATTTGGACCGACAGTACCTTTCCCAGACGATGGCGGGAAGCTATCGTCGTTCCCATTCCGAAACCTGGAAAGGACAAACATCTCCCCTCTAGTTATCGCCCCATTTCTCTCACGAGTAGTGTCTGTAAGATTTTGGAGCGTATGGTGAATTACCGTTTAGCTTGGTGGCTGGAATCCCGCAGTCTTTTAACACCTGCCCAATGCGGATTCCGAAAGCATCGCTCTGCAGTTGACCATCTTGTTGCTCTCTCCACTTATATCATGAACAATTTTCTCCGGAAACGCCAAACGGTAGCAATATTTTTTGATCTGGAGAGAGCATACGATACCTGTTGGAGGACAGGCATCCTCCGCACACTGTTCTCTTGGGGCTTTCGAGGCCGGCTGCCCCTTTTTCTTCGCGAATTTATGGCAGAGCGAACATTTAGGGTGCGGGTAAACACTACTCTCTCCCGTACTTTCTCTCAAGAAAACGGGGTACCCCAGGGCTCCGTGCTGAGTGTTGTACTGTTTGCCATCGCTATAAATCCAATTATGGATTGTCTCCTTCCTGACGTCTCGGGCTCCCTCTTTGTGGACGATTTTGCGATCTACTACAGCTCTCAACGGACCAGCCTTCTTGAACGACGTCTTCAAGGATGTCTCGATCGCCTCCACTCTTGGAGCCTCGAAACCGGCTTCCGTTTTTCTCCCAGTAAGACCGTTTGTATTAATTTTTGGCGACGTAAGGAGTTTCTTCCGCCCTCCTTACATCTAGGTCCCGTCAACCTTCCGTTTTCAGACGTCACTAAATTCTTGGGTCTTATGTTTGACAGAAAACTGTGCTGGTCCTCCCACGTTTCCTATCTTTCGGCTCGCTGTCTGCGAACGCTCAACGCCCTCCGTGTCCTGAATGGTACCTCCTGGGGAGCGGACTGAGTGGTCCTTCTCCGCCTCTATCGCGCCTTAGTGCGCTCGAAATTGGACTATGGAAGCATCGTCTACTCCTCTGCTCGGCCGTCTATTCTTCGGCGTCTCGACTCTATCCACCACCGTGGATTACGTTTAGCGTCTGGAGCTTTTTACACTAGCCCTGTGGAAAGCCTTTATGCTGAGACTGCTGAACCTCCGCTGTCCAATCGGCGAGCGGTCCTTCTGAGCCGTTATGCTAGCCATCTGTCTTCCATGCCTGCTAATCCAGCCCACGACCCTTTTTTCGACGCCTCCTTTGATGTAGGGTATGCAGGCCGCTCCTCCTCCCTACTACCCCCGGGAGTCCGCTTCCGTCAACTGCTCCATTCTCTTTCCTTCCGCTTTCCTAAAACCTTCTTGACAACTTGGGGTACAGCACCGCCTTGGCTTCGTCCCCGGATCTGTCTGCTCCGTGATCTTTGTCAATTTCCCAAGGATGGTACGCCTTCACTTGTTTATCGTCGGGCATTTGCTGCTCTATGTGCACAAATGACAGACGCCACCTTTATTTACACCGACGGCTCGAAAACATCGTTGGGTGTAGGGAGTGCCTATATTGTTGGCGACGCCCCAAATCACTTTCGGCTTCCCGACCAGTGTTCTGTTTATACTGCGGAGCTTTTCGCTGTTCTCCAGGCTGTCCACTACATCCGCCGCCATCAGCGGATACAGT
Source organism: Schistocerca nitens (assembly GCF_023898315.1). Taxonomy (NCBI): domain Eukaryota; kingdom Metazoa; phylum Arthropoda; class Insecta; order Orthoptera; family Acrididae; genus Schistocerca; species Schistocerca nitens. Next base: position 111,485,017 of record NC_064623.1, read on the forward strand.
ACGTAATCTGCTCAGATTCTCTCAGCTCTCTCCTCAGTCTCCAAGCTCTTTACCCTGTGCACCCTCTGGTCCACCGGATTCAGGACTGTCTGCGCTTGCTCCACCTGGGGGTCGTCTCGGTGGCGTTCCTCTGGCTCCCGGGACACGCTGGTATCTGTGGGAATGAGGCGGCTGATATAGCAGCCAAGGCTGCAGTTTCTCTTCCTCGGCCAGCTATTCAGTCGCTTCCCTTCACCGATCTACGGAGCGGTTTATGTCGCAAAGTTGCTCATTTATGGCATGCGCATTGGTCAACACTTCCCCGCAATAAATTGCGGGAAGTGAAAGCCCTTCCTTGCGCTTGGACCTCTTCCTCCCTAACGCGTCGTCGGGAGGAGGTAATTTTAGCTAGACTCCGGATAGGGCACTGTCGTTTTAGCCATCGGCATCTTTTAAGCGGCGATCCTCCCCCACTCTGTCCCCACTGCTCTCAGCTGTGGACGGTAAGACACCTTTTAATTGAATGCCCCTATTTTAATCCGTTACGCTCCCGTCTACAGCTATCGCCTGATCTATCGTCGATTTTAGCAGATGACACGCGCTCAGCCGACCGCGTTCTCCAGTTTATTAGTGACAGTGAAATGACGTCAGTCATTTGAAGTTTTATCGGGGACCATCAACCCCTCTCTGTAGTGGACTTTTAAGCCTTGTTTCTGCTTTTCGTGTCCAATTTTTTGAGTTTTGTTCCCATTTTTGCTGTTTTCCATTTTCAGTTTTTATTTTTTCCTCAGTCGCGGACCGGGCGCAAATGACCATAGCAGTTTTGCGCCCTAAAACCAAAATAAAAAAAAAAAATAAAAAAAATTCTTCACGGAGTGCTGCACCGATGAAAGGTATCGATGTCTGTCGGTGAGGTCTGGCACGAAGTTGGCGTTCCAAAACATACCAAAGGTGTTCTATAGGACTCAAGTCGGGATTCTGTGTAGGCCAGTTCATTACAGGGATGCTATTGTCGCGTAACCACTCCGCCACAGTATGACACAAGTGACACCATTACACCTGACAACGTTCGTGAGTTCCGCGGAGCGCCGCATTCCGCTGTCTCACGATGTATAATGACTACTGAGGTCGCTGATATGTAGCACCTGGCAGTAGGTGGCAGCAAAATGCACCTAATATGAAAAAAAATTCGGATACTTTCGAACACGTAGTGTACATACAGGACTTTGGAAAACGAGAACTGGATAATATTCGGACCTGTCAGCACATGTCTTCTTTGGAATCTTGGCTGGTTCTATGGATCTCAATTTTGAAGGAATGTCAGTTCCAGGGTCGTTTCCACCCAGGTCTTACAATGGCCTGTGAAATTTATCGTTGGAAACGACAAGTGTGGCTCAGTCGAAATGCAGTTTCCTCTGCCTTAAATCTCTGCCTGCTGTGGACGGGAGATGTGTTATGGGACAGTCTTTGCAAAACTGCTCCGTATCCTGATTAATAACCGAATATTGAAATTGGACCGCAAATGACTTCAAAGTACAAGCGGATGCCAATGACTGTCAATGTAATTAGTAGTACTTCATTCCTATGTGGGGGTGAAAGATACGTTTCACTTTTTAATAAATCCTATCTTATTAAGGGGGAAAATGTTGCACTTTAATGTCCCTAAACTTGATGAAAAATATAAAAGGAGAATGGTTGTTGTTACTCTTTAAATCGTTGCTTTGAAAGTTCAAGTTTCATACGAAGTTCAAATAAGTTGAATTATGCAACACTGTTAAGGGAGTGCGTCCATTTCACGTAACAGTATATGTAGTTAAAGTCGAAAGTCTCACAATAATTACAATTTGCTTAAAGATATGGCTAGATTGATAACAGCGTGACGACGACTACTATTCACTAAAACAGCAGATCAAAAAGAACAGCATGAGTTATATTATTTTCAGGGTAAATGTGAGTTATGAAATTACCGCTGCTAATGACCTAAAAAATATTTACAAGAAGCTGAAAATAGTAAAAGAGAATGAGCTGCGTCCTTCTTTAACCTACGTGGCTGGCTGCGTCTTAGTGTATCTGAAATAATTTGAAATTGTGACCATATGTGCCCCTATTGTTTGCACATTTTGCTTCCCTTGATTAACGAACAGAGTTTGTAGCGAATATGTGGGCGCCAGGCGCCACGCCTATGTTTAGATGAATTTAGAGAATGTTGCAGCAATGACTGCTAACAATTAACGTAAATCTGCTAGACTGCATTATTGCAATTTTCAGACGAAATGTACTTTGCACGCATATGAACATTAAATAAAATCATTTATGTTAACTAACAATGATTATATTCTGAGATAACAAACAGAAATTATATCACAGACCTTTCCATCCACGGAATAACATGTTAGTTTACAAGTTTGCGTCTTATTTTTCCAAGGACTAGAACGAAAGTATTAATAGTATCACAGTTTAAACAGAAGTAGTGTTAACAACGAATATTGTATTTTCCATGATTTCGTTGCATCGCAGATACGGCTGTTATCTTAGTTTATTGGATTTCGTGCTTTTGTCACTTCGTGTCTTCTCACTCAAGAAAATATTTATTTAGCACTTCTCCATTTCCAGGCGACAACACAACTTTTCTGTGAGCTGAGTCCACTGGCTGCTTCCAAGAACGTGAGGGCCACAGGGGTAGAATAGTAAGAGTGTCGTGAAACTGTTCTTTCGCCAAAGGTCCGAATCGCTGACAAGTGTGCCCTGGGAGACTGTGGCTCTTCGTGGCAGTCACCGCGTCCCGGCGTCGACCATGTCAGGAGGGAGTAGGTTGAACTCGGTGAGTTGGAAACTGACATTATCGGCCGCAGTGGAAAGAACACTTCCTGAAAAGATAGGAATCTGTGCAGGAGGATGGGAAAACAAAGTGAGAGGCATCTGCTAGACTCAAAGGTGATCAGCAGTAATTGATATGTAAGTTTTGTAAGGGAGCACACGATTCTCTCACCAAAATTAGCTTCGTAATGCGAATGAAACCTTGCGAGTGCGTACGTGCAGCCACTATCGTTAGGGGAAACACGAAACCAAATTTAGTGGGAGGGAATATATGCTTTCTACACCAACGTTGAGTGAAATGTGGTTTATTGGTTAATCACAGCAGATTTTCTATGAAGAGGGAGACTGCTATGAGTTTTACCAATTTTGCATTGGACGGAACTCGGAAAATCCACAACGAGTGACTAAAGAGTACTCGGTGCTGGCAGTACCAGGATCATGTTTAGTAGCAGAGGACAGGAGCACTTTGCGTAGGGGTTCAGAAACGGAACACTCGCTCTGCATCTGCACGGCCAGCAGATATTTTGGCTGATGGTCGTTCTGAGACTGTCTCAGAGCCGATCAGATGCTGTGGCCAAACTTTTAGCTTTCAGCTATCACTGCAGCCATTCTAAGTTTGAGAACGATGGTGAGCCGGTAGGGAGCACAGAGCAAGTGATCTTAGATGGAGAGTCATTGTCAGATGTAGAGGTAATTTCGGTTATGCCCAGGGAAGTGTGTTGTGACCCCTTGCTGTCCATATCGTATATTAATGACCTTGCAGATAATATTAATAGCCGGCCGCGGTGACCGAGGGGTTCTAGGTGCTTCAGTCCGGAACCGCGCGACTGCTACGGTCGCAGGTTCGAATCTTGCCTCGGGCATGGCTGTCTGTGATGTCCTTAGGTTAGTTAAGTTTAAGTAGTTCTACGTTATAGGGGACTGATGACCTCAGTTGTTGCTCAGAGTCATTTGAACCGTTTGATAATATTAATAGTAAAATAAGGCTTTTTGCGGATGGTACAGTTATCTACGAGGTTGCATTCAAGTTCTAAGGCCTCCGATTAGTTTTCTAATTAACTACTCACCCGAAATGGGTGAAACAGGTGTTACTTCTCGACGTAATCGCCCTGCAGACGTACACATTTTTCACAACGCTGACGCCATGATTCCACGGCAGCGGCGAAGGCTTCTTCAGCAGTCTGTTTTGACCACTGTAGAATAGCTGAGGCAATAGCAGCACGGCTGGTGAATGTGCGGCCACGGAGAGTGTCTTTCATTGTTGGAAAAAGCCAAAAGTCACTAGGAGCCAGGTCAGGTGAGTAGGGAGCATGAGGAATCACTTCAAAGTTATCACGACGTGATGACTGGGTGTGATGTGTTGTCCTTATGTTAGTTAGGTTTAAGTAGTTCTAAGTTCTAGGGGACTGATGACCATAGCTGTTAAGTCCCGTAGTGCTCATAGCCATTTTATTGTTATCACGAAGAAACTGTTGCGTAACGTTAGCTCGATGTGCGGGTGCGTTGTCTTGGTGAAACAGCACACACGCAGCCCTTCCCGGACGTTTTTGTTGCAGTGCAGGAAGGAATTTGTTCAAAACATTTTCGTAGGATGCACCTGTTACCGTAGTGCCCTTTGGAACGCAATGGGTAAGGATTACGCCCTCGCTGTCCCAGAACATGGACACCATCATTTTTTCAGCACTGGCGGTTACCCGAAATTTTTTTGGTGGCGGTGAATCAGTGTGCTTCCATTGAGCTGACTGGCGCTTTGTTTCTGGATTGAAAAATGGCATCCAAGTCTCATCCATTGTTACAACTGACGAAAAGAAAGTCCCATTCATGCTGTCGTTGCGCATCAACATTGCTTGGCAACATGCCACACGGGCAGCCATGTGGTCGTCCGTCAGCATTCGTGGCACCCACCTGGATGACACTTTTCGCATTTTCAGGTCGTCATGCAGGATTGTGTGCACAGAACCCAAAGAAATGCCAACTCTGGAGGCGATCTGTTCAACAGTCATTCGGCGATCCCCCAAAACAATTCTCTCCACTTTCTCGATCGTGTCGTCAGACCGGCTTGTGCGAGCCCGAGGTTGTTTCGGTTTGTTGTCACACGATGTTCTGCCTTCATTAAACTGGTCGCACGCACGAACGCACTTTCGACACATCCATAACTCCATCACCACATGTCTCCTTCAACTGTCGATGAATTTCAATTGGTTTCACACCACGCAAATTCAGAAAACGAATGACTGCACGCTGTTCAAGTAAGGATAACGTCGCCATTTTAAGTATTTAAAACAGTTTTCATTCTCGCCGCTGGTGGTAAAATTTCATCTGCCGTACGGTGCTGTATCTGGGACGTATTGACAATGAACGCGGCCTCATTTTAAAACAATGCGCATGTTTCTATCTCTTTCCAGTCCGGAGAAAAAAAATCGGAGGTCTTAGAACTTGAATACACCTCGTATAATGAAGTCTTATCTGAAAGAAGCTGCATGAATATTCAGATATTAACTTTTTAGAGACTGGCAACATGCTCTAAATGTTCAGAAACGTAAAATGTTGCACTTCACAATACGAAAAAACGTATTCTATGACTATGTCTGAGTCACTATTTGAACTGGCGAACTCATATAAATACCTGAGTGTTCCACTTTGTATGGATATAAAATGGAATGATCATATAGGCTCAGTCGCGGGTAAAGCAGGTGGTAGACTTTATTGGTAGAATACCGGGAAGTGCGATCGATCTACAAATGGAGAAGGCTTACAAATACCTCGTGTGACCTTTTCTAGACTACTGCTCAAGTGTTTGGGACCTGTACCATATAGAACTAACAGGGGATGGTCAGCATATACAGAGAAGGGCAGCACGAATGGTCACAGGTTTCTTTAAATCGTGGGAGTGTCACAGAGGTTAGCACACTGGACTCGCATTCGGGAGGACGATGGTTCAAACCCGCGCCCGGCCATTCCCACGATTTCCCTAAATCGATTTCTGTCAGGATGGTTCCTGTGAAAGGGCACGCCCGACGTCCTTCCCCGATCTTTCCCTAATCCGATGGGACCGATCGGATTTTGCGCATGAACTGATCTCCTTATTAGGTCCCATAAATGTTCGATTGGATTCATGACGGGTGATCTGCGAGGCCAAATCATTCGCTCGAACTGTCCAGAATATCCCTCAAACCAATCGCGAGCAACTGTGACCCACTGACAGGGTGCATTGACATCCATAAAAATTCCATCATTGTTGTTGGGAACATGAAGTCCATGAATGGCTGCAAGTGGTCCCCAAGCAACCGAACATAACTGTTTCTAGTCAGTGACCAGTTCAAATGGACCAGAGGACCCCGTCCATTCCATGTCAGCACAGCCCACACCTTTATGAAGCTACCGTCAACTTGCACAGCGCCTTGTTGACAATTTGGGTCTGTGGCTTCGTGGCGTCTGTGCCACACCAGAATCCTACCATCATCTGTTACCAGCTGGAATCTGGGCTCATATGACCGTGCCACGGTTTTCTAGGGTCCAACCGATACGGTCACGAGCCCAGGAGAGCCGCTGAAGGCGATGTCGTGCTCTTAGCAAAGGCACTCGCGTCAGCTGTCTGCTGCCATAGCCCGTTAGCGCCAAATTTCGCCGCAATGTCCTAACGGATACGTTTGTTGTATGTCCCACATTTTTTTTCTGCGATTACTTAATAGAGAGCTACATCTCCGTCGCCTCTGACAACTATACACAAACGCCGCTGCTCTCGGTCGTTAAGTGAAGGCAGCCGGGCAATGCGCTGTCCGTATTGAGAGGTAAAGCCTGAAATTTGGTATTGTCGGCACACTTCTGACGCTATGGATATCGGAATATTGAATTCCCTAACGATTTCCGAAACTGAGTGTCGTATGCGTCTACCTCCAGCTGCCATTCCGCGTTCAAAGTCTGTTAATTCGCGTCGTGTGGCCATAACACGTTGGAAACTCACATGAATCTCGTGTATGCAAACGCAGCTCTGCCAAAGTACTTCCCTTTTATACCTTGTGTAGGTGATACTACCGCCATCTGTATATGTAGCTATTCCATAACTTTTCACACATCATTGTAAGGATTTTCATAAGCGTAGACGTTACGATGATGACTGAAAATCCCGTAAGATGAAATGCCAGCCTTATCGGTGACGAGGTACCAGGTAGTCATAATTAAAGTAAAAGTACCTAACAGAGGTCCAGTGTGGGCCGTAATTATAGTATGGAAGGGGAACGTGGTAGACATGCTAATGCGTTAATACAGCACCGATTTACGCTAGGAAAAATAAATATTTCCAATTTTGGTCAACTGGTGCAAATCTGGCGATGTGAATACGATAAAGATTATAGAAATATTTCCATATGTAGTGAATTAGGAATGGGATATGTGCTGAAAAGGACAAACAAGTGAGAAAGGCATAATGCTGATTTTGTCATTACCTACCGCATACACAACATGTTCATTATGAGCCCTAGAGACATCGACGAAATGTTCCGTCCGTAAATCGACAGTTGCTCGCAGGATTCCAGTGGAATCTGAGAAAAGTGTTTGTTGTATACCGGTCTTCAGATCAGATAAAGACCGAATGTGTCCCTGATAAATGAATTCTTCTGGATACCCCCAGAGCGAAATCTCTCATGGATCAGATCAGGCGATCTTGCAGGACGGTGCATCTGGAAAAACTCGGGAGATAACATGAAGGTGGAAGGATGCATCAAGCAGGTCTTTCACTGGGGGAGCGACAGAGGGTGTTGCCTCCCATCTTGCATGAAAATAGTGCTTTCCATATAGATGGGATCTGCCGATGTAGGAATCACATGTTGGGCCAGGTCTTGCTAACATGTAGATGTCGTGATACGCTGGGAGTATTCGCTTCAAGAAAAAACGGATCGAAAATAAAGGTGATCGTGAATCTACACCAATCAATCACATACGGCGGTGTATCACGCAGTTGAACAGCACTCCATATTCTGTAGTTCTATGTATTCAGTGCAACCTGTAGTTTAAATGATCCCATTCAACAGAACATTGCCTGGCCACATGTCATCAACTTCAGAAATAGACGGGCAAATTCAGAACATCGGGCCTCTGCTCAAGACGTTTCAATCGGCGATTCCTTCTCAATTCAGCACTGTAACTGCTACCGTCCGCGTAAAACAGTTTCGCTAACAGCGCACGGTCTCCCTTCTCGATAGTCGTACTGTTCACTCCAGTTATGGCTTGTCAAATGACAGCGAGGATGTCGTACCATCACACACACTTGTAACGTGGCAATTTCTCGCTGAAACTCTCAACGAACATCTTTGAGGTTGATAAGCAAATTCTCTTGATCAAGAAGTCGTTGAGACCACTGCTCTGTAATTTCAAATCGATTAGCACTGCCAGTGGATGTTTTTTCTGCACTTGGCGGTGGGTCTGAAGACTTTATCTGGTGACTTCAGTTTTATATTTTATGGAAAGAGCAGTTTTTTATTATTTTTTATTGGTTGTGACTACGATTTTATCAGATGGTCTGCCTCATGTGCCATGATGTCCATATGGTTTTATAAATGTTAATCCACGTTTCAGATCTGATGATGGCACCTTCAGAGTGCTGAAACCGGTCATCTAATAAACGATTGAGGCGATCGTGGCTTTTCAATTATTTTAAAAACAGAGTGATCGCTCCTTCTAAGACACCAGTTGGTAACTTCCACTTTCAAAGCCAATAAATCTATTTGCTATAGGGTCCATTTAGTTCCATCCATAGCTGAAAGGTCCATCATATTAATGTCTCTGCGAGTAGTGTAGTAGTCATTTTTATTATGCTTAACTGGGCCACCACTATTAATATTAATTTAAATAAGACGTATTCCGTTGCACGACGGTATCCTTGTTTTGAATCAATTATTGCTGTACCTACAGGAATTACGGTATTTGACACACCACGCCACAGTGTACAGCACCTGGTGGCCGCAACTGGAACTAATGTTCTCTAACGTAAATGGGTTCCGCATTAACGCATTAGCATGCGTATCTTGTTTCGCTTCGCTGCCGTACGATAATTACAGCCCACACTGTGCCTCTGTGTGTAACTGCACTGTAATTATAACCACGCGGTACGTGCAAGAACTGCAGGAACGCAGCACCTTCCCTAACACGTGTTGTCTGAATGTTGTTCTTGGCTGAAAGTCTGCCTCATTTAATACCTACACCCGTTTAATATGATACGCATACAGGTTGTCATACAGAATGTTCCAATCATCATGTGATTGGCGCCTTCCCTTCACGCAGTTCTCCTCGTACTGGTTTTAACGTGAGAAATGTGTGTTTTAGAGAGCATGTAGAAGTAATGCCGTCTGTTGGTGTATTGTGCGATCCTGAGACTCAACTTTCTTGCTAAACACCACGCAAAAACTGACCCTTCGCAGCATACAGTTTAACTTGGTGGGACATTGTTTTCGCTAGGAGCAACAGCTACAAGTCTTGCATTGTCGCAAGATTCGCTACCTAGTAAACTGTTGCCTCGGGCTGAAAATATCAACTCACGTGATACGATACCACGAGATACAAGGAAGTTGATCTGGATGAGCACAGATATGGAACAACCTGAGGATTTATTATATGTTGTAAAGCCATTGAAAAGTACCGAAGAATTGGATAAGTCACAGTGTTTTGTACGCGGAAGTATAATACTCGTCAGTGAAGTGGATTGAGAGTTTATGGTTCAAGTCAGTCTTGATAATTTTGGCAGAGATAAAGTGAGTCTACGTTTACTAATTGCTAATTTAGATATTTTGGAGGAAAATGACGTGGATAGGTCAAGTGAGGACCTCTGCCGTTAGTCAATCATCAATGCATCTGCATTATGTGAGAAACAATTACAGACAAATGATAGGGACGCAGTGGAAGTTTTAAGACTGCAGTTCATAGGTTGGTTTAATTTGAGTGGTCAGTTACCAGTAACGCAACTCAGGCGAGCCGTTCTGTCCAGATGACCCGTACACGTCATCTGGCGACGAGAATTCCGAACTCACTGCGCTGCATCATTTCCTGTGTCACTTTGCTATTCCTTGCTTGCTTGTTCGTTAACTTTTCCTGCATGTGCAAATTTTCTCTTACAGATTGGTACTCTTTTTGCTAATTAATATCTGTGCTCCCATAGTTCATAAGTTCGCTTTAGGATTTCTTGCCGTCCTTAAAACTCAGCCGTTGATGCATCGCGTGGCCTCACACCATCTGCAACTCTTCTCAAATGAGCGTCTCTGGCGCAAACGTTCTTGCACAAGTAGCGGTCTGTCGGGATTATGTTCAACTCAATATAACATTGACGTGCTGCGTCCACATTCCCGTATCAGGCCATACATGTAGTGCATGTCCGTCATTTGAGACACTGACAACATCACTGTGATGTAAGTTACCGTATAACAGGACAAACACAATCAGGCAAAACGAAGCATGACCAACTGTAAACTAAAAGGTCAGTTCATATAGCCACTTTTGAGGTAAATTACACAACCGGAACTCACTAAAAGGAATTCCCTTCAAACGTCACTGACGAAGGATTTTTGGACTCGAGCTCATATGAATTTTTTGTAATGTTTTGATATCAAGAACGCTCTCCCTAGAGTTTGATTTGTGTTTTTTACATACCCTGAAAATCTACAGATACCCCCCATCTGTGCAGAACTTCAGGCATAGGTACTTCTCACGTTGTTGGACTCAAAATACTGTACGACAGTGAATAGAGAGAACTGACACCCGCCTTAAGTCACTGGACTCCAAAGCCGATCAGCAAATACTGGAATGACAATTTAATGCTTTGTGCTTTATTGCAAGGTTACTGTTTAATTTCGATGACTGGTTGCACATGTTTTCTGTTTATATCCATCCTCTGTATCAAAAGGAAATTAGAGACATCTCAGTCGGCCCAAGGTAATTGGCTTGTGGCTTAGTGTCTACACATGGTCCTTCTACCTCTGACCTGACCAGTAAATTACTAAAACTTTTGAAAAAGTGGACTCGCTTTCAAGAGAGGCGCATATCAAACTCCGGGAGCTCTAGGCAATGTGACTTCGTGGGGAACGTCACTAGATATCGAAACTTAGTTCATGACGACGCTACAGGTTGAGGTGGTGAGCGATGCCTGTGCAATGAATTTTGGAGCAATGCATGTGGAATCAATACTGTGCTGCTCTGTCCAAAGTAGACTTGCGATAAGTACAACTCAAAACCTGAAGAATGTCATATTTGGTGGAAAAGACAGGAGTTTCAATATTTCCTATCTTTCATTAACAACCATTTCGGAGCTACCACGACAAAGAACAACAAGATTGGCAACATTAATCCACTGAATAATTTCAGGTAATACCAAAGCAGGGTTTGCGTCAACTGAGCAGGTAACACCTATGAAATTTATTGCTTCTCACAAAGTGTGCTAGTTTTGTTTAGACCTGTTTCAGATTTTGCCAGAAACTATAGAGTTTCGTCTGAATCTGCTATCCAGCTTTGATTTCGCATTAGCTTTGTTAATGACACACGGTTAGTCTTTCTCAGCTCTCGCTATCTTCCATGAATAGTTTGCTAGCAGCTGACACATAATATTCTAAAATTTGTGCCACAAAAACTGCAAGTTGTCCAGAAAGCTAAATGTTCACGGCAGGCCGCGCGGGTACTTGATCAACATTTTCTTTTTGAACTTGTAAGCAGAAATGCTTCCGCACATGTCATACGTAGCCTTCTGTTGGGGACCAGTAATCAACACAGCTACAATAATCCTCTGGTTGCATGTTCCCACACCTGTTTCCACTGAATCGAAATGTTCGGGTATTCCTGTTGAAGCAGATCTAATGCGTTTATTTCCCGTACTTTTTATAACCATTTACCTTCGATCATTTTGCCAATACTAGCTTGTAGTTCGTCTGTAACGAAGTCAGCGCCGCCTGGAAGTGAAACACTAATACTCATATCATTGCTGTTTTGTTCCTTCCGTCTCACCTTCATTTATAACTTCCTGTTTTCGTTTTCTTATTTCCGTCATTTACATTTCTCTTCATACCTTCCTTCTATTTTGTCGTTTTCGTCATTTCTTTTATACTGTCATTACATAGTTTTCGTTTTCTTCCATTTTTCTTCGTCTTCTTTATTTATTTATTATTTATTTACTAATTTCCTTTCCTCTCCTTTTATTTCCTTCCTTTCCTCTCTTTATTTTCTTCATTTACTTAATTTTCTTTACTTTTTCTTTGTTCACTTACTTTCCATAGTTTCTTTGCTTTCCTTGGACTTTCTTTGCTTTCCTTGGACTTTCTTTGCTTTCCTTGGACTTTCTTTGCTTTCCTTGGACTTTCTTTGCTTTCCTTGGACTTTCTTTGCTTTCCTTGGACTTTCTTTGCTTTCCTTGGACTTTCTTTGCTTTCCTTGGACTTTCTTTGCTTTCCTTGGACTTTCTTTGCTTTACTTGGACTTTCTTTGCTTTACTTGGACTTTCTTTGCTTTACTTGGACTTTCTTTGCTTTACTTGGACTTTCTTTGCTTTACTTGGACTTTCTTTGCTTTACTTGGACTTTCTTTGCTTTACTTGGACTTTCTTTGCTTTACTTGGACTTTCTTTGCTTTACTTGGACTTTCTTTGCTTTACTTGGACTTTCTTTGCTTTACTTGGACTTTCTTTGCTTTACTTGGACTTTCTTTGCTTTACTTGGACTTTCTTTGCTTTACTTGGACTTTCTTTGCTTTACTTGGACTTTCTTTGCTTTACTTGGACTTTCTTTGCTTTACTTGGACTTTCTTTGCTTTACTTGGACTTTCTTTGCTTTACTTTTCTTCTTTCCTTTTCCCCCTTTCCTCTTGTTTTCCCTTTCACCTTTCTTTTTCTTTTCTTTTTCTCTTTACTTTCCTTTTTCCCTTTTCTTTTTCTCCCTTTTCCCCCCTTTTCTTTCCCTTTTCCCCCCTTTTCTTTCCCTTTTCCCCCCTTTTCTTTCCCTTTTCCCCCCTTTTCTTTCCCTTTTCCCCCCTTTTCGTTCCCTTTTCCCCCCTTTTCGTTCCCTTTTCCCCCCTTTTCTTTCCCTTTTCCTCCTTTTCTTTCCCTTTTCCCCCTTTTCTTTCCCTTTTCCCCCCTTTTCTTTCCCTTTTCCCCCCTTTTCTTTCCCTTTTCCCCCCTTTTCTTTCCCTTTTCCCCACCCCCCTTACCTTTTCCTTTTCCCCACCCCCCTTACCTTTTCCTTTACCCCACCCCCCTTACCGTTTCCTTTACCCCACCCCCCTTACCGTTTCCTTTACCCCACCCCCCTTACCGTTTCCTTTACCCCACCCCCCTTACCGTTTCCTTTCCCCACCCCCCTTACCTTTTATTTTTCCCCCTATTCTTTTTTTCCCCATTTTCTTTCCTTTTCTGACTTAATTCTTTTGTCACCCTTTCACCTTCCCTCTATCCAAATTGTCACCTCAAGTTACCTTCTATTGATTGGTCTTGGTATTTGGTCTATACTATTCTTTTCAGTACTGTAAGGGTAGTAGTAGAGACTTATTTATTGGATGAACTCCTATGTAGAACATAAGCATAGTTGTCTTTTAGACAGTGCCAGCTCATGGAAAGTGTGTCAGAAACCAGCCCTTTTCTGGGAAACCTGGTCCCCATATTGTCTTTCGTGAATGTTCCCATTTCTGGCATTAGACACAGACATACAATTAGATGCAAATGGCATCGCCGTTTCGGGTTCCAGGTGCGCCATGATAAAGCTGGTGCTGGTGGTGAACGCGGCCGGGAAGGTGCGGCTGAGCAAGTTCTACGACCCGCGGCCGGCCGAGCCCCAGTCGCAGCAGCGGCTCACCCGCGGCCTGCACTCGCGCCTCGCCGCGCGCCAGAAGCACAACTGCAGCTTCTTCGACGTCAGCGACCTGCTGGGCCCCGACTCCACGGCCGTCTACCGCCGCTACGCAGACCTGTTCGTCGTCTTCGTGGCCGACGGCGCCGAGTCGCCGCTCGCCACGGTGGACCTCATCCAGGAGTTCGTGGACGCCGTCGACCGCTGCTTCGGCCTGGCGTGTGAGCTGGACTTCGTGTACCACGCGGACCAGGTGCACCACATCCTCAACGAGGTGCTGCAGGGCGGCCTGGTGTTGACCGTAAACTCGGCAGAGATCGCCGGGCACGCGCTGGAGCAGCAGGCCGCAGAGGACCGCCAGACGAGGCCGCTGAGGGCGGCGGCCGCCCAGGTGCTCAGCTCCATACAGGAGTTCCACGTCTTCCACAGTACGTGACCCCAGAAGCCGACCGCTCCATCCATTGGTTTGTCTTCCAGTGTCTGATCCCAAAACCCTGCAGCAGCCATCGAGGACTGCATAATCGGGCCTCTGAGGGTGGCCACTGTCCAGGTGCTCAGTTCCATACAGGAATTCCATGTCTTCCACGGTGTGTGACCCCCCAGAAACAAACAGCTTCATGCAGCCGATCGTCTTCCAGTGTCTCTGTATAAGGCTGTATAAGGCTGACAAGGACTGCCAGGTCAGGTTGCTGATGGCAGAGTAGTTCAGTCTTCCCCAGTGTGTGACCTCAGAATCCACCAGCTGAGTGCAGGGGTTCAAAGTCTTTCACCGTTTCTGGACCCTGTAACCTCCCCACAGAAAATTCTAATGGTAATACTTAATAGAAATGGAGCCACAGCTAAGTGTGACCTTCGCACAGAAAATCTAAAAAGACATTACTTAATGGAAATGGTGTAACCTCCCCACGGAATTATTTTAAATGACAATAGTTAATGGAAATGGAGCTAAGCGTAACCTTCCCGCAAAATTATTAATGACAAAGACAATTAAATGAAAGCTCGCTATCTGACTCAAGTACAAGTTCCCATTAAATAATGAACGCTAATCCCATGATAATGAAACTGTAATGATAACCTAAACTCAATTCAACCGAAAAATCGGTGTTTGCCCTGTGCGAAACGAGAATAAATTTCTTACCTTAGTGAAACTGCATGTCAAAATTCTGCTCTTATTGTTCTCTGGCGCTTGCATGAAAAGCATTGGAAGTACCTTTAAAAAATCTTTGTTAAAAGGAAATGGAAGGAAATTTGAATGATTGTCTCTAAAATTGCTTTTAAATCAAAATTATTATTGGGGGCGATTTTTGAAAGTTAAATTACAATGACTGTTCGTTACATTATCTGATGAGCGCAAAGCTGCATGATTATTTATTTAAATAAATTATACCTCGTCCTGAATCTCGACCATTGCGATGCCGACGCCCGCCGACTGCTCTCCGCTACTGCTAGCAACCGACTCCAAGCACTACTGAGGACTGACTACTGCACACTGACTGACTGCTCGCTACTGCGAGTCGAGCGCAACTGCTCTGGTCAGAGATTCTACAATGTCTCAGCATCGCTGCCGCACAACATACGTGTTTCATAACCCTCCACTGGGGGGGCAAAAATTTGGCAGCGATGGTGAGTCATTTGGACTTGCCATCGTAACAAATTTTTCTTTCAATTAATTAACATTTACAAAATATTTAGATGTATCACATGAATTAAATGTTGTGCGCATGCACCGATTACAAAACATTACAGACAAGACAAAATATAAGTACAAAACAAATCAGGAAAAATGTATATACAAATTATTTGACAGATAACAAAGTGTACACACACTGAAAAATTCTTTAGCAGTTTCATAACAGGCAAAAAAAAAAAAATCATGTTGACAAGTGTCATGAGTGCACATGCACTGCAGTGGAGAACATATCAGTAAAAGACGAAATGTATATACAAGAGTAACAAATGACATAAATCATAAAAGGTATACAGAATGAACACAAATCATATCGAAAATTGAGAAGAGTGCACAGGCACTGTAGTTCAGTTGAAAACATATTCACATAAGTGCACATGCACTGAAAACTTTTGAACATTTTTAGAACAAATAAACGCAAGAGTAGAAAAAATCATCAAATCACAAAAAGTATATACAATATAGATGACAAGAGTGCACACATACTGCACTTCAAAACAAATCGAAAATGTCTTTAGTATTTTGACAACAAATGGCAAAAATCATGTCGACAAGTGACACAAGTGTACTCGCACTAGAGTTCAACAAATCGAGAAAAAATGTATATGCCATGAACATAAATGGTGTTAGTAAAAAATGATTTTCACTATTAGGATAGGAAAGGAAGGATTGCATCATGGTTGTAGCACTTTAGTTTGCACATAGCTGCACTGAAAGTCCATATCTTTCCACAGAATCACAACTAAGTGATACAATCTGCAGTTCCGTTCCCAGAAGTATTTATCAGCTTATCAAGACAGTGAAACGTCGTAGTAGTATTCCATACTATCATTTGGCAGTATACCAGGTACACCAAACAGTGGGACCAGAATAACGTCTTCATCGGTTACGGTGGTGGACAGCATGTCGTGTCAACACCACGCTCTTAAGAGGCGGCACACAGTGCTCCATAACAAAGTCTTGATTAGTGATTACATAAGTAGTTTCTTCGCCTACAGTGGTGGACAGCATGTCGTGTCAACACCACGCTTTTAAGAGGCGGCACACCAACGTAGAATTAGTGCAAAAACCAAATATAGTGCTCCATGATAATGAGGATGGACAAGACAAATGGATGTTACAATAATTTCAGGTAGTTAGGTCAGAAGGTGAAGGACATTAACTAACACACAAGTCTTGATTAGTGATTACATAAGTAGTTTGCGGTATCCATACTCTAGTCATTGAACATTTCTGTACCATGTATTTTAATATTACAGAACATGTTCATAAAAAGTCTTAATTATAGGCACTCAGTGGCCAGCAAGTATTGAATAGTATAAAACATTATTCATTATTCAGTATTCTTCATATCATTAAGAAATCATTATTAAAAATCAGTTAATTACAGTCATAGCCTTAATAATCATGGGCATAATAAGTAATTACATTAATTATGGGCACTCAGTGGCTAGCAAGTATTGAATAGTATAAAACATTAGTAGCATTAATAAGCATGGGCATAATAAGTACTCTCATTACAATAGATAGTGGCAATTATGTTTAGGTATCATTAAGAAGTCATTATTCAAGTGACATACTATTCAGAGCTGATCAGTGTTATTCAGAATTATCATAAACTAGTGACATTATCTGGGACTGTTAATACATTTTGTTTTTTCTGCTAGCAATGCATTGCTTTGGGTAATTATAAGGGAAAGCAAGAAGAAATAAGAGAAAAAATTGCTTCTAGGTTGTTCCTATAAATGAAAAGATTGTGTAACGTCATTCGTCATGAGTCAGCTGTAGCAAGGTTATCACATTTATAAATGATAGACACAAGTGGGTAAAAAAAAATGCAAGTACTAGAACAGGTATAATAAGTAACAAGTTTAGTAAGTATCATAAAAAGCTTCTCCTGAAAGAAAAATACAAAATGGATTATTGAGCTGAAAGAAGAAACGCAGACTATGCTGAAAAGTAGTGAACTTCGAATTAACAGGTAGTGAAATGTGTATAAAAAATGTGTTCCATAGCTGTCCTTTCCAAAACCTTCAGTCATCCTACTACGCAATATAACACCTGCTGTCAAAGTAAACTGCAACAAATACTTAAATAACTACATAGCATAAATACATAACTTCAACATTATCCTCATCTGTAAAGAAAAAAACTTCATTATTCATATCATCATAACTCCATCATTATCATCACCTGTAAACAAAAACTTCATTATTCATAGTACCATATTCTTCATCATTGTTCATTATCAGCATTCATTATCATCTGCAAAAATCATTTCATTATTCATCACACAACTATTCCTAATCCCTAGCATATTTCATCACTTAAAACTAAAATGTGTAGTTCTGTCTGACAGCTTGCATCAATCGCTTTGTATTCTGAAAGAAAAAATTAGTTAAGACTGCTATTCTGCGATGTGTATAATATATTCTGGTTAATGCTTGTTAATTCTGATCCATTTACTCGTCCTCATTAGCTTATTGCATCTTCTTTCGTTTATTCCATAGGTGAAATTCCCACTTCTGTTTAATTCATTTCCTGTACGCATCATTTATTTCTGAAATTGATGAACAAAGATTAATGTCTTGCATTTAAATCATATACCCTTTAAATAGTGACTGGTTAATGGTGACTCAATTAAGCATACAACATAACATGACAGAAAACGTAATATCTCAAAGCACAGACAGTGTTTAAAGGCAAAAAGTGTACAGAGAATATGGTAATGCAGCAGCAAAAAAAGGAAAATGTAAAACAGTCACGATGTTGAGATGTCACAAGGCAAAATGTCAAAGTCAAATGGTGTGTGTTATACCTTAACTAGTTCACAGTGCATACAAACAAAACATGAAAACAATCGTACATACATAAGAAAGACAAAATGTGACATTCGTTGTGTTCAGCTTATATGTAGTGTAGTTAATAGATGCGATAATTAAAGACTTCAATGGAGAGAGAATTTGATAAAATTAATGCGTCATTATAGAGAATTGCATAATTATTCATAAAATGCGTAAGTTCATCTGAAAAAAATGCACGGTCTAGTGTGTAACGACAAGAAGAGCGACCTGCTAACCTTACCTTGCCGGGCACTTGCCAAGAAAAAAATACGATAATCATCAATAGGTAGTCACATAAATGTAATTGCATAAGTGGTCACAAAATGTGTAAGTTCATCTGGAAAATATGCACGGTCTGGTGTGTAACGACAAGAAAAGCGACCTGCTAACCTTACCTTGCCGGGCACTTGCCAAAAAAAAATACGATAATCATCAGTAATTAGTAATGTCAATATAATTGCATAAGTGGTCATAAAATGTGTAAGTTCATCTGAAAAAATGTGCACGGTCTGATGTGTAACGACAAGAAAAGCGACCTGCTAACCTTACCTTGCCGGGCACTTGCCAAGAGAAAATACGATAATCATCAGTAATTAGTCATGTGAATATAATTGCATAAGTGGTCATAAAATGTGTAAGTTCATCTGGAAAATATGCACGGTCTGATGTGTAACGACAAGAAGAGCGACCTGCTAACCTTACCTTGCCGGCCACTTGCCAAGAAAAAATACGATAATCATCAATAATTGTTCACATAAATATCTGAAAATGTATTACAGTGTGATAAATCATAAAGTATGTTCATGTAATAAACGGTTTAACATTGGAGATATGGTGATTGCCTTTCGATTTTCTGGTTCTCAAAGTTTCGACGTGTACAACATTGGGGTGAGGAATGCTGCGAATCCGATACGGACCTGCGTATAGAAGTTCAAATTTACTGCACTTACCTTTTAATTTGCTGGATAAATAGTGTGTACGTACTAATATCTTCTGTCCAACGTGAAAATCTCGGTGTCTACAAACCTGTTTTTGCTGTCTTCTCCGGCGCTCTGCGGCACGTTTGATGTTGTTCAGCGCAATGTCAATTATTTCGTGGTGTCGTAATCGACGAGATGTAGGAAATGTTACTAATTCTTTGATTTTGTTTGGTGGTTCAACGTTTTTCAGTATAACAGACGGAGGTAGCATAGTGGATTCATTTGGAATGGAATTAATTACATCTTGAAATGAGTGTACGTGTGTGTCCCAATTAACATGTCTTTTGTGGCAGTATATTCTACACAGTTTACCAATTTCTTTCATTAGTCGTTCACAAGGGTTCGAAGAGGCGTGGTACCTGGATATATAAATCGGAGAAATGTTTCTAGCTCGTAACATGCGTGTCCATATGACAGAACGAAATTGTGATCCATTGTCAGAAATTACTTTCATCACATGCCCTACATGAAATAAGAAATGCTTTACAAATGCTTTCGAAACAGTTTTAGCAGTAGCTTTGCGTAACGGAGTGAAGGTAACAAATTTTGAAGTGAGTTCAACAGCGACAAAGATGTAGCAAAAACCTCTATTAGTTCTCGGAATTGGACCAAAAATGTCTACTGCGGCCATATGTCTTAATTTAACAGGTACAATGGGATATAATGGAGGAATGTGTGAAGTGGTGTCTGACTTAGCTTTCTGGCAAATTTTACATGACGCTAAAACTCGTCGTATACGTTTTTCCATGTTTGTAAAATAACAGTTCTGTCTCAGTATCAGAAAACATTTTCTTGCTCCATAATGTGCGTAGCTTAAATGAGTGTACCAGATTAATTTGTTAACCAGTTCGTCAGGAATGCATAATAACCAATTGTTGTTGTCAGGATGAGAGCGGCGAAACAGAATGTCATTGCGTACAGTGTAGTGGTTCCTAATCGTAACATTATTCTTATCTTGCCAAAGGTGCTTAATTTCTTTCCATACATTGTCTTTACTTTGCTCTTTTGCTATGTCCTGTAATGACGACGAAATAAAATTTTCAAATGCAACTTGTTGAATGTACATGACGCTGAAATTTGCTTTGCAGAAGTTGGTTGCTACGTCTTGCTGATTGTTGCTGAGAGAACGAGAAAGTGCGTCTGCTATAACATTTTGTGTGCCGGGAATGTGAACAATCGTAAAATTAAATTCCTGTAAATACAGTTTCCATCTGCTTAATCTGTCGTGAGTAAATTTAGCTGAAAGTAAAAATTGTATAGCTCTGTGATCTGTGTAAACGGTGGTATGTCTGCCATAAAGAAAGTGCCGAAATCTCGTAAAAGCCCATACAACACATAATGTTTCTAGTTCAGTAACGGAATAATTTCGTTCAGCAGGTGACAAAATGCGGCTTGCAAATGCGATGTTTTTAATTACTATTGAGCCATCTTCTTCAATTTCCTGAAAAATGTGTACGCCTAAAGCTGTGTTGGAACTGTCGGTGGCAATAGAAAAATTTCTAGTAAGGTCTGGGTGCGATAAAAGTGGAGCATTCAACAAAGCATGTTTCAGGTTCACGAATTCAGAGTGTGCTTGCTTATCCCATGACCAAATAGTGTTTTTACCTGTTAATTGGCATAATCTAGGCGTGTCTAAAGCAGAGTGATGAATAAATTTACGAAAAAAGTTAATTAAGCCCAAAAAACTGCGTAATTGTTTCTTTGTTGTAGGAACAGTAATGTCACGTAGAGCTTGAAGTTTTTCTGGATCAGGCGCAATGCCTTCAGCTGAAATTACGTGTCCAAGAAATTTTATAGAAGTTTTACCAAAATGCGATTTACTGAGGTTAACTGTAAGTCCTTGTGCATGGAAAGTTTGCAATAGTCGTTCTAACATCAGATTATGTTCAGACCAGTTAGCTTCTGCAATAAGAATGTCGTCTACGTACGTCGTAATTCTGTCTTTAAGTTCTGTCGGAAGTATTGTGTTCAAACCGCGAATAAAAGCAGCAGAAGAAATAGTTAGGCCGAACGGTAATTTACAAAATTGATAACAGTCACCAAAACAGAGAAAAGCTGTATACTTTCTGCAATTCGGATGAAGTTGTATTTGCCAAAATCCCGATTTCAAATCTAATGTGGAATAAATAGCTGTACCGTGAAATTTCTGTAGCAGTTCTTCTAATGTCTGTGGTCGATCTGTTTCATTAATAATAATGTCATTAATGTGACGTGAATCAAGTACGAGGCGAAGTGAGCCATCTTTTTTCTTAACAATATGCAGCGGGTTTATGTACGGGCTAACTGCTGGTTCAATAATTCCTTGATCGAGCATATCCTGCAATTCTTTTTTAACTTGTTCTCTGTGGATATATGGAATGGGATAATGCTTTGCTTTAAATGTGTCGTGCTGTTTGACTTGAAATTCGTACATAAAGCCGGACATAGTACCAGGAATGTTGTCGAAAACTGGAGCTTGTTGTAAAAGAATTTTATGTAATTGCGTTCGTTCGTCGTCTGTATTTGCACTGCTTTGTTTAACTTTATCAGAAATCATTTGCATTACGTCGTAGTCAGTTTCGTCTGGAGTGTTATAGTTATGTACGTACGTGTCGGTGAACAATGCGGGATTACAGTCTATGTTGCGTGTTGCGGAAATGACCTCTGTGCGGTTAATTGTTTGTTCTTCCGCAGATAGTGAGTGCTGAAATTCTAAAGCCAATTGCACATTTTCGTCCTTCAACATTAAATAAGAATTTTGAAAATCAACCACTGCGTCGTGTTGTACGAGAAAATTAGTACCTAAAATTACGTCTGTTGTCAATAAAGGAACAATCCAAAAATTTGAATGAAAAGTATGACCTCCAATACAAAATGATAAATGCGTCTGTAATTTAACGTCTACTCCTTTACTCGATACTGCTCCTTTTACTTTCGTTTTGCCTAATGGTAATGTGGGATAAGTATTCTCTTTGTTACACTCGTTAAAAGTTTCCTCATTAATGACTGACATAGGTGATCCGGAATCGATTACTGCTGAAAATTTCGATGAACCAATTTTAATTTCGATGACAGGATGTGAAATGGTTTTCTGAACAACTGGTTTTTCCTGCAAAAGAGTGTCTCTGATGTCGTCAAACGTAATTACATTCTCGTAAACAGCATTCTGCGTGTCAAAACTAGTGCTTGTGTTATTGGAAGATGCGTCCTGTACGGTATCTAGTCAGATTCTATCTGACGTGTTATTATTTTCTGGATGATGTTGTGGCATTTCTACAATTTGAACAGTTCTATTACTTCTTCCAGACGCATTACGCTCTGGATGATACCTACTATCGGGTTCATTTACTAGAATATGTTGTTGCTGATCATTTTGTTGCTGGTAGGACCGGCTGTTATTATATGTACGCTGATAATTGTGCTCATCGTTTTTACGTCTGTCGTGATACTCATTCCTATACGGTGCATTGCGATAGGAATTGAAATACTGTCTTCTCTGTACGTAGTTATTTCCTTGCTGCCGTGCGTTACTATTTGTTGTATCAGGGACTACACGTGCACGCGCCGAAACATTAAAGCCTGGTTGACCTTGTGCATTCCATTGTTGGTTAGGTACGCTAACCGGCTGACTTTCATGTTGTTGTGGCGGAAAACGTCTATTGTTACCAAAATGTGATTCCTGTTGCCCATAATTTTGGCGATATTGATAATCAGAATTTTGCCTGCTGTTAAAGTTCTGGTAGTTGTCGTTCCTAAAGCCTCTGTTATTTTTCCTATTGAAATTACGTCCCTGATCATAATTACTGTACGTCTGTTGGCCTTGGTTGTTATACGAAAAATTTTTGTTTACAAAAGAATAATCAGATTGCTGCACTTCTAGAAGCTGCAATAGATCCCTGAATGCCGAAATGTTTTCTTTTTGCTGACCGGTTAAAAGTGACACTCTTAATGAGCGTGGTAATTTAGAGATACATAGTTGAATGAGTGCGGATTCACTATAGGGTTCACTTAAATACTGGTTTTGTTGCACCATGTGCTCAAAGAATTGCGTCACACTCGGAAAATTTGAGTTCTCATAGTTCGGTAGACTAATTAACTGATCTTTAATTCCGCGCTGTGTCGTCTTCGACCAATATGCTGATAGAAAAGCATTCTGAAATTCTTCTACTGAGTAACACTGCCTCGCGATCGGCCTCATACGAGTTGCCGGTTCGCCTTCCAAAAAGCTGCAAATAAATTCCAGTTTGTGCGTTACAGGCCAAGTCGGTGGAAAAGCAAAGCTAAATTGTTGGATCCAATCTAGCGGGTGAATCTGTGTTCTGTCGTTTTTAAACACTTTAAACTTTCTCACTGACAGAAAATGTTTGTAATCGAAATTATCGTCTCTGTGTGACGGAACAGGTTCATGGTTGTAAGAGAATCTGTTGAACTGTGATTGTTCGGAATCAAAGTCGGGTGCTCTTTGTAGATTACCCAAATTGCACGCGTTGCGCGAATCTGACAAATGTTCGCAAAGTGGCGTCTGCTGTGATGCGTTATTAACCGAAATATTTTTCATCTCTGTTACTTCCTGTTGTAAACTAGACAATTTTCTACGTAAAGTGTTGTTAGATGAATCGATCTCATTAATCGTCTGCTGTAAATTTTGAAATTCCGGTGTTTGATTAAATGAAACCGGTGTAGTATCGTCTGATTTACTGTCATTAGTATTTTCAATGATGTCAATACGACTGGCCAATTCATCACATTTTTCAGTCAGTATTTTAACCTGATCATCGGTTTTAGTGTCAGTGGCCTTAATCTGTTTTTGCAATTTACGTGTAGTTTCGTTCAGTTTTGTAACATCGGAATCCTGTGTTAGTTCTAATTGTTCGAGTCTGTCAGTCACTGTTTGAAAATCTGTTATGTATGTGTCTGTTTTCGATTTCAGATCAGAAATTTCGTCACGTAATTCTGTGTTTGACTGTTCGATGGTATTAATTTTGTCGGACACTGTAGCAATATTGTTGTCTACATACGTTTTTGCCTTCGCAAACATTTTACGCTTGTCTTCCTGTCTCTGAGCAGTGATTGTTTCCATTACTTGACGTTTTACTTTATTTTGATCATCAATAAATTTGCGGAAACGCGTATCACTGTTCTGTATGTGAAGACTAAGACGTTCGTTAATCTGAGTGTTCTGTTGTTCGAATTTCGCGTCAATCTTTTCATCCATTGTGCGCGATAGTTCTGTTGTCATTGCTTTAAACTCGTCGCGTAATTGTGTAGCTTTTTCAGAGCATTGTTTAGCGACTCCGCTAATTTCGTCTCTGAGTGTTTCTGTTGTGGCTGTTTGCATTTCCCTTAATTCTTGAGCAACAGACCTAATTTCTTCGCTACTTTTTCGTGAACAAGCCTCAATTTCTTCGCGTAACTGTTCCTTAGTGTCATGGCACTGCGCGGCAACGGCTCTAATTTGTTCACTTAACTGTCTGGAATTGTTATCTAATTTTTCATTTAACTGTCTGGAATTGTTATCTAATTTTTCATTTAAGTGTTGTTTAAGGTTTTCGTTATCTTGTTTGTTCTGTTCTCTAAGTTGTTTGAAATCTTCACTCTGTTGTCTGACCTGTTCACTAAGTTGTTTGTTATCTTCTTTAAAGTGTTGTATAAGATTTTGACTGTGTTGTTGTAGCAATCTTGCCATAAATTGTTCCAATCCATTATTACCTACTCTATTCTCCGTGCTGTTTAATGGTGGATCTGGAATTGTCCCGCTTTCTGTAACCATTTGGTTATTCTGAGATGTACAAAAAGGTTTGTCAGTCGGATGTACACTGTCAGACACTATTTCGGAATTAAATAGATCCGGAGTACTTTCAGTACACTGATCATTTTCATTCGAAAAATTTGTCTGTGCGTTAGTTGAATTTTCCAAACCGGGTGTGTTAAGCTGGGCAGCGCTCATTACAATAGAGCTCCCCGCATCATCAATTGTCGTCAAATTAACAGAGGACATAACCGAGTTCGTTTGTTCATCATTAAGACAGAAGTCATCATTAGTGGTTGGAACGCACTGATTGTTAGTGAACGCAGGATTGTCATCATTACTCTGCGTTTCACAATTGCTATCGGTCATGTTTAAGTCGGTAATTTCGTTCATAATACCTCGCGATACACTATTCACAGTCTTTCGCGGCATTTTCACAATAGTCACAATAAATCACAAAACAAATAAACACAATGCAAAAGCAACAAACAAAATACAACAGAGCAACGAATTGCCGTTGACCTGTAGAAAGAAAGTCACAGATTAGTAAAAGCGTTGCGCCAAATTATAATTATATTTAAGCAATAAGAGCAGATATCTGACTGTTTTTCAAAAGATTCTCTACGAAATACGATCCTGGACTGGGTGTCGCCAAGTGTAACCTCCCCACAGAAAATTCTAATGGTAATACTTAATAGAAATGGAGCCACAGCTAAGTGTGACCTTCGCACAGAAAATCTAAAAAGACATTACTTAATGGAAATGGTGTAACCTCCCCACGGAATTATTTTAAATGACAATAGTTAATGGAAATGGAGCTAAGCGTAACCTTCCCGCAAAATTATTAATGACAAAGACAATTAAATGAAAGCTCGCTATCTGACTCAAGTACAAGTTCCCATTAAATAATGAACGCTAATCCCATGATAATGAAACTGTAATGATAACCTAAACTCAATTCAACCGAAAAATCGGTGTTTGCCCTGTGCGAAACGAGAATAAATTTCTTACCTTAGTGAAACTGCATGTCAAAATTCTGCTCTTATTGTTCTCTGGCGCTTGCATGAAAAGCATTGGAAGTACCTTTAAAAAATCTTTGTTAAAAGGAAATGGAAGGAAATTTGAATGATTGTCTCTAAAATTGCTTTTAAATCAAAATTATTATTGGGGGCGATTTTTGAAAGTTAAATTACAATGACTGTTCGTTACATTATCTGATGAGCGCAAAGCTGCATGATTATTTATTTAAATAAATTATACCTCGTCCTGAATCTCGACCATTGCGATGCC
Source organism: Schistocerca nitens (assembly GCF_023898315.1). Classification (NCBI taxonomy): domain Eukaryota; kingdom Metazoa; phylum Arthropoda; class Insecta; order Orthoptera; family Acrididae; genus Schistocerca; species Schistocerca nitens. The sequence continues at coordinate 111,511,152 of NC_064623.1, forward strand.
GACGCCCGCCGACTGCTCTCCGCTACTGCTAGCAACCGACTCCAAGCACTACTGAGGACTGACTACTGCACACTGACTGACTGCTCGCTACTGCGAGTCGAGCGCAACTGCTCTGGTCAGAGATTCTACAATGTCTCAGCATCGCTGCCGCACAACATACGTGTTTCAACCCAAAACCCAACAACAGGCTATCAATAAGCACCAGACCGTTCCCAAAGACTGGCAGCTGCCAGGTGCTAAACTCCGAGCAGGAGTTCCACATTTGCGACAGCACCTGACCTCAAAAGTGAACAGCTCCAACCAGCTGTCCAATGTCCTTCAGTGCCTGACCTCAAAACTCAACAGCAGGGCGACGACGACGACGACGACGACGACGACGACCACCAGCACCACCACCACCACCACCGCTACCACTGCCACATAATTTTGTTACAAAGTGGGTCTAACAGAAATTTAATAAGTAGAAACTGGGGAGGGAATTGTTTCCTGCTGCCTCTCACACAAAATGCATCATCTCAATTTTTAGAAACTGAATCATTACTTAATGAGTATAGCTGAATAAAACCGAATTCTGCATGTATCATGAAATACCGCCTGCAGCAGAGAACATCCCAGTAAACTGAAACTATGCACGCTATGCCCTATTGTCATGAGGTAGAAAACTTATTTCTAACACCATTATACATGGTAAATACTATATGAACACGACCAACATTTTTTAATGTTCTTCCAAAATGTCCAAGAGACGACTGCACAATCTCATTGCTTTTTCTGGTGTTATCCTTCTTCTCTCGTAACGAACATAATATACGTAATTTCATTTCCGTTGTAATAAAATTCGAGAACACTCGAGGACTGCGCCAACAAAAAGAAAATACAAATCAACTCAGCGCATCTAGTACTAAAACGGACATGCACAAGATACAAGTTAGTATTTCAGCTGTGTACTGCGTAATACAGTGAAATAAGTGCATTAATACAGGATGCACACCAATGAGGAAATTTGTGACTTATACGACACTGAAATTGCTTTGAGTGTGTGTATACATTACTTATGTATGCATTACTTACGTATGAATATGCAACAGTGTTTTTAAAGATTACCTAACTTTGCTCTTACAGGTATCTTTAGTAAACTCTAGTGTTGCCGTGTGAAGCAATATCTACATTTAGTAAACCAACGTTATTACTCCTATCTGACAGTGAGCCAGAAGTAGCCTTCTTGTGTTCCTAACTAGAAATTTTTGTTAAACAAATGTTGGCAATTTTTCTTCGACATTTTTATATTTGATTTTTTCACAATACATGTTGTGACACTGCAAAACTTAATATCATTCACTGCCATGAAATATCTTTGTGGTGCCATGTAATAAATATTTTATCAGTATCAGATAAATGTAACTTTTATTTACATTCTCTCTCTCTCTCTCTCTCTCTCTCTCTCTCTCTCTTTGTTTGTTTGTTTGTTTGTTTGTTTGTTTGTTTGTTTGTTGGGTGAGGGGTGGGGGGACAAGTCGCTATTTCTGAAGGTCCATCAACCACGTTACTTCTACAAAACTCGATGTGAGCACGTAACACCATACCAGTTGATAAGTAACCTTCATAAAATCATATGGATGTATAATCAACTTCTCCTTCTGAAATTAAGAAAGCTATAGATTCTTTCAAAAATAAGATAATGTGGTTTCGATGATGTTTCTAACAATTCTTTAGTTTTGTACCCATATAATAAGACCAGTTTTATCTGAAATACGCAATGCATCACTAACTCGATGCAGTTTTCCAGAGATACTGAAATATGCCTTTCTTAAACCCTTCTTTAAGAAAGGTGATAAGAGACTTGTTTCACTGCAGACATTCGTGGCTTAACACACACTGAATAATGGTAAACCAGTTAGCAAAGGCATTGGGTCGGCTACGGCTATTGTGGAAATAAGTGTCGCAAAAAATAAGTTTCTACAGATGGAGCGAGCGAACTCCGCCATTGTCGTGCAGTGCCGCTATGGTATGTACTTTCTGTAAGGTAGTCTGTTCAAACTGCGCATTTTCGAAGAAGGTGGTGTACATTGCGATGCCAATGAATTGGAAACTGTTTCGAAATTAATTGTATAACCAATAACTCGGACTAGATAAAGAAAAATTACATGCTGTATTTCCTGTCGGCTATTGTTGTGCTGTTTGATCGATATCACAGGCAATCACCTTCCAAAAACAATTGCAATCTGAAGTTTTCAGATATATAGAGATTTTCAATTCTTTTGAAATCACTGCTAAACAGCAAGTTTCCAGATGGCACTAGTGAACTGACTCACACACTTACTACTTATATGCGAAGTGCAATTGAACGCTGCTCCGAAATAGAAATCACTTATCCCTGACAAGCCTGTACTCAGGAACTATTTAATATCATAAAACAGACACCCACCATAAATGGAAGGTACAGTACAAAATTCCTTGATACAAAGGTGAGATAGAAAGGGCCAACGATTTCGAAGTACCATAGTGAAACTATGCTGCTAATGGAGATGTAATCTTGAAAATATGAAGATGGCTTGGTTTGACAAGAATTATGTAGAATAATAAGTGTACTGCCAAAATATGGACCTATAACACCGTGATCCAGCGTAATGCCTCTACGCTAGTCAATGGCTTTCGGTTAATTAAAACCGTGCACAACCTACAGGTCCTGAAGAAAAAAAATGGATGTGGTATGGAATGAAAACTGAAATTTCAAAGCGATGGGAAAACCCATCAGACTGTGGAGACCTTTATTACAGATTCTGAGCTGGATACTGACAGCTGCAGTAGAACTAGACTATCACTATAAATAACACAATCACCGCTTTAACTCGCTATAGGTGGAGCAATATTTTCTCCTGCCACTGTACTGCTTCTGCTCATTATCCATTAATGTAATAAAAGGAAACATAAATCTGTTCCATACTGCTCATTCAGATTCCACATTATACCAAAGAAATGTGAATAAATACAATATCCAATATTTTGCTTAAAAAAGTTGCCTCATTTTCTATAAAGCACTCAGTACTCCGCTCTCGTAAACTAGTCTTCACGTTCCTGACAAATATTGTGTATACCAGGCTGTGGTCACAGCGCTATATAACGTTTGGCGGAGGTTTGAATTCATGGGGACGATGCATATGGATGCATGTAAGGTAAGAGATGTACAGTGGACCAAAGTTAGAATGCGACGACTTTTTCCTTGTGATAGCGATTTGAATAACTGAGAGTCGATTCATTCAGTTGTAATATCACGTACTGGTTGAAAATTCGCTCTTTTGAATCGAATAAAAACAGTCCACATAGTCCGGCGCATTCATTTTTGAGCAGAAACATTCGATCGTTTTTCTGTTGTTAAATTATTATTGTTTGCACTGTTATCGCCTAACATCACTGTTATTGCCGGCATATTTGCCAACCGTAGGGACATGTCCCTACGCGTACGCACTTTGGATCTTTTTTTCCAAAATGTAGGGACGGATTTCCGATCCCTCTGTAAAACGTAGGAAATTTTTGTCCAAGAAAGAACAATTACAAAATTAAAAAAGTTCCCAAACAGTGTAACTGTTTAACATTGTATACGTCTGTGTCCATTCCTTATGGAAAATTAACCGAATAGGCCTACCTCAGCGACAAAACCAGGTGCACAAGGAAAGTACACTCATGTTCAGAAAAAACAATACCTTGAACGACTGGAGACAGCACACTCATATTCACAGGACATGTACATTAGTATGTTCTGTAGAAAGGATTAGCATTTGAACCATGTTGGCCCGCAGTTTCAATGCCAACATTAATAACGCTGCGCAGCGCCACCTATCAGTAACAAGTGTCTGCAGCTATCGTTGGCGCTATAAACCGGGGGTAATGGATTAGTGTGAAGTGCAGGATGCCTCGCAGAAGTATCCGTGAACCGTATCGTCAAATCAGTGAGTTTAAGAGAGGGCGCATTACTAGTATGAGAGAATTTCCATTCAGGAAATTGCTGCTCATGTGGGCTAAGTGTTTCAGCAGTGCAACGATGTGTACGGAATGGTTCACAGTAGGCCGTAGGAGACGACGAGAAGCGTCACATCGCACCATACAGGCCCTCGCCCCCCCCCCCCCCACCGTCCCCTGAGAAGATAGACATCTCATCCGAATGGCACTGGAGGACAGTGGAACAGTATAACATATCGTACATTATCAGGGATGACAGTCCGTCACCGTTCATTGCAGCATGGGTTATGCGCGTGTCGTCCACTTCTCCGCGCACCTACGACGAATGTACAGAAACATGCTAGATTGCAATGGTGTATGGAACGACTGCACTGTGGACAGGAATCCAGGTTATGTTTGTTCGAAAATGATGGCAGCATTATACTTCGCCGCAGACAGTAGGAGAAGCATCTCAGAGACCGCATTTGCACAAGACGTATAGCGCCAACTTAAGGCCTTATTGTGTGGGGTGCTACTGGGTGCAATCACAAATCGCAGTTCGTGCATGGCCAAGGGCACTGTTACTAGTGTGATCTACGTGAATGACACTCTGCGATACTAATTCCCCGCCCCGGGTAGACAGGTAGGACACGTACGTACCCCCTGGTAACGGCCAGGCCCAGGGAGGGGTGAATACCCGAGCTGATACCTTCCGAAAGTGCCGATTGGTCCCTCCGTCCGTTTCTCGGGAGGTGTGACCTGAGGTATGAACAATCACCTAAGGCGGGAGTGCCCTCAGAGAGGGCCCTCCACAAGGAAGGAGCGCGCCATCGGAGACGCCGGTAATCGTGGGGGATACTTCCGAAATGGTTTCCTCATCATCTAATATGTCTCCTCAAAAGCGTAAGTTCAATGAGTCTCAGCCACGGACAATTCTTCAATCGTTGCCACAGTTCCTTGTTGTTTCTTGGTCGGACGAAGGTCAAGACTTCTTCACAGTCAACCCTTTCATTATTCAGAAAGGTGTCGACGCAATTGCAGGTCCTGTAAAGTCTTGTTCCCGATTACGAAATGGCACCTTGTTGTTAGAAACAGCCAGTGCCCTCCAGGCACAAAACCTGCTGCGTACTTCACTGCTACACACCTTCCCTGACAGGGTGGAAACGCACCGCACTTTAAATTCCTCACGTGGGGTCGTTTATACACGCTCCCTCGACGGATTGTCCGACGAGGAAATTGAAAACTACCTGTCTGACCAGGGCGTAACGGCTGTCAGTCATGAAAAGGGTTGACAAGAACGTCGTTCCAACCCGTACAGTCTTCTTGACATATGACAGAGTTCAACTTCCATCGAACATAAAAGCGGGCTATGAGATAACTTCCGTTTGCACTTACATCCCAAACCCTACGCGTTGTGCGTGGGGGCTTAATTAATAATAATGAATGCAAATACTTTTTAAGTTTTTAGTCGCTGTCTGTCCGGCTACGCAGTCTCGTAACCGGTTGGCCCTGACTGGTATTTGTACGCAATCTGACTGCATAGAATAACAACCAAGAACGAAAGAAAACTTCCGTTAACACAATTAATTAATTAAGTCCCCAGCAACTATAAAACCTACGAAACAACAAGGCACAAGTGTCGCTGTTCTGTATGTGGAAGTGTGATTCAACGTACACATCTGGCACGGTTCTTCCTCAATAAGACCAGATATTTTAAACACCATTTATACTGAAGTAATTAAAAAAAACCAGAAATACTATAATTGCACATAGAAACCAAAAATGCAGTCTAATACAAGAACACGAGCCAGATGCTTTGTTGACTGAACCTGTGACCAAGAGGCATTATTGTTTAAGACATTGAAATAATAAGAAAAGGAATTTTTTTACCTTCATATATATTGACGAAAAGCACACTCTGATCATTACAGCCTCCCAATCCAATAACATCTGGTGTCTAGCCCATCAAAACAATACTACAAATTCTGAACAAGCACTCACTACCGCAACTTCTCAACTACGACTCACCACTGCTACATCTCAACAAGCACTGCCTACTACGACTTCTCGAAAAGAACTCTCCACTACGACATCTCAACAAGCACTGCCAGTGGAGGCGGCTGAATAATACTCTTTGGCGCAATCTCTGGCGCTGTGACTCAGTGTAACCACCTTTCAGTTGCTATCGGTGTCAGCGGTTCAATTATACCAGCCAGTCCTGTTCCAATCCGGCCAAATGCGTTACGTGTGGCAAGGATGCCCATGAGGGTGCTTGTCCACCTCCATCCCCTCGTTGCATCAACTGTATGGGTGACCACGCTGCTTCCTCTAGAGATTGCCCCATTTTTAAAGACGAACGGCTCATTCAGGAAATCAGAGTGAGGGAAAAGGTGTCGACCTTTGTTGCTCGAAAATTATTCGCCAGTCGAAAGCCCACTGTGCCTCACACAGGTAAATACAGCACTGCCTTTGCCTCTCTTCGGCCAACAAAGGAGGCGGCCACTCAGAATTGTGACCTCACCTTTAGTGCCACGGTCGTCAGATCGGCCAACGCAAAGATCGCCTGTTCCACCTCCATACTCTCACCTGCTCACGCTATGGCTCACCCATCGGGTTCTGCTAAATCTCGAGCCCCAAAATCAGACACCCAGATCTCCTAAAAAGAACCTACTCGCGAAGATTTTTTACGTACAACTTCACAACCATCGGTTCCTCCTTCATCTCAACGTTCTGTTTCCAAAAAGGCTAATAAGAAACACAGTTCCTCTCCTTCTCCGCCACGGCGTGTCTCATCTACAGCACCACCTGGCGGTAGGCGGCCTCGGCCGTCTTCTGTGTCGCCGAGGCGCACTGCTGGGGGCCGATCAACCGGCCGACCGCTGGTGGCAGGAGCTGCTCCCAAACAACCTATGGATCAGGATCTTCTGCCTTCGGCTGAATGCCGTTCCACGCTGTCAGTCGCAAGGTCTGAGCAGTCGTTGAGGGCAACCTTGGTCACATCCATTTTCTGTCCACCCTATGTCCATTATCCATTGGAGTATCTGCGGCATTCGAGCCAATCGGGATGAATTGTCGATCTTCTTTTGATCCTACTCGCTGGTCATCTTCTGTCTTCAGGAAACAAAGCTGCGTCCCCACGACCGCTTTGTTCTCCCCCATTTTCAGTGAGTCCAATTTGATCTCCCCTCTGTTGAAGGCACTCCAGCACATGGAGGACTCATGATTCTTCTCCATGATACTCTCCATTATCACCCATTCCCCTTAAACACTTCCTTCCAAGCTGTCGCTGTCCTTCCCTTTCTGGATACACCTTCTCTCTTTGTACTGTCTACATTCTATAGTCCACACCAATGGCACGAGCTGATCTTCATCTTCTTGGTCAGCTTCCGCCCCACTGTTTGCTGGTTGGGGACTTCAATGACCACCACCCGCTTTGGGGATCTCCGCATCCTTGTCCGCGCGGCTCACTATTGATAGACGTCTTCCACCAAGCGGATCTTGTTTGCCTCAACACTGGGGACCCTACGTTTTTGTCTGCCTCCACGACAAATTTCTCTCATTTGGACTGTTCCGCTAGACCCGTGGTCTAGGGGTAGCGTCTTTGATTCATAAGTAAAACGTCTTCGGCCCCGGGTTCGATCCCCGCCAGTACCTAAATTTTGATAAATAATCAGCATTGGCGGCCGAAGACTTCCGGCATAAGAAGTCAGCCTCAGTCTGCCAACGGCCTTGTCAAAGAGGGCGGAGGAGCGGATAGAGGTTCAGGGCACTCTCTTGTCCTAGGGGTGGGAAATTGCCCCTAAAGATGGAAGAATCAGCAATGATCAACGACATGAGGATGCAGAAGGCAATGGAAACCACTGCGTTAAAGACACGTACGTGTATCCACAGGACATGTGGCCTGTAATTGAAGAAGTGTCATGATGATCTCTCCATTGGCAAAAGATTCCGGAATTGTCCCCCATTCGGATCTCCGGGAGGGGACTGCCAAGGGGGCGGTTACCATGAGAAAAAGATCGAACAATCAACGAAAGGATAACGTTCTACGAGTCGGGGCGTGGTATGTCAGAAGCTTGAACGTGGTAGAGAAACTAGAAAATCTGAAAATGGAAATGCAAAGGCTCAATCTAGCTAGATATAGTAGGTGTCAGTGAAGTGATGTGGAGGGAAGACAAGGATTTCTGGTCAGATGAGTATCGGGTAATATCAACAGCAGCAGAAAATGGTATAACAGGTGTAGGATTCGTTGTGAATAGGAAGGTAGGGCAGAGGGAATGTTACTGTGAACAATTCAGTGACTGGGTTGTTCTAATCAGAATCGACAGCAAACCAACACCGACAACGATAGTTCAGGTATACATGCCGACGTCGCAAGCTGAAGATGAACAGATAGAGAAAGTGTATGAGGATATTGAAAGGGTAATGCAGTATGTAAAGGGGGCCGAAAATCTAATAGTCATGGGCGACTGGAATGCAGTTGTAGGGGAAGAAGCAGAAGAAAAGGTTACAGGAGAATATGGGCTTGGGACAAGGAATGAAAGAGGAGAGAGACTGATTGAGTTCTGTAACAAGTTTCAGATGGTAATAGCGAATACCCTGTTCAAGAATCACAAGAGGAGGAGGTATCCTTGGGAAAGGCCGGGAGATACGGGAAGATTTCAATTAGATTACATCATGATCAGACAGAGATTCCGAAATCAGATACTGGATTGTAAGGCGTACCCAGGAGCAGATATAGACTCAGATCACAATATAGTAGTGATGAAGAGTAGGCTGAAGTTCAAGACATTAGTCAGGAAGAATCAATACGCAAAGAAGTGGGATACGGAAGTACTAAGGAATGACGAGATACGTTTGAAGTTCTCTAACGCTATAGATACAGCAATAAGGAATAGCGCAGTAGGCAGTACAGTTGACGAGGAATGGACATCTCTAAAAAGGGCCATCACAGAAGTTGGGAAGGAAAACATAGGTACAAAGAAGGTAGCTGCGAAGAAACCATGGGTAACAGAAGAAATACTCCAGTTGATTGATGAAAGGAGGAAGTACAAACATGTTCCGGGAAAATCAGGAATACAGAAATACAAGTCGCTGAGGAATGGTATAAATAGGAAGTTCAGGGAAGCTAAAACGAAATGGCTGCAAGAAAAATGTGAAGACATCGAAAAAGATTGTCGGAAGGACAGACTCAGCATAAAGGAAAGTCAAAACAATCCTTGGTGACATTAAAAGCAACGGTGGTAACATTAAGAGTGGAACGGGAATTCCACTGTTAAATGCAGAGGAGAGAGCAGATAGGTGGAAAGAATACATTGAAAGCTTCTATGAGGGTGAAGATTTGTTTGATGTGATAGAAGAAGAAACAGGAGTCGATTTAGAAGAGATAGGGAATCCAGTATTAGAATCGGAATTTAAAAGAGCTTTGGAGGACTTACGGTCAAATAAGGCAGAAGGGATAGATAACATTCCATCAGAATTTCTAAAATCATTGGGGGAAGTGGCAACAAAACGACTATTCACGTTGGTGTGTAGAATATATGAGTCTGGCGACATACCATCTGACTTTCGGAAAAGCATCATCCACACAATTCCGAAGACGCCAAGAGCTGACAAGTGCGAGAATTATCGCACAATCAGCTTAACAGCTCATGCATCGAAGCTGCTTACAAGAATAATATACAGGAGAATGGAAAAGAAAATTGAGAATGCGCTAGGTGACGATCAGTTTGGCTTTAGGAAAAGTAAAGGGACGAGAGAGGCAATTCTGACGTTACGGCTAATAATGGAAGCAAGGCTAAAGAAAAATCAAGACCCTTTCATAGGATTTGTCGACCTGGAAAAAGCGTTCGACAATATAAAATGGTGCAAGCTGTTCGAGATTCTGAAAAAAGTAGGGGTAAGCTATAGGGAGAGACGGGTCATATACAATATGTACAACAACCAAGAGGGAATAATAAGAGTGGACGACCAAGAACGAAGTGCTCGTATTAAGAAGGGTGTAAGACAAGGCTGTAGCCTTTCGCCCCTACTCTTCAATCTGTACATCGAGGAAGCAATGATGGAAATAAAAGAAAAGTTCAGGAGTGGAATTAAAATACAAGGTGAAAGGATATCAATGATACGATTCGCTGATGACATTGCTATCCTGAGTGAAAGTGAAGAAGAATTAAATGATCTGCTGAACGGAATGAATAGTCTAATGAGTACACAGTATGGTTTGAGAGTAAATCGGAGAAAGACGAAGGTAACGAGAAGTAGTAGAAATGAGAACAGCGAGAAACTTAACGTCATGATTGATGGTCACGAAGTCAATGAAGTTAAGGAATTCTGCTACCTAGGCAGTAAAATAACCAATGACGGACGGAGCAAGGAGGACATCAAAAGCAGACTCGCTATGGCAAAAAAGGCATTTCTGGCCAAGAGAAGTCTACTAATATCAAATACCGGCCTTAATTTGAGGAAGAAATTTCTGGGGATGTACGTCTGGAGTACAGCATTGTATGGTAGTGAAACATGGACAGTGGGAAAACCGGAACAGAAGAGAATCGAAGCATTTGAGATGTGGTGCTATAGACGAATGTTGAAAATTAGGTGGACTGATAAGGTAAGGAATGAGGAGGTTCTATGCAGAATCGGAGAGGAAAGGAATATGTGGAAAACACTGATAAGGAGAAGGGACAGGATGATAGGACATCTGCTAAGACATGAGGGAATGACTTCCATGGTACTAGAGGGATCTGTAGAGGGCAAAAACTGTAGAGGAAGACAGAGATTGGAATACGTCAAGCAAATAATTGAAGACGTAGGTTGCAAGTGCTACTCTGAGATGAAGAGGTTAGCACAGGAAAGGATTTCGTGGCGGGCCGCATCAAACCAGTCAGTAGACTGATGACCAAAAAAAAAAAAGCTCGGCGCTTCGAATGGTTCGCTCTTGCTGATACACACTCGAGTGACCACTTTCCATGTGTCCTTCGATTGCAGCCACAACTGCCATATATGCGCCCGAGACGCTGGAAGTTTGCCCAAGCCGATTGGACACTTTTTTCGTCTCTAGCGACATTCGATGACCGTCACATTCCTAGCGGCGACGATGAGGTCACACATGTTACCGACGTTATTCTTACAGCTGCGGAACGTTCAATACCTCGCACCTCCGAATTGCCCCGGCGCCTCCCAGTTCCTTGGTGGAACGAGGCATGCCGTGACGCAGTACGTGAGCGGCGACGTGCTCTTCGCGTTTTCAGACACCATCCTACTTTGGCCAACTGTATCCGCTATAAGCAGTTCCGTGCGCGATGCCGTCGCGTCATCCGCGATAGCAAGAAGGGAAGCTGGGACTTCTTTACTAGCTCATTTAACACCTTCACTCCCTCCTCGGAAGTTTGGAGTCGGATTCGGCGGTTATCTGGAGCGCCTAGTTTCTCCCCGGTCTTGGTTCAAATGGCTCTAAGTACTATGGGACTTAACATCTGAGGTCATCAGTCCCCTAGAACTTAGAACTACTTAAACCTAACTAACCTAAGGACATCACACACATCCATGCCCGAGGCAGGATTCGAACCTGCGACCGTAGCGGTCGCGCGATTCCAGACTGAAGCGCCTAGAACCGCTCGGCCACAAGGCCGGCTCTCCCCGGTCTCTGGGCTCACTGTCGCGCATGATACCTTAGTGGACCCCGTCGCAATTTCTAACTGATTGGGTCAACACTTTGCTGAGATTTCGAGCTCTTCAAATTACCCGCGAGCGTTTCTTCCGAAGAAACGTGCAGCGGAAGTGCAACCTCTTGCCTTCTCCTCTCAAAATCGCGAAAGCTACAATACTGTTTTCTGCATGCGGGAACTCCAACATGCACTCTCTTCTTGTCGCTCCTCCGCCCCAGGAACGGATGGTATCCACATCCAAATGTTGCTGCATTTATCAACCCATAGTCTGCGTTACCTCCTTCGCCTTTATAATCGAATTTGGACCGACAGTACTTTTCCCAGACGATGGCGGGAAGCTATCGTCGTTCCTGTTCCGAGACCTGGAAAGGACAAACATCTCCCCTCTAGCTATCGCCCCATTTCTCTCACGAATAGTGTATGTAAGGTTTTGGAGCGTATGGTGAATTGCCGTTTAGCCTGGTGGCTGGAGTCCCGCAGTCTTTTAACGCCTGCCCAATGCGGTTTCCGAAAGCATCGTTCTGCAGTTGACCATCTTGTTGCACTCTCCACTTATATGATGAACAATTTTCTTCGGAAACGCCAAACAGTATCCATATTTTTTGATCTGGAGAGAGCATACGGTACCTGTTGGAGGACAGGCATCCTCCGTACACTGTTGTCTTGGGGCTTTCGGGGTCGGCTGCCCCTTTTGCTTCGTGAAATTATGGCAGAGCGCACATTTAAAGTGCGGGTGAACACTACTGTCTCCCGTACCTTCTCCCAAGAAAACGGGGTACCTCAGGGCTCCGTGCTAAGTGTTGTACTGTTTGCCCTTGCCATAAATCCAATTATGGATTGTCTCCTTCCTGATGTCTCGGGCTCCCTCTTTGTGGACGATTTTGCGATCTACTACAGCTCTCAACGGACCAGCCTTCTTGAACGACGTCTTCAGGGAGGTCTCGATCGCCTCCACTCTTGGAGCATCGAAACCAGCTTCCGCTTTTCTCCCAGTAAGACCGTTTGTGTTCATGTTTGGCGCCGTACGGAGTTTCTTCCACCTTCCTTACATCTAGGACCTGTCAACCTTCCGTTCGCGGACGTCGCTAAATTCTTGGGTCTTATGTTTGACAGAAAACTGTGCTGGTCCTCCCACGTTTCCTATCTTTCGGCTCGCTGTCTGCGATCCCTCAACACCCTCCTGGGGAGCGGACCGAGTGGTCCTTCTCCGCCTCTATCGCGCCTTAGTGCGCTCGAAATTGGTCTACGGAAGCATAGTTTACTCCTCTGCTCGGCAGTCTATTCTTCGGCGTCTCGACTCTATCCACCAGCGTGGATTACGTTTAGTGTCTGGAGCTTTTTACACCAGCCCTGTGGAAAGCCTTTATGCTGAGACTGCTGAATCTCCGCAGTCCAATCGGCAAGCTCTTCTGAGTCGTTATGCTAGACAACTGTCTTCCATGCTTGCAAATCCGGCCCATGACATTTTTTTCGACGCCTCCTTGGATTTAGTGTATACTGGCCGCCCTTCCTCCCTACTACCACCGGGAGTCCGCTTCCGTCAACTGCTACATTCTCTTTCCTTCCACTGTTCTAAAACTTTCTTCACGACTTGAGGTACAGCACTGCCTTGGCTCCGGCCCCGGACCTGCCTGCTCCGTGACCTTTGTCAGTTTCCCAAGGATGGTACCCCTTCTCTTGTTTATCGTCGGGGATTTGCTGCTCTCTGCGCACGAATGAAGGATGCCACATTTATTTACACTGATGGCTCAAAAACATCGTTTGATGTTGGGAGTGCCTATATTGTTGGCGACACCACCGTGTTACAACAACCGAGTTAGAAAACTGCTGCGGAAGCAAAGGGAACTTCACAGCAAACATAAACATAGCCAAAGCCTTGCAGACAAACAAAAATTACGCGAAGCGAAATGTAGTGTGAGGAGGGATATGCGAGAGGCGTTCAATGAATTCGAAAGTAAAGTTCTATGTACTGACTTGGCAGAAAATCCTAAGAAATTTTGGTCTTATGTCAAAGCGGTAGGTGGATCAAAACAAAATGTCCAGACACTCTGTGACCAAAATGGTACTGAAACAGAGGATGACAGACTAAAGGCCGAAATACTAAATGTCTTTTTCCAAAGTTGTTTCACAGAGTAAGACTGCACTGTAGTTCCTACTCTAGATTGTCGCACAGATGACAAAATGGTAGATATCGAAATAGACGACAGAGAGATAGAGAAACAAAATCACTCAAAAGAGGAAAGGCCGCTGGACCTGATGGGATACCAGTTCGATTTTACACAGACTACGCGAAGGAACTTGCCCCCCTTCTTGCAGCGGTGTACCGTAGGTCTCTAGAAGAGCGTAGCGTTCCAAAGGATTGGAAAAGGGCACAGGTCATCCCCGTTTTCAAGAAGGGACGTCGAACAGATGTGCAGAACTATAGACCTATATCTCTAACGTCGATCAGTTGTAGAATTTTGGAACACGTATTGTGTTCGAGTATAATGACTTTAGAAATCTACTCTGTAGGAATCAGCATGGGTTTCGAAAAAGACGTTCATGTGAAACCCAGCTCGCGCTATTCGTCCACGAGACTCAGAGGGCCATAGACACGGGTTCACAGGTAGATGCCGTGTTTCTTGACTTCCGCAAGGCGTTCGATACAGTTCCCCCACAGTCGTTTAATGAACAAAGTAAGAGCATATGGACTATCAGACCATTTGTGTGATTGGATTGAGGAGTTCCTAGATAACAGAACGCAGCATGTCATTCTCAATGGAGAGAAGTCTTCCGAAGTAAGAGTGATTTCAGGTGTGCCGCAGGGGAGTGTCATAGGACCGTTGCTATTCACAGTATACATAAATGACCTGGTGGATGACATCGGAAGTTCACTGAGGCTTTTTGCAGATGATGCTGTGGTGTATCGAGAGGTTGTAACAATGGAAAATTGTACTGAAATGCAGGAGGATCTGCAGCGAATTGACGCATGGTGCAGGGAATGGCAATTGAATCTCAATGTAGACAAGTGTAATGTGCTGCGAATACATAGAAAGATAGATCCCTTATAATTTAGCTACAAAATAGCAGGTCAGCAACTGGAAGCAGTTAATTCCATAAATTATCTGGGAGTACGCATTAGGAGTGATTTAAAATGGAATGATCAAATAAAGTTGATCCTCAGTAAAGCAGGTGCCAGACTGAGATTCATTGGAAGAATCCTAAGGAAATGCAATCCGAAAACAAAGGAAGTAGGTTACAGTACGCTTGTTCGCCCACTGCTTGAATACTGCTCAGCAGTGTGGGATCCGTACCAGATAGGGTTGATAGAAGAGATAGAGAAGATCCAACGGAGAGCAGCGCGCTTCGTTACAGGATCATTTACTAATCGCGAATGCGTTATGGAGATGATAGATAAACTCCAGTGGAAGACTCTGCAGGAGAGACGCTCAGTAGCTCGGTACGGGCTTTTGTTAAAGTTTCGAGAACATACCTTCACCGAAGAGTCAAGCAGTATATTGCTCCCTCCTACGTATATCTCGCGAAGAGACCATGAGGATAAAATCAGAGAGATTAGAGCCCACACAGAAGCATACCGACAATCCTTCTTTCCACGAACAATACGAGACTGGAATAGAAGGGAGAACCGATAGAGGTACTCAGGGTACCTTCCGCCACACACCGTCAGGTGGCTTGCGGAGTATGGATGTAGATGTAGATCTTCCATTTTAGCAGATGACACGCGATCAGCCGATCGCGTTCTCGAGTTCATTAGTGCCAGTGAGATGACGTCAGTAATTTGAAGCTCTTTTTGGGGACAAACAACCCCCCCTTCTATAGTGGTTTTTTAAAGTTTTCCTTTTGTTTTTGGTTTCCCCACTATTTTGAGTTTTGCTCCCATTGCTGCTGGTTTCCAGTTTAGTTTTGTTTTTTAGCTTTTCCTAAGTCACAGACTGGTTGCTAATGACCGTAGCACTAAAACCATAACAAAAAAAAGGTCCATTATTTTACTTGCATTTATTACATTGTTAGCTAGTGGAGTGCATTCTCAAAAAATATCCCTATTGCAGAGACAGGCTTCCTAACCATTAAGACCCTAACATGATTCATTATTTTATTATCTCATTATTGTTTCATTAACTAATGAATAAACACCTGCCCTGCTTATCTAATGCAAAACTGACTCTATTGAAGAACACAGTAACAGATCCTTACGCTAAGTCTAACTTCTCATTACTGATCAGACAAAATTATCACTTAGAAAAACTAGTATTTCACTGTATTCCATGAAATTGCTTGAGATTCTAGCCTTAAGGGTGATATACATGCAATTCTTGCTTACTCTTTCCAGACACATTACTCTAGGAAACTAGGTTCAAACTTGAAATTTCTTAATATTAGAAAAGGCTGTACCACGACACACTTCTATTGGTAAATAGTTGTCTGCGTATACTGACTGCAGTGAACACAACCACTTCAACTATACTACCATTAATATTTAGTATTCAAGATGTATTATATTACTGTATATTGCCTCTGCTGCTGCACCAATGAGCTGATTACTTCAGATGTTAGTCATCCTCCACAAATGCTGACACCTTTCATTTTCTGTTTACTTTACCTCCTTGACAGAAATTTATAAATTGTGGTACCCTTTTCTAAAATATTTCTATACTAAAGGATCCTGCTGCACAAAGTTACATGAAAGTCAAAGATAGAATGGTTCTGATTTACTTATGAACTGCAGGTAGGATAGGAGAAGAGTCTGACTGCCTCAGGAATCATGAAACATGAGACAGACACCTGGAGTAAGCATTATCACCACATAATGAATTCAACACAGAATGTTGAACCCCTACTTGCTAATTGCACAACAGATTAGTCTCAAATATAACATCAATGCTGAATTTTGAATCACTCACAAATTGCACTTCAACAGCTGTCCTGCCAATTCCACAGTTATTATACTCTGTGTTCTTAAAAGATTCAAAAAATGCCTGAGAAATGCTGTTCAAATCACTACCACTGTCCAGTGAACACTTAACATGTATACCTTGTACACTTGCTGTTATTGCAGGGTGCCACACTTCCTTTTTACTTACCGCGTGATCTTCTTCATACAACAAATCCTCACTAACCCTTTCCCTGGAAAAACTATCATCCTACTTAACAAAATGATTATCAGTCACAGTCAAATGACAGATAGCATTGTCCTCTTCCTCAGTACCACTCTCAAACTCTAACTCTTCATTAGGCCTACTATTATCCTACTTTGTTCTTTCTTTACTTAGCACTTGGCCATAATTTTCAACTATAAATGCAAACACCTCATACTCATCACTACTGCATTACAGCTAAAGTCAGAATCAGACCCACTGTCACTTACGCTATGCTTTAGATTTGGTACTTCTTCCACTTTTTTCTCTATTGCAGCCAATTTTGAATTTACATTTTCATTTACTTTTTCTGGTTTCTCCGCTACCAGTGCTGCACACTTGATTTCTACCTCAGTTTTTGAATCATTTTTAATGTGATCGATTTTCAGCACATTGTTTCTCGAAAACCTCCACCTTCCTACTACTGTCATCACTAATTTTCTCTCTCTCTTCTACACATTTCCTACTCCATGTTAATTTCTCCTTAGTATTATCACAATCTATAACTACCGCATCAAATGTCTTATTTAATTCTCAAAGATTAGTGGTAACTACCCTTAATTTCCTTTTTAATTCCTTTCTTAAGTTCATTCTTTAAGCTAACGATGTTGGTTCCTTTGCACCCTGCTAATTTCTTCTTTCATACTATTTTAGTGGCCGTGCGGTTAAAGGCGCTGCAGTCTGGAACCGCAAGACCGCTACGGTCGCAGGTTCGAATCCTGCCTCGGGCATGGATGTTTGTGATGTCCTTAGGTTAGTTAGGTTTAACTAGTTCTAAGTTCTAGGGGACTAATGACCTCAGCAGTTGAGTCCCATAGTGCTCAGAGCCATTTGAACCATACTATTTTCTATCCTACCAATGTCTTCTTTCATACTATTTGCCATCCTACTCATGTCTTTTTCCATCCTACTCATGTCTTTTTCCACCCTACTCATGTCTCTTTTTCCACCCTACTCATGTCTCTTTTTCGTACTACTCATGTCTCTTTTTCGTACTACTCATGTCTTCTTTCTTACTCATATTATTCAAACTACTCATAATTTGCCTTAACATTGCTCCCAAAATTTCATCTGCCATAAACTGTTGCCCTTGCTGACTTTCGCTACTAGGTTCCTCCTCCTTAATCTTAATGATATCATGTACTTCAGTACTGTCTTCTTCCATTCCACTCACCTCAATATACACTGTAGATGAAGCTTTTTATCATTTTATCTACAACAGGAGTTTCGTTCTCATCATTCAAAGTTACATTCATGTTTGATTTATAATCGTCATCGTGTACAGAACCAGTCGCACTTACATCCTTCTGTTCATTTAACAACTTAACCTCTACAGCTTTGTCCTCAGCCACACTGTCTTGTTCACTAAGGCCACCCATTATGTATCACTTAATACAAAACAGCCTTTGCCATGAAATTACTTTATTATCATTCACTTTTCTTCTGCTGTTGCGGTTGTCATCTGTATCTGCATGGCTACAGCAAGTTTTAATTCTCTTGGCAAGGCGTCTTGTTGAACTCCAGTCAGCTGTGTTCACCTGCATGCTGATTGGCTACTCCTGTTCTCAATGGCTGCTTCCATAGAACCAGCTCGCTGATTGACTGCTGTCCTACTGTGACCATGAAAACCATGCTTTGATTGGCTGTTGCTCCAATGCACTGTAAACTGCTATTGAGTTCACTGCTCAAAATTCGCGAGTCCTTGTTTATTGTGGCTACATACTACATAGTTTGGAACTTAAATAGTGGCAACACTGCTGTGGAGATACTATGCAATGGAATCTACTATTGTCGCTGATAGCACACGTTGTTCACATACCTACCTTACCCCCAAGCAAAAGGACTCACCCGTCCCACATCACCGGCATGCGCACAATCAAGGGAAATACAGTCACTTGTGAGCGTGTGGTCTAACGTAACGGTGTCACTATATTTTCGAAACAGGAACAATGGATTTGGATCAAGATTGAACGAGGTCATACAATATGACAGTGTCAGCAAGGTCTTCAAGAGGCGTGCAGGGAATCGGCATTGCCGTACAGAACAGTGGTACATTGGGTAAAAGCCTAAAATGAAGGCGGGCAAACTGTGGCAGACATGCATCGGGCAGGTCGTCCTAGCATGCTGTTGCTGCGTTAGTGGGCAGTAATTAGCGCCATATGATTCGTGAGCTCGCCCACAAAACTGGATTAGTGCATACGACTGTGCTTCACATCCTGAAGGAACGCCTGGGCATGCAAAAAATTGCATCATGATGGGTTCCGAGTGACCTGACAGAAATACAGAACTGGGTGCAATACAGCATTGCTCAGATGCATTTGGAGCGCTATGAGTGTGAAGGAGAGGTTTTCTTATGCCGTATCATAACACTGGATGAGACATGGGCCACACCATATGAGCCAAAACTGAAATGCCAATGTAACGAATGGCGTCATTATGGGTTGCCACGAAAGTCGAAAGTGCATCAGAGCCCCAGTATGGTGATGTAGAAGGCATACAATATCATTAGCAGAGCCTGTTCTGCTGATAGTGCAAATGGAGCCGTCTACTGCCTGTGGAATCTCTGGAACAGTTCTGAAGCGAATGCGTCAAAGTGGTTCCTTCATCTTCGGAATCAAATCAAAGTCACAAGGTGTCATATTACTGTTCGTTTTTGAAGCATCACCTGCAACTAGCTTTGCAAAAGAAGCGGCGACACTTTCTGTGCAACCCATCCAACAGGTGCGTGGGCACATACAGTGCAAGCTGGGGCTGCTCTGTTTGGTCAATGAGACTGGGAAGTACTGTACCATCCCCCATACTCCCCAGACTTAAATCCTTGTCACTTTGATTTGATTCTGAAGATGAAGGAACCACTTCGTGGCATTTGCTTCAGAACTGTTCCAGATATTAGAGTGGCAGTAGACCACTCCATTTGCACTATCAACAGAACCGGTTCTGCTAACCGTATACTATGCCTTCCACATCGCTGGAAACAGGTACTACACAACAGTGGTGGCTACTTTGAAGGACAGTAAAAGTTGCAAACATGTAACTCTTTCTCGGCGTAATAATTGAAAATATTCTTCTCGGGTTTTCAGCCAGATCATAACGTCATCTTCAGGTGAGAGTGCTGTTACACGATCTCGCCGGAACTGACTTCTCAGCGCATTTTTCCCCCCTTCATTGAGTTTCGATTCCCCCTAAAGGGGGCTGGCTGGCAGCAGCTTATTACGCCGCTCTTCAGCCTACAGAATTTGTTTTAAAAAGATGAAGATAAGAAAAAATAATAAGTTGGCGATAAAATCGGTGGCTTACAGGTAAAATGGCAGAAAATGCTGGAGCTTAAAAGATAAAACACAGGGTTGATGATGCTAATAAAATACAGGAAGCAGAAAAAAGACAGACAATTAAAAAACACGGCGACAGTCTGGGTTCTGTTCGCAAAAGATATAAAATGCACACCCAGCGACAGCATGATTTCCGTTCGCAACACTGTGGAAAGACGCACAACACGGAACACTCACTTAAACACTGCACTAAAAAGTTGGCACAAATATGACATACCAGACCCGAGAGCAGGTGGGGGAAACTGGTCATATGACGGGAAAAAAAGGGGGGGAAGGAGAGGAAAAGTGAAGTGGGAGGGGGGAAAGGAGCCAATGGAAGAGGAGGATCCAGAAGAGGGATGGGGGGTGCTGAGCAGACGTGCCAGGGAGTGGGGAAGGCAGAGGGGGGGGGGGGGGGTCTCTGCGCAAGCGGCGGCGCCTATACGAGGTGTGGCTAGAAAAAAACCGGACTAGTACTGGTGAAACAATAAAACGAATGCAATAAGGCTGGAAGTCGCGTGGCCTGTCACGTGACTCTCGCTCCGCCTACTGCTCGAGTTTCATCTGCCTCCTGCACTCAGTCTGCCCGTGGCGTCTGTTTGAAGTAGTTGACGTTTTGTCTGTGCGTCGGAAAATGTTGAGTGTACAGAAAGAACAGCGTGTTAACATCAAATTTTGTTTCAAACTAGGAAAATCTGCAAGTGAAACGTTTGTAATGTTACAACAAGTGTACGGCGATGATTGTTTATCGCGAACACAAGTGTTTGAGTGGTTTAAACGATTAAAAGATGGCCGCGAAGACACCAGTGATGACACTCGCACTGGCAGACCATTGTTAGCAAAAACTGATGCAAACATTGAAAAAATCGGTAAACTTGTTCGACACTTTCCTTGTCAACTCCTGTTAACTCAGACACTACTCTGATTGTTAAACGGCGATCTTGTCGAACAAGTTTACCGATTTTTTCAATGTTTGCATCAGTTTTTGCTGACAATGGTCTGCCAGTGCGAGTGTCATCACTGGTGTCTTCGCGGCCATCTTTAAATCGTTTAAACCACTCAAACACTTGTGTTCGCGATAAACAATCATCGCCGTACACTTGTTGTAACATTACAAACGTTTCACTTGCAGATTTTCCTAGTTTGAAACAAAATTTGATGTTAACACGCTGTTCTTTCAGTACACTCAACATTTTCCGACGCACAGACAAAACGTCAACTACTTAAAACAGACGCCACGGGCAGACTGAGTGCAGGAGGCAGATGAAACTCGAGCAGTAGGCGGAGCGAGAGTCACGTGACAGGCCACGCGACTTTCAGCCTTATTGCATTCGTTTTATTGTTTCACCAGTACTAGTCCGGTTTTTTTCTAGCCACACCTCGTGTAGGCCACAGATGGCCCACAACGCATGTGCAAGAAGGTGCCGTAACTGCCCACTAGCACAAGTAAACATCCAGCGCCCCAGTGGTGGAAACAGGCGAAATATTGATATCGCTATCAAAAATTAAAATTTATTCCGGTGGCCGAAACACAGACCGTTGTTTTTTAATGTCTGATAACACCGGGTTCCAACTCTTACTTAAAAGGTAACCCTTATCTCTGTTTATAAGATTATCAGATAGTCGAATCTCTATGGATTCTTTTAAAACAGTCTCAATAGCTAGATGCAGGGGCAGCCATTTGTGTCTCATCATACAGCATTCTACGTCCGTCGGTGAGACAGTGCTCCACCACTGCAGATTTCTCAGGCTGAAACAACTGTGTGTGCCGCTGGTGCTCAGCACATTGGTCCAGAATGGTCCGGATTGTCTGACCAATATAAACCTTCCCACAGTGGCTAGGGATCTTGTGCACACTGGGCTTGCTCAAACCCAAGTCATCCTTAACTGAACCAAGAAGCGCTCTAATCTTGACTGGCGGACGAAAAATTAACACTCCCGGCAAGAGGTAGAAAAGCCACCGATTTGCAGGTGTCTTCTGGTGGTTCAGGCGAAGGTCCAAACTGGAAAGCACGACGGATCTGTTTATCTGTATAGCCATTCTGCTTGAACACAACCTCCTTAAGATGGTCCACTTCTTGTGTCAAGCTTTCTCCGTCTGAAATGGCATAAGCTCTTCTCGTCAACGTCCACGGGAACCCCGTACGTTGGAACGACAGATGACAGCTAGAAGCATGCAGGTAACGGTCCGTGTGCGTAGGCTTTCGATAAACACTGTGTCCCAGTGTGCCATCATTCATTCTGTACACCAAAACATCCAGACACGGAAGCTTTCCATCACTTTCCACCTCTATAATAAACTAAATGCTAGGATGCAGGGAATTAAAATGATCTAGGAGTCGGTCAAGAGCTTCTCTCCAATGAGGCCACACCATAAACGTATCGTCGACGTACCTCCAGAAATAGGTTGGTTTTAAGGACGCCGTCTTCAGCGCCAAGTCCTCAAAATCCTCCATAAAAAGACTGGCGACTATTGGGACAATGGGCTCCCCATAGCCACTCCGTCAGTCTCTTCAAAATATTTGCCATTGAATAAAAAGTTCGTCGACGTCAGCACATGGCGACAAAGCTTGGTTGTTTCCTCATCCACTTTCTCACCAAATAATTGCAAGCATTCTTCCAGAGGAACCTGGGTAAGAAGCGACATGACATCAAAACTCAGAAGCAAATCCCAGGGATTAAGAGACAAGGACTTCAATCTCTAAATAAACACCATACAATTGGGAATATGATGTTCACATTTACCGACGTGAGGGCCAAGAACAGATGCTAAATACTTGGCTAGATTGTAGGTAGGAGCACCCAAATTACTCACGATCGGACGAAGCGGAACCCCTTGCTTATGAATCTTCGGTAGACCGTATAATCTCGGCGGAACGGCAGCACCAGGACGAAGCTTTTGAAAACATCGTCAGGTAAAGAACTCTTCTTCAGAAGCGAAAGCGTCTTCCGTTTTATCCGTTCAGTTGGGTTGCCCTGCAATCTTCGGAATCTGAGTCCTCAAGTAAGTGATCCATCTTTCCCAGATAGTCATCCCGCGACAGAAGAACGATTACACTGCCTTTGTCTTCTGGTAGAATTGTCAGATCTTCGTCTTCTCTAATGGACCGGACTGCTGCCCTTACGAGAGAGGAGATGTTACTCCGTGGAGGCGGCGCCCGACGCAATGTGTGTGAGACCTCTTGCCTAATCTCTTCAGCTTGGTCCTCAGAAAACCTGGACACCACTTGTTCGACTACACAAATTAATTCGGTGACAGGCACAATCCTCGGTGCCGGCCGCGGTGGTCTCGCGGTTAAGGCGCTCAGTCCGGAACCGCGCGACTGCTACGGTCGCAGGTTCGAATCCTGCCTCGGGCATGGATGTGTGTGATGTCCTTAGGTTAGTTAGGTTTAAGTAGTTCTACGTTCTAGGGGACTGATGACCACAGAAGTTAAGTCCCATAGTGCTCAGAGCCATTTGAACCATTTGAACCTTCCTCAGTGTAGGGGCAAAATTCAGGCTTTTCTCCAACACTGACAGCGTGTCGTCGTGCAGTTCTTTACTCGTGAGGTTAATCACTGGCTGTCGATGGATGTCGTCATCAGATATCATGGGTTGAGAACAAAGCCGTTGAAACTTCGAAGACTGTTTCATAATGGCGCTCCTATACGACCAGTATCACAGTGCCCAAGAAGAACTATCCACACATTCCCAGGATGCAGCCGACAGCAGCGACGATACCTCCAAGTGAAAGAAAAGTAAATCCTTGGAAATGAGATCCAATTCTCTTCGAGTGAAGCGAATGCGCTCCTTTACTTAGGCGAAACTGGCACACATATCCTGTCCTTCACAGGATACTTCCCGGGACTGGATCAGACGCTGAATGTGGCTGTCCAGCAGGGATACAACTTCCTCAAATCCTGCCCTGAAATGAGAGCCATCCTTCATTAAATCCTCCCCACTCCACCAAGAGTGTCTTTCCGCCGTCCACCTAACCTTCGTAACCTCTTAGTTCATCCCTATGAAATCCCCAAACCACCTTCCCTGCCCTCTGGCTCCTACCCTTGTAACCGCCCCCGGTGTAAAACCTGTCCCATGCACCCTCCCACCACCACCTACTCCAGTCCTGTAACCCGGAAGGTGTACACGATCAAAGGCAGAGCCACGTGTGAAAGCACCCACGTGATTTACCAACTGACCTGCCTACACTGTGACGCTTTCTATGTGGGAATGACCACCAACAAACTGTCCATTCGCATGAATGGACACAGGCAGACTGTGTTTGTTGGTAATGAGGATTACCCTGTGGCTAAACATGCCTTGGTGCACGGCCAGCACATCTTGGCACAGTGTTACACCGTCTGGGTTATCTGGATACTTCCCACTAGCACCAACCTATCAGAACTCCGGAGATGGGAACTTGCCCTTCAATATATCCTCTCATCCCGTCATCCACCAGGCCTCAACCTCCGCTAATTTCAAGTTGCCGGCACTCATACCTCACCTGTCATTCAACAACATCTTTGCCTCTGCACTTCCGCCTCGACTGACATCTCTGCCCAAACTCTTTGTCTTTAAATATGTCTCCTTGTGTCTGTATATGTGTGGATGGATGTGTGTGTGTGTGTGTGTGCGCGAGTGTATATCCGTCCTTTTTTCCCCCCTAAGGTAAGTCTTTCCGCTCCCGGGATTGGAATGACTCCTTACCCCCTCCCTTAAAATCCACATCCTTTCGGCTTTCCCTCTCCTTCCCTCTTTCCTGATGAAGCAACCGTTGGTTGCAAAAGCTTGAATTTTGTGTGTATGTTTGTGTGTCTATAGACCTGCCAGCGCTTTTGTTTGTTAAGTCACATCATCTTTGTTTTTATATATATAAAAATAGAAATAAACATTCCATATGGGAAAAATATATTGTGTCTACCTACCAGCGCTTTCCCGTTTGGTAAGTCATGGAATCTTATTATATATATATATATATATATATATATATATATATATATATATATATATATATATAAAAACAAAGACGATGTAACTTACCAAACGAAAGTGTTAGTATGTTGATAGAGACACTAACAAACACAAACACACACACACAAAATTCAAGCTTTCGCAACCCACGGTTGCTTCATCAGGAAAGAGGGAAGGAGAGGGAAAGATGAAAGGGTGTGGGTTTTAAGGGAGAGGGTAAGGAGTCATTCCAATCCCGGGAGTGGAAAGACTTACCTTAGGGGGAAAAAGGGACAAGTGAGTTTCGCAACCCACATCCGTCCACATCAAACCCACCAACAAGCAACAGTACCTCCATTATGACAGCTGCCACCCATTCCATATCAAACAGTCCCTTCCCTACAGCCTAGGTCTTCATCGCAAACAAATCTGCTCCAGTCCTGAATCCCTGAACCATTACACCAACCACCTGAAAACAGCTTTCGCATCCCTCAACTACCCTCCCAACCTGGTACAGAAGCAAATAACCAGAGCCACTTCCTCAACCCCTCAAACCCAGAACCTTCCACAGAAGAACCCCAAAAGTGCCCCACTTGTGACAGGATACTTTCCGGGACTGGATTAGACTCTGAATGTGGCTATCCAGCAGGGATACGACTTCCTCAAATCCTGCCCTGAAATGAGAGCCATCCTTCATTAAATCCTCCCCACTCCACCAAGAGTGTCTTTCCGCCGTCCACCTAACCTTCGTAACCTCTTAGTTCATCCCTATGAAATCCCCAAACCACCTTCCCTACCCTCTGGCTCCTACCCTTGTAACCGCCCCCGGTGTAAAACCTGTCCCATGCACCCTCCCACCACCACCTACTCCAGTCCTGTAACCCGGAAGGTGTACATGATCAAAGGCAGAGCCACGTGTGAAAGCACCCACGTGATTTACCAACTGACCTGCCTACACTGTGATGCTTTCTATGTGGGAATGACCACCAACAAACTGTCCATTCGCATGAATGGACACAGGAAGACTGTGTTTGTTGGTAATGAGGATTACCCTGTGGCTAAACATGCCTTGGTGCACGGCCAGCACATCTTGGCACAGTGTTACACCGTCTGGGTTATCTGGATACTTCCCACTAGCACCAACCTATCAGAACTCCGGAGATGGGAACTTGCCCTTCAATATATGCTCTCATCCCGTTATCCACCAGGCCTCAACCTCCGCTAATTTCAAGTTGCCGGCACTCATACCTCACCTGTCATTCAACAACATCTTTGCCTCTGCACTTCCGCTTCGACTGACATCTCTGCCCAAACTCTTTGTCTTTAAATATGTCTGCTTGTGTCTGTATATGTGTGGATGGATGTGTGTGTGTGTGCGCGAGTGTATATCCGTCCTTTTTTCCCCCTAAAGTAAGTCTTTCCGCTCCCGGGATTGGAATGACTCCTTACCCCCTCCCTTAAAATCCACATCCTTTCGTCTTTCCCTCTCCTTCCCTCTTTCCTGATGAAACAACCGTTGGTTGCGAAAGCTTGAAATTCTGTGTGTGTGTTTGTGTGTTTTTTGTTGTGTCTATCTACCAGCACTTTCCCATTTGGTAAGTCATGGAATCTTTGTTTTTCATATATATATAAAGGTCAGAATCTGACTTGGTGTACTTCTATGGCATTTTTATACTATAGTACCACAGATGAATTTTACATCATGTCCATGCTCCATTCCATCACACGACTCATTTTACTTATTTACACAATACTAAATAACATTTTTATAATTTCATTTTAAGATCACATAGGGAGTTTCCTTTTCAGTATAAACTAAATTTTGGAGTGTGAAAAATCATATGTAAAATGTTACCAATATGCATGTGTCCCATTCCATCACCAGAATGGCCTATGCACTACTTTGAAAACTGTTGTTCTAAGAAATTAACTGTTGGAAACAGATTAAATGCACCTAAAATCTAGATTACAAATGAAATCAGGATTTCATGGAAAGATATAAGAAGACCTTTTTACATCAATGGAAAAAGATGGTGACAGGGATAATAAATTACAAAATGTATTGTAAAATTCTAAGCAGAGTCATCAGAGCACAAAATTTATGTACTTTCAAGATAAAAATAGCTTCTCCCAGCACCAAGATTAAAAAATATTTGAAACATAGTAAACATTAGATGGGAAAAAGGAATCAAGAAAATGAGGGAATTTCTTTAGAAGCAGATAGCGAACTGTTCAAAGATAGCCCTAAAATTGCTTAACATCTAATACAAGCATTCCAAAATAAGCTTGACAAAATGACAGGAAACAGCATGTATCAATTCCATGTCAATTGCTTAACAACAGGCACACAGAATTTGAAGCAATTACTAATAGTGCATAGAAGGTTTGAGTTTTAGTTTTTATGTTTTTGGTATACATAAGTGATCTTCCACTTCCAGTTTCAGAAGATACATATTTTATATTTTTTGCAGATGATAAAAGAATAGGAAAAAAATAGTATCAGTTGCTTTATGGAAAAGGCATCTAATGAAATATTTGAAAACTTCAAGAGCTGGTTCATGGCAAATGGATTTTCATTGAATTTTGACAAGACTCAGTAGTACAGTCCAGTACATCTCACAGAACTTGATAAACTATAGAAATATTTTTGAAATTGTGAAATACAAGACAAAGTGTTAAGAGTTTTGGACTACAGATAGTTCATATCCTCAACTGCAAAATCAACTGCCTAGAATTAATGAAGTGCCTAGAGCTGACTATGTTTGCATCAAGCATGATTATTACTATAGGCAATTAAAAAATGAATAAATTAGTTTGTTCTGTGTATTTCCTCTCACTACTGATTTATGGAGTGATCTGGGAAAACATGATGTATAGAAGCAAAATTTTCAGAATACAGTAGGATGTTGTAAGAATTATGTCTGGTGTTAATTCTAAAACATCCTGCAGAGACTACTTCACAATACATATATTTGTCAATATCCTTTGTCATTAAGAATATTTCTCTTTTCATAAAAAAAATAGTGAAAAGCCTGAATATAGCCTTAGGGCCAAAAAAACCAACTTTAAAAATATGTTAAGGGATTAGTATTAAACCAGAAAGGGGACAGATATGTGGTACTCATGTGAGGAACAGCTTACCAGAGCACATTAAATGTTGTGTAGTGATGTGGTCTAGTTTATGACCAAATTAAAGACCTTTCAGTTGGGCAGCTCTTTCTACTCCACTAGAAGTTATGTGCACAGAAACTCTTACATTTAATGTTTCAAGTTGGTTTAGTATTATAAGTAGCACTACAGCACATTAATGTAATGTCATTTCAATGTATTTCACTTAAATGAGGTTAAGTACACTTCCCTGACTTCTTTTCACACCCCAGAGACCACTCACTGTGGGATCCATGAAATAGTACTAATGTGATGAAATGTAAAAAGAGTAACAACTCAGATCAGTCAACTCATATAAATACCAGAGTGTAACAGTTTGTGGTGATATCAAATGGAAGGATCACTTAGGCTCACTCATGGGTAAAGCTGGTGGCAGACTCCAAGTTACTGCGAAAATTTAATCTGTCTGCCAAGAAGACTACTCAGGACACTTTTCACCCATCTTAGAATATCGCCTAAGTATTTGGGACCCATTTCAAATACTACTAATGGGATATTTAATGTACACAAATATGGGTAGCACAAAGGGTCACAGATATGTTTCAGTCATGTGAGACCATAATGGCACTAAAGAAACATGAAGTGGGAGATATTTGAAGATAAAAGCCTACCTACAAAGTTTCAAAAACCAGTGTTAGTGAGGAATCTAAAAACTTGCTAAAACTTTCCATGCATTGACCTTATGGGGACCACAAGGACAAGAATAGACTAATTACAATGTGCACAGAAGCATTTAAAGTCATTTTTCTAACATTCGATACATGAGTGGACTAGGGAGGAGTGTTAATATGTGATAAATAGAAAATACCATTTGTCATACACTTCACAGTAATAGGCAGTGTGTGCATGTTGATGTCAATGTAGAAGTTCTTGGGTTATTTAAGCTTGCTTCAGTCCATTTAAAATTTTAATATTTGTCCTGTCTTACATTCTTCATATTACTCTTACAAAATACTGTAAAAGACCCTCATTGAGAAAGACCTGAAAAATAATTTGATTCTTTTACCTTCAATATGCAATGATTTTTTGCCATGTTTATATCCAATCTCAAAAATTGCTGTAATACGCATACGAAAATATTCATATGTGTCTTCCTGACAGTAAAATGATATAGACAAATCTCACAGAAAAAGTACTCTGTGTTAAGCACATTGTAACTAGTAGGTAACTATTATTAAATGGTTGCATTAGTATGTTTGGTGAAAAAACCATTTTTCAGCACTTGGAAACTGCTGTAGAGATATTAAAATTTTTGGCTTGTAAGTGAGATTCAACACTTCTGCAAATTATCAGTGCAATGGATTGGGCCTGGCACACACACATGGTGAGGAGAATGATTGACAACCATTGAAATTGCATTGGACAGCAGTATGATGCATATTTTGTTGGATATTCAAAGATGTAGGAACCAAGTACTGCAACTGATTCCAAAAGAACTCTTTAGGAGATTTGCAATAACTTTATAAATGGTTCTCAAAGTTTATTGCTGCCAATGGAGATTACGTTGAAGGCAAACATGTGCATTTTGATTGTGTTCCCCATTATTTATACATGTGCAGAATATTTCAGCTGGATATAGATATTTTTCTAGTTTCATTTCAAGTTGAGTCATCAAACAAACTTGTGTTTTCAAGTCATCATTATAAGTATCTAATGGCAGTTATTTCTTATGTATTTCTACATTCAACAAATGTATAGGAAACCATATTACTAGATATTTGTGTGTTAATATTTAAACATTAATTAGAGATGAGCTCTAAAAACTGAATTTCTCAAAGCAAATGACTCTATTGTTCATTTATTACTTTTTTACAATGTAGGTACATGTAAGCGTGAATTGCTTATATAAAATAGACATGTTTGATACAGAATTACATTTTTGGTCTCGTGTAATATTACATCATCACTAATCTAAATATTTAGACAAAAACTTGCTATCTTTTAATCTTCATCTGGTCACATTTTCTTTGATGCATCTTTCTCCGTATTTCAAGACACCAAATTTTTCTCTGTCCATGTACTCACTGTATAATAAAGGACACTATCCATCAAGTTTTTGTAATACTTTGTCAATTCTGGCAAATGATTCCTGGAAAAACAACAACAAAATTAAAATGTGTGTAGCACTAATGTTAAATTTAAAGACTTCTGTTTCCTTTTTTTGTCTCTTTATATGACTAAAAGCTCAACATATATGATCACTTTTGTTCATTACTGAACTCAAATTTCATTAGACTTATTTGCTATTATCTTCTATGAATACCTATATCACTGCTATTCCCTTCTATTGTAGCAAAAAGTATAGTGAATATTATATATTAGGCTTAAAAATATTAGAGAATTATAAAGATTTGTTATCAGAAAAGACCCGAATTATATATATAAAAACACAGATGATGTGACTTACCGAACGAAAATGCTGGCAGGTCGATAGACACACAAACATACACGCTGAAATTCAAGCTTTCGCAACCAATAGAAGCTTGTCATACTCATCTCCAAAAGTTCATATAGTTTTCAGAGCGAGCTTGTACATATTTTTCTGATCAATTTTGTGTGGTACATAGGGCATTTTGTTATCTTCAAAAGGAACAAAATAACACAAGCTCAGACCTGCAAGTTCTGATCTGCAGTTGATGTATCTTGAATGATTGTCCAGGGATCAGCCCTGCCATACATAACATATCCTCTTTTTTCCTTCATATTACTTTGTTCATAGCATATTTAATTGCTGTGTGGTGTGTGACAGCAACTCTCCCTGAAACCTTGCTGCTAGCAGAAAATTATCTGTTTCTAGAAGCCTCCAATTTCAACACCTTTCTTCATAGAATTGGCTCCTCCTAGCCCCTACACTAGATGCTTGCCTGAATTGTCATCATTCAACTACATCTACAAAAAGGAATACATCATGATTCATGGAAAATAAAGGTTAAGTTTTCTGTGCTTGGCACAGTATCTTCCCACAGACTGGCACGTACAATGCTTGTGTAGAAGACAGTAATACAATGCTAGATAAACTTTGATCATCAGGCAGAATTGGCAATAAGACCAAAGAGTTTTGACATTCTTGCCACTTTCACAGCTGAAAATTGCACTGGGTGTTTCATCAAAATTCCTCAATTGAGCAACAGGGCTATATAAAGAATGTAGAATGAAATAATTTGAAATGTATTTCATAAGATTTAGAAATGATTGTACGAATTGGGTTGTGTGCACAAGGGCACATAATTCTGCAATTTTGTTTTATATTATTTCTTTACATATCATCTCTTCTGTGACTGCTGCAGTGTCTTTATATGAGATCTGTTCAAACAGCGATGGAACATTCGTAGTTTCATGCCAATGGTGAGTTGAAGCAAAGTGCAATTGGCATCCCTGCATTGCCTGTGTTTAACGTGCAGTTGCTAGAAGTTTTATTGGCGTACGTCTGTTATTTTTCAGTGCTGTATTGCGTAGAACACTTTGTTGCACAGCTTGCAAATTTTGAGATGGCAGAGTTAGAGGAGCAATGCATCTACATTAAATTTTGTGTGAAACTCAAGTAAACCTTTACTGAGACTCACCAAATGATGCAGGAAGCCAATGGTGATGAGTGCTTTAGCCATAATTATTACTACAAATGGCTCACAAGTTTTAAAAATGGCTAGATGGAAGTTAAAGGTGATCCTTAGTCAGGACACCCTACGATGACTACCAATGCTGTTTCTGTCAGGTATGTCAATGAAATTGTGCATTCGAATTGAAGACGGATGTTCTGAGAGATTGCAGAAGAATGTAACATTTCAGTTGGATCATGTAATGCAATCCTGATCACCATCTTGGAATGCATCCTCTTACCACCAAGTTCGTCCCAGGGCTCATGAGTCAAAATCAGAATGACCTTCACCTCACAATAAGTGAAGAGCTTTTGGATTGCGCAAATGAAAATGAGATGTTCCACTAGAGAATCTTAACCGATGACCTGGCCCTGCAGATATTTTTTTTTATTTCTGAAGTTGAAAGCCTCATTGAAAAGATGATTTGCAACAATAGACAAGATAAAAGAAAATTCACAGAAGATGCAATGTGTAATCCAGCAAGAGGTGTACCGAGACTGCTTCCAGAAGTGGAAAAGGCATTGTGACTGGTGTATCAATTGTGGAGGAGAGTATTTCAAAGGAGGTCATGTATAATAATTAAAAGGTAAGCATAGAAAAATTTTGTGGACAAAGTTCCAGAATTTTTTGAACAGAGCTCATACGTTTACAGAGAACACTGCTTTGTGTAATGTTGTTGCTTTCCTGGCTGTGATATGCAATTACCATTTAACTCCTACTGTTTCTACAATATCTATTTATTAGTCTGTAGAGAGTTTTTAAGCTGCATAAAGTATTGACTCCTGTTACATATACATAATATGTTGTATCTGTTTAAATACAAGTCACATAAGAAAGCACATAATTACATAAACAATGATAGAGGGAAAGACACATTTTGTTTGATCATAGATTAAGTTATCAGTGATCACATGATTGGATCATACCTCCTGAGCCACAGGAAGCTTTTGAAAGTCAGGAACAGCAAGGACACTCACTGCACATATGCCTTAAGTTCAAGATAATACATTGTTTCTGTGTATGTACAACTGCTTGTCATTCAAGCACGTTCTGCCTTTTGTCATAATGTTAAGGTCTTCTGTAACAGTTACTGTGTATGAACATTTGGTTTTCATTTGCCCAAAGTGGGTGTTTTGCATTGCAGTACTATCATGGATTAATAGGATAGACTTCAGCATTCCTGAAAGTAATTGCAGTGTTTGTGATACATATAGTGCTTTGCAAAATGTAAGTGTTTGGAGAAATGCAAGGCATACATTTCATGTATGGTGAGACACTGGTAATACGCATGAAGCTTGACACCTGTACTGCACTCAGTACAGAAACAGGCATCAACCATAGCCTTGCATATTTCAATCGTTTTACCATTTTACCATGTTGGGAGATGGGTCCCATACATCCAGTGCATTTTGTGGCCCACCAACAGGGTGCTCAGAGTCAATGTGGAAGAGGAGGCACTTGCACATGTGGAAGAAAAGCCATCAGCAAATATATGTACCACCACTCATCTCATGGATACATCTCAAAATAATGTGTACCATTTCCTACGTGACAACAAGTTACACCCCTATAATGAATAGTGAGTCCATGGTTTTATGTGTGGAGGATTTATGAGAGAGGTCAGTTTTGTGAATACATTATGAGAAAGAGGCCAATTTTCTACGCAACATGCTGTTCATGTACAGTTCACTAGGGATGGTTTCTTTAGTTGTCTTAACTGACCCATCTTTTTTAAACTTGGGCTGACATTACCTGTAATTGTGTCATTAGACTAGACCCCCATGTTTCAATGGCGTGAGGTATAAGGTCTCCATTGAACAAGTTCCTCCACAGCTATTAGAGGCTGTAGTCAGGTGTGGATGCAAGTAGAAGGAACATATGCACTCTTTTCTGTGCAAGTGTGTGATAAATTCAATGGCACATACCCTTTGCAGAAGTGGAGATGTTTGCCAATGGCATGGCAAACTTGCTATCCTAATCTGATGTTTCTCTGTTTTCTTTTTATTGGGGGGGGGGGGGGGAGGGGCATGCCAGAATTTTCTACGAAGATATTATGCTTGTTTCAATGTGGTGGTTGACATTTCCATCACCCTCTGTAGCATACAGCAATGTTGAGCAAACAGCACATTATCTTTACTGAACATAAGGTGTGTGTGCATTGATTGCCCTTGTTTTTCCTACATTGAAAAACTTTCACAGGCTCAGGATTACTTCTGAGATCATGAGCTCCTATTACAGAGTTGTTGTCTTTCACTCAACTCCTCCATCAGCTCCTGAAGTTTGTATGTGACCTTTTGAATTACCTTGTATTCTTCATAATTGCTATACACATTCTCTTAGGAAGAATGGAGAAAGAAGCTATTTATTTAGAGCTAAATTAATAATAATGAATTCACAAATTCATCAACAGTAAAGAAAGCCAGAATTCTATTGCCTTTCTGATTACTAATTTTCAGCAGTCTGATCTGACTCGGTAAAATGGACACTGGAAACTGATTGTCAACAAGAGACACTTTCCTGTTTACTGTCAAAATTTTGATGCAACCAAAACAAGCATTATTAAGAAGCCAGCCTCTAAAACATAAGATATGGGTTGCAACACAGACTAGGTGAATATATCACACTCTTAAAATTTATAAATGGGTAGAGATTGCTTCACTGTGAAATGGAACTTGTATGTGTGTGTGTGTTCAGATTTCTATTTTTATAAATAGTCCATTTGTCACAGGTGTTGTGTATACTAAGAAAACAGTCAAACCAGTCCTTACCTCATAGCCTTTAGCCATCATCCCCTTTATCAAGCAGCCAACAGTCATGGGACCACACTCACAGTAGCCATTGCAGCCAGTAACTGGAACAATAAGAGGTGAGGTGTTACTTAAATTGTCTTTCAACTAAACACGTCTCACGTACAAAATCACACACGAGGAAAGTACTGAGGAATAAAATGTGTCAAATTGTATGATACAGGATGCAGCAAACAATTTTCATTGGTCTTTTGATTTGTTTGCAACTCCCCACATGTTTCTGATACAAGCTAATGCCTTCACTTTTCTTTTATTATTGGACTCCATATCACTTATGTTTTTTTTTTTTAATCCCATTCAGCCTCTTGCTTGGCCTTTCTTCATATTTAATGCTCCTTCTAGAATGTTTATAAAGAAATGGTTATGGTGTAGTATGTATCCAGACCAATCACACCACCATTATTTCATTTTTGTCTTGAATGTTCTTGCCTCATCATATCTTTAGCTGACTTCCTGGTTGTTTCTTTGTGTGTGCATGTGATGGAGGCGGGGGGGGGGGGGGGAGAAGAAGGGGGGTTAAAATTGCAGAGGGAGAACACTGTTGGGTGAAGGGGGGAATGAGGGGGGAGGAATGGGGGTTAAAATTGCAGAGGGAGACCAAGGCAGGATCAGAGGGATGATTTAGGTTGCAGTAGTTATGGAAACACGATGATGCTTGCACAACATAGACGGGTATGGAGAGCTGCAGCAAATCAGCTTTCGGTCAGAGAACAGCTGCGGCAGCACAAGCAGCAACATCAACAGCAGCAGCAGCAGCAGCAACAACAACAACAACAACAACAACAACAACAACAACAACAACAGCAGCAGCAGCAGCAGCAGCAACAACAACAACAACAACAACAACAACAACCTACTATAAAATAAAATTGTACAAACTGCAACTCTGTTGAAGTCATGACTATGACTAATGAAAAATCGCCTCTGAGTAATAGAAGTACAACTTTATTTTACAAGAAACGATGTGTTTGAAACCTTACCTGTTTTGCCACAGTCATCTGCCACTGCCAAAGCAGCACTCTTTTCATCAGGCTTGTCCTTAAGGTGTTCACAGTTGCTTATCATTTGTTTAGTGCTAGCAGCATCATACTGTCCATCTGCAGAGAGCTGTTGTGGCAGAGAATGGGTATGAGTCAAGGAAGACATATGATGCCAGATAGCAATAGTGAGGAAATTAGTTACTATTTATGCAGAAGGGAGAAAACTTGTGAAGTTAGTCTTATGTGGTCAAACAGGACACTGTGTAATGCACATGATGCATCTTCAGCAGTCACACCGGGCATTTCAAATTCAATGTAATGAACAGTGATTCGTTTGTCTTGTAACATAAACTTACTATCATCTGATCATGGTACACCAAACACACCAAAAATTATATTTTTTCCCGAAAATAGTAATTTCTTTAACATAAGATTGATGTCTAGTGGTGACCGGCTTAAATTATATAGAACTCTTTCACTGAGTAGTAATATTTCTGTATCAGATAATCATGTACATTCTCACACAATAGAGCTAGAATCATGCTGAGAATGTCTTTATCTTTTAGTATGCTGATAATTTCTATTTCCACATGCAGGGCAGTCTGTGCATGTAATTTTAATCAAGAGACTGGAAGCATAAAGTAATCTTTATTCCTTGTGTTGTGGGAATGTCAAAGTATTCTTTTCCATGAGCAATAATTCTCATTTACCATATAAAAATATTACTACCTCACAGATGAATAGGGAGGGGATGTGAAAAGTTCCAGGTTTTTAAATAATTGATGATATGATTAAATTTTGATGTGAAGAACACATTTCTGACAACTTTTTTCCAGAGTTTCAGTATAAGTGGTATGTTACTAGGATTTCCCTAGTAGATTAGTATCTAGAATAATATGTAGAATGTAATTATTAAAAATGTCACTCACGCTCATCTTAATTTCTTCTAAATACCAAATAATCTATTGTTATATGCAGACTGAAACCAACACTACACATGAAGAAATATAAAAAAAGAATAAACTATTTTCATAATTTAGTAGCTTCAGAAATCACAATATTGATTAATATTTGTCATAATGACAGGTCTTCCAGTCCAGTGCAAAATAATTAAGAGAAGTTACATTATGTTCTATACAGTGTCCCAGGAGAAATGTTCATTTCTGGGAATTCTGTAAATCACCAAATGTAACAATTTTTATGGACTTAAATGAAACACTAAAAGTTTGAAGATGATAAAATATATTTTTCCACAATTCACATTTAAGGTCAGCAATAATATCTGTACTTACAAATGTCATATCCAGTGTCATACAGCCAATAAAGCACTGAAAGAGAAAATGATGTACATTAGTTACAACAGTTTTCTAAAGTTCATTTCGCATCCATCAGTTACATATCTCTATTGAATTAAGTGTGCAAGATGAAAGTTAATGGCCCCAAGGTTTGGAAAGATGACTCTGGGTGGGGGCATGGTGTGCTGATCCCATGCCTCCCCCTACCAAATAACCGCTGCTGACAGAGTGATGTAGTGGCCAGTCAATATCATGTTGTCCTCTTTAAATGTTTCACAATGTTCAGTTTAGTATGAGTGGATTACTGATTTGTTTTGTCATTTGTTGCTCTAGCACAAATGGAATGAAACTATAAGCGTTACAAACACATATGTTACAAAAGGGCAACTATTAACTGTAGGCCCATTGTTTTATCACCCGTGCCCTACAAATAGATGAAGTTGGCTGGTGTGTTGTCTGTATCCTCGCATACTCTTGACACTGTCAATCTCGGAATACTGAATTTCCTAAAAATTACTGAGATGAAATGTGTTGTGTGTACTCCAACTACTATACCATGTTCAAAATCTGTTAATTTCCATTGTGTGGCCATAATCACATCAGAAACTGTTTCACATTAATCAGCTGAATAGAAATGTCAGCTCGGCCAGTGCAATGTCCTTTTATATCTTATATACATGATACTACTGCCATCTCAAAATGTGCATGCTGCTATCCCATGACATTTGTAACCTTAGCGTACTTACCTTGTATGTTAAAATGTAGTTGAAAATGAAGCATATATGGGGCCTTCATATGATAGCAAAAGGTCAGTGATTGAATATAGCAGAATGAGAACTGTAAACATGATGAAGATTTCCAAGTGTAATAAGGGGTAACTGGTACAGTTAAACATAACCTTCATCATTATATACATTGTAACACAAATCGTTTGGAGAACCCTTTACATCATGCATATTTTTTTAATGGCCTTCAAAACACATTCTATACAGTAAATGTTAATGAAATCTGTTTACCTTCTCTTCATTGGTGAAGGGTTGTCTGTTAGCCTTGATTCCATCCAAACTATCTGTAACACACAGCAATAATTATTATATTAGTCAATGAACAATTTATAAATATTCTATAGTTCAAGTTACATAGTGCACTGAAAGTTTCAATTCTACAAACAACTGTGAATATAGCAATCTGGAGAAATCAACTGCCTTGTAACACTCCTTACTTAAGTCAGTATTGCTGAAGCATGCAGATATTTTTTTCCATTCAGGCTAATTAAAAATAAAATTGTATCATTTCAAACTCAGTCTTTGCCAAATTAAGTATGGGAGCTCTGTTGTTTACTGTTATTCAGATGTAACTGATTTACTAGGATTTTTTTGTTTAGACAAATTGTGAAATATTCAAAGATAAGTTGGTTCTAGATGGTGGTAATTGGACACCTCATAAAGATAGTGATTCAACCTTCAAAAAGTGCGCTATGATTCATAATTTCATCTGCTATTTAACATTTTAGAAACTGTTGTTAAAGTAACAAAGTATGTTAATGGCTTCACAAATATTCTTGCAGGTCACAAATTATGCTATTCCAAAAGACATGGGCTACATGAGGAAAAAACAGGTTGTGGAAGGAGTCAGCTAATCATAAGTCTTATGTAAAAGCCTGAATTGCAGTGTCCTAATTCAGCGTGAACCACATAATATGAGAGTGCTGAGCTTAACTTGAAGAGTGTTAAGTCATTTCTTTCTAAGTAGATTATTGGTCTGGATGTTAAAGAAGGATGTGCCTAACAAATTTCAGTGACTGATCTTAGCCTTTCTATCTTGCTAAATGCAATTCTGTAAATGAGCACATAAATATTTCAAAACTTGAAGTTCAGTTTCTGTCCTTGCCTAGATTTTTTGAAGTTCTAAATCTACAACAGTTTGGAAGAATTACAGGAATCTTCTAATTTTGCACTCAAACATGTAACTGCTCATTATGGAATATGCTTTGTTGGCTGACCTCGGAACCAATATCCTGCTGCTTCAATAACCTCCCCATCATCATCCATGTACTGTTTCGTGCAGGGTTCTCCTTTCACTGGGCAATTCCACATAGACGGTTCTCAGCTGCTCTATGTGGTCTTCTGTAAGGCAGTGAGGAGCCCATAGGGGACACCCCTCTGAGTGCCCCAACTGTTGGAAAAGCATTTCAGCACTACCGACAGAGAGGTCCAGTTGAGCAGCAAGGTGTTTGGTTGTGATACATCCAGCACCTTGGCAGAGGTGGCAACAACACAGCAGGCATCACAGCTGTGTGAGACCAGCCAGCACATGGGAGATGAGATAGGTACTCACAACTTTGTTGTGCTGTCACGCCTAATGACTCACTGTGCTTTTGTGTACTGACAGGTATGCATATACATTCTGTAAGCGCCTGCGAATATCTGTTATGCTCTAGTTTTCTGCCAAAAGAAACTCAATGACAGCTCTCTAGAGCTTGGAATGCAACTCCATTACAGACGCCATTTTGACGGCTATTTGTAGCACTGACACCTACCGCAACTTCATGAATCTATAGGGCCAGAAGCGGAAATATTCCATGATGTCCCACAAGAAATTTCACATCTTTTCAATCGAAATTGGCACAGAAAAAAGATGGATTGCATTACTTACTGAACGCCCCTGTATAATCACCAGTGTAACTTACCTAGGTTTTCAGATGCCTTGCACTTTTCTACAGCTTGTTTCAGCTTCGCAGGGTCTGCCTGTAACAGAAAATAGATTACTTGAGCTTTGGCTCAATATTTCAGCAGCGGACTTCAAAACGACTTGTTGAGTCCATGCCATGTCGAGTTGCTGCAATATGCCGGGCAAAAGGAGGTCCGGCATGATATTAGGGGGTGCCCCATGACTTCTGTTACTTCAGTATATACTAAACACAATAACATTAAAATTAATCATTTGTGTCTATGTTAACAAATAAAACTGGGCAAGGACATTCTCATTTCTTTCGAGCTTTTTTGCGATTTTGACTCAAGCACACTGGACAATAAATTTGTTACCTGAGGAGAAACCATGTAAATACCGCGTAACGTCGCCTCTAGGCGTGACAAAGTCCTCTTTTCAGTAAGAAAAAGAGTGCACAAGTTTCTTCAGGTATGCCATGTTCAGCTGAAGCCGCGCATTGACTGTTAGATCCCAGAAGCTACCTAATTGCATGGTTGTCGACTGCAGTGAATTGCCTGCTTGTCCAAACAGTGACAGACTGATACTATGGGATTAACATCAGGTGAGTTAGCGACCAATTCAGCGTGCAATAGAGTGCCTGAGTGTCCACAAAACCAGGAACATATGCGCAAAGTCGTTACAACACAGCTGTTGCCATTTTGGAAATGAGAGTATCCACAGAATACTCATCATGAGTTTGTAGAAGGAGGGCGACACTTGGTGTGAAAAATACCATCAAAACACCAGTGACCCATCTGAAGCCTAAACTACACCCTACACAAATTTAATGTTAAATGCGTCAGTTGGTTACCAGTGGACTTGATACACCTCATTTGAAAAAAAAAAAAAAGAATACTGCAACTCATTGAACCACACTACACGCCTCCAGCCAGTTGCTGCCCAGTTCCTGTTGTTTGAAAACTGAAGACATGCCACTGTGACCAATGGCCTTTTGTTAGATATCTTGAAATGTCCATTACACGCATTTCCCTTCGTATCACTTGGTCTAAAACTGGGGTAGAGGGACCTATACCCATTTATAACAGCAATTTCTATTGAGTTTAGAACCGATTATCTTTTACAACGAGTGGTACTCTTCTCTGGACCCTTTCAGTTAGGATCTTTCTACAATCACTGTTGTCACGCCGTGATACATGGCTGTCAGTGGTACACCATTCCTTGTAGTCACGCTGGGCAGTCCACACTGATGCATCAACAAATCAGGCAGGTTCGGTCATGGTACAGTGATGGGCACATTCAAACACAATAGCTCATTTCCACCTGGGCCCACGTTACCTGCGCTTATCCCATACAATCCACTATCACATACACATCACTACATCCTCGTGCAGGTAGCTTCTTTCATAGTGTAGTCATGGGGACACTCAAACACAATAGCTCATTCTATTCTGTCACGTTTCCACCTAGATCCACCTTAACTGTGCTGATCCCATACAACCAACTGCCACATACACATCACTTCACCGCCAGGCAGAACCATACCAAGATAATCTTGTGTCCTTGGCAGTACTGGTAAAGTTGCCCATCCCCTCTCCCAACCCCTTTGACCCCATGAGACTAGCTTTCAGCAAGCAGCTTTCTCTATGCAGCATTAAGAAATCTTGCTATTGCTGAAACTTTCTCAAGATACTGCAGTCAATGACATTGTCATAAATTCTATTCCCTTGTTTGGATAGGAATCTCATACTTCATATTTTGAGAAATCTTCAAAATATCTAACTGTGGGAACTGCGTCAATGCCTTTATTAGATTATTCACCTGGAACTTGAACCTAGCAATTGCGTTCAATAGTTCCAATGTATCAGTATCTCCGCTACATTTGCCACAAAAATCGGCTGTATATTTTAGGATGTGCAATACAGAGCACTCATGTAAGATGTTTCCCAAATGGAAATGTAAGTGACATGAAACGGTATGATTATGTGAGTTGTTTGACATTTCAGTTGAGTGACAGAGCAGGCACCACTGTTTATGATACAACATGCGTAAATATCATATTTTGATGGCGGTACCGTCGTCAGTCACAACTGGGCACAGGGATAATTCACTGGCGAAGGTTGAAAATTTGTGTCAGGCCGAGACCCGAACTTGGATTTGCTGCTTAACTCTAGTAGTCATCTTAAGCCGATTAGGCTATCTGAGTACACTTACTGTCTGATCCAAATTCTCAACCTATCACACACTATGAAGCAGTTTCCCTGTCCCTTGCTGGCCGTTGTGGCCAAGCGGTTCTAGGCGCTTCAGTCTGGAACCGCACGGCTGCTACGGTCACAGGTTCGAATCCTGCCTCAGGAATGGATGTGTGTGATGTCATTAGGTTAGGTTTAAGTAGGTCTAGGTTCTAGGGGACTGATGAACTCAGATGTTAAGTCCCATAGTGCTCAGAGCCATTTGAACCATTTGAACCCTGTCCCTTTACCTCATTTTGCTTGCAGTGTTTGCTGCATTGCCGCAAGAGGTTATCAAAACAACCAAGCTTACAGATGTCAGATATAAAACGTGGGGCAGAATGGACTCCCTGATTTGATGACTGAATTGTAAAAAAACCAATAAAGATAATTAAAAAAGATTTTTACCTCTGAAAGCTGCATTTAATACCATTTTATTTTCATTAGGTTTAGAAAATTATATCATCCAGATGACGACCTTGGCGAACGATGCACATAATGAGTTGTTCAAAAAAGTTTTCCAAAACTCTTCTCAGTGTATCTTGTGTTATTCCAATGACATCTGTAATTGCCCTCTTAAGAGATTCCAAGAACCTAGGTCGAACTTCTTCTCTGAGGTATCCCCAAAGAAAAACATCACAGGGGCTCCAATCTGGACAGCTAGAGAGCCACGAAACATCCCCTCATAACATCAGGCGGCTGGGAAACTGTTCTTGCTGAATTTGGCGTGAACGATGGTCAGTGTGAGCTGTGGCACCATCCTGTTGAAACCAAAAGACTTCTGTGTGATATTCTTCACCACACTCTTCCAATTTTGGTGAGAAAAAATTTCTTCAGCACCTAACAATACAGTAGCCGACAGTTCACAGCAACAGTTGCACCTCGAGATTCAAAAATGCTTATTTACTGAGCCAGATAGGCGAAAATGCATTTCATTGCTAGACCACAGAATAGTTTTGGGTTACACAGATGCTTAGATTGTACTGCAAGCATCTGTATGTTTCACCCAGTCTTCTGGACCAAGTTTTTGAGCAACCATCAACTTGTAGCGGTGTAAGCGAATGTCAGGGTGTAAAATTCGCCTTACTGTTCTGGACGATATTCCAAGAGTAACAGCATGTTTCCACGCCGAGTGCAATAGAGACTGTTCAGTGGACACTCACACTGCCACGACGTTTTAAGGTGTCCTCACACTTTTAGGTCCATCAGGTGGTTTTCTACGAAGTTCATATTCTGTCGCCCTAACACAAATTATAGAACTCGAACAACGTCATTATATTCTCGCCCAGTGATCGACAGACGTTCACTGCCCCTGACATGATTAAAACGACAATGATATTTGCGAAAGTAACAAGCCAGTAGGGCTGTGAGAAAAAATCATTGTTATTTAATTGACAATGAGAGTATTTGGGGACGTAAGAGTGTGCCACAGCTCCACTTGACCCAGAATTACAACAAAATATCTAATACGTAAGTAAGATGTATGTCCAATTGTGTTACACGATGCTCTTGTGCAATGCAGCTGATGACCAATGGTAGTGCATACGTTTGTTTACACGAAGTTTCAACGAAGTTGAACACATTATAGCCGTCTGTAGACACTACAGCTCCCGTAACATTGTTACTGAGCCACGGAAGCCATACACTTGAAATATTTTTTTCCTTACACAGCAGACCGCGCGAATCAAACCTTACAAGGGAACCTCCCCATCGCACCCCCCTCAGATTTAATTCTAAGTTGACACAGTGGATAGACCTTGAAAAACTGAACACAGATCAATCGAGGAAACAGGAAGAAGTTGTGTGTAACTATGAAAAAATAAGCAAAATATACAAACTGAGTAGTCCATGTGGAACATAAGCAACATCAAAGAGGATGTGAGCTTAGGAGCGCCGTGGTCCTGCGGTTAGCGTGAGCAACTACTGAACGAAAGGTCCTTGGTTCAACTCTTCCCTCGAGTGGAAATTTTAATTTTTTGTTTTCAGTTTATTTCACAAACTCTTATGTTTTCATCACTTTTTTGGGAGTGATTATCACATCCACAAGAAAACCTAAATCGGGAAAGGTAGAAGAATCTTTTTACCCATTCGCCAAGTGTACAAGTTAGGTGGCTCGACAACATATTCCTGTCATGTGACGCACATGCCGTCACCAGTTCCGTATAGAATATATCAGACGTGTTTTCCTGTGGAGGAATCGGTTGACCTATGACTTTGCGATCAGATGTTTTCGGTTCCCATTGAAGAGGCACGTCCTTTCGTCGACTAATCGCACCGTTTTGTGGTGCGGTCGCAAAACACAGACACTAAACTTATTACAGTGAACAGAGACGTCAATGAACGAACGGACAGATCATAACTTTACGAAAATAAAGAAAGTAAAATAATTACTCGAGGGAAGACTTGAACCAAGGACCTCTCGTTCCGCAGCTGCTCACGCTAACCACGAGACCACGGCGCACCTGTGCTTACACCATCCTTAATGTTGCCTATCTCTCGCATGGACTACTCAGTTTGTATATTTTTGCTTATTTTTTCATAGTTCTACACAACTTCTTCCTGTTTTCTCGATTGATCTGTGTTCTGTTTTTCAAGGCCTATCCACTGTGCCAACTTATAACTAAATGTGAGGGGGGTGCGATGGGGAGGTTCCCTTGTTAGGAGCAGAGCAGGTATTGGCTGGAGGGGCAAGTAAATTACGTTTTCGTACCTCCAGCTTTATAGCGTGTTTCCTCCACCATAGGACCTCACTCCAGTCATAAGTCTGCAAGAATCGTAAGCTTTCGGTCAAATGGCATATTCGCGTCAGATCCTGCAATACCGTAAGCGAAATTGCAGCAACTGCCCCAGTGTTTCACGTGAGCGGGCTGAGTACGCGCAGCTGTGTGAAGCAAGCGCACTGTTGCCACGCAACCCGTGTTTGCGACATACGTCTGCTCGGTAATGGTCCTTCCTCTATGATGTTACTTGAGCAGAATGGCACTGAGATAACTGTGTGAGATTAAAGCTGTGAATCGAGGAAAGGCTTCTTCCTGTAGGCATAGAT
Organism: Schistocerca nitens; assembly: GCF_023898315.1. NCBI lineage: Eukaryota > Metazoa > Arthropoda > Insecta > Orthoptera > Acrididae > Schistocerca > Schistocerca nitens. The sequence continues at coordinate 111,555,914 of NC_064623.1, forward strand.
GAAACTACGGACCCAAGACAAATCACAGTTTCTTTCTTTGTTTCCTTTTTTCCCGTTCAGCAGCTTGTCCACCTATGCCTGCTCCTTTGACAGGGACTAGAACTGTTGATGGTTTTGAAAATATCGCGAATCCAATATATCGACACTTCAAGAAACCATTAATTACCCTCGAGATATCGGAAAAATTGTCAATATATCGACGGAAAAAATGTCGACATACTTTTAAAAATATCGGTTGGACATTGTAAATATAACGCCAGTTTTAGAGGTGTATATTTAAGTATTGATTTATTATTAGATATTTTATACACCAACAAGCTAGCAGCCTGCTTATCTCCCATAGGGCAAGAATTGAAAGGAAAACGATGTACGTTCGTGCTTGGAAGATAGCCACTTAGCTAACAATGGCAACTGTATGTAAGTGGCACAATAAAAAGGTGTCCTATGGGTCCGTGGTTTGGTTTCGTCACATACAGGAATTGTATGGAATACTTCATGTCGACTTCCCTGTTTTGTCATTTGTGCAAACGCCAGCGAAATAGCAATCATACTGTCAAAACGGCATGGTGAATCTAAACATTGCAGTTTCCGTTGGTTGCGCGGGGCGTCGATTACGTCATCATTTCCCCTCTCACCTCTCTGCCCACCACAAAGACCAAACTTGTCATTCAGATTATGGTTTCATCAAGTGCTTTTTAAAGAATCCAGATATTAAATCTTGTTATTCCATTCACATGCCACCACCTTGTGCAATCACGCTTCTTCTTTGTGCCACCTGTACTTCCCTCACACAGTCAAAGAGAATGACTGGACGTGGTTAACGCTCAAAAACTAGTAAGACACCTTCACACAGTGAAAGTAATATTATGTTCTACTAAAATTTCAAAAGAATGATTTCGAATATTTACTGCAACTTTCGAAAAAAATATATAATATAAAATAAAAACATCGACACTCCATATTCATACTTCGATATCGATATATCGGTGTAGTTAATATCGCCGAAATATCTAGGTATTGCTTGGAAGATATATCGATAAATCGTTATGTCGATATTTTATCAACAGTCCTAGTGGGGACCTAACTCGCCATACCAACGGTACATCCCTGCTTCCGTTACTTGCACATCGTGATTGATACGGGCCCAGTTTGAGGCGCAAGCGGCACAAGCAGCCACTTGCGGTGGCAAACTGAGACGAGCACCTCCAAGTGGAAGGTTTGTACACTGGGTTTGACACAAGCATTAAGGTGGTAGCGTTTTTGTTTTTCATGTTAGTATTCCGATTACTATGGGTTTATTTACTGGTCGTAATTTTTTATTTGTAGTTCACTGTTTTTATTTGAGTTTACATATTGTCACTTTATCATCTGGATATAACGAGTGGTAGAGACTTGAGTGTCAAGTGGAGAAATTGTAAAATTTCCGACATATTCTTCTGTTTCAGTTCAGTAGAGGGGAGACAGCAGTAGAGGTAGCCAGAAACATTTACACCGCATGTGGGGATAACGCCATTGTACTGAGCACGCCAAGAAAATAATTTTCTCGTTTTGAGGAGGACCTTTTTGACATTGGTAGCTCTCTACCTTCAGGAAAACCTTGGGGGTTTCATGAAGATAGTTTAAACACATTGATCCTCAATGATCCATGACAGTGTATGACTCGCCAGGTTAGCAGTGGGCGCTAATGCACTGCTTCCTGGACTCAGGTACGCGCGCTGGCCCTGGCGGATTACTGATGAGGGCTGGTGTGCCGCCCAGTCTGGATGTGGTTTTTAGGCAGTTTTCCACATCACACTAGGTGAATTCTGGGCTGGTCCCCACGCCCCACCTCAGTTGCACGACTCGCAGACATTTGCAAAAAACATTCGCACTGTTTTAGCTGGAGCCGCGAAAAGAAGAAAAGATGAAGAAGAAGACCTGCACACAACGCTGCCAGTGAAGATGAGGTGGCGGCCAGTGCCACCAAACAGAAGAGGCAGCTGCCACTGGTCTCCCTGAGCACCCTCCCCCCCCCTCCCTCCCTGCACTTAAGAGGCAGGAGGTGGTAGAGTGTCATGGTGAAGAGTTGGCCACAGTCTCTGGTGGCATGTGCTCCGAACTGCATTTTGCTGTATGGATCTCATTGTTGACACTTGCAAATAATGTGATAATTATAACCTTCTGCAGAAGATGCAGCTGGTTGCTTATTACTTTGTTACAGATTTCACTGTAAGTAGGCCTACAGTACTCGGATGTCTGACATGACCTTGACGAACGAACCCGACGAAAACGGCTAGGCGAGTTGAAAAGATCTTGTGTGAAGGAACGGAATTGGCCTCCGTAATGCCTTCCAAATGAACACTGATGAGCCATGGCGTTATGACCACTTGCTAATGACATGTTGACAGACCTTTGTATCGAAGTGAAGAAGTGATTGTACAAGGCATGGAACTGACAAGCCCTCGGTAGGTTTACAGAGGTATGTGGCACCAGGTACACGTCACGCAGTTCCTGCAAATGACGAACTGGTTGTTGGCGGAACCGAGCTGGCGACCGGACATCAACAGAGTTCACGATCACGCTCCCGAAACCACTGTTGCACAGTTCTGGTATTGTGTTATCCTGCTGGAAGACGCCCTCAGTGTCGGGGAAGACGTCGAGCGTGAAGTGATAATGATGAAATTTGTCATAAATAATCCATCACAAAATGAGATTTTCACTCTGCAGCAGAGTGTGCGCTGATATGAAACTTCCTGGCAGATTAAAACTGTGTGCCGGACCGAGACTCGAACTCGGGACCTTTCGTGGGCAAGTGCTCTACCGACTGAGCTACACAAGGACGACTCACACCCCGTCCTCATAGCTTTACTTCTGCCAGTACCTCGTCTCCTACCTTCCAAACTTAACAGAAGCTCTCCTGCGAACCTTGCACTTGCCCGCGAAAGGCAAAGGTCCCGAGTTCGAGTCTCGGTCCTGCACACAGTTTTAATCTGCCAGGAAGTTTCAATCCATCACAATTTAAAGAACAGTGAATCCATGCCTACGACACTAGAGGGAAAAATGACCTCAATTACCCGCTATTAAAACTGGGGCACAGAAAGGAGTTCAATATGCAACAACAAAAATTATTGACCATTTTCCCGATACCGTAAAATGTCTGACAGGCAGAAAAACAGATCCAATTTAAAATCGTTCCTCCTGTCTACTGGTAAAAATTGAAATGAGCGTTTGGCGTCAATGGCGGGGAGGCCTCTTGCGGGGCAGATCCGGCCGCCTTGATGCAGGTCGTATTACATTCGACGCCACATTGGGCGACCTGCGCGCCGGGTGGGGATGAAATGACGAAGACAGCACAACACCCAGTCTCTGAGCGGAGAAAATCCCCGACGCAGTCGGGAATCGAACCCGGGCCCGTGGGACGGCGATCCGTCACGCTGACTACTCAGCTATCGGGTCGGACCCTGCCTCCTGGTCAACTTCTTCTATTCCACAGACGAATTTCTGTTTAAAATATGGTAGCCAGTAAAAAAACGCTTGTTCTTAAGTGTAACTGGATGAGTAGGACAAAAATAATGCGTTCATTAACGTTAGCACTAATCATGGTTACGTATCCTGTAAAGTGTCTCATTCCATATCATTCCGATAAAAGAATTGTTCAAGTGATCTATGGCGTGACTAACTAAATAATGCATGTGACGCAATTCGAATGAAGCCATGTGTTTTTGAAAGATGGCGTGATTCACAGTGAATAAGGGCTGAAGGGTGTGTCAGGACGCTTGTTGACAACATGCAACACTGCCCGTAGCGTCTGCTTCTACGTACTCCGTACAGCAGTCCTACCATGGTTCCTGGTATAATCGTCGATGCCACTTCACGCACAGAATCCGCATCTGCCACGACGCACTGGGTTCTACAGATGATCTGGATGGTGTCGAGACCAAGCAAAGGCACATGAAACAGAAAGACCGTGTAAGTTTCCCTGCACGGGAGGGAAGTAGTGGAATTCGCTTCTTCCGAACCTACGAGGTGTGGCTAGAAAAAAACCGGACTAGTACTGGTGAAACAATAAAACGAATGCAATAAGGCTGAAAGTCGCGTGGCCTGTCACGTGACTCTCGCTCCGCCTACTGCTCGAGTTTCATCTGCCTCCTGCACTCAGTCTGCCCGTGGCGTCTGTTTTAAGTAGTTGACGTTTTGTCTGTGCGTCGGAAAATGTTGAGTGTACAGAAAGAACAGCGTGTTAACATCAAATTTTGTTTCAAACTAGGAAAATCTGCAAGTGAAACGTTTGTAATGTTACAACAAGTGTACGGCGATGATTGTTTATCGCGAACACAAGTGTTTGAGTGGTTTAAACGATTTAAAGATGGCCGCGAAGACACCAGTGATGACACTCGCACTGGCAGACCATTGTCAGCAAAAACTGATGCAAACATTGAAAAAATCGGTAAACTTGTTCGACACTTTCCTTGTCAACTCCTGTTAACTCAGACACTGCTCTGATTGTTAAACGGCGATCTTGTCATGGCGCAACACCACAATTAGTCAGCCTTCCCCTCCATTTGCTCTTTCCAATCAGACTGGCGCGGCGGGGACACAGAGAATTTAGATTCAGGGAGACAGCAGTTCGACTCCCTGTGCGGCCATACGCACTTCCTAACTCGCCACAGCAATATGCTAGGCTGGTTTCTTTGAAAAAGACGCGACCCATCCATGTCCTTGCTGCAGCTGTAATGATCTTGTCGTCGACAAGACGTTAAAGACGATATTGCAGTGCCCGAGTTGTTCATGTCCGAAGGAACATTCTATCGTGCTTCTGCGATAGCATATCTATCCGTCGACTTCAGGCAAGTGACTTTCGATAAAAATATCTCCCTCGTACGGGAATATACGAATAATGGATGTACGAGTACAGGTTGTAGACGCGTGGTTGACCACATATGGAAGTACGGGTCTGGCTGTGAAGCGCCCTCGGATAGCCTATTGCAAAGGCGATCATTCGCGATAAACGGGGGACACTGGTTCGAGTCCCGGAGCGGCACAAATTTTCATTGTCGTCATTCCAATACACAACTGATGATTGTCCATGTTCGCAACTGCAAATACAGTTCACGTAGAGGTTAAGGAATCTCACGACTCTTTTGTTCCATTTGCGAACCTTGTTCTACAAGATACACTGACTGTACACGTCTGCGACAGTCAGAATATTTTCAGTTTCAATGTGCTCGTGGTGGAATTGACTGTAGTATCAGATACGAAGTGGCTTCAAAAATTGAATGACTTTTTTTGATACGTGAAATTCAGCACTCTTAGATTAATTGCCCAAACCTGTTAGATCCAACCGTAAAAAATTCTCGAATAAGTCAACTTTGAAGTTATCCGGCAATCTTTAACACGCTAATGCAAGGTCGATTTTTTCTCAACAGACTGTGTGGATGTCTAGGAAGAATGCTCCCCTGCCATATGGGGAGTTTAGGGTCGATTTCCGGCTGATTCAATTTTTTTAACGAAATTGTATCTTCTGCTAACAAATCCATGATGTTTAAAATATATAAAGATGGAAAAAGTTAGAAGCGCTCGAGTCTGGTAATCGCTGGTTCGAGTCTCGTTTCAGTCTTTATTTGTTCGTTTTCCCGTTCAGTTCTCACACCTACATCAGTTAAATGGTTCAAAATCGTTCAAATGGCTCTGAGCACTATGGGACTCAACTTCTGAGGTCATCAGTCCCCTAGAACTTAGAACTACTTAAACCGAACTAACCTAAGGACATCACACACATCCATGCCCGAGGCAGGATTCGAACCTGCGACCGTAGCGGTCTCGCTGTTCCAGACGGTAGCGCCTAGAACCGCTCGGCCACCCCTTCCGGCACATCAGTTAAATATAAAATTCATCAAATATATGCTAATTAACAGTATCTTATTGCTATTTTTATGGAAAAAGAACGTTTTCTTGTTTTTAGTTGCATATTGCACACAAAAATCCGATTTTCGTTGTAAATATAAACTCGTAATTACTGATCATTTATAAAAGATTGTTTACACTAAAAGAACATCACAATATAAATTCTTTTTCACCCATAATTATTGTGGCCTTCAGTGAAATTTTCATGGAACATGCGCCTTTGTTTGAAATTTTCACGAATCGAATACACGCCACCCACATGTTATGCGAGCATTCTATCACGCAGCCACACTGTAAGATGTGGCGGTTGTTGTTGTATTGCTGAGATTCAAAATTAAAACAGCGTGATCGTAAAACAGTGAAGCTCCGTATGCTTTCAAGCAATTTTACTTTTAAAAGGTAATGAAACAAGTCGCGCAGCGGATGACGTCTTAGCAAGTCTCAATTTAACAGAGGTAGGTCCATCTTTAAAAGTTAATAGTCATACATGAAATATACAGGTCAGCCACTACACTACAAAACATTTTAGCTTAAAGGGGCATCTAACCATTAATAGAAAATGCACCCTTACGAAAGATGCTTTTTATTTCCATTAACGGGCCTTCAAGTGGCAAAAACTCAACAAGCTAAAGTGAATGTAAAATTAAAGGTACAATTATGTCTGATTTTGGTAGCAGTTTTAGGATCGTGTAATGAATGTTTCCAATGGTGAAGAAAGCAGCATATTAGCAAGTGCTAATGAAAGGTGAACTCGAAAGAACAAAGGCCATTCACAAAGTGCAAGCCACAAATCAAACAACTAGGAGCATTCATGTTATCAAAACAGCTAACTCCGAAAATTTATTAATTACCGCGCCACCTGAACTATTTCACGGAAAAGCATTACCGGTCGAATCTCAGCAAAATGCCAGTACTCAGCAGCATGCGCGCCATCTGTGAACGGCAGTTAGTAGCGTACTGGCCCCACCTTCACGTGTGCAGCCCGCGAAGGTGCCAGCAAGGCGGTCGTTCGTGGACGCAGCAGGCAGAGCCTCTCAACATAAATTCTGACTTCTCTCCCAGTCCTGCAAAAGATCCACCAGTGACGGTAATGATTGCGAGAGCCGTTCAGCCCCTAGCCAAGTTTTACTGAGATTGCAACCATCGCCACAATGAAATTTCAAAGTTTCGAGAGATCGCCAGCAAGACTTTTTGCTCGTTTTGTGGATGGGGACTAGTGGTGTTAATAAAATATCGATATTTTTCCAAAATTAACATATGTCTCGGCGATATGTTTCCTCCAGTATATCTTTATCGAGATGGAAATATCGAGTGACGCCATTTATATATATATATATATATATATATATATATATATATATATATATATATATATCACAATATTCGGTACATATTTGAAGTTGCTCTCTCGAAACTGTAAATTTACTTTCACAGTGTGAAGGAGCCTTACTGCTTTTTGAGCTTTCATCACATCCAGACTGCTAGACAAGCTCAAGTATTGTGGCATGAGTGGGACAGTGCACAAATGGTTTAATTCGTACCTAACTGGAAGAGTGCAGAAAGTTGAAATAAGTAGTTCTCATAATATCCAAAGATCAGCACATTCCTCAAACTGGGGAACTATCAAGAATGGGGTTCCACAAGGGTCAGTCTTGGGTCCTTTGTTGTTCTTAATATATATTAATGACTTGCCATTCTATATTCATGAAGAGGCAAAGTTAGTTCTCTTTGCTGATGACGCAAGTACAGTAATCACACCTGACAAACAAGAATTAACTGATGAAATTGTCAATACTGTCTTTCAGAAAATTACTAAGTGGTTCCTTGTAAATTGACCCTCACTGAATTTTGATAAGTCACAGTACATACAGTTCCGTACAGTGAATGGTATGACGCCATTAATAAATATAGACCTTAATCAGAAGCATATAGCTAAGGTAGAATATTGCAAATTTTTAGGTGTGTCCATTGATGAGAGATTAAATTGGAAGAAACACATTGATGATCTGCTGAAATGTTTGAGTCCAGCTACTTATGCTATAAGGGTCATTGCAAATTTTGGTGATAAACATCTTAGTAAATTAGCTTACTACGCCTATTTTCACTCATTGCTTTCATATGGCATCATATTTTGGGGTAATTCATCACTGACGAATAAAGTCTTTATTGCACAAAAGCGTGTAATCAGAATAATAGCTGGAGTCCACCCAAGATCATCCTGCAGACATTTATTTAAGGATCTAGGGATATTCACAGTAGCTTCTCAGTATATATACTCTCTTATGAAATTTGTTATTAACAACCAAACCCAATTCAAAAGTAATAGCAGTGTGCATAACTACAATACTAGGAGAAAGGATGATCTTCACTATTCAAGATTAAATCTAACTTTGGCACAGAAAGGGGTGAATTATACTGCCACTAAAGTCTTTGCTCACTTACCAAATAGTATCAAAAGTCTGACAGATAACCAACAAGTATTTAAGAAGAAATTAAAAGAATTTCTGAATGACAACTCCTTCTACTCCATAGAGGAATTTTTAGATATAAATTAAGAAAAAAAGAAAAAATATTTAAAAAAAAATAGAAAAAATAAAAAAAACACAAAAAATAAAAAAAGTTGTTATATTAACTTACGTATGTTGTTAAATTAACTTAATTATGTCATGTATTGGAAAATTTGACTCGTTCCACATCATTACGAAATATCGTATTCATGATTCATGGAACTAGTATTAATCTAATCTAATCTAATCTCTTTGACTGTGTGAAGCAAGTATATGTGGCACAAAAGGGAAAGTCCGATTGCACTGGAGGGGGTGGCGGTGTGAATGGAATAAGATGTTTTCCAATGCATGCAATATGTAATTAGAAACAAGAAGACGTGTATTATTCATAAAAATGATGATGAATTTTACAATTGTTAGGTGTAAGTATTTCAAATTGAACGAAAAAAAAAGATGATTTAGGCGATCCATTAACTGCACTAGATTATCAACCAACTGCGCTACCGATTCCTCTATACATCTAACGTGTGCGTGGGTCTAAGCTGTATCAAGTACAGTCCCTGGGGAAACCTCAAAGCCGATTTCTTCTGTAAATTTCTCCTACTTTAAAACATTTGGAACAACCTATTTCTCAGTACTTTTCAATCGTGTTCAACATGCGTGTTTTACTGCGGAACATCATGGAGTCACAGCCATTTTCATATTGCGTGTTAACCGCGCGAAAATAAAAGTATAATACTATAGAGACTGTGATGGTGCACGATTTTTAATTAAAAACTACATAGCTAAGGCGTGATTAAGAAAAATGTTGTTGACTGTTAATACATTAGAATATCTTAAATTTTCATTTAACATAACTTAGTAAAAACATATATAATACATAAGTAGGACATACTCCCAAGAAAGCAGCATCAGTGTACGTGTACTCTGGTATCTGAATAATCGTCGCGGTTGTCTTTGTTTTCATCAGGTTCATTCTTATGATGTGTACGCTGCTGTGGAAAAGTACAGCATCTCACAAACCGAAGTGAACAGCTGCTTCACCTCCTACCTTGACCGTAAGCGATATGTGGAACTATATTTGCATTTTACAACTTGTTTTTGTGGTCTTCAGTTCGAAGACTGGTTAGATGCAGCTCTCCGTGCTACTCTACTCTGTGCGAGCCTCTTCATCTGCGAGTAACTACTGCAACCTACATCCTTCTCAATCTGCTTAGTGTATTCATCCCTTCGTCTCTCGACTTTTACCTCCCCACCCCCTCCCCCAAACTTCCCACCAGTAGTAAATTTGTGATCCCTTGATGTCTCAGAATATGTCCTATCAACCAATTCCTTCATCTGGTAAAGTTGTGCCACAAACTTGTCTCCCCAATTCTATTCAGAACTTCCTCATTACTTGCGTGATCGACCCATGCAATCTTCAGCTTTCTTCTGTATCACATTTTGAAAGCTCCTATTCTCTTTTTGTCTTAACTGTTTATCGTTCATGTTTCACTTCCATACATGGCACACTCCTTACAAATACCTTCAGAATAGACTTCCTGACAGTTAAATCCATATTCCATGTTACGTGATTTACTCACCTAATCTTCAGCATTCTTTTGTAGCATAACATTTCGAATGCTTCTATTCTCTTTTTATCTAAACTGTTTATCGTCCACGTTTCACTTCTATACATGGCTACATTCCATATAAATACCTTCAGAAAAGACTTCCTAAAAGTTAAATCTATGTTCCATGTTAATAAATTCTGCTTCTTCAGAAATGCTTTCCTTGCCTTTGCCGGTCTACATTTTATATCCTCTCTACGTCGGCCATCACTGGTTATTTTGTTGCCCAAATAGCAAGACTCATCTACAGCTTTAAATGTCTTGCTTCCTAATCTGATTTCATTAGCAACACGTGATTTAATACGACTACATTCCAATATCCTCGTTTTGCTTTTGTTGATGTTCATCTTATTTCCTCCTTTCAAGACACTATCCATGCCGTTCAACTGCTCTTCCATTTCATTGCTGTCTCTGAGAGAAATCTAGTGCTATCGACAAACCTCAAAGTTTCTATTTCTGCCCCCTGAACTTTAATTCCTACTCCAAACTCTCTTTGGTTTCTTGTACTGCTTGTTCAATGTACATATTGAATAGCATCGCTAATAGGTCATAATACTGTCTCACTCCCTTTTCAACCATTGCTTCCGTTTCATGTCCCTCGACACTTGTAACTGCTGCCTGGTTTCTGCACAAACTGTAAATAGCCTTTCGCTCGCTGTATTTTACCCCTACTACCTTCAGAATTCCAAAGAGAGTAATCCAATCAGCTCTTTCAAAACTTTCTCTAAGCCTACAAATGTTATATACAGTATGTAGGTTCGCCTTTCTTTAGCCTGTCTTCTGAGATAGCTCGTAGGGTTAGTACTGCCTCGTGTGTGCATACATTTCTCCGGAATCCAAACCGATCTTCCCCCAGATCGGCTTCTACAAATTTTTCCATTCTTCTGTAAAGAATCTGTGCTAGAATTTTGCAACCATGAATTATTAAACAGATAATTCGATAATTTTCACATCTGTCAGCAATTGCTTTCTTAGGAATTGGAATTCCTACATTAATCTTGAAGTGTGAGGGTATTTCGCCTGTCTCATACATCTTCCACACAAGGTGGAAGAGTTTTGTCATGGTTGGCTCTCCCAAGGTTATCAGTAGTTCTGACGGAATATCGTCTACTCCCGGGGCCTTGTTTCGACTTAGATCTTTCAGAGCTCTGTCACATTCTTCTCGCAGTATCGTATCTCCCAACCCATCTTCACTAGCGTCCACTTCCCTTTCTATAATATTGCTTTCAAGTTCATCTTCCTTGTACAGATCCTCAATATACTCCTTCCACCATTCTGCTTTCCCTTTTTTTGCTTGTTACTGGTTGACCATCTGAGCTATTGATATTCATACAGCTACTTCCACTTTCCCCAAAGACCTCTTTAATTTTCCTGTAGGTGGAATGTATCTTTCCCGTAGAAAAATGTGCTTTTAAATTCTTACATTTGTTCTCTAGCCATTCCTGCTTAGCAATTTTGCAGTTCCTGTCAATCTCATTTTTAACACGTTTCCCCTTCACCTGCTTCATTTGCTGCATTTTCAAATTTCCTCCTTTCATCAAATAAATTCAATATTCCTTGTATTATTCAGGTATTTCTACTACCCGTCGTCTTTTTACCTACTTCATCCTCTGCTGCCTTCACTATTTTATCTCCTAAAGCTACCCATTCGTCTTCTACTGTATTCCTTTCACCTGTTCTCGTTAACCATCGCCAAATGCTCCCTCTGAAACACTCAACAACCTCTGGTTCTTTTAACTTATCCCGGTCCCATCTCCTTAATTTCCTACCTTTCTCCAATTTCTTTAGTTTTAATCTCAGCGATACAGATAGCCGTACCGTAGGTATCTATTGAGCGACGAGCCTTTTCAGTAGTTGCAGCGGCAGCAGTCTGGATGATTGACCGATCTGGCCTTGTAACATCAACCAAAACAGCCTTGCTGCGCTAATACTGTGAATGACTGAAAGCAAGCTGAAACTACAGCCGTAATTTTTGTCGAGGAAATGCAGCTCTACTGTATGGTTAAATGACTATGGTGTCCTCTTGGGGCCGGCCGAAGTGGCCGCGCGGTTCTGGCGCTGCAGTCTGGAACCGCGAGACCGCTACGGTCGCAGGTTCGAATCCTGCCTCGGGCATGGATGTGTGTGATGTCAAAAAATGGTTCAAATGGCTCTGAGCACTATGGGACTCAACTGCTGAGGTCATTAGTCCCCTAGAACTTAGAACTAGTTAAACCTAACTAACCTAAGGACATCACAAACATCCATGCCCGAGGCAGGATTCGAACCTGCGACCGTAGCGGTCTTGCGGTTCCAGACTGCAGCGCCTTTAACCGCTCGGCCACTTCGGCCGGCTGTGTGTGATGTCCTTAGGTTAGTTAGGTTTAACTAGTTCTAAGTTCTAGGGGACTAATGACCTCAGCAGTTGAGTCCCATAGTGCTCAGAGCCATTTGAACCATTTTTTGTCCTCTTGGGTAAAATATTCTGGAAGTAAAATAGTCGCCCACTTGAGTCTCTGGCCACACAAATGTTCACGATGAACAGCGGAGTGGCAGGCCAGTACTCTGACCGATGACGTCATTGATCAGGTGAACCAAAAACTTCGAAACGATGTCGGTTGACGATTAGTTATCTGGCTAATGAATTCCAAAATGTTTCTGGAACCTCAATTTTCATGGCTATCACTGAACAGCTTGGATATCACAAACTGTGCGAGAGGTGGGTTCCAAAAACGCTTACTGATCAGTGCAAAGAGCAAAGAATGCGTAGTGCACCACAGTTTTTGGAGCGCTACAGACAACATAGAGATGAGTTGTTTTTACACACTGTTGTAGGCGACGAGACGTGGATATCGCACACTAACGCAGAATCGAAACAACAGTTAATATAGTGGCGCCGTTAAAGTTCGCGCAAACGAAAAAAGTTTAAGTAATCTCCAGTCTCGAACCGAAAAATGATGGCTAACATTTTTTTGGCACGAAAAGGGCAAAGGGCTTGAAAGGGATGCAGTGCGTGAGTAGGGAGAGAGACAGAACTGCAGCCTATCACCGATGTTATTCAATCTTCACACTGAGCAAGCAGTAAAGGAAACAAAAGAAAAATTTGGAATTAAAGTTCAGGGGGAAGAAATAAAAACTTTGAGGTTTGACAATGACATTGTAATTCTGTCAGAGACAGCAAAGAACTTGGAAGAGCAGCTGAAGGGAATGGACAGTGTCTTGAAAGAAGGATATAAAATGAACACCAACAGAAGTAAAACAAGTTAAACAATATAGTCGAATTAAATTCTGCCATGCTGGAGGGATTAGATTAGGGAACGAGACACTTAAAGTAGGAGACGACTTTTGGTATTTTGGCAGCAAAATAACTGATGATGGCCGAAGTAGAGGGCATACAAAATGTGGACCGGCAATGGCAAGTTAAGCATTACTGAAGAAGCGAAGTTTGTCAAGATCGTATATAGATGTAGGTGTTTGGAATTATTTTTATGAAAATATTTGTTTGGAGCATAGCCTTGTATGGAATTGAAATGTAGTGTTGCAGAAGAATGCTGAAGATCAGATGGGCAGATGAAGTAAGTAATGGGGAAGTATGAGCAGACTTGGCAGGGAAAGAAATTTGTGCCATAATTTGACTAAAAGACGGAACTGGTTCATAGGATACGTTCTGAGATATCAAGGGATCATCGATTCAGTACTGGATAGAAGTGTGCGGGGTAAAAGAATTGTAGAGGGAGGCCAAGAGATAAATATAGTAAGCAGATTCAGAAGGCTGTAGCTGTTCAGAGATAAAGCGGCTTTCACAGGACAGGGCAACATGGGGAGCGCCATCAAACCAGTCAGTGAACGAAGACCAAAACAGCAAGGAGACAAGAGGCGCTGTTACGCGGCATTTACGTACTGTTTCCTGGGTAGTGATTAATTTTTTGTCCAGTGTGCTTTTTATAACAAACATGTCGGCCTATGTACAGATAATTTTTTTGTTCGCGTTATTAAGATACCGTTGAGATGTGCACCTTCCTGCCGCAAGAGCCGTGACGCTTCACCACTGTGTGCACAAAGCAGAGTTTATGTTTACCTTAGCGACGGCGAAGAGAGCGACAGCTGCAAATACGAGAGCGAAGTAGCTCTTCATGTTGACAAATCGCTGATGATCGATACTCGCTGGTCGTCCACCAAGTGTCGCCACAGGCCAGGTCACCGCCATATTTGTACCCTGCCGAGCCTCCGGGCCTTGTTATTCTTCCGGCGCGCATGACTGTCACACGCTTCCGTTAAAACCCAGACCCTGTTAATAGCGCTTCTGACGTGTGAAAAAACGGACGAAAGCGCTAGCACAAAAAAATGGTCATGACTGGCGGAAACGAGCGTGAAAAATCACTTGTTAAGTTGCAGGTGGCTGTTAAAAAAAATGCAGACGCATTTCCTGTGCCACGTTCGACGACTTTGTGTTTCAGAGTCTGGCCGGGATTTAGTCTGGAACAATTATGGCTAAAACGCATCCACTGCTTTTTAATCACGAAGAATTTCCGATCAGTTCGCCATCTTCTTGTGTGACTCACACATATTAACACACAAAGGAACTAAAGACTTTAGCTACCAGTGGGCATTTATTGTTATGGATGGAACAAGTTGAAAATTTGTGCCAGAATGGGATTCGAACCTGGGTCTCCTGATGAGGTACAAGGGTGAGTCAAATGAAAACCTTAAATTTGTAATAACAAATCGAAATTTCGCGCCGTTATCCTGTAAGTTGGTAAGCGTGCTACAAACAACGTGCAGAATGGCCTGTAGGTTGTATGAATGGCTCTGAGCACTATGGGACTTAGCATTTATGGTCATCAGTCCCTAGAACATAGAACTACTTAAACCTAACTAACCTAAGGACACCACACAACACCCAGTCATCACGAGGCAGAGAAAATCACTGACCCCGCCGGGAATCGAACCCGGGAACCCGGGCATGGGAAGCGAGAACGCTACCGCACGACCACGAGCTGCGGACTGGCTTGTAGATGGTAGCATAGTGCAGATGCACACATACCTTCGCAGTATCAGTATAAAGATGGCCGCCCCAATTGCAACAGGGAAGAACAGCGTTCTGTTATTCGGTTTTTGCGTAGTGAAGGTGTGAAACCTATTGAAATTCATCGACGAATGAAGGTTCAGTACGGTGATGCATGTTTGTCACAGCAGTAAGTCTACGAATGGAGTAGGAAGTTCACAAATGGTGTGACTTCAGTGGAAGATGCTCCTCGTCCAGGTCAGGCACAACGAGTTGTGACTCCACAGAACATTGCAGCAGTTGAAGCTATAGTGGAGGAAAACCGCCGAGCGACACTGAATGACATTGCAGCATGTTTACAGATTACACATGGGTCAGCACACCGCATTGTGCATGATGTGCTCCAGTTCCCCAAAGTGTCTGCAAGGTGGGTGCCACGGCAGCTGACTCCTGAAATGAGAGAACGACGTGTTGACGCTTTTGAAGAACTTCTTCGGCGCTTTGAACGAGACGGTGATGGCTTCCTTGCAAGAATCGTTACTGGGGACGAAACCTGGGTTCACTTCCACCAACGGGAAACGAAGAGAGCGAGCAAGGAGTGGCGCCATTCCTCATCACCAAAACCAAAGAAGTTTCGAACCATCAGCAGGGAAGGTTATGCTGACTCTCTTTTGGGACGAAAAAGGCGTCATTTTGGAGCATTACATGCCTAGAGGGACCACTGTCACATCATACACAGATCTCCTAAAATACCACCTGCGGCCTGCAATCAAATCACAGCGACGAGGATTTCTGTCAGCAGGTGTCCTTTTGCAACATGACAACGCAAGGCCACACACTGCCCATACAACAGTTTTAACAATCACAGACCTGCATTTTGAGTGTCTTCCTCATCCACCATACCCACCAGACCTTGCCCCAGTGATTTCCATATGTCTGGACCACTCAAAGACGCAATGGGAGGAAAGAAGTTCCGTTCTGATGAAGAGGTACGCCACACGGTGCATGAGTGGTTGTGCGGACTACCAAAAGAACTTTTTTCTAAAGGAATTTATGCACTTTGTAAGCGCTGGAGGACTTGCATTGAGCGTGGGGTAGATTACGTTGAAAAGCGATTCAGCTCTGTACCACTTCTGCACAATAAATAATATTTAAAAAATATTTAAGGTTTTCATTTGACTCACCGTCGTAGATGCGCTGGTCAGTACGCCATCCAGACACAGTGGCCACCACAAGCGCATTGACCACCGCAGCATCGGCATAAATAAATGATGTATGGCTAGGGCCTCCCGTCGGGTAGACCGTTCGCCTAGTGCAAGTCTTTCGATTTGACGCCACTTCGGCGACTTGCGCGTCGCTGGGGATGAAATGATGATGATTAGGACAACACAACACCCAGTCCCTGAGCGGAGAACATCTCCGACCCAGCCGAGAATCGAACGAACCTTAGGATTGACAGTCTGTCGAGCTGACTACTCAGCTACCGGGGGGGGGGGGGGGGGGGGGGACTGCAGCATCGGTGAGATGCGACGACTAATGAGGATAGTGAGCAGGGGCATTACGTCAGTAGTGTGTGGTCTAGTTGAGAATTTGGGTCTGACATGAGTGGTGCTAGGGTAGTCCCTGCACTGACGATGACCACTGTGTGTGGATGGTGCATGGTCAGCAAATCTGCCTAGTAAGCAGAAAATCCGGGTTCGAATCCCAGTGTGGCACGAACTTTCAACTTGTCCCATTGATACAAGTCAACGCCCACCAGAAGATAAAGTCCTCAGTTCTCTTGTGTCTTGATTCATAGTAGCTGTAGGAACGGACGTGTCCGCCTTTTCAAACGGAAAGGGGGTTGTGTGAAATGTGAAACAAATATTGAATAAGGACTTGATGTTTCTTCCTTACAGGTGACGTGGAACCTGATGGGAAATGCTGATGCTAACACGTCAAGGCTAAAGGATGTGCTCAATGCATTGTGCAGCACGTTGTCAAGTTGGTGTTATTCCATACGTCCCGGAAGGCGAGCACAAGCATCAATAAACTACTCTGTGAGGTGTGAACAGATGCCTGAATATTTCCACACAGATAAAAATGTAATGAATCTAAATCTGGAGAACGTGGCGTCCATTCCACTAGACTTCTAAAACCTATTCATCCTCAAGGAACCTGGACATCCACTTATGCCTAACCAAACAATCCTTAATGAGTAGGGACACCCTCAAGATGAAATAAAGTTTGAAACGTCCTATTTTCAGACAGCAGCACATCTTCGTCTAACAACTGCAGGTAACGGGCTGCTGTTAGTGTACCCTGAATGAAGAAAGGATCCAACAAAACGAGAATCCCATATTCCACACCACATCTTACTTGCTAGGAGCCAATAATATTCGATGGTTCCATCCGCTGAGGATATGTGATTTTGCACATTGACTCTCCATTCATGTAGACATCCACTTTATCCGTAAACAGTATGTCACAGTGGAAGCAACAGTTTTCGTCTCCAGCTCCCATGTCGCCTAAACTGCAAACTAAACCTGACGATGTGGATCGTCCTCAGTGAAATAGTGTACTAGGGTTATTCGGAAAGTAAGGAACAATCGGTCGCGAAATGGAAACCACAGTGAAAATCCGATGAAGTTTTGCACAGGTGTGTTGGGCAGTGTCTCTAGTATGTCCGTCGATGGCGTTACGTCGTTCTTTTTAGTTCTGAGCACACTGGGAGCACAAAAAGATACCTAGAACAATAGTGGCTCCCGCCAAGTACGAGAGCCTGGTGAGAAATTTCACCTGAAGCTATGCAGCCAACATTACATAACTGTCGTGCATTTTCTTTTTCAAGACAATTCTAGCCACATTCTGAAGGGGCAATGAAGATGCTCCTGCATCGTTTTCAATTGGATTACCCACAATACAGCGCGTAATTGTCTCGCTCTGAGTTTCATCTCTGCTCACATCAACCGCTGGCTATGAAGACAACATTTTGGCACAGACAACGAGCTGTAGGCCAGCGTAGAGAATTAGCGGGAAGCACTGGCGGCTGCCTTCTATAACGAGGGTATTGGAATGTTGGTACAACACTACGACAAACGTCTAAGTCGCATCGGCGACTATGGAGATAAGTAGCTAGAAGTTGTAACTAACTGTTGCAAATAAAACAGTTTTGGTTTTCACTGTGATTTCCATTTCGCGACCTATCGTTCCTTACTTTCCGAATAGCCCTCGTAACATTACCATTTTGTAGGAGTGCATTTTATGTGGAGCCAAAATTCTCATTATTGATGTATGGCTGATCCCAGTTGTGTGTGAGATCCACTCTAGAAAAGGAGCACCCAAAGTTTCTGGGCTTGGAATCTACTACATGTAATTTGGTCCATTTAGAGAGCATCTGACTTAAAAATTCATAAAGGTTCAAGTACAAAAAAATACCGTAGCCAAAATTAACCATTTTAATTACGAAAAATACATACAACGTAATTTCCTCTCAATCAAAAGATCTAGACTGATGACCACTCGATTTTCAAGATATTACACAAGTGTAAAAAAATGCGACCATTCTTACCGTATTTGAGGGAAGTGTTTCATACTTAATTTCTGTAACTGTGCTGTCAAAAGATCAAGTTTTGCACGAAACGCTTTATAGAAAACATAAGAATTACGACGTTTGGTTCTTTGCCTTGAAGTGCTTTGTTTAATCCATTTAGTTACCTATCATATCAGTTACAAATGCCAGGTCGAACAACCGGCTCAAATCATATAGTTGTGATTTATCTTCCTCTCTTTCACACCCAAAACATTTTGTCGCTGGCAGAAGTTCTGTACATCTGTTTAGAACCATACGTCTACTCAGCCGTCGAAGTTCGGTGTGCAGTAGCAGGTCTCCGTGCTGCCATGTTTTCCTGTGTTTAGCTGCACTGTTGACTACCTGTTAAACAAATTATGTAGCTTTACATTTGCTATGCAAATATTAACAGGTGCAACAGACATGAATACAAGGAAAATTGCATACCACAGCTACTTTCAATCAGTTGTAAGGTATGGTATTGCTTTTTGGGGAAATTCAAGCAATATATTGCGCATATATTTGTATGGAGTGTAGCCATGTATGGAAGTGAAACATGGACGATAACCAGTTTGGACAAGAAGAGAATAGAAGCTTTCGAAATGTGGTGCTACAGAAGAATGCTGAAGATAAGGTGGGTAGATCACGTAACTAATGAGGAGCTATTGAATAGGATTGGGGAGAAGAGAAGTTTGTGGGACAACTTGACTAGAAGAAGGGATCGGTTGGTAGGACATGTTTTGAGGCATCAAGGGATCACAAATTTAGCATTGGAGGGCAGCGTGGAGGGTAAAAATCGTAGAGGGAGACCAAGAGATCAATACACTAAGCAGATTCAGAAGGATGTAGGTTGCAGTAGGTACTGGGAGATGAAGGAGCTTGCACAGGATAGAGTAGCATGGAGAGCTGCATCAAACCTGTCTCAGGACTGAAGACCACAACAACAACATTGCGCATACTAAAGTTACAGAAAAGAATAATAAGGAACATGTGTACTGCCCATCGAAGGACATCATGTCGCCCACTATTTGAAAAACAACAGTTATTAATAGTTCCCTCCTTATACATCTATGATATTATCGTCTTTCTACATAGCAATTTACAGTTATTCGAGAAAAACTGTTTCAATCACGCATATAACACGAGAAACAAAGACAATTTTATGCTTCCCACTCATCGCTTAAACCTATATGCTCAGTCTCCTCAGTATATGGCAATGAAAATTCATAACAAGCTAAAAGGAAAGAATGTTCTGAGTATGAACCTAGAGACACTGAAAACATAGCTATATGATATACTTGTCAAACGCTGCTACTACACTGTTGAGGAGTTCATGAAGGATGAACTGAACATTTGAGCAGGATAAATTTACATATAGTCTTGTGTGTAAATGTAGCTGTCCTTCACAAAAGGAAGGAAAGAAAAATAAAAGTTTATATTAATGTTAAAATTCTTTATGCCAATTAGGCCTAAGATGTGTTATCCATTTTTTGACGTGTCTCCTGTACACTAATCATATGATTAGAAATTGTATGTTATGAGACGAATAAAACACTATTCACTGTTCACTATTCACTCATTTTTCACGAGCACACGCTGGAGGAAAGGCTGTTACTTGGCGCGAAAGTTAAAGGCGGTGAAAAAAGATGCAGACGAAAGAAGTGGAGACAGTGTGGTCAAATTTACCGCCTACGAATACCATGCGAAACACTCATTGTCAACAAATTGATATTTTAGAAGAACAGCTCAGTTAAACAAATTTCGGACAAAGGTTTTGGATGATTGACTTACAAAGGCAAGGCGATCGATCGGTCGATTGCGATCGACGGGTGGGGCACCCCTGCTCTAGACTCTTAACTGAACGGCGCCGGAACTCCGGTTGATGGTGCTTCATCTGCATTCCTGACCATTTGGCGTCATTCACTGCGCCGACCGTTTCCAACAGTAACACGCAAAAGAAAAACCGCGGAAGCGTAAGCCGTTAAGTGCACTTTTACCCATATTTCGTAACCCAATTTTATTGATTTCTAACATATGTTGATCTAACGTCTGCCGCTGGAGTTTGACAAACATCTCCAAGACGTTTC
This sequence comes from Schistocerca nitens, assembly GCF_023898315.1. NCBI lineage: Eukaryota > Metazoa > Arthropoda > Insecta > Orthoptera > Acrididae > Schistocerca > Schistocerca nitens. Next base: position 111,576,535 of record NC_064623.1, read on the forward strand.
CATGCTTACTAAACCAAATCTATATCGAAATGCTATGCTCTCTTTTGAATCTTCTCGATTTACTTACTGAATCAGTCCTACCTAGTATCAAACAACAGGCGTTTCCGCCTTTTTTTTACACAATACGTAATATTTATTTACGTTCAGGGTCAAACACCAATCCCTGCACCAGGAGACATTGTAAGTAGGCTGTTTAGGTTTTTTTATGGGTAACGCCACCTCTGTATAGAAAATCACTGGCTGTGCTGTGTGCAGTCTGTGGCTGCTTTGCATTGTTGTAATACTCGCCATTGTAGTGTTAGGCAGCTGGCTGCGAACAGCGCGTTGGAGGTGAGCCGCCAGCAGTGGTGGATGTGGGGAGAGAGATGGCGGAGTTTTGAAATTTGTCATGAACTGCTATATATATATATATATATATATGATGACTATTAAGGTAAATACAACGTTTGTTCTCTATTAATATTTTTCATTTGCTAACTATCCCTATCAATACTCGCCATTGTAGTGTTAGGCAGCTGGCTGCGAACTGCGCGTAGCGTTGCGCAGTTGGAGGTGAGCCGCCAGCAGTGGTGGATGTGGTGAGAGAGATGGCGGAGTTTTGAAATTTGTCATGAACTGCTATATATATATATATATATATATATATATATATATATATGATGACTATTAAGGTAAATACAACGTTTGTTCTCTATTAATATCTTTCATTTGCTAACTATCCCTATCAATACTCGCCATTGTAGTGTTAGGCAGCTGGCTGCGAACTGCACGTAGCGTTGCGCAGTTGGAGGTGAGTCGCCAGCAGTGGTGGATGTGGTGAGAGAGATGGCGGAGTTTTGAAATTTGTCATGAACTGCTATATATATATATATATATATATATATATATATATATATATATATGATGACTATTAAGGTAAATACAACGTTTGTTCTCTATTAATATCTTTCATTTGCTAACTATCCCTATCAATACTCGCCATTGTAGTGTTAGGCAGCTGGCTGCGAACTGCGCGTAGTGTTGCGCAGTTGGAGGTGAGCCGCCAGCAGTGGTGGATGTGGTGAGAGAGATGGCGGAGTTTTGAAATTTGTCATGAACTGCTATATATATATATATATATATATATATATATATATATATATATATATATATATGATGACTATTAAGGTAAATACAACGTTTGTTCTCTATTAATATCTTTCATTTGCTAACTATCCCTATCAGTAGTTAGTGCCTTCCATAGTTTAAATCTTTTATTTAGCTGGCAGTAGTGGCGCTTTCCGTATTGCAGTAGTGGGAGTAACCAAGATTTTTGTGAGGTAAGTGATTTGTGAAAAGTACAGGTTAATGTTAGTCAGGGCCATTCTCTTGTAGAGATTATTGAAAGTCAGATTGCGTTGCGCTAAAAATATTGTGCGTCAGTTTAAGGACAGTCTCGTGTATAATTGTTCAAAAAGGGGAGGTTTCAACATTACTAGGCAAGTCTTCCCGCATTTTGCCACAGTTATCTAGCATTCTGACGTTTTTGTATATTGCATCATCATCCGCGAAAAGCCACATGGAAATCCCGTCACCATCCACTGTCCCTATCGCTCTCTCTCTGTAGTTCCACCAGTACTCGCCCCAGTGTTCACAGCTCGACTTCTCCAAAGACTTTCATCACAACGTCAACAGTGCCCTACAGACGATCTGGTTGGGTCGTCAAAACGAAATCTGAAAAGGCATCTAGAAGTTCTCCTGCTCATCGACTTTTGGGTTCTGTGGAGAACACTTTCGCACGAAGGCCATGCCTTCCATTTTATTGGAAGAGAAGGGAACCAGAACTGCGGTGATAGCACTGCTAGATGCATCTAGCAAAGAAAAATAAGCATGCGTGCTAAAAGATGATTATGGAATTGTAGCCAGATTAGTCACTTGAGGTTACTGAAAGTCGTTGATGGTTACAATGTCTGTGATAAAGTGTATGCATCTTCAAAATACAATGTCTTGCAGACAGCTGTAATGGTCAGAGACAGTGTCTGTCCTTTCAGAGATGCATGTATTTGTCAAGGATATTGTACTGTGAAGATACAGCCCCTCATTGGCTAAAATGGCGATAGAGTGGTTGTCCCTCCTGCAGGTATCATGAATTATACGAACATAAGAATTGTGACTACTGACATATGGAAGTCTGTATCAATCGTGGGAGCGTGCTCAGATAGTCAAAGTGGAATTGGATGTTTTGTTTAGCCGGCCGTTGTGGCCGAGCGGTTCTAGGCGCTTCAGTCTGGAACCACGCGGCTGCTACGGTCGCAGGTTCGAATCCTGCCTCGGGCATGGATGTGTGTGATGTCCTTAGGTTAGTTAGGTTTACTTACTTCTAAGTCTAGGGGCTGATGACCTCAGATATTAAGTCCCATAGTGCTTAGAGCCACTTGAACCATTTTTGATGTTTTGTTTACATCCTTGCCACCGAACTCTAGCTCAGAGTTGTTTGTGTCATAAACTGAAGGTGGAGGGGGACAAAGGAAAGTTAAGGGATAAGTGATATCAGCTGCTTCGGGACATGACGCGGAATCAGCGGCGACGAGTGAAAATGTGTGGCAGACTGGGATTCGAAGACGGGTTCGCCTGCTTACCAGGCAGCTGCGTTAGCCAATGTGCCACCCAGGACACAAGAGTTTATCGCCACCACATGGACTATCTCGGTACCTGACGGCTGATTCACATTCCCACTGAGCGCCACCTATCTGCAGACCCTGTCCATTTCCTGCATGTCCAAAAGAAGAGACACCAAGCATTTATACAATTGTTTGTGTCATTCAGCTTTTTTAGAAGGGGAATGACTTATTTCTGCTGCAAATCAGCACTGAAGATAAGCTTTTCGACTAAATATTCATGGTCGAAGGCACTTGATCAGTTTACCAGAGATGAAGTGTAGGTTGATTCTAACAAACTTGGTGACATCCACCTGTCTTCAGTGAGCAGTGTGCTGTATGTGAAATGGATTAATATTGAAGTATGTAATAGAATTCTATGAGCAGCTAGAAGTGGTTTTAAACTCCATCACGCAGATGGACACATTGGTGAAGTAATTGTGGAACATGCATGACTTGGACTACGGCTGATTTGTGCATTTGAACTCACTTTCGAGGTCCCTTTGGAGATGGCAGTATCTGCATTCTTCTCACATGGAAAGGTGATTAGCCATAAAGCTGAAAAGTGAGCTCAATTTACCACGTACCCTGTTCTCAAAAGTGTGAGACAGTTCCACATCAAGCTGACCAACCATGTCCTACTTAGATAGAGTGTAGCAGATATAAGTGACTGGTGACTGAGAATGATGCATTGAACAACATCACATTTACGTCGTTATCAGACTAATTGTGGCCATTGCAAGTTGTATGTTTTTAGGATGAATACTACCTCCATGTAAATGTGGCAAGAGTCGTTAATGCTTATTTCCTTTTGGGCAGCCGGTCTGGTGCTGAAGTGTGGTCAGATGGATGTAAAGCAGTTAGTCTATACTGGCAGGCGTAGCCCACTTAGTGATGCAATACGAGTGTTCAGAAAACGGCTGGTTGTAAAGTATTTGACATGTTTGTGGGAAGAATTATGCAGAGAAAAACAGCCAACACTTGTTCAGATGTGTGCATATGTTAAGGTACCACATATAAAAATATCTGCACTTATACCCATTTTCCAGCCAAAGAGTGCTCAGGTTGTGGCCAAGAAGGGCATGTTTGTTCTTTCTGTATGTAATCCAGGATCACATAGCTACTGTCTGGGGACGAGCAAGTCTCGACCACTGCAACGCCACTCCTGCTGATGTTTGCTGAGATTCTCCAGAACGACCTCCAGCCACAGTCCATGCTGACTTCTACTACCTATTGCTGTCTCCAGTAGCACCTGACCGTGCTGCAGACAGGATGATGCATTTGCCTTTGCCACCTCCTACACTGCCTTGTGCACATCTCATGCTGTGGTGAGCAACCTCTGGTGGAGGGCATGGACCTTTACTCTATGATCGTGCCTATTGATGTTCTTGTGCCTTACCATCATGACTCCTAGGCATCTTCAGACACTGGAGCCACACGTGTAACCAATGATCCCTGAAGAGAAGATGGAAGCATTGGACCACCTCATCTGACAACTAGCGAACACCATCTCAAAACGACGAGGATCCCACTAGTCAAGACCATCTCTCAAAGGATGATTCTGTGGCCGAACCACATGCTAGCCCACCAGCTGTGGTGAGTCCACTGTCGCACGTACCAGGTGCTGCATTCTTGGATGTTGGACAACAGATGGGCCAACGACACTCTTCCACCATAGACATAACACCACCTTCAGACTAGCCATTCACTGTATCCACACAGCAACGAATGCTGCTGCTCCAAACCATGGCTGCTAATCGACAGAGGTAGTGGATGGGGATGTGCCGCCTGCTGGGGCTACACTTTTGTACATTGATGGTCTTCCTCCCTCAATGAGTGTCCCGGTAGTGACAATTCCGCGACAAGGTCATAGAATTAGCTCAATCAATGTCAACACCATTGGCATGCATGTCACAATTGCTCCCTGAAGTATTGCAGGCATCGGACCTCGATGTTGCCCTCCCACAAGAAGTTCGCCCACAGACGTTTCCAGCTGTCTACAGCCACACTGTGCATCTAACCCCATGTGCTGACAGTGGCAGTGGGATGGCTAAACTCCTAAAAGAAGACATATTGCTTGACAAGTGACTTACCTAGCACTGGCCAGGGGTCTTCCTGTTTTCTGTGGTGTCTGAATCATCAATGTCTACACTCCCTCGGTCATGGCCAAATAACAGGAATGCTTGCAATTCTTTCCAGAAGAGGTTGCCCCCTTGATTGTGGGCTGTTACGACATGGTGACATCAGTTGTGTGTTGTCTAAGAAGGACAAACATCCTCATTTTACGAAATGCCAGGAACTGGAGCTGTTAGTGCACAAACTGAACCTTCCCAATACTTGGGGCTGTGAGCATGGTGATCAGCCATTCAGCGAGTCGTCTTGACTATGTCTATATTTCTCAAGGCCTGGCAACTGCCACACTTCACAATGAATCGTGCCTTCTCTACTGCCGACATTTGCACTGTTTCCCTCGAGTGGCAGATGATGTAGCACAGTCAAAGCACATGGAAAATAAATGTTGCACATCTGCAGGATGCGGAATGCAGGCAGCTCATAGAGATGAGTTGGAACATCTGTGTGAGAAACCTTCCAGCATATTCTTTGACACTCTGGTGCTAGGTCGAGTATGCCGAGACTTCACATTGATCCATGATAAATTATGACTGTGACAAAATGCAATGGCACCAGTATAACATGGAATGTTATTTCACAATAAACTCTTACGCCATGCCCCCTCTATTCAACGACAAGCTGAAATTGAATGGATGGTACTCCTGGGGGCAGCCTGGGTTTATCGTCGTTGCTAGAGTCTTCTGGCAGCGAGCATAGCCCTACTGCCGTTGCCCACATCTCGTGGTCGTGCGGTAGCGTTCTCGCTTCCCACGCCCGGGTTCCCGGGTTCGATTCCCGGCGGGGTCAGGGATTTTCTCTGCCTCGTGATGGCTGGGTGTTGTGTGCTGTCCTTAGGTTAGTTAGGTTCAAGTAGTTCTAAGTTCTAGGGGACTTATGACCACAGTAGTTGAGTCCCATAGTGCTCAGAGCCATTTGAACCATTTGAACCTACTGCCGTTACTGTACAAGCTCACATGTTTGGGGATCACCTTCATTCGTGATATACAGCCTCAGTTAACTATAGACACCGCCTTCAATTGCCCTGCTTGAATGTTCGTTCCAGCCTCCTGTGACTACAGGACATGATACAATTGATCGATTTTGTCAACAATCATATGGCGTCACGATTTCCCCCTTTGGCACAAACTTCTCCAACTGCAGGCAATGGCGTGCAGACTGCTGGCGACATTTGGTTATTATGTGAGAACAGGTCTTATCACTAAAGTCCACTATGACACACTGACTCTTCCTCAACGTCCATGCAAAAGTGGCTGCCCTTTATTCAAGTACGATGATTAAATCATTGACGTGGCACTGGATCGGGTTAATGGGAACCCTGATTGATGAACCGGCTCCTTCTTCCCGAGTGCCACCCATGGCAGCAGCACATATGTTTACCTTGCCCTCATAATCCAAACTTTCTTCATCAAACACAGTTACGTCCTAGCATATGGTGCTTAGCGCTGAATGATAGAGACCATGCCCAGAATGTGATGGAAACCTGGTGTCCTACAGTCGACACAAATCCTCATGCCATCTGGTGTCTTGTCGTTAATGGAAAATACATGACACAACTTCGACTAAATGCCATTAACATGACAGTTTCCCCACTTTGACCTCAGTGTAACACTTCTGACACAAAAGAACATTGAGTGGTGTGTGGATCTTCTGCAAAGGTGTGGCAGCTGATTCGGAAAATGCTCGCCTTTCTTCTACATACGGCTCCCCATGCCGTTGCACGGAAATCATATCTGTTCCCATATGAAACCTATTCCACATATACACAACAAACATAGCGAATTGGATAAATTACTTGTTCCATGAAGAATATAAGAGCGTTCTCGACTTTTGCAAGAATGTTTTACCCATATCAAGCTTATTCCGAGATACCGTCAGTAAATTAGCAATTTTTTGGGTATTGTCTTTTTAGATCTCCTCCTCCGCCCGCTCTCCCGCCTCCCCCGGAGCTGGGGCGTCGTGGATATGAGAAGGTCATTTCAATGTGATTGTAGTACCAGGACTTGGAGCAGCGTACCAGAAAAATGCGATGACCTCCAAGGAGGCGTGTCGAAAATAGGCGTGATGCACTTGGGATTCTGAGTACATCTATACAAATGTTGGCGGTGAGAGGGTACCATTTTATTTGTTTCGTTGGAAGCGCGTCCTTAAGGGGACCACACCCTCCCTATCTAAGCCATGTTAAGTTAGGCAAGTATGTGACCCATTTCTGAAAAAAACTATTTGATGCAGGACCTTAATATTTTTACTGTATGTTACATGATGCTCATAGAGTCAACTGTACTAAAATCTACTTTATTTCATAGTTTTTAAGAAATACTTTTTTTAAATTTATTAATAAAAAATATTAAGTTTTTTCTGCAGAAAATATTTTTTGTGAACTTCCTAATTGGAGAACATTAATGAATGTAGTACCAGAGGTGGCTTTTTATGTTATGCAGAGTCTCTGAAAATTTCATTCATTTATCTATGATAGTTTCTGATATAATGGGGCATATGTACTCAAAATTTTAGTTTGCGGGAAATTGACTTTAAAGAAACAATTTTTGAAAATTGTTGCTTACAGTTAATTAAAACTGTCCTGCTGCATATGATGGTCCTTCTTTGGCCTCTAGCAGTTCTTCCAGCTTCTTTTTCACTTTCCTGGATGTTTGTCTTGCTTTCTTGGCCATATTAGATGCAGACCTGTCTGCATCTGCTATCCTCATTTTATCGCAATGTTGCAGCCCAGAGATCATATTTTCACCAGGATTAATTCCCAGCTTTTTCAGTACCTAACACTTTCCAATATTACCACATTTGAATGTAATAACAGCATCATGAACTCTTAGTTTCATTGTATGCATGCCTACAAATACAGTTTTAGAAAGACGGTTCCAAATTTTTCTGTTGAAACATTCATTTGAGTTCTGTGTCTGCCCATGCAGACATTTCGTTAGAAGGTCAGGAAGAGCCGTCCCTGAAAATAGGTTCAATTGCTGTAATAACAGCAGCAGGAAGAGAACGCTGGTGAAAATAAGATTCTCCAGTTGCCTGAGCCCTATTGTATTTGCACCACGAATTTTCTCCTGATGGACACAATCATGACATGGCTTATCATCAGTAGAGGACTTATGGAAGAATATGGCCCAAACATCTCTCTTCATTTCCTCCAGATTTTCTTTATTTCTCCTAATTGCCTGCTCATAGTATACCTGCAAGTTTTCTGTATCCTGTCCGGTCAACAATTTTCCATGTTCTAATTTTTTCCCTCTCATATCAACAGTTAGTTTTCTCAGCCTTGTTCCCAAAAGTTGTTGAACATGGCGTACACATTCTATTTTGCTAATAATGGCATCTCCATTTGGCTTAGAGTTCCCCACATTGTTGTATGCCTTACTGTCACCATCGCCCAAATATTTGGTGTACCGTACGCCTCCTGTTCTTACAGAGCTACAGAGCGATGAAATATTTGCTGTACTCAATGAACTTCCATACCACCATTTGTTCCTCTAAAATTAGCCATACAGTTGTGTCCTTTATGTTAATTGACTTTACAACATTTGCAATATCTAGACTTTATCTCCACATCTAACACTTTACCGGTGTCTACACTCGTGGCAGTCACTACTCATACTGCCAACTTCCGTCAAGTGCAACTGCAATATCCGAACATCGATCATTTTCTTCCACTGCTTCCCTAGCAGTCAGTTACATGCGTTCCTCACTGACCTCACATACAGTTTTTTTCTAATATTGCAGTCAGTTTTTCAAATTGATTTGGTGGTTGATGTAAGTTCATCACTGAACAAAATGTTCTCCCTGCAGCCATGCCCTTGCCAATGGGTAAGGCATAAACTAATCTAGTATCGATTTCATAAGGGCCACTTGCATCTGGTTTTGAAGAACTCATAAATGAAATCACACTGTCTACATTGTAGAAATTTAGAAATTACATCTGATAATATTCTCAAATTTATAATAATGTTACTGCACCCCTTGTCACTTACAGTAAATTCGTTGTAACTCTATTGAAATGGTGAGAGCTTCTTTGATGATGCACTTGTTGAAGAATTACAATTAGAAACATCGTTGCCAGGCGACATAACCGCTTGTACAGAAAGCTTTCTAAACTTGTTTCATCTAAATTGTCGTTTCTTGAAAATGCCTTTACGTTTCGTCATCTTCAATAAACACAACAAAACACACGTAAACAAGCACTGCAAACGTAAGTATAAGAACTACTCGCAATCACACTTGAACAAAACTAACCGCGTGTTTGAAAGAGTCTTGTTTACAAACAGGAGAAAAAAAAGAATACCGACCGGTGCATTCCAAGGATAGCCAACACACTCGGGAGTACAAAAAATCCCTAACGTGCAATGTAAGGGATATAAAGTCTGAAATATATGCAGAAAAGTGGGTGACAGAAAAGTGGGTGTGGTACATAAACACACGTGGTAGGAAAACGCTCTTTAAATGCTCGAAACAAATTTTTTTCAGAGTACTTAAAAAAAACCTTAATCTATCGAAATATGATGAAAACCGAAAATCGATTTTTGTCGACCTGTACCACAGTGTGGTCCCCGTAATTCCATTTCTGTCTTGTTGTTATTGATGCTAATAGCACATGTATGTGACTCCCTTATAGAGCTTCTCTTCTCACACTGGGAAGCTTTTGTCAAAAAAGTGCTTGTGCCTTGGGAATCGATGTAATACTATGCGTCTCTTGTTCTGCGGCCGCCAATTTTCATTATTTTTCGCCAAGAGGGCGTTCTCTGTTGATCCTAGTTGTTTTGTTGGTCTGGTGATGGTCACCTGTATTATGTTTTTTTCTCCCATAGATCTATTTTTGTTGATTTTGTTATTTCCAAATAAAAGTCTGAAATAGGAAAAAGGGTGGTTAACGCGACTAAGGAAAAAAGTGCCTAAGGCGATAGCTCACGATAAGCGGGAGAGCCGGGTTTGAGTCCCGGTCTGGCACAAATCTTGATGTGTCACAAACAGCTGACGTGAATGCATAGTCGCAGTATGTGAAACTACACTGGGGGGAAAAAATCACAACACCTAAAAGTAATGAATGTAGAGTAACGAAATTTCTGGAATATATTTATCTAGGTAAGATATTTTAAATGATGAACAACGCAAGATCACAGTTTAATGTAAGCACGAAATAATCCATTGCAAATGTGAAAGGTCTGTACATTAATAACCCGTGAAACCTCCAGAATTTTAAATGCAAGCATGCAGACGTGCATCCATTCTGTTGCAAAGGTGCCAGATGTCAGTTTGCGGTATGGGGTTCTATGCCTGTTGCATTGGTCGCTCAGTACAGCGCGGTTAATGATGGTTGTGCACGACGCTCTAATTGCCGTCCGGTGATGGCGCATATTTGCTTGAACGGAGATAGATCTGGTGATCGAGCAGGCCGAGGCGAAATGTCGACACTTCGTAGAGCATGTTGGGTTACAACAGCGATATGTGGCCGTACGTTATCCTGTTGGAAAACACACCCTGGAATGCTGTTCACGAACGGCAGCGCAACAGGTCGAATCACTAGAGTGACACACAAATTTTCAGTCAGAATGAATGGGATAACCACTGAGTGCTCCTGCTGTGTTGCGAAATCTCATTGCAGACTATAACTCCATGTGTAGGTACTAACAATAGCACCACTTGCAAAGTAGGTTAGAAATCTGATTAATAATGTTGCTCACACAGCATATGTTCACTTTATCGGGCAACAACAAAGTTATTGACTGTGGATGGTATCGTCAGAATGGAAATAATGAAGTCACTGTAAAAAAGTCATTAATTTTGGCAATTATCTTGAATGGATTCCCACGTAGATTTCGTCGAAGTTGTTATGACTCATCTTGTTGATTCTTGGGTGATTCCACTTTGACTGCTAGAAGGTCCAGATCTGTATTTTAGCAATATTTGAAGACCTAACAAATGCGTTTTTCAGGAAATTCTTAATTATCAAACAATCCCAGATCAGAACAATGGTATGGTAGAAATAATTTTCGTCTTGGTGTTCACGACCCACATTTTTGTTAAACTTCTTGTAAATTCACATATACTTCTTCTTAATTGTCACATCATCAAGAAAACAGTTTTGTATCAATCTTCATATATTTAATTTCCACTTTAACAAAACACAAGACTTGACTATTGAAAGGTGGCTACACTGAGCCACAGCGCCAGAGATCGCGCTAGAGAGTATTGTTTCGCCGCCTCCACTGGGCAATGCTTGTTCAGAACTCGTGGTAGGCAGTGATTCTTGAGATGTCGTGGTAGGCAGAGCTTGTTTAGAACTCGTAGTAGGCAGTGGTTGTTGAGAACTCGTAGTAGTCAGTGCTTGTTAAGAACTGGTAGCAGAGAGTGTTTGTTGAGATGTGCTAGTAGGGAGTGCTTGCTGAGATGTGATACTGAAAAGTTCTTGTTGAGATGTGGTAATAGCGAGTCGGTGTGGAGATATATTGTAATGATTAGAGTGATTTTGGTCAATACATGAAGGTAACGAAACTTGATTTATTTTTCATTATTTAATGTCGTAAATAATGCTTCATTACAGGTTCAGTCAACAAAGCATCTGGCTTGTGTTCTGGGATTAGAGTGTAATTCTGGTTCTCTTGAGTAATTATGGTATTTTTATTTTCTTTAATTAATTCAGTATAAATGATATTTAAAATTTCTTGTGTTATTGAAGAAGAACCGTGCCAGATGCGTACGTTGAGTCATACTTCCACACACAGAACAGTTATACTTCTGCTTTGGTTTCGTAGGTTTTATAGTTGCTGGGGACTTAATTAATTAATTGTGTTAATGAAAATTTCCATTTCATTCTTTGTTGTTGTTCTATGCAGTCAGATTGCGTAATAATACTAGTCAGGGCCAACCGTTTACGAGACTTCGTAATCGAACAGACAGCTACTAAAGCAAAAATACCAAAAATTAAAATTATTTGCATTCTATTTTAATTAAGCCCCCCATGCACTATTCTTTTACAAAGCGAATAACAACTTAACTTCTGCAAAGTGAAACAGAGACTGCTCTGTGCGCATTCGCACCAAAACGGTTACAAGTAAGCAAAGATTATGACAGTCTCACAGAAATGAATACACATAAGAAGCATATCACTGTAATATATCGATACATCGGAGTACCTATACATTAATAAAACCAATGTGAATATTGTCACAAAAATATGTCTGTTACTTCACAGAAAAGTAGTACGATATTACTGGTATCGAGAACTGGGGTTGGAGTGCCGTAATGGTCACGTAAATAATGAACCATTACAAGGTCCAGTGTGTCTAGCACACAGACAGGCTGGTTAAGGTCCTCAACTAGCCTCCTTCTAACCAACATATGGCCGTCACTGGCACCAAGGCTGAATCAGGTTTCATGAGAAAACACAACAAACCTCCACCCTGCCCTCCAATGAGCTACTGCTTGACACCAATGAAGTCGCAAATGGCGGTGGTTTGCGGTCAGTGGAACACACGCTACAAGGCTTCTGGCTCGGAGCTTTACTTTGAAGTAACCGATTCGTATCAGTTCATTGTCTCAGTGTGTTGCCAGCTGCTGCTCAAATTGCTGCTGCAGATGCATAACGATGATCCAGGACCATATGCCGAACACGACGGGTTTCCCTCTCAGTGGTGACACGTTGTCGTCAGAAGTCCGGTTTCCTTGCGACCGTACATTCCCGTGACCGCCGCTGCCAGCAGTCATGTACAGTGGCTACCTTCCTGCCAAGTCTTTCTGCAGTATCGCAGAAGCAACATCCAGCTTCGCGTAGCTCTATTACACGACCTCGTTCAAAGTCAGTGAGGTGTTGATAATGGCGTCTTTGTCGCCTGAAAAGTAGTCTTGACTGACGTCAACTAACGGTGTCCATTGTCAAAGGCAACTAAGGCTCACGACTGTCGCAGCGTGTATTTAAAGCAAACCTGATATGCATCCTCACAGTGACGCTACTAGCGAAACTCTTATGCGACTGGAGCGAAATTCGAATAGACACCATCTTCCATATGTAGAAATCCGCGTACCAACTTTCGTTTATGCCACGCAACTGCTTCTTGGTGTTGCGATTTTTATCCCGTCAGTGAAATTCGTATGTCACTGAAAAGGTACGTTTACACTGGGATACATGTATCGCGACATGTATGAGCGACATGTCAATTTGACATGTGTCGATACATCACCTCATACAAAAATTCACGGAACTTGTATGCGGACCCTCGAGCTCATACATGTCGCGTATACATTTTGTATATCGCTTTTTGGCCATATACGCGACATGTATGAGCGACATTTGAACTCGCGCATGCGCAGTACTATCATTTCCTGTCGTCTTGTCGACTGCCGCTAATTTCGACGATTAGCGCATGCGTAGCACCAGGCTCTTTGGCGGCTGTTTGAGTTTTGAAGGTGCCGACTGTCGTTTCGACGTTTAATGTATCTGCATAGAATATCAAAAAGGGCCATATGCAACATTATTCTTCGTGTTTGCGAGGCCATTGTGCAAGTTTTATCCCAAGAAGTGAAGGTAAAAGTTATATATATATATTATTCCGGCGGTCTCGCGTGGTAATGTTGACAACGGATGCCGACAATCGTGTGTGAGGTGTTGGCATAAGCAATCGCGCGACAATGCAAATGTTTTGTCATGAAATCTTCGTTTTACGAGGAATCCCCAGTGGCTAAAAATCGGAGTGTTACTGCCAACTGATGCTCTGGTGGAATCGCTTCCCGAAAGTTTGTGTTGGTTTTGGACACAAGAGAAGCCACAAACCGCGGAAATCCTCCATACTCATCCTAACATAATTTCTAAAATATGCGCCATCCTCTAGCGTTAATTCGCGAGAAACTCTCTGTGCCACCGTCTACGCTTCCTCCGCCTTTTCTTCCTATCATCTTCCAAAAGAGCAAGTGTATCAGCATATAAAAATGTCAAATCTTCCAAATCGTCGTCGGAACCTATCGCACAGTGATACATATCAACCAGTGTAAACGCACGCTCGTACATTTATGAGGTTGATACTTGTCAACTCATACAAGTCGCGATACATGTCGCAAAGTCGCATATACATGTATCTCATACATGTGCCAATACAAATCGCGGTGTAAACGCACCTAAAGAAATGAATGTTGACGATTTTCGCAATTATATAGGGAATTACAGCTTTATTAGACTGCTACGTTTGACCTATTTATTGATTGCGAAGCAAAAGAGAGTCGCCAGAGAAGCAATTCTGTAGAAATACAGGTTGCCACTTTAAGTTTTTGGATTACTATCTGATCTAAAATATATCATTTCACTTTCTTTGCAATTACTTTCAGGAATAAACGCTGAAACTTGTATATATTATTTCTGCTAACAAGCGCCAATGTTACTCAATGTTTGTTTCATATACCTTTATCTGCCCTTCTCTCTCTCTCTCTCTCTCTCTCTCTCTCTCTCTCTCCTCTCTTTCTCTTTTTTCGTAGAGTCCTAATTTATCGGGTGTCTGGTGTAAGAGTCGAGTCGATATGTTGTTTTTGTGGTCTACAGTCCAGAGACTGGTTTGATTAAGCTCTCCATGCTACTCTATCCTGTGCAAGCTTCTTCATCTCCCAGTACCTAATCCTTTCGATATAGCGCTCCCAGTTAAGTTCGTTTCGTCGATATGTATCAACAAGGAGAGTCACGCCCGAAGAATAAAGAGCAATGCAGCAGCGACTCACAAGGAACCCTTTGTGTGCGAGGTGACAAGTTCAATCTTGAGTAAGGTTCATTTGAAAGTATTGTGTTAGCAACTATGATAGGAAAAATATTAGTTGTTAATGAATCACCATGTGCATCAGAAAGGCAACAGAAAATGAGCATCTGGGAGGTGCAGAGATCAATCTTCTATAGTATTTATGTACGAGGGCGGTTCAGAAAGTAACCTCCGATTGGTCACAGTGCGGGTTGTGGGGGGAGTAGCGACGCCATCTGTGCGTTCACGCACTCAACAGGTCAGTCGGCATCAAGCCGTGGTCGAGTGAACGTCGTACCTGCGCTAGTTTAGTTTTTGTGGCAGTTTGAAATGTGTGCTGCAATAGAAAACCCCGCCAAATGTGAAGTGCGTGCTGTCATAAGGTTTTTTACAGCCAAAGGATATTCTGCAGCAGCTATTCATCGTGAGCTTTGTGCCGTGTACGGACCAAGAGTTATGAGTGAAGGAGTTGTCCGTGAATGGGTACGTTTATTTAAAAGTGGACGAGAAAACGTTCATGATGAAGAGAGGAGTGGTAGACCATCATTGGTGACTGACGAACTCGTTCAGACAGTTGATGCAAAAGTTCGTGAAAATCGACGTTTCTCAATGTCGGAGTTGTCTACTGGTTTTCCACAGATTTCTAAGACTCTCTTGTACGAGATAGTGACAGCAAGATTGGGTTACCGTAAGTTCTGTGCACGATGGGTGCCCAAAATTCTTACCGACCACCACAAAACTCAAAGAATGGCCTCTGCATTAGACTTTCTGTCACGTTATGAGGACGAAGGAGAACCATTGTTAAACAGAATCGTGACCGGTGACGAAACCTGGATTAAGTACGTGAACCCTGAGACAAAAGAACAATCAAAGATGTGGGCACATTCAAATTCGCCTACCAAACCAAGAAAAGCCTCGCAAGATTTTTCTGCCAGGAAACTGATGGCAACGGTGTTTTGAGATGCCAAAGGGGTGTTGTTGTTGAATTCATGGAACGTGGTACGACCATTAATCGAGACGTGTACTGTGAAACAATAAAAACGTTACGACGGGCTATACAGAACAAACGCCGTGGTATGCTGACTTCCGGTATCGTTTTTTTGCACGATAACGCCCGTCCTCACTCTGCTCGCAGAACAACGGCCCTTCTTGAGTCCTTCAAGTGGGACGTTATCAACCATCCACCTTACAGCCCAGACCTGGCGCCAAGTGATTATCACCTCTTCATGCATTTGAAGAAATGGCTCGGGTCACAGCGGTTTGATGACGACGAAGAGCTCAAAGATGCGGTCACAGGCTGGCTCCAGGCACAAGCGGGTGATTTTTATGCAGAAGGAATTTCAAAGCTTGTGAAGAGATACGATAAGTGCCTCAATCGCTATGGAGACTATGTAGAAAAATAGTGCAAAGATGTAGTTGTAAGATGTATATATTAAAATATTTTTATTTAACTTGGTGTATTTTTTTAAATCAACCGGAGGTTACTTTCTGAACGGCCCTCGTATTTATGTATTTATTATACTCCACAAAATGCACATCGTCGACAGTCAAGAAACGTTCGAAACAAAGCAGTAACTTTCACCTTGAACATCCAGTGAGAAATAGCGTGCCATAGTGATAACATAGGTTCGCACGATCGAGACCGAAGGTAACCTTCTTGAGTGTTACAAACCTTTCAACGAGGTATCCACTCTTAAACAATGCGTGTAGAATCATATTAGTATAACAAGGTGCTGAGCACTGATAGAATATGATGGCATGCAACCGAATGCGAAAACTTCTGTCGTGGGACTTATCGTTAAATTAAGGCGTAGCCGCAGATAGTGCGATAATAATATTTATAGGCGCGGAAGGGTCAAACATCCAGAGGCTGAATTTGCCCTGTGATTCCAGGTGGTATGAATTGCAATGTGACACACTTTTCGGAAGGTATAGTTTGCTCTAAGGTAGTATGATTTTTATATTGACCAGGAATCAAGCAAAAGCATTTTGATCAGCTATTGGCCAAAACCAGTGCTCATACCATAGCTGCAGTTCTCTTACGCCCATTTTCCCACTCTTGCTTGCTGCGACGTAACTATTCCCTACTGTTCTTGGAACAACAGAATCACGACAAAGAATCATAGGGATCAGGGCACCTCCAGCTTCTCGCAGCACAACAAATATCTTTCCAGCCAATTGAACATCCAGATTAACATTCGGCATAATGGTATAAGAATGTCTTAAGGGGCTCCGGAACGCCCTATACTTGCAATGTTAAAATAACGCTTATAAATTACATCTTTCCTCACAAAGCATTTGAGGTAGGAAGTTGAACTTTTTACAGATTATTTATTGGAATATGGGCTACAACTTAACACAGGGATTTTACAAAATTTTAGTTCAGTTATTAAAGATGATTTTTTTTCGATTGTAATGAAAATTCACAACATTTTTTTGCAATTTTTTATTTATATATTCAAAAATATACAGTTTTTTGGAAAAAGTCTGTGTTAAATTATGCAGAAGGTACTGTGTAACATTTACTGAAAGTTTGAAACAAATATGTTTGGAAGATCCTTAGAAAACATGTAATTAGTATGAGAAAATAAAAGTTTTGGGAATCGAGCGACAAAGATTGGATCAACTTTTTAGTGCATTCCAGGTCCATAGGATGGATTATCTTCATCCTCTGCAAACTCCTCCTCCAGCTTCCTCTTGTTCCTCCTCCTGTTTACTCTTGCTTGTATTTCTAGACTCTTTACAGCCCTGTCTGCAGCCCGAAGGCGTTCCTTGTCTAAAGCAAGCATCGCTCTTACCATGTTAGAACCTATCTTCCTTCCCATATTTCTAAATACCTTGCACCTTACAATGTTGCCATCATTGAAAGTCGCAACAGCATCATACACACCAAAGTGAAGTGTTTCTATTCCAACAAATACAGTCTTGGGGATTCTCGACCATATAACACTATTTACACTTTCATTGGGGTTTTGAGTTTTTCCGTGAATACACTTTTTCAACAGCTCAGGTGCTGTTAAGTCTCTGAAAATAGGTTTTATCACCTCCATTATTGCATGAGGCTGACTATGCTTATGAGTGTACACTTCACCAGTTAGCAATCCTTTGTTATATTTACACCAACTGTCTTCTTCTTTGGGACACAAGCTATGTTGGGGATTTTCATCGTCTTTATTGTTTACAGTAATAACACATACCTTTGGCTTTCCAACATTTCTCCTTTTCTTAAAAGCCCTCAGAGGATTTCTAATAACTTTACTTTTACTCATTATTATACTTCAGCAAAACAGAGACTCAAGAAACAGAATTAATTACGAATATTTTCGAGATAACGACAGAGTAAATAAACATGAAACAATCGACAATCACACCAGCGATATATATTGAACCATCACAGGTTAGCCACAACACATACTTTATCTCACATCACTAAAATGTACCTGATGAACACGGACGTTAATAATAACACCATTTGACAGCAGTTTAACAGCGCCACAGTGGGTCACGCCCATGTAGAACACATTTCAAAAAAAATTTAAAAATAGTTGTAGTCTTCGGAATTGAATAAATTATATATCTATTAAAAGGTAATAGTCTGCAGATTCAGAAAACGCAAAAAAGTAAAAATTGAACTTTTCATGATTTTGAGCCTTTCCGGAGCCCCTTAAGGCACTGATGTCAACTGATCTTGATACAGCTATCTTGGTACCTCTAATTTCCAGGGTTCCATTCATACGCATTTCCTCTTTAAATCCCGATTTATCAGCGTTGAAAACAAGTTTGCTTATCTCACCTACAGATTTTCGGGCCTATTCCGCAGTTTACTGTGCATTGTCAGATTGACGCTTTGTTATCTTACGTCTTTTTGTTCTGCAACACTGTTTGAAGTAATGCAACCATCCACTGCTTCCCATGAAATCATTGTAATTGCAATTTGATGTGCGTGACGAAGTAGGTGACTATAATGCACTACCTGTAAACTGTATCGAGCATCCTTGAACAGCGGAAACATTAGTTTTTGTAACAAGTGCGCCTTGTCCTTCCTTGAAAATTCCTAATTTTTCTTATGCACTACACTGTCATGCTGCTGCGGACTTATTACAAATCCGTTTGTAATTGCTTTTTTTTTTACTATGTTTAGTACCCGCTCCTTGGTCAACGATATTCATTTACTACGTTTCACTGGAGACGGGATTTGTGGCTCGCTATCCGACAAGGATGAGAACAACATGCCTCGACACATGTTTCAGTATCACTTTCACTTGTTGAGAATGTATCGTCATCACTAAATTCCTCACGTACATTGTCCTCACAGTCGAGCGTATACGACACCAAACATTACTCTGACTCATCTTGCAGAGACGCTACTACAGGGTGTCCATAAAGTCCCTTTACAACTTGAGAAGTTTATTACAACGGCAGTTGTTGAAATATTTTAACAAAATTTCTTTTATTGTAATCACTGTTTACTAAAGTTTTTATATATACTAAAATTTGTCGTTTCAGGTACTCTGTCGATGGAAGGAACTGAACCTCTATAAAATGGCAACTCATCAAGAGAAGGCACAATGTGTCTCCTGGTTTATTGAGACAAAATCGGATGTTCAGATTCAAGGAAACTTCAGAACGAAGTATGGAAGAGATCCACCTTCGCGCCCTTCAGTCCGTCTATGGCACAAAAAATCATGGAGACAGCGACAGTGCTGGATAAAGGGAGGAGCGGGCGACCAAGAACATCCGAGGAAAACATCTATCGCATTTTAAACGTCTTCACATGTTCACCTACGAAGTCCATCCGCACTGCTTCCAGACAGTTGCAACTACCACGTTCAACCATGCATGAGGTCCTCCACAAGAACTTACGGTTGTACGCTTACAAAGTGAAACTGCTACAGACACTTGAGCCAAATGACAAGCCAAAACGGGCAGAGTTTGCACTCCACATGCTGGAACGTTTTTAGGAGGATGAAGCATTCCTCAAGCGAGTTTGTTTCAGTGACGAGGCAACTTTTTATGTTTCTGGGACATTAAGCAGGCACAATGTGAGAACCTGGGCATCTGAACACCCCCATGTGACTAGGGAGCTTCACCGGGTTAGTCCAAAAGTGAATGTGTGGTGTGGAATCATGTGCAAGAAAATTGGTCCATTTTTCTTCAACGAGTCAACAGTTACTGCAGATGTTTACCTCGACCTTCTGACGGAATATGTAGTACCACAACTGATTGAACAACTATCATTTTCCAGCAAGATGGTGCATCACCACATTGGGAACTGCATGTTCGTCGGTTCCTCAATGAAACATTTCCAGGCAGATGGATTGGGAGGGGTGGGCCATTTCCTAGGCCACCGCGTTCGCCAGATATCACTCTCTTGAATTTTTTTATGGGGGTATGTAAGAGATATCGTATATCAAACACAGATGCGGGACACTGCTGACTTGAAGCAAAGGATTCGTAACGCCATTGTCACCACTGATGACGCTATCCTAAAGCAACATGGCAAGAAATGGAGTACCGTCTTGAAGTACTTCGTGCAACTAAAGGCGACCATATAGAGCTCTATTAAACACTGTCAAAAAACTTTTATAAACACTGATTTCAATAAAAGAAATGTTGGTAAAATATTTCAACAACTGCCGTTGAAATAAAATTTTGAAGTTGCAAAGGGACTTTATAGACACTCTGTACTTCATCGGTCACTTCTTTCTCACTCTGCTTTAAGTCATCACTACTAACAATGTAGAACTGTTATTAACTGACTTGTGACTAAGCAGTTCAACTACGTGCCATAGACTTTTACTGTGCCGGCCGAAGTGGCCGTGCGGTTAAAGGCGCTGCAGTCTGGAACCGCAAGGCCGCTACGGTCGCAGGTTCGAATCCTGCCTCGGGCATGGATGTTTGTGATGTCCTTAGGTTAGTTAGGTTTAACTAGTTCTAAGTTCTAGGGGACTAATGACCTCAGCAGTTGAGTCCCATAGTGCTCAGAGCCATTTTTGAACTTATACTGTGCTCCCCATTGTATACTATATCTGTATCTTTCACCATCGCCTGTTTCGTCAGTTTATATCTGTGTTTTTAATAAGAAGGGGTGACATGAAGAGAGGGCAATGATTTTTGCCAGATGATCCCTTGGAAGGTTTAGTGGTAGGATATTGGATTTCAGAATTAGTCATTGGAACAAACTTTAGCTCAAATACGACGATCAGATACATATATACATATGCAACGCGTAAGTGCATAGGAATGGCTGGAAGACCTGTAATCTTGTTGAGAAAATATTAGCGGTTTTGCCATTGCCTGTTCAACAATGGGTTGCTGTGACCGTGTTATTTGAAACTAAAATAATGACAGAATAATTTGACGGCATCGGACTTTGAAAACCCCTTACTAAACGTTCGAGAAGACTAGGGTCTTAGTGTTCTGGCCTTGCAATTTGCACTAACAGCATTGACCATTTCTGCTGGTCAAATGCATCTATTTGTTATCAGCATATGGCGACAGTCCCACAGAAAATCTAAAGCTGTAATCAGAAACATGGACAACTATTTAATATAGTGATGATTAAGGTTAATTAAATTATTAAAACAACTGACTGAAATAACTTAAATATTCTTTACGATGTTTACGTAAATTTTACACATTGCACAATTGTTACCACACCTGTAATGGAAAAGGCGTCTAGTAGTAACTAGAGGTAAAACAGAAGTGTGTCTCTTTGGTGGCAGCGACGGAGCCGTAAAACAATCATTCATTTATTTTAACAAAATACGCCACAGAGTATTTAAGGCTTCTTAAAGGCAGCCCATCGCTGCTTTATTGATATGAGGGTGTTATGTATACGCCCTCGAATGGCGATGACAATACGAAACTTGTCTAGCTTGAAGGGGGAAACCAGATGCCGCTATGGTTGGCCCGCTAGCTGGCGCTGCCATAGGTCAAACGGATATCAACTGCGTTTTTTTAAATAGGAACCCCCATTTTTTATTACATATGCGTGTAGTACGTAAAGAAATATGAATGTTTTAGTTGGACCACTTTTTTCGCTTTGTGATAGATGGCGCTGTAATAGTCAAGAACATATGGCTCACAATTTTAGACGAACAGTTGGTAACTGGTAGGTTCTCTGTATCAAAATACAGAACGTGGGTTCGTTTGAACATTTTATTTCGGTTGTTCCAATGTAATACATGTACCTTTGTGTGTAGTTCGCGTTCCGTAATGTTCGCACATGCATTGACAACGCGCTGACGCATGTTGTCATGCGCTGTCGTTGGATCAAGATAGCAAATATCCTTCAACTTTCCCCACAGAAAGAAATCCGGGGACGTCAGATCCGGTGAACGTGCGGGCCATGGTATGGTGCTTCGACGACCAATCCACCTGTCATGAAATATGCTATTCAATACCGCTTCAACCGCACGCGAGCTATGTGCCGGACATCCATCATGTTGGAAGTACATCGCCATTCTATCGTGCAGTGAACATCGGTAGAACAGTACGTAGGAAATCAGCATACATTGCACCATTTAGATTGCCATCGATAAAATGGGGGCCAATTATCCTTCCTCCCATAATGCCGCACCATACATTAACCCGCCAAGGTCGCTGATGTTCCATTTGTCGCAGCCATTGTGGATTTTCCGTTGCCCAATAGTGCATATTATGCCGGTTTACTTTACAGCTGTCAGTGAATGACGCTTCGTCGCTAAATACAAAGCGTGCAAAAAATCTGTCATCGTCCCGTAATTTCTCTCGTGCCCAGTGGCAGAACTGTACACGACGTTCAGCGTCGTCGCCAAGCAATTCCTGGTGCATAGAAATATGGCACGGGTTCAATCGATGTTGACGTAGCATTCTCAACACAGACGTTTTTAAGATTCCCGATTCTCGCGCTATTTGTCTGCTACTTATGCGCAGATTAGCCGTGACAGCAGCTAAAACACCTACTTGGGCATCATCATTTGTTGCAGGTCGTGGTTGACGTTTCACATGTGGCTGAACACTGCCTGTCTGCTTAAATAACGTTACTATACGGCGAACGGTCCGGACACTTGGATGATGTCGTCCAGGATACCGAGCAGCATACATAGCACACGCCCGTTGGGCATTTTGATCACTATTACAGCGCCATCTATCACAAAGCGAAAAAAGTGGTCCAACTAAGACATTCATATTTCTTTACGTACTACACGAATATGTAATAAAAACGGGGCTTCCTATTTAAAAAAACGCAGTTGATATCC
Organism: Schistocerca nitens; assembly: GCF_023898315.1. NCBI lineage: Eukaryota > Metazoa > Arthropoda > Insecta > Orthoptera > Acrididae > Schistocerca > Schistocerca nitens. The sequence goes on from NC_064623.1 coordinate 111,599,272, forward strand.
GTTTGACCTATGGCAGCGCCATCTAGCGGCCAACCATAGCGCCATCTGGTTTCCCACTTCAAGCTAGAAAAGTTTCGTTCTTGATGCTTATTTCGTGAGATTTTTGTCCCGGTCAGTATCAATGGACCACCCTGTATCCCCTCCAATCCGTCACCTACGGGACCGGGATCATGGTCGGAACGAAAAAGAGGTCGGATTATCCGAAAAATCTAATATTTATTGCAAATAATATAAAAAGACATTTAGTACAAAAAATTAAACGATTTAAGGACTAAAAGACGTCTACAGTAATATAAAAGGATGTTTTTACAGTGGTAAATAATATATTAACTGAAAAACGTCTACACCCACTATAACATGTATTGGTTTTAAAAGGAAAAACGACAAACAAATTACTGTACTGTACTGTACTTAACAACTTATAGACGATATATACTGTAAACTAAAAAAATGTTTATAGCACTGTATAAAAAAACGAATTTTTTACAAAGAAATAAACTACTGTAAGTATAAACTAAGAAATGATTATACTGTATGCATTGTTTTTACGGTAAAAACGAAAACAAATTACTTGGAAATAAAGTCAGTTATACATTTTTGTTTAGCAGATGTTATTCTAGATTTAGCTGCAGTGTCCCTCTATTTTTTTATCCACAAAACGTCCATTGGAGTTTAAGCTGGATTCTGCTCGATGTGTTGAAGGGCGATGTCAATAGCGTTTTTTGCATCGTTGTGTAAAATCCGGGTGGGGGGTTCGTCTCGCCGTCCGAGTCCTCATTCACAGTTTTCTGGCTAACAGCGGCAACAATCTGGTCGCCATTGAGCTCTTCAAAAGTGTCACAGTCTTTGTCACATCACTTCATTGACAGAGACGCTCGGCTCCAGAGTTTGTAGATCTTTAACGATTTCCAGTGCGTCGTTGTTTTGCTCATCTTCGGTATGCTCATTTTCAGTCATAACTTGTGGTCAAAGCTTACGCCACGATTTCCGCAGTGTGTCAGGTTTCAGTTCATCCCATGCTGCAGCGATTGCGTAGATAGCATCTTTGATGTTCGGGGATTTCATTGCCTCAAATAAGTTATGACCTCCTTCAGATTTTTCCAAGCTTGAGCTGATATACTTTCTGCAATATCGCCTTTTTAACCATTCGATAACGCCCTGATCCATTGGTTGGATAAGTGAAGTCGCATTAGGAGACAGAAAGAGAGCTTTTATGTCCACTTTCACCAAATCTACCTCAGATGCATGTGTTGTTGTTGTTGTTGTGGTCTTCAGTCCTGAGACTGGTTTGATGCAGCTCTCCATGCTACTCTATCCTGTGCAAGCTTCTTCATCTCCCAGTACCTACTGCAACCTACATCCTTCTGAATCTGCTTAGTGTATTGATCTCTTGGTCTCCCTCTACGATTTTTACCCTCCACGCTGCCCTCCAATGCTAAATTTGTGATCCCTTGATGCCTCAAAACATGTCCTACCAACCGATCCCTTCTTCTAGTCAAGTTGTGCCACAAACTTCTCTTCTCCCCAATCCTATTCAATACCTCCTCATTAGTTACGTAATCCACCCACCTTATCTTCAGCATTCTTCTGTAGCACCACATTTCGAAAGCTTCTACTCTCTTCTTTTCCAATCTGGTTATCGTACATGTTTCACTTCCATACATGGCTACACTCCATACAAATACTTTCAGAAACGACTTCCTGACACTTAAATCTATACTCGATGTTAACAAATTTCTCTTCTTCAGAACGATTTCCTTGCCATTGCCAGTCTACATTTTATATCCTCTCTACTTCGACCATCATCAGTTATTTTACTCCCTAAATAGCAAAACTCCTTTACTACTTTAAGTGTCTCATTTCCTAATCTAATCCCCTCAGCATCGCCCGATTTAATTTGACTACATTCCATTATCCTCGTTTTGCTTTTGTTGATGTTCATCTTATATCCTCCTTTCAAGACACTGTCCATTCCGTTCAACTGCTCTTCCAAGTCCTTTGCTGTCTCTGACAGAATTACAATGTCATCGGCGAACCTCAAAGTTTTTCCTTCTTCTCCATGAATTTTAATACCTACTCCGAATTTTTCTTTTGTTTCCTTTACTGCTTGCTCAATATACAGATTGAATAACATCGGGGAGAGGCTACAACCCTGTCTCACTCCTTTCCCAACCACTGCTTCCCTTTCATACCCCTCGACTCTTATAACTGCCATCTGGTTTCTGTACAAATTGTAAATAGCCCTTCGCTCCCTGTATTTTACCCCTGCCACCTTCAGAATTTGAAAGAGAGTATTCCAGTTAACGTTGTCAAAAGCTTTCTCTAAGTCTACAAATGCTAGAAACGTAGGTTTGCCTTTTCTTAATCTTTCTTCTAAGATAAGTCGTAAGGTTAATATTGCCTCACGTGTTCCAACATTTCTACGGAATCCAAACTGATCTTCCCCGAGGTCCGCTTCTACCAGTTTTTCTATTCGTCTGTAAGGAATTAGCGTTACTATTTTGCAGCTGTAACTTATTAAACTGATAGTTCGGTAATTTTCACATCTGTCAACACCTGCTTTCTTTGGTATTGGAATTATTATATTCTTCATGAAGTCTGTGGGTATTTCGCCTGTCTCATACATCTTGCTCACCAGATGGTAGAGTTTTGTCAGGACTGGCTCTCCCAAGGCCATCAGTAGTTCTAATGGAATGTTGTCTACTCTGGGGGCCTTGTTTCGACTCAGGTCTTTCAGTGCTCTGTCAAACTCTTCGCACAGTATCTTATCTCCCATTTCATCTTCATCTACATCCTCTTCCATTTCCATAATACTGTCCTCAAGTACATCGCCCTTGTATAAACCCTCTATATACTCCTTCCACCTTTCTGCCTTCCCTTCTTTGCTTAGAACTGGGTTGCCATCTGAGCTCTTGATATTCATACAAGTGGTTCTCTTCTCTCCAAAGGTCTCTTTAATTTTCCTGTAGGCAGTATCTATCTTACCCCTAGTGAGACAAGCCTCTACATCCTTACATTTGTCCTCTAGCCATCCCTGCTTAGCCATTTTGCACTTTCTGTCGATCTCATTTTTGAGACGTTTGTATTCCCTTTTGCCTGCTTCATTTACTGCATTTTTATATTTTCTCCTTTCATCAATTAAATTCAATATTTCTTCTGTTGCCCAAGGATTTCTATTAGCCCTCGTCTTTTTACCTACTTGATCCTCTGCTGCCTTCACTACTTCATCCCTCAGAGCTACCCATTCTTCTTCTACTGTATTTCTTTCCCCCATTCCTGTCAATTGTTCCCTTATGCTCTCGCTGAAACTCTGTACAACCTCTGGTTCTTTCAGTTTATGCAGGTCCCATCTCCTTAAATTCCCACTTTTTGCAGTTTCTTCAGTTTCAATCTGCAGTTCATAACCAATAGATTGTGGTCAGAATCCACATCTGCCCCTGGAAATGTCTTACAATTTAAAACCTGGTTCCTAAATCTCTGTCTTACCATTATATAATCTATCTGATACCTATTAGTATCTCCAGGATTCTTCCAGGTATACAACCTTCTTTTATGATTCTTGAACCAAGTTTTAGCTATGATTAAGTTATGCTCTGTGCAAAATTGTACAAGGCGGCTTCCTCTTTCATTTCTTCCCCCCAATCCATATTCACCTACTATGTTTCCTTCTCTCCCTTTTCCTACTGACGAATTCCAGTCACCCATGACTATTAAATTTTCGTCTCCCTTCACTACCTGAATAATTTCTTTTATCTCGTCATACATTTCATCAATTTCTTCATCATCTGCAGAGCTAGTTGGCATATAAACTTGTACTACTGTAGTAGGCATGGGCTTTGTGTCTATCTTGGCCACAATAATGCGTTCACTATGCTGTTTGTAGTAGCTAACCCGCACTCCTATTTTTTTATTCATTATTAAACCTACTCCTGCATTACCCCTATTTGATTTTGTATTTATAACCCTGTAATCACCTGACCAAAAGTCTTGTTCCTCCTGCCACCGAACTTCACTAATTCCCACTATATCTAACTTTAACCTATCCATTTCCCTTTTTAAATTTTCTAACCTACCTGCCCGATTAAAGGATCTGACATTCCACGCTCCGATCCGTAGAATGCCAGTTTTCTTTCTCCTGATAACGACGTCCTCTTGAGTAGTCCCCGCCCGGAGATCCGAATGGGGGACTATTTTACCTCCGGAATATTTTACCCAAGAGGACGCCATCATCATTTAATCATACAGTAAAGCTGCATGTCCTCGGGAAAAATCACGGCTGTAGTTTCCCCTTGCTTTCAGCCGTTCGCAGTACCAGCACAGCAAGGCCGTTTTGGTTAATGTTACAAGGCCAGATCAGTCAATCATCCAGACTGTTGCCCCTGCAACTACTGAAAAGGCTGCTGCCCCTCTTCAGGAACCACATGTTTGTCTGGCCTCTCGACAGATACCCCTCCGTTGTGGTTGCACCTACGGTACGGCCATCTGTATCGCTGAGGCACACAAGCCTCCCCACCGACGGCAAGGTCCATGGTTCATGGGGGAAGAGATGCATGTGATGGTGCGTTATCCGACAGCAGTAGAGCACGAATAGGCAGATTTTTTTGCTTAAAGTCTCTTTCGACGATGGCACAAACTCGTCGAAAAATCAGGATTCAAAAAGGTTGCAGTCCATCCAAGCAGATTTTTGATTGCGGTAATAAACCGGAAAAGAAGATAAGTTTATATTTTTGGACGCCATTGGCTTCTTAGATTTGCCATTGACGAACAAGGGAAGCTTGTGAGTACCATCTGCGTTGCTACAAGGAATGGCTGTTATTCTACCGTTTATAAGTTTCGTTCTTACCACGGATTCATTTGAAGCTGCGAGGGTTTTTGTTGGCAAGATTTTAAAGTTTAGCTCTCTCTCGTCGATGTTATACACTTCGCAGGGTAACAGTTCATTTTCTTATACAATTTCTTGAAACTTAGCATAAAACTCCTTAGCAGCTGCCTCATCGGCAGATAGTTTTTCACCGGAAATAGAAACAAATCGGACACGATCAATCCAGCCTTCACTAGCAGCAAATTTACTTTCGGCTTCAGTTTTTTGTGCAAAACTATCGCTTTTTCTTTGAGAATTGGCCCGGATATTGGAGTCCCTTTTCTTCTTTCGTGACAAAACCACATCCACAATGCCTTATCAAACCGTTCAAGTTTAGACTTTTTTAATGTTTTGCGATTCTTCAGAGTGTTTTCACCATCAATCGCAACTGTATAGGATTCAATGTCTTTCCGATTCTTCCTCCAATCCTTAACTGTCGTAACACCTACATTCACTTCCTTTGCAATGTTTTGGAACGATTCTCCTTCGTGCAGTCTTTGTAGCACTGCTAATTTTTCATTTAGTGAAAGATTTTCCTGTTTACGTTTGAATCCAGACACGTTGAAAAACAGACAACTGTACACACAATGAATCTACAGTAATGAGTACTGTAGAGAACACGGAATAAAGCAAACAACGACGTTTTTTAATACCAACAAAGGATAAAACTGCACAATAACGTACAGTATAACAATATGCACAGCGATAGACACCGCAACAATGGCCCTACAGGCGTCCAGTCAGTGACAGTCGGCACGGGCACACGAACCTGAGCATGGTCGGACTAACCGGAGCGACGGACCATCCAAGGTCGGATTAGAGGGGTTCTACTGTATACATATTTGTAAGCGTCATTCGACCATTTGCATCAATCTTTTCTTTCGTTCATGAGTCTGTTAAGTTTATCCCCACCATATGGTTGCATCTCACAGTTCATGTTTCTTGATAGTACTTATTTCGTATTAATTCGATTCAAACAACATAAAAACAAAACATAAGCATTACAAGTTACAATCACAAATATACATGAATATACTACGTTTTTGTGTAGTCGTTCTCTGAGAAAGGTCTCTGCATTTTTACACTGAAGTTTTCACATTAATTAACGTTTGCAAAATTTAACACTTTATTTCCTGTATTGCCCTATTTCATCAGCGTCAGAAAAGATAGTTCGTTGTGACGATTTCGTGTTGTACTCCCGCACCTGCTGGCCAAAGCAGTTGCGTGTGAAGGCCGCGAAGTATCGAGCGCAGCATTAGTCCAGGTGCAACAGCAGATAGTAGTGGAAGAAACTTCAGGCAGCCGAGAACATGAAACACATTATACAGCAGTATCAGCAGTCTAGTGTGCCTTTGACCGAAGCACACACTAGCGCTTGCATCTAACATACACTGAAGTGCCAAAGAAACTGGTACAGTATGAATATTCAAATACAGAGATATTTAAACAGGCAGAATACGGCGCTGCGGTCAGCAGCGCCTATATAAGACAACAAGTGTCTGGCGCAGTTGTTACATCAGTTATGTTTGGCGCAGTTGTTACATCTGTTACTGCTGCTAAAATGGCAGATTATCAGAATTTAAATAAATCCGAACATGGTGTTTCAGTCGGCGCACGAGCGATGGGACACGGCACCTCAGAGGTAGCGATGAAGTGGGGATTTTCCCATACGACCATTTCACGAGTCTACTGCGAATGCCAAGAATCCGGTAAAACATCAAATCTCCGACATCGCCGCGGGCGAAAAAGACCCAGCAAGAACGGGACCAACGACGACCGAAAAGAATCAACATGACGGAAGTGCAACCCTTCCACAAATTGTTGCAGATTTCAATGCTGGGCCATCAACAAGTGTCAGCGTGCGGACCATTCGACGAAACATAATCGATATGGGTTTTCGCAGGGCGAAGTCCACTCGTGTACTCTTTATGACTTCACGACACAAAGCTTTACGACCCGACTGGAGCCGTCAACACCTTCATTAAACGGTTGATGACTGGAAACATGTTGCCTGGTCGGACGAGTCTCGTTTCAAACTCCATCGGGCGGATGGACGTGTGCGGTATGGAGACAACCTGATGAATCCATGGATCCTGCATGTCAGCGGGGTCTGGTCAAGCTGGTGGAGGCTCGGTAATGATGAGGGGCGCGTACAGTTGGAGTGTAATGGGACCCCTGAAACGTCTAGACTCTATTCTGAATGCTGACCGCAAGCACCCTGTTTGATCACCTGCATCCATTTATGTCCATTGTGCATTGCGACGGACTTGGGAAATTCTAGCAGGACAATGCGGCATCCCACACGCGCAGAATTGCTACAGAGTGCCTTCACGAACACTCTTGTGAGTTTAGACACTACCGCTGGCCACCAACCTCCCCAGACATGACCACTGCTGAGCATATTTGGGACGTCTTGCAGCGTGCTGTTCAGAAGAGATGTCCGCCCCCTCGTACTCTTACGGATTTATGGACAGCCTTGCAGGATTCATGGTGTCAGTTCCCTCCAGTACCACTTGAAACACTAGTCGAGTCCACGCCATGTCGTGCTGCGGCACTTCAGCATCCTTCTGGGAGCCCTACACGATATTAGGCAGGTGTAACACTTTCTTTGGCTCTTCAGTGTATATACATACACAAACAATTACAGATTTCCTGTAACGTGGAACATTTACATAAAACTACTGTAGCCCGCATCTCGTGGTCGTGCGGTAGCGTTCTCGCTTCCCACGCCCGGGTTCCCGGGTTCGATTCCCGGCGGGGTCAGGGATTTTCTCTGCCTCGTGATGGCTGGGTGTTGTGTGCTGTCCTTAGGTTAGTTAGGTTTGGGTAGTTCTAAGTTCTAGGGGACTGATGACCATAGATGTTAAGTCCCATAGTGCTCAGAGCCATTTGAACCAAAACTACTGTAAATTTTCCGGGGGTTCGCTTATTTGTCTTTAAGGTGAAATGCGGTCAATATTATTTTTGCTTAGACTAGATTTCGTTTCTCTGTCGTCCTTGTTTTCCATTACTGGTATACATAAAACACATCACATATGGACCCTTAAAACATTTTTCAATTATCGTTGCACTACACACCTCTTAATGCAGATGTGAACGAAGTGTACCATCCCGCACTTTTAGTGTCCTGGGAATTATGTTCATTTATTGTGTCCATGATCATTACTTTGCGTCTTTATTTGAAATATCGCCATACGTGCTCACGCACCATCGAACGTTGAAAACCGTTGCTGTGGGCATTGTTGCTGCACGTGGCAGTTACAAGCAGCCATTTAGCCTGCTGGCTTTGTTATTACTAGTTCACGTCTTCCGCGAATGCTGCTACTTTTGTGGGCCCGCGTATTTATCCGTGTTTGTGCGTGTGTGTGGATGTTTCAAGCTTTCGGATTATCCCACATCCTCGCAACACATGGGAGCGCTGACCCACAATGTCACTGGTTCGTGCTTCAGTGAAATTCAATGTCTCTTCACTGTGGCTACGTTGGCACTGTAGTTCAACGATCTTTGACCAACCCAACACTTCGTATTCACATTTCACAGATTGCTCTTTCCAGAGTTGACACACGCGTTTCCCATCTAGGAAGTCCGAGTACAGGTTTAAAGCTTTACACACTGTATTCTCCACTCTTTACGATATGAATTACACCCACACAGCGCCCCCCGGTTTAAGTTAAAGATTTTTACTAATCTTATTACTTTCGTAATTGCATATTCATATACATTCTTTTTAAGTATTGTTTATACATTTCTCTTAAACGTCTGCTTTCCACCTAATGTGTGGAAGTTTTCGTGTGTAGCTTGTCATTTTGTTTCTATCAGGTTGCAGGTCATTCACACATTTCACTATTTAATGATAAGACAACAAACTTTATGCTTGTTTATTTACTGGACATGCGGCCGTGGCAAATGCACAATCTTCGTTTCAGAATTTGTAAAAACGTCCTCACAAAGAGCGTGTTTGTGCTTCAGGGATACACATAATGTTTGGTATTCCAAATTTAAGTCCTCACAAAGTCATTAAAAACTTTTCAAACTTAACAAATGAACAAAACATCGGCTCACACTGGGCTAAATCAAAATTGTTTCCATATATACAAAATTTACTCAAAATTTTCCTCACATGTGCCCGCAAAGTATTCCTTCAAATGAAAAATTCTAGTTTCTCTGCTAGTCAGTCCACCAAGTTATTAAAAGTTTTCTAAGTGATCTACTTCTTGTGAGTATTGCCGCTTACATACTAATATTGTTTCACATTACTCAGAAAACTTCTTCAAATAATTCGATGTTACAGTTCCAGTTTGATCTTACGCCAGATGTATTACCTTTTCTTAAGCTACTAAATTAATCTACGTCATAGAACAAAGCATTAAAGGTCAGTTCTGTTTGAAGAAACAAATAATTAAATTCGTCACAAAGTTTGGTGTAAAACATTCTTATAAATAACACCATTCAGCAAAACTGAACTCAGAAATCAGCATGTCTTAGGCAAACACTAAAGAAAGAAATCACATTATTGTGAACACATTGACATTTTATAGTAAATTTTCATAAGTCTGATAAAATGACATTGCTCATAAACTAGTATACTTGATATTTAACTTTTTTGTATTGCGACTTGAAAATCTATGCTCGTTGATATCATTTTAGGCCGTGGTGTCAGTAAAGTCCTTTGATCTTTAACGATTGAGGTAATGCCAAAAGATAACTTCCAGGGTGTCGTATGTATGGACCTGTGTGTCCTCAGCTTGTGGTTTTGCGGTAGCGTTCTCGCTTCCCGCCACGGGGTTCCGGGTTCGATTCCCGGCGGGGTCAGAGATTTTCCCTGCCTGGAGATGACTGGGTGTTGTTGTGTCGTCATCATCATCATTCATCCTCATTACGGTCGGAGGAAGGCAATGGCAAAACACCTCCGCTAGGACCCTACGTAGAACGGAGGTGCGGGTCTCCCGCATCGCCGCTTGCGCTCCTCGGAGTATGAGATCTCATCATCATCATCATCATCATAGACCTCTGTACAGTAGATGACATTAACAGCTTTTCTTAAGTAGAACTGAAGATTGTGGATGAGTGTGTAGAAGTACTAGGTCTCCCTTAGAGTATTGCTGGGTTTCACCAAGTTTTTTGCCATATACCCTTTTTCGTAGCGTTGCTTGGATTCTAAACACAGTTAGCGTGTCCTGTGAGAATCTTCACATTACGGCAGATGCCGTTGCTGACTTTAATGCATATAACTCAACGTATCTTGTGGACACATAATGAAATACTACTAAATATTTTGCACCATCGCGTCCAGCTGGGTCTGGACCCGTAATATCGGCACAGACTAATTCTCTGTGTTTGACTGGTATGACTGGATGTAACTCAGTGTCACTACTCTAGTTTGCTGGCTTAGCTTTCTGACAAATCAAACATGTTTGTAATTGGTTGTGTATGTACCTACATATATTTGGAAAATAACAACACCTGTTGAATTTTTTAAACATTTATCTGTTCCATAGTGTGCCATTCTAAAGCGTGTTTACAAGAATCAGGAATACACACATACACACACACACACACACACACACACACACGCATATATATACTTACTTACTTACTTATCGCGAATGGACCCAGAAGGATCACGCAAAGCTTTCTGACGTCGTTTCTTCCATACTTCTTTCATTCGTTCTCCATGTTTTCTTTTTCTTTCTTCTGTCCATTTTGTTCCTGGTCTCTTTAGTGCTTCCTTCTCCGACAATACATTCCACTTTTCCACCTTATTTCTAAAAGTTTTTCTATCTTTGACATCTTTAAGTTCAATATTTGCTTTTTGTAAATCTAATTTTACTTGGCTAATCCATGGTGTTGTTGATTTGACTTTTTCTATGTAAGTGAGAATTCTGTTGGTGAGTCGTGTGGGGGGAAGTCTAGTGACATGTCCATAAAATTTTAATCTTCGCCTTCTTATGTCGGCTGCCAGGTTTGATATAGTTTCTGTGGTTCTTCTTGATTGTATCCGGTATCCTTCTTCTGTTAGTTTTGGACCTAAAATCTTTCTCATAATTTTTCGTTCTTCTTTTAGTATTTTTTCTAAATCAGACACACACACACACACACACACACACACACACACACACACATATATATATATATATATATATATATATATATATATATATATATATATATATATATACCAATGGTTTTGCGTAGAGTTTGTTGAATAAATTAATGCATCATCATAAATTTTACAGTGTGCTTTATGCTTTTCAGAGGTGTTCTGAATAAGCTGTGTTTTTACAGCGTGTCATCACTCATCTAGATTTTGTAGTACAGCCATGTCTTTTCACATGGCTAAATGATACTGACGGTAGTTTGTTGTTTTCATTAACAAAGTTCTATGGTCTGTAATCTGTTCTAAAATGTCATTTAAATCTGTGAGAGTGCATCCAGTATGATATTGTCCTGTGCTGGTAGGTTTACAATTTCAGTTGAGTAAAGTGTAACTTCCACCAAGCAATTCTCGCATGTTGTAATATCCATATCAGTAAAAAACATAAGATCCCAGTGGTCATAGAACACACGTATACGCTTAACAAAGATGTAATTGTTCAACTTTTTGAAAGCGCATAGGACAGCAAACGCTTCAGTGGTTGAATATGAACGTTAAATTCTGGAAGTGTTCTACTACCAAAACTAATGGTGTGGATCCCTTGTCTTGAGTCTATTATGTTTACCTGGAACGGACAGGCTCCAAGACCATGTAACGAAACATCAGCTCCTACACAAAAATGTAAATTAATATTTGGATGGCATAAAATATTTGAATTTACTAAGGTTCGCTTTATAGTCTCAAAATCCTTTCAATAGTTTCAAAAGGGACGGACTATTTAGTAGTTTAGGAACGAAACGACACCAACCGTCTACACGAACAGTTCGACGACGTTTGCAGCAGCATGGACTAACAGCTCGGAGACCATGGCTGCGGGTTACCCTAGACGCTGCATGACAGACAGGAGCGCCTGCGATGGTGTACTCAACGACGAATCTGGGTGCACGAATGGCAAAACGTCATTTTTTCGGATGAATCCAGGTTCTGTTTACAGCATCACGATGGTCGTATCCGTGTTTGGCGACATCGCGGTGAACGCACATTGGAAGCGTGTATTCGTCATCGCCATACTGGCGTATCACCCTGCGTGATGGTATGGGGTGTCATTGGTTACACGTCACGGTCACCTCGTGTTCGCATTGACGGCACTTTGAACAGTGCAGGTTACATTTCAGATGTGTTACGACCCGTGGCTCTACCCTTCATTCGATCTCTGCGAAACCCTACATTTCAGCAGGATAATGCACGACCGCATGTTGCAGGTCCTGTACGGGCCTTTCTGGATACAGAAAATGTTCGACTACTGCCCTGGCCAGCACATTCTCTACAGTTTGTTCAAATGTTACTGAATGTTCGTTGCCCAAGAGCTACATACAGGGTGGTCCATTCATCGTGACCGGGCCAAATATCTCACGAGATAAGAATCAAACGAAAAAATTAAAAAGGACGAAACTTGTCTAGCTTGAAGGGGGAAACCAGATGGCGCTATGGTTGGGCCGCTAGATGGCGCTGCCATAGGTCAAACGGATATCAACAGAGTTTTTTTAAAAATAGGAACCCCCACTCTTTATTACATATTCGTGTTGTACGTAAAGAAATATGAATGTTTTATAGTTGGACCACTTTTTTCGCTTTGTGATAGATGGCGCTGTAATAGTCACAAACGTATAAGTACGTGGTATCACGCAACATTCCACCAGTGCGGACGGTATTTGCTTCGTGTTAAAATGGACCGTTTACCAATTGCGGAAAAGGTCGATATCGTGTTGATGTAGGGCTATTGTGATCAAAATGCCCAACGGGCATTCTCTTCCCGAGCCTGTTATGAATGAAATAAAAAAAATTTTTAGAGACCTGAGTGACCCTGTTTTGCTTAGTAAATGTCTTCATAAGGGCACTCAGAATACGAATGAAAATTTTAATCATTGCATATGGGAAAGATTACCCAAGAATGTTTTTGTAGGACTAAAAGTTGGTGTACTAGATGCAGTGACATGTTTCAATGATGGGTGTGAGAGGAAGGTTGGAAGACCTGAGAAATTTAGGCATAAAATGTGGCTCTAATATGGAAGATGAATTGCTTGTATGACAGACAACGGGTGTATGAAGCTGAAACATTCGCTCTTCAAGTTACCAAAGAGGCAAGAAGTGCTAAAAGAAATGCCAAGAGGAAGTCTGAAGATGAAGAAATGCTGCAGGATGAAGACTATGCTTCAGGACTGTTCTGAGACACAGTTTAATTGGACTCATATCTTCATTCGCAATTTCCCGCAAGTTGTATTTTTCAGAATTCAGGTACAAATACTTCCTAAAGTTTATAAAGCATTGCTCTAATTTTTTTCTGTAACTTGCAACAGCCCATATTTACGTAGTAGACCTAAGCTTTATTGCGGAATCAACAAAATTAAAAAATAATATTTTGATTAGAAAAAATTATAAAATTAAAATGTGATTTTTTACCCTTGTAATATACATAACAGGTGAAATTAAATAGGTCTAGTACCTCAGCCATGCATATCTGCTAAAAATTTGGTCTCCTTCAAATGTATAGCATTAAATGGTACCTCAATTTGAGGAAGCATTTTGGAAAAAACATTGCGTCAATTTCTTTGTAATTTTTTTAATAACCCTAAGCAGGTAAAAAATATTCAAAATACTTCTAATTTGTTTAGAAAGTGTGATGCATTACCTGATATCAACAAAAAATCTGTAAAACATATACATTATAAACAGTGCCTGAAACAAACAGGTGTCGATATTTACATAATATTGAGCCAGGAAAGTGCCCTGTATCCTTAACGGTGGACGAAGTTCACCTTGTCTTTCAGGCATGTACAATAAACAACTTTTATTTGTTTACCCTCGTGCATCAAAAAGAATTTTCCGATGGAAAATTCGATCAATGCGTCCTTTTATCCAAAAAATTCAATGCCAAGGAGGCATTCTACGGTGAGACCGCTTATTACTGGGAATGGGCGCAATATAACTCCGTTTCCTGTGATTATGTGCATCTGTGTCTGCCATTCCACTATAGCTGTTGGACCAGTAGCACTTGAGGCTTTGCAACTTTATACTGGGAGTAAGGGAATATTTGTGGCTCCCCTAATACTGTTTGAAAATGTTTGTGAGACACAATTTGTCATTTTGTCGTTGCGCCTGTGACGAGAACTACAGTGATAGGTATTTTGCCTACAATTCTTTTTATTTTAGCCTGTACTGCTCTTTGTATCTTATGTTGACACGTGTGTGGCGCCTGTGTGAGTTCGTCCCTGATGTTAATACCCTCATTATATCTAAGTAGGTTTGTTTTTACGTGTTCTGTGCACCCAGACAGTGTTTCGACCGACATTCGAGGTCTTAACATGGTCGGTTCTCATTTGTCGACGCAGACTGTACATCGGGTGGCGTCTGCCCATTTGTAACCTTCGCGATATGTACGAAATGTCCTTGTTGTGCATGCGGTACCCAGTTATCATGGTCACTTGATGTACCCACCATACGACTCTTTTACGGACTATTGTTTTGCGGAAAGTTATTCACGTTGTGGTTAGGCCTGTTCCAGCACTGTGAGTTTTGTTTCGCATAGTACTGACTGTCGTCATTGCCCTGATACCCAGAGCTGTACCTGTTGTTAAACTTCTTTTTGTTTTTGAAGTTATTCCGCGGTCGTTGATCGGTAGGCTGACCGTCATAGCTTGGTGACGTGGGCGTTGACGTCACGGGCTGTGTCCCTGGCGGCCCGCCGTTATTGTTGGCATATCGTGGCTGGCATGGCTGCGATGGCCCGTTCTCATTATTCATGTTATTTTGATTATAACTAGCTCTCACATCGTCGTGTACCAGATCAATTGTATCGAGAGTGGCCACAAACTGAACCAGGCCGTCTTCGGAAGCGTACACCAAAACTTTAAACGTAGGTTCCCTTTACGGACTCTTTTATTACAGCTTCGTGTGAAACGGTTTCATCCCTGTAGCGCGTTTTGTTCAGGTATTTTTCGAAATATCGCCTGCGGCTGCCTTGTTTGGCATTAAACGGTTCTGGATTGAAAACCTCTTTCCTCAAGTACTCCTGTAAACATGTGGACCAGTATTTCTTCTAAGAACGCGTTTTCAGATCGCCGATATGTTTCGCATGTTTCAGCTGCCCATAGGGCTTAGTCACCCTGGGCGTGCCCCACACCGAACTGAATATTTTGATGCTCTGTCCAGGTGGTGGGTAATACACCGCGAAAAGATCTGGTGGCGGAGAAGCTTTGTTTGTGTTCGCCCTGTCACTAAAATCTGGCGGATACTCCTCGCGATTTGGACTATTGCCAAATGTTTAGCGAATTTTACGTGACGCATCAGACGTATATTTCCTAGCCGCCGACAGTTCCTTGTGTATTGCGTTAAACCACGTGTGTACCTCATCACACGATTTGGGTATATGTTTTTTGATACATCTCTGTTTTCAGACAATTCCTTTTTGCAAATTTTCACTGATACACCACGTTTTCTTGTTATTTCAGTGGTGTTTTCAGTGACTATTTTATTCAAATCTTGGTTCACCTTTTCCGCTAGTTCGGCGTCTTTTCTTTTGCGCCAAGCTGTGTAATTGTCTGTGGTAGTTTGACAGTGCGCACTAATCCGTTGTTTTAGGTGGCTGTACTGTTCGCTAGCAACATTTACCACAAGGGTTTTCACATTCTTCACAGCATTTCTTAGCCTATCCTGATTTTTTTCTAAGTTTGTATACTGTTAGTGGGAGGTTCTTATATGCATTTTGGAATTTCTTTATCTACTGTGATACATTGTAAAGACAGATTGTCAGAATTTGTATTTTAACGTATCTATGTCATCAGAGTGCGTCTGTAATTGTGTACATATATCATCTAATTTTTGTTTTGTGGCAAGACCATTTGTTCTTTCATGTAACTTTTATTGAGCTGGATAGTTATTTCGGTATTCAATTAAGATTTTGATTAACTGAATTCTGGAAATGCCTTTCCAGATCTCAACATCTCCTTTTCCAGCACATCTTTGAAACAAGTAGGTCAGTTCCTCTATCTAGGAAGTATATTATCAACTAACTACTCGTCGGAAAAGGATGTCGAGAACTGAATGCATGCAGCACATGTTGCTTTTGGACGTCTCCTACATCGTGTCTTCCCGAATAAAGATCTGACACTTCGCACCAAACTGATGGTGTATCGAGGAGTTGTTCCTAGTCTGCTCTGTGGCTGCGAAACCTAGCCATTATATCGCCGTGATCTTAATAAGCTAGAATGCTTCAACCAACAGAAGCTTAGATACATTATGGTCATCGAATGGGATGACTTCTTGAGAAGGCAACGATGTATAACATAGAAGCCACCGTTATTGGTCACCAACTCAGATGGGCTGGGCATGCCCTGCAGATGAGAAACAACAGACTACTTCGACAAATTTTGTATAGAGAAATGAGCGCAGGTAACAGAAGATTCTAAATATCGGTGCACAGCTACTTCAGCTGCTGCGTCCACTCCCTACTATGTGTAATGTATGTGGCCATATGTTTCACGCCAGGGTTGGTCTGCTAACCCATCATAGACATCTCCATACCTGAAGTGCTATGTAATAATGGAAATGCGGGAGAAAAATGGAAACTCGGATAGATTATCAGCCAACAACGGGCCAAGGGAGATAAAATAACAATGACAGGAAAAAAAGATGAAGACTCCGTGGTCAATGTCAAATGGTATGAGTGCCAGTGGGCTGCTGGTAAGTCCTCATATTCACTAGCTGCGGGCTATGACGTCACTGGTACTTACTCTGTCACTATATAGGAGCGTATACCTTACCTCAGTGTTCGATGTGCCCTGATGCTGTTGAGGTGTTCCAGGAAGTGATAAAGTTGTGATAGGAAGCCCGGTACCTCCAGCTATTCCAAACCTCTTCATGGAGAATCTCGAGGATATTGCATTAGACACGGAGCCATTAAAGTCTAGTTGTTTCTTTCGATACGTTTGGCCCCTCAGACGTGAAAAACTTGGTAAGTTCTTGTAACATCTGAACAACACTAACAGTAACATGCAGTTCACTACGGAAGTAAAAGAAAACAATGCATTGCACTTCCTCGACGTTCACCTCCGCTGCAAACGAAATGCATTCCTTCTCCACAACGTCTATAGAAAACCTACCCACAGCAATCTGTCCTCGCATGACATCACTCTTCATCATCTGGCACCAAAGCGCACTGTTTTAGATACATTGACGCATCGTGAACGAACGGTATCAGATGTTTTTAACTGGCCACAAGAAATGAGCCATCTAAACAAGGCCTTCAGGTGCAGCAGCTACAAAGTTCACAAAATAAATGAAGTGATCTCAAGCAAGAGTCACAATAAGACCACCGACGAGGAGCAGGGACGATAGTTGTTCCTTTCTAATGCTTGGTTTAAGATGCAACAGAAGTCTGAAGTAAATATTTTCTACATCATGATGCTTCTCAAAATCACAGTATTTTTGCAAGCATTCTCCATATCAGCGATGCTTGTCAAGTGTAAACATATTCTAAAATGACTACATTCATATATCTGCAATGTAAAGAAAGTGCAATTGTAATGTTGTTAGTTTCTACATATACAAATAGTACCCAAAATTCTAAAGTATGTGCTCCAGTGCAAGTTTTTCATATCTAATAACAGTTGAAACTTCTTTATTTAAATGTGTGAATCTGTACTTAAATTGCTGAATGACTGAGAAGATGAAACTTCTACGTTATTTGATTCTGAAACAGCTGAGTGAAACTGAACGTACTGAGCCTACTTTCTCTTCACTTTTTCTTATCATGTCAACACTGACCCACAACATTCTAGTGCAACGCAATCGGAATGCTCAAAATAAATTACAACCTGACTTCAAATAATTAATACAAAAGAATGGCCCTGAATAAGAAGCAATCCTGACAATAACCCATACATTTCATTAAGCACTTACCTCACAAAAATCTTCATTACGCGAACTACTGCAATGCAGCCAGCGTCAGTACTGTCAGCTAAATGAAAGATTCTAACTACTAAAGCCACTAACTACTAATAGGCATGTGGTTAGCAAGGGGAAGATTTTGCTGCAAACAAAACAATGTATTTTTTACCTTAATAATGTGACATCTAGTTCAAACACGAATATAAATCGTCGTTGACATCCAGTACAAAGATATATAATCATGAATAATTTTCAATCTCCCAGTCGGATACTCCCAGATCGTTAGCCTACGCTAACGCTTCAGACCTCTACCCTCCATCAAAGCTAACTTCTCACATTTGATAGCTGTCACTGCTGACTGTTCACCTCCAACTGCCCAACAGCACTTCCATCGCTGCTGGCGACTAACTTCCAACTGCCCAACACTACTGGCGATTAACTTCCAACAACGAGTCCAACCAGCCACAGAGTCTCCTACAAAGAAAGCGCAGTCAGAAATCCAACACAGAGGCAGCCCACTTACACAGTTAACATTTTAGAAAGTTAGCCCTTTATAAATGCAGAAAAAGACATGTTAGCTAAAATACTACGCTAAACAGGCAAGCATGCAAGCAATCTGTCAGTCTGAATGTAGCTCGTTAGTCACAATGTAACTCATAATACAACCATAAATTAAGTATTTACGCATTTAAATTGTCCTCAAGCACGACTTTACGAAATGTTGGCTGTGACCAGATGGAACTACTTTCACGTGGGTTCTTTGACTGCTAAGTGAGGCGGCATGCACAAACCATAGCTCACGAAATATTAGCTCACTTTATTACATTCATGAATAAAACATTTTTTTAACTTTGACACACTTCTTTGTCGCAGGATAGTTGTATGATTTACAGCTGTCATTGAATGGCAAAGCATCACCTGATGCACTTGTTAACAAACAGTTCTCTTACAGTACAAAATGAAACATTTACAAAGCACATTCCATCAGAAACTTAACAAGTATTACTGTCCTACACGACGATGATGACTGCTGCAGCTGAGGCCTCGAACTGCGGATGAGCTCTAGCATGTGCGACAATGTTATAATGAGGAGGAGGGCGTGTCTTGTGGAGTGTCTCCCATTGGTTGTTGCGAACTGAAGCGAGCACTCGGTAATATCTGTGATTTGATTCACGATCCCGACTTGGGTGTGACACCGTGATCTCTGGAAGATACCACAACGTCAGTCACTCGAAAATATATAATCTATGATATTGATTGCCACTTACTGCTATTATTACAAATAACACGTGTCTACTGGAGACTATGAACAAATAACAACTTTCGACAAAGTTCAAGTCGGGGATAGGAGGCAAGGCTCCCTAAAAGCTTTACAGACTGTATTTCCTGTATTATTTTCCACGTGTATGGTGACTCAACATTCAAAACTGTCTGCTAAATACGACAGCAACTCGAAAAGTTATATGCTTACCTCGATTATCTAGAACATACTTGATGTTAAGTACAAGTAAAAGTGCTGTAAGGTTGAAATCAAATACTTTACCATATCCGTGATGTCATGCTATTCTAAAAGTCGTCGCAGAATGTAGTGTCATGTTGCTGCAGTATCTAAATAAGTAAAGAGTGTATTCAATTCAGTCTGTGCAGTTGCATTATGGAAATGTATGCCTTCCGAAAATAATAAAACCTGTAGTTTACACCAACGACTAATTAAAATACTAGCACACATACAGATACACACGTGCACAACACTGTTGTCTTATTAGGGAAGGAAGGAACAAGGTGCTTTATTACGATATATCTATAAACCGCAGAACCCTGTTGGCTTAAAAAACTGAAACTTACAACCCACCACACATACTACAAATTCAGCTTGTTTGTATTTAATGCTTATGCAGGTGATACGAGCAAGGTCATCTAATCCGATTACTACAATGTAACTATGCATATCCAACTCGCAAGAACCACAACAACAACAACAACAACAACAACAACAGTATTTTTTACATATACTCGCTGTACTCTGTACCGATTACCTGAATGTGGTGGTGTAAACTATAACACAGGCTCCAACAGAGACAAATAGTATCAATTTATATTTAAAACGCACGTGTGTCTGTAACTTGCTACTAACAAGTCAGAACTTAATTTGTTATCTTCTGACACATAGATCTGTTGGTAAGTTGCAAAGCTGGATTGGAGGGAATAGCAAAAATAATTTATTTACAATTACTGTGTTATAATACAGTATTTCGCAAACTTTTCAACAGTCTAAAACCTAGCAGATGAAGTTAATAAAATGCACCCAAATATCAAATTCACAGTTGAACACCAGACCACTGAAGGAATTAAATTCCTCGACACGACTATTTCCACTCACAATAACGAGCATACCTTCCAAGTATACAGAAAACTCACCACCAGTGATATTACCATTAACAATACCTCATGCGACCCGAACCAACAAAACTGCTTTCTTTAGGTCATCTGTAAACCGTATGCTCTGCATCCCTATCAGCGAAGAAGCTGCGTGTAAAGAAATAAACATACTTTCTACGGCCCAAAATAATGATTATAATGCCTCTTTGATGAACACCCAAGTTGAAAAAAATCCGAAGTTAACACAAGCAACCAGCATCACCATTACAAACTAAGAAAGAAATACCAAAATTTTTCTGTCTTCCATTTCTTGGCAAAGTTTCATATAAACTTGCAAATCTTTTCAGACCACATAACATAAAAATATCCTTCCACAATGACAATATTCTACCAAATAATATTTTTCATAGTAATAAATCCTCTGGAGATTGGCATAAAAATTCTGGCGTATACAAACTCACATGCTCCCGTTCTTGCTTCTACATAGACCAAACATGGAGAAATTTTGCAACCACTACAAAGAACATATGGATCCCTTAGGCTCAAAAACTTAAATAAATCCAGTTTTGCATCACACGTTGCTCATAATGAACCCTCTGTTGTTGATATCAGTGACAATCTTTCTGTGCTACACACTGCTGAGTAAGGAATATAGACGGACCTTGAAAATTAGAAATTTATATCCACAAACTAAAAGCACTCCAAAAAATCCTGATGAACATACTGTCTCAACATAAAACCTTTTCTTCCAGAATTTCCAGGATATCCCGGCACCAAAACAACAAAAATGACAGTAGTAACACATATTCATCTTCCTGCATTATATTTAGCGCTACAGAGAGGCACTCAAGAAAAAGACCACCTAGGCACCCCCTTTACTCTGGCCGCTGGCCTAGATGATCTACGCCCAGAACAAATAAAAATGTTCGGACCTGTTACCAGACGGTGGTTACTAGATATGATGAACAAATGTGTTCTTGAAATGAAAATCCCCAAGACTTGGCGGAAGGCAAATATAGTAGCTATACCAAAACCTGGAAAAAAAACCACAAACCCTAAAAATTTTCGGCCTATCTCCCTGCTTTGTCAGCTCTATAAAGTCTTAGAAAGAATGATCCTTAACCGCATCTCAGAACATGTAGACAAGAATATAATTAAAGAGCAAGCAGGAAGGTCATGCTGCGGACAAATCCTCAACCTTACACAGTACATAGAAGATGGATACGAGCGGAAACAAATTACAGGTGCAGCCTTTATCGACCTTACAGCAGCTTACGACACCATAAACCACAGTAGGTTAATATCAAAAATATATAACACCACAAAAGACTACCGACTGGCCCAATTCATCCAGTGCCTGTTGCAGAATAGACGGTATTTTGTCACGCTGCAGTTGAAGAAGAGCCGATGGCGGACCCAGAAAAACGGCCTACCTCAAGGTAGCGTCCTCGCCCCATTGCTGTATAATATTGATACCAATGACCAACCGATCAGCATGGACGCTCGCTCCTTCATCTATGCAGACGATACAGTCGTTGCCACCCAGGGAAAAACCTTTGAAGAGGTAAAAAGTAAATTAACTTTAGCGATTGAAAAGCTGGGTGACTATTATGATAATAACAACCTCAAGCCAAACCCAGCAAAAACCCAGGTCTGTGCTTTTCACCTACGTAATAAGGAAGCAAGGAGGAAACTCAAGCTGGAAGGGACAACATCTATCTCACTGCGACACACCAAAATATCTTGGGATTAAACTTGACCGTGCTCTCACCTACAAGGAACAATGTTTGGCCACAAAGATGAAAGTGAGTGCCAGGAACAACATCATCCGCAAGCTAACAAATAGCAGATGGGGAGCGCAACCTACAGTTCTCCGCACGTCAGCTTTAGCTTTATGTTTCTCCACTGCGGAGTACTCGGCACCCGTTTGGCAAAATTCCACCCACGCTGAACAAGTAAATATAGCATTGAATGGACGCATCGTGACGGGATGCCTCCGGCCAACTCCCACAAAGCAGCTGTACCACCTCATGGGCATAGCCCCGCCAGACATCAGAAGAAGGACTGCCGCAGAAATCGAGAAACATAAACAGGAGACAGATTCCACGCATCCAATGTTCGGATACAATCTTCAATCTCGCCGACTTAAATCAAGGAAGAGTTTCCTACGAACAACTGAAGCAACTCTTTTATCGCCTAGAGCACGACGAGAAGAGCTGTGGTACAATGTGGACCCGGGAAGACCAGGGAATAGCCCCAGGGAAGAACACACAGCTGGCTCTGAACTCCCATATACGACCTGGAAAGCCCTGAATAGACTACGAACAGGCGTATCAAGATGCAGAGCAAACTTGGAAAAATGGGGCTACATCAGTGCAGACGAGCCCTGCGAGTGTGGAGAACACCAAGACCCACAACACCTACTGGTCTGCAGGAAACTAAACAACCCGTGTTCGACTCAAGACCTATTTGAAGCAAATGACAAGGCTATTGAAGCTGCAGTGTATTGGGCTTCACGTGGGATATGAAAATCGCTCTGTTTCGCATCCTTAGCGCTTATCATTATATGTTACATACTTTTCTATATTATTGTAGTTAATTTACCTTATAACCATGTATTATTGTATTATAACTGCTTCTCTTGCATTGTAATATAATTTTTTTTTTGTAAGATGGTGATGTCTTGGATACGATAAATAAATAAATAAATCTTCCTGCATAAATCTTGTTCCTCTCAGCATGTATCCTGTGACTTACAAAAAGTAAGCCGGCCATAGTGGCCGAGCGGTTCTAGGCGCTGCAGGCTGGAACCGCGCGACAGCTACGGTCGCAGGTTCGAATCCTGCCTCGGGCATGGATGTGTGTGACGTCCTTAGGTTAGTTAGGTTTAAGTAGTTCTAAGTTCTAGGGGACTGATGACCACAGCAGTTAAGTCCCATAGTGCTCAGAGCCATTTGAACCATTTGAACAAAAAGTAAATATTCCAGTCTAGCTGTTTACTTTCTGTATAACTGTTAACCAACATCAAAAATCTTTTTGTCGATATAAAGACACTCCTGCAGCTAGCAACATTTACTGAAACGTAAAATCTGTACTAGTAATATTTGTACCATAAAGCAATGCATCTCTTGCCACAGAGTATTGTGTAGTAAAGTGTAGTATCTGTCGTATCCCTATTCTTTGTAAAAATATCGGATGTTTACTTTCTGTGAATCAGTGTAAAACCAAGTGTAGTTAAATACCGTGTTTATTTGTGTACATAGTTTAATAATGCACGTTATAAGAAGCAATCTGGTGTGGATACCATAAGGCAGTGCACTGTAACTACCTAAAATATAAAAAGCTTTCGGGTAAGTGAATGCTTCGTCACAGATTACTAAATTTCCGTCATTTTCGCCAGCAGCACCAGCACTGCATGTAGCTACACTTTGTCCACAACATAATGTTCTTGTAACATCTCCATCTGATGATGTGCCTGCTGTGGCTCGAAAACATGTTCATGGTTGAATAAATCGTAAAAATGCGAAAGGTTGCATATCGATTACAAGATAAACGCCACTACACGAATGTTTTCCAGCGTATATTGATATAACGTTGTCCTTATTCGTCAACTAATTTTATGTCAGATCAATAAATTTAAAAGAAATGAGCAAATTACTTGAAATTTTTTACCGTGAAATTCTTATAGTGTATCTTGATTCGTAATCAGTCATAAGTGCCACTTTTCGCAAAAGTGATCTGTTATGCATGTTTTGCCACGAAATTATTGCCAACGTGCGAAATCTTCACCAGGACTCAGGACGTTTCTTCCCCGAGATTCATAGGAAGAAATATCACTGTGACAAACTTGCCTTCGCCCAATGTTCGTGGTGTTCGGAATATCTGTGTTTCAAATGTTCCTGCGATTGGTATCATTCAAGCGAATGCACCAAATTTTCCTGAAGAATAAACATATGGATAAAATATAAGTATTGGTATGAAAATAAAATATCAGAATATGAGAATTTAAAAAGGTTGTATCCCCTCAACATTCCATTCACACAAATATTATACAGGGTGATTCAAAAAGAATACCACAACTTTAGGAATTTAAAACTCTGCAACGACAAAAGGCAGAGCTAAGCACTATCTGTCGGCGAATTAAGGGAGCTATAAAGTTTCATTTAGTTGTACATTTGTTCGCTTGAGGCGCTGTTGACTAGGCGTCAGCGTCAGTTGATGCTAAGATGGCGACCGCTCAACAGAAAGCTTTTTGTGGTATTGAGTACGGCAGAAGTGAATCGACGACAGTTGTTCAGCGTGCATTTCGAACGAAGTATGGTGTTAAACCTCCTGATAGGTGGTGTATTAAACGTTGGTATAAACAGTTTACAGAGAATGGGTGTTTGTGCAAAGGGAAAAGTTCTGGACGGCAGAGAACGAGTGATGAAAATGTAGCACGCATCCAGCAAGCAGTAACTGGACTACAGTATCTGGAGATGTTAGAGAATTGGTTGTTCCCTCAGCTCGAACAAGAAGCACAACAATTCATATTTCAGCAGGATGGAGCGCCACCACATTGGCACTTATCTGTCCGTAACTACCTGAACGTCAACTACCCGAGGCGATGGATCGGCCGCCAGGCAGCCCGTGACAGAGCACTTCATCACTGGCCTCCAAGAAGCCCTGATCTTACCCCCTGCGATTATTTCTTATGGGGGTATGTTAAGGATATGGTGTTTTGGCCACCTCTCCCAGCCACCATTGATGATTTGAAACGAGAAATAACAGCAGCTATCCAAAGTGTTACGCCTGATATGCTACAGAGAGTGTGGAACGAGTTGGAGTATCGGGTTGATATTGCTCGAGTGTCTGGAGGGGGCCATATTAAACATCTCTGAACTTGTTTTTGAGTGAAAAAAACCTTTTTAAATACTCTTTGTAATGATGTATAACAGAAGGTTATATTATGTTTCTTTCATTAAATACACATTTTTAACGTTGTGGTATTCTTTTTGAATCACGCTGTATAATAAATGTGTGACACTTACTGTGGAATCCAATCGTAATTTTACAATTATTATAAAGGCCTGGCATCGCTTTATTTGATAAGAAACATTCGTGTAGTAACCTTATGCGGACGTGGATATACACTCCTGGAAATTGAAATAAGAACACCGTGAATTCATTGTCCCAGGAAGGGGAAACTTTATTGACACATTCCTGGGGTCAGATACATCACATGATCACACTGACAGAACCACAGGCACATAGACACAGGCAACAGAGCATGCACAATGTCGGCACTAGTACAGTGTATATCCACCTTTCGCAGCAATGCAGGCTGCTATTCTCCCATGGATACGATCGTAGAGTTGCTGGATGTAGTCCTGTGGAACGGCTTGCCATGTCATTTCCACCTGCCGCCTCAGTTGGACCAGCGTTCGTGCTGGACGTGCAGACCGCGTGAGACGACGCTTCATCCAGTCCCAAACATGCTCAATGGGGGACAGATCCGGAGATCTTGCTGGCCAGGGTAGTTGACTTACACCTTCTAGAGCACGTTGGGTGGCACGGGATACATGCGGACGTGCATTGTCCTGTTGGAACAGCAAGTTCCCTTGCCGGTCTAGGAATGGTAGAACGATGGGTTCGATGACGGTTTGGATGTACCGTGCACTATTCAGTGTCCCCTCGACGATCACCAGTGGTGTACGGCCAGTGTAGGAGATCGCTCCCCACACCATGATGCCGGGTGTTGGCCCTGTGTGCCTCGGTCGTATGCAGTCCTGATTGTGGCGCTCACCTGCACGGCGCCAAACACGCATACGACCATCATTGGCACCAAGGCAGAAGCGACTCTCATCACTGAAGACACGTCTCCATTCGTCCCTCCATTCACGCCTGTCGCGACACCACTGGAGGCGGGCTGCACGATGTTGGGGCGTGAGCGGAAGACGGCCTAACGGTGTGCGGGACCGTAGCCCAGCTTCATGGAGACGGTTGCGAATGGTCCTCGCCGATACCCCAGGAGCAACAGTGTCCCTAATTTGCTGGGAAGTGGCGGTGCGGTCCCCTACGGCACTGCGTAGGATCCTACGGTCTTGGCGTGCATCCGTGCGTCGCTGCGGTCCGGTCCCAGGTCGACGGGCACGTGCACCTTCCGCCGACCACTGGCGACAACATCGATGTACTGTGGAGACCTCACGCCCCACGTGTTGAGCAATTCGGCGGTACGTCCACCCGGCCTCCCGCATGCCCACTATACGCCCTCGCTCAAAGTCCGTCAACTGCACATACGGTTCACGTCCACGCTGTCGCGGCATGCTACCAGTGTTAAAGACTGCGATGGAGCTCCGTATGCCACGGCAAACTGGCTGACACTGACGGCGGCGGTGCACAAATGCCGCGCAGCTAGCGCCATTCGACGGCCAACACCGCGGTTCCTGGTGTGTCCGCTGTGCCGTGCGTGTGATCATTGCTTGTACAGCCCTCTATGGTGGGTCTGACACACCGGTGTCAATGTGTTCTTTTTTCCATTTCCAGGAGTGTATTATAAAGGCCTGGCATCGCTTTATTTGATAAGAAACATTCGTGTAGTAACCTTATGCGGACGTGGATATATTAATGAAAACAATAAAAATAAATTTAGCAAAAACAATAATCGAGTTTTGAACACGAGACACAAAATTCAGAAGCCGCGACGCTAACACTGAGGTACAATGTAGTCGCAGGATATCGTGAGGTAAAATGCATATCAAGTGCATGGAAAATACCTCGAAAACTTTCGAGTAGCTACAGATAAACCGACACACGTGTTCGCTTATTTTGACTGGTCTACCGCTGAGAGAAGTTTCTGGGAAATCGGGTTATGGGACTTGACGTGTTCTCCTCGTAAATTTAGCGCCACACACTGCACTCTCTTTGTTGAGGAAAATGATCCGATTCGCCATCAGGATTATCAGACTTAAATTCTCTGCAGATTCAATAAATTAGTGCATCCGAGCGTTGCGGTAGTTCCACAGGAGAGGACACGCCAACACCGTTCCCCAGAGGTTCTCCAGTCAGTCATTCAGATTTTGTTTCCTTCCTTTTCGTTAAAGGCCGTAGCAGAAACACAGTATGAGTTCCTGAACGTATACAGCTGCTGAGGTTTTCATGTGCAGATGGTTAGCAGTTAGGGTACATCTACATACATGGTTACTCGGCAATTCACACTTAAGTGCCTGGCAGAGGGTTCATCGAGCCATTTTCATACTACTTCTCTACCATTCCACTCTCGAATGGCGCGTGGGAAAAAGGAACATCTAAATCCTTCCGTTCGAGCTCTGATTTCTCTTATTTTATTATGATGATCATTTCTCCCTACGTAGGAGGGTATCAACAAAATATTTTCGCATTCGGAAGAGAAAGTTGGTGATTGAAATTTCGTAAACAGTTATCGCCTCAAAGGAAACCGCCTTTGTTTCAGTGACTACCACCCCAACTCGCGTATCATATGAGTGACCCTCTCACCCCTATTGCGCGATAACACGAAACGAGCTGCCCTTCTTTGCACTTTTTCGATGTCCTCCGTCAATCCTACCTGGTAAGGATCCCACATCGCGCAGCAATATTCCAGCAGAGGGCGGACTAGTGTAATGTAGGCTGTCTCTTTAGTGGGTGTGTCGCATGTTCTAAGTGTTCTGCCAACAAAGTGCAGTCTTTGTTTCACCTTCCCCACAATATTATCTATGTGGTCTTTCCAATTTAAGTTGCTCGTAATTATAATTCCTAGGTATTTAGTGGAATTGACAGTCCTTAGATTTGTGCGATTTATTGGATACCCAAAATTTATCGGATTTCTTTTAGTACCCATGTGGATGATCTCGCACTTTTCTTTGTTTAGTGCCAATTGCCACTTTTCGCACCATACAGAAATTCTCCCTAGATCGTTTGGTAACTGGAAATGATCGTCTGATGGTTTTACTAGACGGTAAATTACAGCGTCATCTGCAAACAATCTAAGGCGGCTGCTCAGATTATCACCTAGATCATTTATGTAAATCAGGAACAGCAGAGGGCCTATGACACTACCTTGCGGAACGCCAGATGTCACTTCTGTTCTGCTCGATGATCTACCGTCTATCACTACGAACTGTGACCTCTTTGAGAGGAAATCACGAATCCAGGCACACGACTGAGACGATACTCCGTATGCACGCAATTTGATTAATAGTCGATTGTGAGGAACGGTATCAAAAGCCTTCTGGAAATCTAGGAATATGGAATCGATCTGAGATCCCTAGTCGACAGAACTTCCATGGCAATTAAGAGCTAGCTGTGTTACAGAAGAACAATATTTTCTGAATCCGTGTTGGTTATGTATCAATAAGTCACTTTCTTCAAGGTGATTCATAATGTTCGAGTACAATATATACTCCATAATCCTACTGCCCGTTGAGGTCAGTGATATGGGTCTGTAATTCAATGGGTCCTTTCTTGAACATTGGTGTGACCTGTGTTACTTTCCAGTCTTTAGGAACAGACCTTTCGACAAGTGAGCGGTTTTATATGATTGCTAAGAAAGGCGCTATTGTCTGCGTACTCTGAAAGGAACCTGATTGATATACCATCTGGGCTGGAAGACTTGCCTTTCTTAAGTGACTTGAGTTGTTTCGCAACACCTAAGATATCTGCTTTTGTGTCACTCATGCTAACAGCTGTTCTGGTTTCGAATTCCGCAATATTTAGTTCGTCTTCTTTCGTGAAGGAATTACGGAAAACTGTATTTAGTAACTCCGCTTTAGTGGCACCATCATCGGTAACATTTCCATCGCTATCGCGCAGTGACGGTATTGACAGTCCCTATAAATTTTGTTGTTATCCCTCTTTCTTGGATAGCAGGAGGTGCATCAAATGCTAGACATTCAACGAGACTTTTTGGACTCTGATTTGGTGAAACGGATAGGGGAGAGAGTGGAAGGGAGAGAGGGAGAGAGAGAGAGAGAGAGATAAAGGGGCATGGAGAGGGATAGAGATGAAAGATAACGCAGTATTCGACAACAATAGTTAATGGCATAATTATGTTATTGCACAATCTTGGTGTAGGCATCGGACTGACGGAATTTGTAATGACAGTGAGATACAGGGCGTGCTGTTGTTGACCGGTAACAGGATGTCACAGCCCGCTGCGTCAGATGTTCCCTGCGGCGAGTACAATGACGGCGGCTCGTGTCCGCGTCAACATTGTGGGAGTAACACGACGCAGTAGCGAGACCTCTCGACACAAGGACACTTGACAAATGGCTCTGATACATATCCTCTTCAAGAGCAGCACAGGCGTTTCACTGTTTCGAAAGCCACGTGTGCACTAATATCCAAAGAGTTAGAAAAAAAAGAGGAAAATTGAAAGAGGAAGTTAATCAAAGACTGCAAGCTTTCACAGGCGGTACGTGCCGAGTTGCAGATATTTGTATTATGAGCATTATGTGTAATGCGTATGTGCATTTCCTTCACGTGTTTAAGTAAAGTATTATGAATAATTATGTGATTGGGAATGCTCAGTAGCAGCCAGGATACGTGTACTTTCAACAATTAAGCGTCAGTAAGGAGCATTAGTGATGAAATCATAGGAGGCAATGTTGTGCAACCTTAGTGGGGACAAGATCCGACTATTCGGGAGTAGGATCTTACAATCTGAGACAATGTTCCGAGACAAACTTCCGTCACAATGTCCGCAAATGTGACGTCATATATATATATATATATATATATATATATATATATATATATATATATATATATATATATATATATATATATATCAAAACCTTCAGCCAGTGGCCATTCAGATCGCTGTTGCTAGGCGGATCTGACGTCACATGTGCAGACACTGTGACGGAAGTTTGTCTCGGAACATTGTCTCAGATTGTAAGATCCTACTCCCAAATAGTCGGATCTTGTCCCCACTAAGGTTGCACAACATTGCCTCCTATGATTTCAGCACTAATGCTTCTTACTGACGCTTAATTGTTGAAAGTACACGTATCCTGGCTGCTACTGAGCATTCCCGATCGCATAATTATATATATATACACTCCTGGAAATGGAAAAAAGAACACATTGACACCGGTGTGTCAGACCCACCATACTTGCTCCGGACACTGCGAGAGGGCTGTACAAGCAATGATCACACGCACGGCACAGCGGACACACCAGGAACCGCGGTGTTGGCCGTCGAATGGCGCTAGCTGCGCAGCATTTGTGCACCGCCGCCGTCAGTGTCAGCCAGTTTGCCGTGGCATACGGAGCTCCATCGCAGTCTTTAACACTGGTAGCATGCCGCGACAGCGTGGACGTGAACCGTATGTGCAGTTGACGGACTTTGAGCGAGGGCGTATAGTGGGCATGCGGGAGGCCGGGTGGACGTACCGCCGAATTGCTCAACACGTGGGGCGTGAGGTCTCCACAGTACATCGATGTTGTCGCCAGTGGTCGGCGGAAGGTGCACGTGCCCGTCGACCTGGGACCGGACCGCAGCGACGCACGGATGCACGCCAAGACCGTAGGATCCTACGCAGTGCCGTAGGGGACCGCACCGCCACTTCCCAGCAAATTAGGGACACTGTTGCTCCTGGGGTATCGGCGAGGACCATTCGCAACCGTCTCCATGAAGCTGGGCTACGGTCCCGCACACCGTTAGGCCGTCTTCCGCTCACGCCCCAACATCGTGCAGCCCGCCTCCAGTGATGTCGCGACAGGCGTGAATGGAGGGACGAATGGAGACGTGTCGTCTTCAGCGATGAGAGTCGCTTCTGCCTTGGTGCCAATGATGGTCGTATGCGTGTTTGGCGCCGTGCGGGTGAGCGCCACAATCAGGACTGCATACGACCGAGGCACACAGGGCCAACATGGTGTGGGGAGCGATCTCCTACACTGGCCGTACACCACTGGTGATCGTCGAGGGGACACTGAATAGTGCACGGTACATCCAAACCGTCATCGAACCCATCGTTCTACCATTCCTAGACCGGCAAGGGAACTTGCTGTTCCAACACGACAATGCACGTCCGCATGTATCCCGTGCCACCCAACGTGCTCTAGAAGGTGTAAGTCAACTACCCTGGCCAGCAAGATCTCCGGATCTGTCCCCCATTGAGCATGTTTGGGACTGGATGAAGCGTCGTCTCACGCGGTCTGCACGTCCAGCACGAACGCTGGTCCAACTGAGGCGCCAGGTGGAAATGGCATGGCAAGCCGTTCCACAGGACTACATCCAGCATCTCTACGATCGTCTCCATGGGAGAATAGCAGCCTGCATTGCTGCGAAAGGTGGATATACACTGTACTAGTGCCGACATTGTGCATGCTCTGTTGCCTGTGTCTATGTGCCTGTGGTTCTGTCAGTGTGATCATGTGATGTATCTGACCCCAGGAATGTGTCAATAAAGTTTCTCCTTCCTGGGACAATGAATTCACGGTGTTCTTATTTCAATTTCCAGGAGTATATATATATATATATATATATATATATATATATATATATGAAACGAGAGAAGTATCCCCACTGGCTGAGAGAGAAAGGTGGGGTTATTGGTTATAAGAACGCCACGTGTCGTGGGCAGTGTCTATCATTATGTAAAGTCAGAAAACTGTGTTAATGTGTGTCAAGGGTCGAATATAATGTCGTAGTCCAGAGCCGCCATATTGCAAATACTGATTCCGTGACGTGTGCGACAAAACAAATTCTGTATTAAAACAAGTATAGTTCAAACGTTGTTAACAATTAACAACTGGCATCCCTAAACACTCCACTTCAGCAGGATCACCAACTACATGGAACCTGCCGACTGAGCGCTACCACTGTGCGACGAGGGACTTACCGAAGCAGCAAGACACCAGGTTAGTGATAACGCCCAGGGAAGTACTACCTTCTCGCTACAATGCCAATGAGGGTGTTGTATTTGCGTTGGACCACAGTCTAATGCCCTTAATACAGATATTAGCAATATCGAAAAAGGAACTGTTTTGTTCCACCCATCCAGATCATTTGCGTTACGCAAAAGAGTACCACCAAAACTACTGATGGAACAGTTCCGTATTCTAGCGTACCACAACTGTACGTGGCGGTCACGATTTCTACCCACAAACTGTACAAGTGGCATCTGTTTCATATAGCAGTCCTCCCAGATTCAAGTTTTTTTTTTTTTTTTACTGTGGTCGTTAGATCGAAGACTGGTTTAATTTCATTTACCACAAACGATTTTCGCTCCTTGTCAAATATCACACACAACACTGAAAGTAGCAACAGTAGATGGGAGCGAGAATTATCACACAATCAGCTTAACAGTTCATGCATCCAAGCTGCTGACAAGACTAATATACAGAAGAATGGAAAAGAAAATTGAGGATCTGTTTGATAACGATTAGATTGGCTTTAGGAGACGTAAAAGCAGCAGAAAGCAGCTCTGTTGTTGCAGTTGATGATGGAAACCAAAGAAAAATTATGACACGTACGTAGGATTTGTGGATCTAGAAGAAGCATTCGACAATGGAAAAAAAAAAAACAAGATGCTTGGATTCTATGAGAAGCAGAAGTAAGCTATAGGGAGAGACGAGTAATACGCAATATTTACGAGAACCAAGAGTGAACAATAAGAGTGCAAGCCAAGTTCTTTTTATCAGTCTTCTGATTAGTTTAATGCGATCCGCCAACAATTTCTCTTATGTACCAACCCTTTCATCTCAGAGTAGTACTTGCAACTTTACGTCATCAATTATTTTATCTACATATACATGAATACTCTGCAATTCACATTTAAGTGCCTGGCACAGGGTTCATCGAACCACCTTGAAAATAGTTCTCTATTATTCCTCTCTCAAACGCTGATTTCCCTTATTTTATTATTGTGATCGTTCCTCGCCAAGCAGGTCAGTGTCAACAAAATATTTTCACATTCGGAGGAGAAAGTTTTACATTGGAATTTCGTGAGAATTCCTGCCCTATTTCGCGATAATACAAAACGTGCTACCCTTCTTTGAACTTTCTCAATGTACTCAGTCAGTCCTATCTGGTAAGGATCTCAGACCACGCAGCATTACTCCAAAAGAGGACGGACAAACGTGTCGTAGGCAGTCTCTTTAGTAGATCGGTTACAGTTTCTAAGTGTTCTGCCAGTAAAACGCAGTCTTTGGTTGCCATCCCCACAACATTTTGTGTGTGTTCTTTCCTATTTAAGTTGTTCGTAACTCTACTTCCTAGGTATTTAGTTGAATTTACGGTCTCTAGATTTGATAGATTTATCGTGTAACAGAAGTTCAACAGACTCGTTTTAACACTCATGTGGGCGACCTCACATATTGCATTATTTAGGGTCAAAAATAGTTCAAATGGCTCTGAGCACTATGGGACTTAACATCTGAGGTCATCAGTCCCCTGGAACTTAGAACTACTTAAACCTAACTAACCTAAGGACATCACACACATCCATGCCCGAAGCAGGATTCGAACCTCGAACCTGCGATAGTAGCGGTCGCGCGGTTCCAAACTGAAGCGCCTAGAACCGCTCGGCCACCGCGGCCGGCATTTAGGGTCAATTGTCAATTCTCGCACCATACTGATATATTTCATAAATTGTTTTGAAATTTGTTTATGCCTTTACAAGGCAATAAAGGATACCGTCATCTACAAACAACCAAAGACGGCTGTTCCGATTGTCTCCTAAATCGTTTATATGGATAAGGAACAGCAGAGGGCTGTAACACTACCTTGGGGAACGCCAGAAATCACTTCTGTTTTACTTGATGACTGACTATCCGTCAATTACTACGAACTGTGACCTCTCTGACAGGAAGTAACAAATCCAGCCACATAATTGAGACGATATTCCATAAGCACGCAATTTCACTATAAGCCGCTTGTGTGGTACAGTGTCAAAAGCCTTCTGGGAATCTAGAAATACGGAATAGATCTGAAATCCCTTGTCAATAGCATTCAACACTTCATGCGAATAAAGAGCTAATTGTGTTTCACAAGAACAATGTTTTCTAAACCTATGCATATCGACGTTAATGATATGGGCCTGTAATTTAGTGGATTACTCCTACTACCTCTTTTGAATATTGGAGTGACCCGTGTTGTAACGGCGACCGGTACGGTCGCGGGGTAGTAGTGACGGATACGCGGGGGGACCCGCGGAGGAGCCCGTGAACAACAACACAACGGAAGAGGACGGACACGACCAACGAAGGACCTTACGACACAACAAGAACAGACAACAGAGTCACGAACCAAACGAGACAACCACGTCCACTGGAATAGAAACACGAAAGTCAATACGCTGTCTGAGGCGATATGTCCTGAGACGCACGCGATGTTAGACTGCTGGCTGAGCTTTCTCTCTGTTTTTTTTTCTTTATTGAATTTCGATTCCCCCGAAGGGGGCGGGCTGGCAGCAGCGTAGTATGCCGCTCCTCAGCCTACAGACTTCGTTAAAAAGATGAAGAGAAAACAGGCGACAAAATCGCTTAAATAGGAACATGGCGAAAAAAAAATCGTGGAACTTAAAACATAGACCAACATGATGATGCGAATAAAATACATACGAAGCAGACAGGTAAAATAATAGACAGACAATTAAAAAACACGGCGACAGTCTGGTTTCTGCCCGCAAAAGACATAAAATTCACACCCAGCGACAGCATGGTTTCTGTTCACAATACTAGAAAGACGAACAACACTGAACATTCACTGGAACACTGCACCAAAAAGATTGCAAATGTGACATACCACAGGTGAGAGCAGATGGGGGGAACCTGGGCAGAGGATGGGGAAAATAAAAAAAGGTGGGGAAGGAAAGCAAAAGCGAAGGGGGGGAGGGGGGAAAGGAGCCGATGGAGGATGAGGACCCATAAGAGGGGTGGGGGGTGCTGGGCAGTCGCGACAGGGAGTGGGGAAGGCAGAGGAGGGGAATACAAAATAAAAATAACTTGGGGGGGGGGGAAGGGAGGTAGGGATAGGTTTAGCGGGGAGAAAACAGGATGGAAGGGGGGGAAGAGGGAGCCCAGGGAAAGGACGGAGGAAAGGAGGGGGGGGGGGGGTCAGGATCAGAGTTGATAGGAGGGATAGATGGAGGGAGAGAGGGCATCGTCCGGGAGGGGGAGTTGATGGAAGCCACCTTGGGAAAGGAGATGAAGGGTGTAGAGATGGAGGGTAGGGGGGACACAACAGTGAAGGCGTGGCAGGGGGCAGAGACGGGAGAGGAGAGGAGCAACCAGGGGGTGAGGGGTATCAAGGCAGCGAGAGGTGTAGATTATGCAGATATGTTCGAGGAATAGGACCAGATGGGGGAAAGGAATGAGGTCATAGAGGATCCGTGTGGGGGACGGGAGACATATACGGAAGGCGAGACAGAGTGCATGACGCTCAAGGATCTGGAGGGACTAAGAGAATTTGGGGGGGGGGGGCAGATATTCAGGCTGGACTGGCATAACAGAGGATGGGACAGATTAAGGATCTGTAGGTGTGGAGAATGGGTGCAACCCCCATGTCCGGCCAGAGAGGAGTTTGAGGAGTTGGAGGTGGTTGTGGGCTTTGGATTGGATGAAGCGGAGATGAGGGATCCAGGTGACGTGGCGGTCAATGGTGAGGCCAAGGTAGGTGAGGGTGGGGGTAAGGTGGACAGGACGGGAACAGACAGTAAGGGAGGAATCCAGGAGCCAGAAGGAACGAGTGGTACGACCTATGATGGTTGCCTCGAAGGATTGATTTTCAGGAGCCACTGGTCACACCATGCAGCAAAAAGGTCAAGGTGATTCTGGAGAAGGCGATGGGACCGTTGGAGGGTAGGAGTGATGGCGTGGAATGCGGTGTCATTGGCATATTGCAAGAGGTGTACTGGAGGGGGGGGGGGGGTTGGGGCATATCTGCCATGTAAAGGAGAGGGGAGAGGACAGAGCCCTGGGGCACACCTGCAGAGGGGTAGAAGGTGTGGGAATTGGCTTTATGGATGGTAACATAGGAGGGGTGGCGGGAGAGGAAGGAGGCCATCAGACGAATGGAGTTGACAGGAAGGATGTAGGCTTGGAGACTGGGATGCCAGACACGGTCGTAGGCCTTTTCGAGGTCGAGGGAGACAAAAATGGCGGAGTGACGGGAGTTGAGCTGGAGGGAGAGGAGATGAGTGAGGCGGAGGAGTTGGTCATCAGTAGAGAAGGAAGGTCGAAAGCCACATTGGGTGTCGGGGAGGAGATGGTGGAGTTGGATGCGCCAGATAAGGATGGATTGGTTCAAATGGCTCTGGGCACTATGGGACTTAACTTCTGAGATCATCAGTCCCCTAGAACTTAGAACTACTTAAACCTAACTAACCTAAGGACCACACACCTCCATGCCCGAGGCAGGATTCGAACCTGCGACCATAGCAGCAGCACAGTTCCAGACAGAAGCGCCTAGAACCGCTCGGCCACAGAAGCCGGCAAACCAATTGCAAATAAGGTTGACAATAAGGAACAATTCTCAAATTTGGCTGTTAAGACACAATGTCTAATAAAAAATTCTTGAGCAAGTTGCACTCACGGCTGAAGGCCTTATTGACAATAAATTCAAATTACTTGTCAGCTGAAGACCCCAATAGTAATTACTCAAAATTAAATTTTTTTAAAAAAAGACTACACAATCATCATAAGCTGATGAAACCAAGAGTGAAGTGGGCCTCAGACAGTGCTCCAAGGATCGGCCTGGGAAAGTCGCTCAACTTAATGATGAGACAGGCAGCCAAGAGTTGTATTCACTTAACCAGATGGCAACTCAAACTAGTGACACTTTAAACGCAGACCAACACTCTTGCAAAATCTACCTAACGTCTGATAACGAATACAACAATGGAATAACCCAGGCAAGGAGGAACCGGCAGACAGTACTTCGTCTTCAGAATCTGGTGTTTAGAACATCCAGAAGCAGAAGGAAACACTACGACCAAAGTAGTCCAAAAGAAACAACACATCCGAACCACAATCAAGGAGCCTGTCGAACTACACGCCTAACCGGACAGCAGCGGCAAGGCAAGGAAATGCGTTAACCTCCAAGGCAGGTGACTGGAGTTTTAGCGGCCACTGGGCAGAAAACCCGTGGTCTAGAGGTAGCGTCTTTGATTCATAATCAAAACGTCCTCGGTCCCAGGTTCGACCCCCGCCACTGCCTAAATTTTGATAAAATAATCAGCACTGGCGACCGAAGACTTCCGGCATAAGAAGTCTGCCTCATTCTGCCAACGGCCTTGTCAAAGAGGGCAGAGGAGCGGATAGAGGTTCAGGGCACTCTCTTGTCCTAGGGATGGGAAATTGCCCCTAAAGGCGGAAGAATCAGCAATGATCAACGACATGAGGATGCAGAAGGCAATGGAAACCACTGCATTAGACACATATCGTGTATCCACCAGACATGTGGCCTGTAATTGAAGAAGTGTCATGATGATCTCTTCATTGGCAAAAGATTCCGGAATAGTCCCCCATTCGGATCTCCGGGAGGGGACTGCCAAGGGGGAGATTACCATGAGAAAAAGATTGAATAATCAACGAAAGGATAACGTTCTACGAGTCGGGGCGTGGAATGTCAGAAGCTTGAACGTGGTAGGGAAACTAGAAAATCTGAAAAGGGAAATGCAAAGGCTCAATCTACATACGGTAGGGGTCAGTGAAGTGAAGTGGAAGGAAGACAAGGATTTCTGGTCAGATGAGTATCGGGTAATATCAACAGCAGCAGAAAATGGTATAACAGGTGTAGGATTCGTTATGAATAGGAAGGTTGGGCAGAGGGTGTGTTACTGTGAACAGTTCAGTGACCGGGTTGTTCTAATCAGAATCGACAGCAGACCAACACCGACAACGATAGTTCAGGTATACATGCCGACGTCGCAAGCTGAAGATGAACAGATAAAGTGTATGAGGATATTGAAAGGGTAATGCAGTATGTAAAGGGAGACGAAAATCTAATAGTCATGGGCGACTGGAATGCAGTTGTAGGGGAAGGAGTAGAAGAAGGGTTACAGGAGAATATGGGCTTGGGACAAGGAATGAAAGAGGAGAAAGACTAATTGAGTTCTGTAACAAGTTTCAGCTGGTAATAGCGAATACCCTGTTCAAGAATCACAAGAGGAGGAGGTATACTTGGAAAAGGCCGGGAGATATGGGAAGATTTCAGTTAGATTACATCATGGTCAGACAGAGATTCCGAAATCAGATACTGGATTGTAAGGCGTACCCAGGAGCAGATATAGACTCAGATCACAATATAGTAGTGAGAAGAGTAGGCTGAAGTTCATGACATTAGTCAGGAAGAATCAATACGCAAAGAAGTGGGATACGGAAGTACTAAGGAATGACGAGATACGTTTGAAGTTCTCTAACGCTATAGATACAGCAATAAGGAATAGCGCAGTAGGCAGTACAGTTGAAGAGGAATGGACATCTCTAAAAAGGGCCATCACAGAAGTTGGGAAGGAAAACATAGGTACAAAGAAGGTAGCTGCGAAGAAACCATGGGTAACAGAAGAAATACTCCAGTTGATTGATGAAAGGAGGAAGTACAAACATGTTCCGGGAAAATCAGGAATACAGAAATACAAGTCGCTGAGGAATGAAATAAATAGGAAGTGCAGGGAAGCTAAGACGAAATGGCTGCAGGAAAAATGTGAAGACATCGAAAAAGATATGATTGTCGGAAGGACAGACTCAGCATACAGGAAAGTCAAAACAACCTTTGGTGACATTAAAAGCAACGGTGGTAACATTAAGAGTGCAACGGGAATTCCACTGTTAAATGCAGAGGAGAGAGCAGATAGGTGGAAAGAATACATTGAAAGCCTCTATGAGGGTGAAGATTTGTCTGATGTGATAGAAGAAGAAACAGGAGTCGATTTAGAAGAGATAGGGGATCCAGTATTAGAATCGGAATTTAAAAGAGCTTTGGAGGACTTACGGTCAAATAAGGCAGAAGGGATAGATAACATTCCATCAGAATTTCTAAAATCATTGGGGAAGTGGCAACAAAACGACTATTCACGTTGGTGTGTAGAATATATGAGGCTGGCGACATACCATTTGACTTTCGGAAAAGCATCATCCACACAATTCCGAAGACGGCAAGAGCTGACAAGTGTGAGAATTATCGCACAATTAGCTTAACAGCTCATGCATCGAAGCTGCTTACAAGAATAATATACAGAAGAATGGAAAAGAAAATTGAGAATGCGCTAGGTGACGATCAGTTTGGCTTTAGGAAAAGTAAAGGGACGAGAGAGGCAATTCTGACGTTACGGCTAATAATGGAAGCAAGGCGAAAGACGGCCGAAGTGGCCGTGCGGTTAAAGGCGCTGCAGTCTGGAACCGCAAGCCCGCTACGGTCGCAGGTTCGAATCCTGCCTCGGGCATGGATGTTTGTAATGTCCTTAGGTTAGTTAGGTTTAACTAGTTCTAAGTTCTAGGGGACTAATAACCTCAGCAGTTGAGTCCCATAGTGCTCAGAGCCATTTGAAGGCGAAAGAAAAATCAAGACACTTTCATAGGATTTGTCGACCTGGAAAAAGCGTTCGACAATATAAAATGGTGCAAGCTGTTCGAGATTCTGAAAAAAGTAGGGGTAAGCTATAGGGAGAGACGGGTCATATACAATATGTACAACAACCAAGAGGGAATAATAAGAGTGGACGATCAAGAACGAAGTGCTCGTATTAAGAAGGGTGTAAGACAAGGCTGTAGCCTTTCGCCTTCTTCAATCTGTACATCGAGGAAGCAATGATGGAAATAAAAGAAAGGTTGAGGAGTGGAATAAAAATACAAGGTGAAAGGATATCAATGATACGATTCGCTGATGACATTGCTATCCTGAGTGAAAGTGAAGAAGAATTAAATGATCTGCTGAACGGAATGAACAGTCTAATGAGTACACAGTATGGTTTGAGAGTAAATCGGAGAAAGACGAAGGTAATGAGAAGTAGTAGAAATGAGAACAGCGAGAAACTTAACATCAGGATTGATGGTCACGAAGTCAATGAAGTTAAGGAATTCTGCTACGTAGGCACTAAAATTACCAATGACGGACGGAGCAAGGAGGACATCAAAAGCAGACTCGCTATGGCAAAAAAGGCATTTCTGGCCAAGAGAAGTCTACTAATATCAAATACCGGTCTTAATTTGAGGAAGAAATTTCTGAGGATGTACGTCTGGAGTACAGCATTGTATAGTAGTGAAACATGGACCCTGGGAAAACCGGAACAGAAGAGAATCGAAGCATTTGAGATGTGGTGCTATAGACGAATGTTGAAAATTAGGTGGCCTGATAAGGTAAGGAATGAGGAGGTTCTACGCAGAATCGGAGAGGAAAGGAATATGTGGAAAACACTGATAAGGAGAAGGGACAGGATGATAGGACATCTGCTAGTACATGAGGGAATGACTTCCATGGTACTAGAGGGAGCTGTAGAGGGCAAAAACTGTTGAGGAAGACAGAGAGTGGAATACGTCAAGCAAATAATTGAGGACGTAGGTTGCAAGTGCTACTCTGAGATGAAGAGGTTAGCACAGGAAAGGAATTCGTGGCGGGCCGCATCAAACCAGTCAGTAGACTGATGACAAAAAAAAAAAAGGCAGATAAATACCGCTGGTTGAACTTCATCGATAAACACAAGGAATTCAATGGCTCTTAGCACTATGGGACTTAACATCTTAGGTCATCAGTCCCCTAGAACTCAGAACTACTTAAACCTAACTAACCTAATGACATCACACACATCCATGCCCGAGGCAGGATTCGAACCTGCGACCGTAGCAGTCCCGCGGTTCTGGACTGCAGCGCCTAGAACCGCACGGTCACCGCGGCCGGCAAGGAATTCAATGATTAATAATACGAGGTGTGGCTAGAAAAAAACCGGACTAGTACTGGTGAAACAATAAAACGAATGCAATAAGGCTGAAAGTCGCGTGGCCTGTCACGTGACTCTCGCTCCGCCTACTGCTCGAGTTTCATCTGCCTCCTGCACTCAGTCTGCCCGTGGCGTCTGTTTTAAGTAGTTGACGTTTTGTCTGTGCGTCGGAAAATGTTGAGTGTACAGAAAGAACAGCGTGTTAACATCAAATTTTGTTTCAAACTAGGAAAATCTGCAAGTGAAACGTTTGTAATGTTACAACAAGTGTACGGCGATGATTGTTTATCGCGGACACAAGTGTTTGAGTGGTTTAAACGATTTAAAGATGGCCGCGAAGACACCAGTGATGACACTCGCACTGACAGACCTTGTCAGCAAAAACTGATGCAAACATTGAAAAAATCGGTTAACTTGTTCGACAAGATCGCCGTTTAACAATCAGAGCAGTGTCTGAGTTAACAGGAGTTGACAAGGAAAGTGTTAGGCAGATTCTTCATGAAAGTTTCAACATGAACAAAGTGTGTTCAAAAATGGTTCCAAAGTGTCTCACAATTGAACAGAAGGAACGCCGAAGAATGATTTGTTCTGACATCCTGGAAAACATTGAAAGTGGTCGCACCTTCTTACAAAATGTTATTACTTGCGATGAATCGTGGTTTTTTACTTACGATCCCGAAACTAAACGCCAATCGATGCATTGGAAAACTCCTTGTTCTCCACGACAAAAAAAAAGCACGAATGTCAAAATCGAAATTCAAGGCAATGATGATTGTTTTTTTTTTTTTTTGACATGAAAGGGATTGTGCACATTGATTGGGTACCAGAGGGACAAACAGTGAATCAGCATTACTACATTAGCGTCCTGGCTACCCTACGTGAGCGAGTACGGAGAAAACGGAACGATTTGTGGAGAAAAAAGTCATGGATCCTTCACCAAGACAATGCCCCAGCTCACAATGCGTTGTCAGTGAAGACGTTTTTGGCAAAACACAACATTCCCATCTTAGATCATCCACCCTACTCACCTGATTTGGCTCCCTGTGACTTTTTCCTTTTCCCTAAAGTCAAGTCAGCTTTGAAAGGAACTAGATTTGAGACTGTTGAAGCAGTAAAAGAAAAAGCGACGGAAGTAATGTATGGACTTACCGAAAATGATCTGCAGCATTGCTATGAACAGTGGAAAATTCGTATGGAGCGGTGTAGAGACCGAGGAGGAGAGTACATTGAAGGAGATAACATGAAATTGTAAATAAATGTTTTTTCCAGCATCAGTCCGGTTTTTTTCTAGCCGCACCTCGTAAAAGGTGGAGGATGGCTAATTAATTTCGCCAGCTCCAAACACTCCACACGTTGCTCTTCCACTCAGCGACCCTGCGAGCAGCAACGCGCGAACGAACGGCGTGATTTCAAAATAGTGGAGGTTTCACTACTGGGTTAAAGTTCACTCAACTCAAACATCCTGGGTCCGGTGGACAACAAGGTTGTGGCCTTCGCAACGACAGCCCCTCGATCCGGCAGTGCCTGCGAGCCTCCAGCAGTCCCCGTACGTCCTCGTACTGCTGGACCTCACTGCTGCTCCATCCCAACCGAACTGCCCGACACACTCCGACCCGAA
This sequence comes from Schistocerca nitens, assembly GCF_023898315.1. NCBI lineage: Eukaryota > Metazoa > Arthropoda > Insecta > Orthoptera > Acrididae > Schistocerca > Schistocerca nitens. Next base: position 111,642,048 of record NC_064623.1, read on the forward strand.
AAACACCTGACGTCCTTCCATAGAAAGCACCACGGTACTAGATATCGATAACCGCTGCTGCTGCCACTTGACGACAGACAGCGCCAGCAAACGTACTGGCGTCAGTAAACACAAGAAGAAAACGAGACGCCACTATCCCTACTACACCAACGGCACCTACGCGAGCCTCAACACAGCTCACAGCAAAATGTCCTAATAATCTAAATGACTTTGTGTGGTGTGCGTACTGTAAGGCCTTCGGTACACACACCATCAGATTATTTGACTTGTCGCTCTAACGAAGTAGGCGAGTGTCAGCAATATGTCTCGTGGTCTTATTGTGCCGTGTTTATCTTCTGCGGTTAGGTCAGACGATAGAAATGCCATTTGTACGCTTAGAGTAGCAGATTGACGGTGACCAACTTTAAACAGAACTTGATTAATTTTCACACGCATTTATTAAAATAATAAAAAGCGTAGACATTACGTAACTTGATTCTGAATGCTGTTTACAATTGACAATCTGAAGTTCCTTTGGTCTTGGTACGTTAATCTTATTCTCATATATCTCTGATACTTGACAAAGTGTCTATTCATTTATCTTCATGGCTATGTACAGGAATATGATAATCTTATTAGGTGCAGATTGAAACTTGAGTATAGACTGGTACAGACTAATGCAGACTGGTACAGACTGGTGCAGACAAATGCAGACTGACTAATCGGAGGTCTGTACACTCGTTATTGATGTGTCGGCAGAAGTGCCAACACCGTGTTGTTTGACGAAGCCGAAATGCACGCTATAAACTCACGCAGGCTGGCGTGAGGTCTGAAACAGGATACGTATTGAATGCTATAAAGAAAAGTACGTACTTCTGGAATACTTAACTTTAATCCATAATTGGTGAACATTGGTCTTGTTACTGTACATGCTTCATTAGATACATAGCAAAGGAGAAATGGCGCCTTGCTAGGTCGTAGCAATTGACTTAGCTGAAGGCTATGCTAACTATCGTCTCGGCAAATGAGAGCGTAATTCTCAGTGAACCTTTCCTAGCAACGTCGGCTGTACAACTGGGGCGAGTGCTAGGAAGTCTCTCTAGACCTGCCGTGTGGCGGCGCTCGGTCTGCAATTACTGACAGTGGCGACACGCGGGTCCGACGTATACTAATGGACCGCGGCGGATTTAAAAGCTACCACCTAGCAAGTGTGGTGTCTGGCGGTGACACCACAGTTATAGTAACTCGGGCGTTCAGGTATCACTGCGCGAGTGTGATCCACGAGGAGAAAAGGTTCTACGTTAGCAGCAATCTCATTGGCTGCGTTACATATTAATACGTGGATCGGCGGAAGCAGAATTTGGTCCATCTCTAAAGCAGCGCCGTCTCGTAGTGCGGAGACGGACGAGCGCTGCGCCTGCGTTGTTGTGCTAAGCGGGGCGCGCTCTAGTGGGAAGGTTGTGTACGCGCTGACTATGCTGAACTATGTAGACAACTCTTTGCCACACTCCACTATGACGTGGTAGTTATACAGATGATATTTCAAAAAACAGTGACTTGGGAGTTCACAGTAGATGTTCACTTGACTGCTACAACGCTATTCAGGAAAGAAAGTGTAGTACTATTTACAATGCAAATTAGCAATGTCTTCCACTATAGAGCCAAAGTGCGGAGAGATATGGATGCATTGCCGACTTTTCCTGACTACACATCCATGTCGTAGAGAAGAGACCACCAGGCTTGCAGCGAAAGCAGAGGGTGGTGTGAGTAGGGAGAGACACATCTACATCTACATTTATACTCCGCAAGCCACCCAACGGTGTGTGGCGGAGGGCACTTTACGTGCCACGGTCATTACCTTCCTTTTCTGAAAGCCTCCGTACGCTCTCGAATCTCTCTAATTTTACATTCGTGATCTCCTCGGGAGGTATAAGTAGGGGGAAGCAATATATTCGATACCTCATCCAGAAACGCACCCTCTCGAAACCTGGCGAGCAAGCTACACCGCGATGCAGAGCGCCTCTCTTGCAGAGTCTGCCCCTTGAGTTTGCTAAACATCTCCGTAACGCCATCACGGTTACCAAATAACCCTGTGACGAAACGCGCCGCTCTTCTTTGGATCTTCTCTATCTCCTCCGTCAACCCGACCTGGTACGGATCCCACACTGATGAGCAATTCTCAAGTATAGGTCGAACGAGTGTTTTGTAAGCCACCTCCTTTGTTGATGGACTACATTTTCTAAGGACTCTCCCAATGAATCTCAACCTGGCACCCGCCTTACCAACAATTAATTTTATATGATCATTCCACTTCAAATCGTTCCGCACGCATACTCCCAGATATTTTACAGAAGTAACTGCTACCAGTGTTTGTTGCGCTATCATATAATCATACAATAAAGGATCCTTCTTTCTATGTATTCGCAATACATTATATTTGTCTATGTTAAGGGTCAGTTGCCACTCCCTGCACCAAGTGCCTATCCGCTGCAGATCTTCCTGCATTTCGCTACAATTTTCTAATGCTGTAACTTCTCTGTATACTACAGCATCATCCGCGAAAAGCCGCATGGAACTTCCGACACTATCTACTAGGCCTGCAGCTCTGTTGTCTATGCCAAGCGAAGGCAGCTGCAGTCGACGGGAGACGTAGAGTCCGCGCAGGGTACCATAGCCGATGCGTAGTGACCAGTTTTCGTCTCAAGCGCTGGGCGAGTTTATTCGTTTGTTGAGAATGGGGGGCCGACAGTGTCTGTCATTTTCTGGTCGGTCAGTGATGATAGAATCGAGGCGTAGGCCCTGCAATTTTTCTCTACCGACTTTAGAGACTATTCGGTAAAATAATTTCATTTTTGCTTTGCTTGAAGCTTTATATGTCAGGTTCATGATGATGTGCCCATCATTTCGCTAATGGTCATAATTATGTGTAGGTAACACACTGTGCGCAATACGAAAAAGTTTTCAACGAATAGTAGGTGTCGCTATGATTTTGTGTTTGTTGCATATGACATAATATGTTGCTGCATATGACATTTAGCTAACATATTGAATTTTTTTGATGTCTTATTTCATTGGGAACCATGTGCACCATGATCATATAACTGTCAATATATTTTCAAAAAAATGTTCAAATTTGTGTGAAATCTTATCGGACTTAACTGCTGAGGTCATCAATCCCTAAGGTTACACACTACTTAACCTAAATTATCCTAAGGACAAACACACACACCCATGCCCGAGGGAGGACTCGAACCTCCGCCGGAACCAGGCGCACAGTCCATGACTGCAGCGCCTTACACCATTCGGCTAATCCCGCGCGGCAATATATTTTGGATAAATGGCAGCATCGGTCGTAAATACTAAAAACCTTTATATTATAGATCGATTTCGGTTAATGTGTGACCATCCAGAATGAGATTTTCACTCTGCAGCGGAGTGCGCGCTGATATGAAACTTCCTGGCAGATTAAAACTGTGTGCCCGACCGAGACTCGAACTCGGGACATTTGCCTTTCGCGGGCAAGTGCTCTACCAACTGAGCTACCCAAGCACGAAAGGCAAAGGTCCCGAGTTCGAGTCTCGGTCCGGCAAACAGTTTTAATCTGACAGGAAGTTTCAATGTGTGGCCATGTTCACTGCAACTTTGCGGCACATTTCACTGATATGAGCCATGCTCCTCCTGACTTGACATCACAGCTTGATTGCAGCATAGGGGAGATGGATGTTTTCTGCAATTTGAAATCTCTTAATTGCACATTGCTTAGCGAGCAGACAGTTACGAAAACTGCCAATTTTTGAGAGTACTTCGAAAGCTGCCTAATGCATGACAAGAAATCCATCCACAAGGCCAGCAACAAGACTAAAGATCAGCTGGCATGACGCTCTTATACAGTACAACAGTCTGATTCATAATATGAGTGTAAACGTGGTGCGCATTTAGACAATCTTCAGTGATTTTTTGCTATGAGGTATTTAACAGGATTCCTAATAGCGGTAGGTACTGGGAGATGAAGAGGCTTGAACAGGATAGAGTAGCATGGAGAGCTGCATCAAACCAGTCTCAGGACTGAAGACCACAACAACAACAATAGCGAATGAAGAATATTAGTTTTGTTTTTGAGCCCTGTATGCCATGGTGTATTGTATTGTATGTTAACCGGGGGCCTAGAAACGACGGAGATGCTCCGTCCCCGCCGCAGCCGCAGTGGTCCACAACCCCACGACGACCACCGCAGTCCACTTCACCCCTCCGCCGCCCCACACCGAACCCAGGGTTATTGTACGGTTCGGCCCCGGTGCCCCCCCTCCCCCCCCCCCCCCCCAGGGAACGTCTCACACCAGACGAGTGTAACCCCTACGTTTGCGTAGTAGAGTAATGGTGGTGTACGCGTACGTGGAGAACTTGTTTGCGCAGCATTTGACGACATAGTGTAGCTGAGGCGGAATAAGTGGAACCAGCCCGCATTCGCTGTGGCAGATGGAAAACCGCCTAAAAACCATCCACAGACTGGCCGACTCACCAGACCTCGACACAAGTCCGCCGGGCGTATTCGTGCTGGGGACTAGGCGCTCCTTCACGCCCGGAAAGCCATGCGTTAGACCGCACGGCCAACCGGGCGGCCCATGGTGAATATTAATTACATTTTTCAGGCCTCTTTCCAATGTGTTCTGGTGTAACCACAAGCGCCGGAATGAAGATGCGGATCACAAGAACAGAGAAGGTGGTGAGGAAACGTCGTCCAATGGTGTGCGGAATTGGACCGCGATGCGCCAATAGCGACACTGGAAGAAGTAAATATAAACACCGCTCCTGCTAGCCTCTGCCGCTCAGATCGGCCCAGTCTGCAATGGACATTTCTGCCATGCTATGACATGGTCGTGATCTATATCAAGTTCTTAGTTGGGCTTTGTGTATAGCAAGAACTTTACTGTTTTCGTGTCGCCTTTCCCTAGCAACATTTTCCATGTTCTGTAATTAAAATTAAGTATTGTCAATTTGCTTTATAGAAATAAAACTACTAACGTTATTTGTTTGAATAGTTGTATGGCAGTCTGAGAACACGACATCCTTTAGGCACCCTATAAGCAACAAGTGGGCAACATCCCTCAATTGGTGACGAGGTGTTAGAAACAAACTACATGCCTCCCAGTCACGGACATCTTTTTTTTTTTTTGTTTTTTTTGTTTTTTTTTTTTGCTCATTATTTCTCTCTTGTCTTTACTTTTCAGGGTCGCATATTGCTTCAACAGTTACCTGGCGTTTTTGCTAATCAGTGTTTTTAGGTGGGCGTTGAAGAAACTGACTTTGTACATATTTTTCCCTCTTTGGCTTGCCTAATCTATTTGTTACATTTGCGGCTTCTAACATGCCCACCAGTCCTGTCCCACCACCCTGCTCTGGCGCCACAGCCACAAGCGTCAGATGCCACACAGCTAATGCAAATGTTTCAGTTTCAGACACATCAAATATCTATCCTGCTCGACCGGGAACAGCAGCTATTCGCCAAAGCTTCGCGCTCTATGGAACAAGCATCGCCTACTACAACTGCTATAACACCTTTTCAACAGTTTTGTAACCAAGAAGAAGAATGAGTCGAGTGGTTGTCCCAGTTTGAGGCGCACATCATCGCCCACAACTTTCCTATTAGGAAGTGCAGTGTCCGGTCACTCCGAGTGAACTTAGTTATGACCGAGTAGTTCAGTCCCTAAGAAACTATTATGACCAACAAGTGAATGTGGTAGCTGCTTAGTATCAATTCTTCAGTTGCAAAAAACAGTCAGAACAATCTTAGCGCTACTGGGTACCAGATTTGCAGGGTATAACAGGAAATGCAAATTCAAATGTGCTTGCAGTGCTTTATATTCCGATGTCATGTTGCGTGATACGATAGTATACAATATACCTTATGTCAAAATCAGAGAACACAATATGAAATAGTCCAGTCCATCATTTCAGCAGGTACTACAAATACATACATAAAAAAAGTTTTGCATCACCTCGGTTCCGAGAGTTCCGGAACCTGTACAGAAATTTGGAATAGAGAACATAAACATCGTTTCCGCCCTTTTTATTGCTTATGAAAACCACACATTACATGTTGTACCACCATACAGCGAGACCTTCAGAGGTGGTGGTCCAGATTGCTGTACACACCGGTACCTCTAATATGCAGTAGCACGTCCTCTTGCATTGATGCATGCCTGTATTCGTTGAGGCATACCATTCGCAAGCTCATTAAGGCACCGTTGCTCCAGATTGTCACACTCCTCAACGACGATTCGGCGGGTTGATGGCTCACGTCGTCCATAAACAGCCCTTTTCAATCAACCTAGAAAAAAAAGAAAAATAATTGGTTCAAATGACTCTGAGCACTATGGGACTTAACTTCTGAGGTCATCAGTCCCCTAGAACTACTTAAACCTAACTAATCTAAGGACATCACACACATCCATGCCCGAGGCAGGATCCAAACCTGCGACAGTTGCGGTTGCGTGGTACCAGACTGAAGCGCCTAGAACCGCTCGGCCACTCCGGCTAGCTGTCCAACAACTGCATGCCCTAATTATATAATTACAGTGATGCAGATTGTAGACGTTGTCTTGTTGGAAAAATTGCATGTGTGTGCTCACGCTCAGCTTGATGTGTAGGGATCGACTGACCTAGTGCACATTACCACCACCAGGGAACATCCCACCACCACCCGCTTTCCTCCCTATCTCCCAGAAAAAAATTGATGGGGAAAAGTGCTCCATCTGTGCTGAGCTGGTGGACTTGAAAGATCCTGTGGCAGGTAATTCAACTACAATGCAGAGGGCATAATAATATATTGTTCATTTATAAAATTCAATTTAAATACGAGTTGACAGGGGTTGGATCTCTTCATTTGATGGGGAAAGCTCATCATTATTTACTGTTGATTTAATTTTGCAAGATGGTCTCGTAAAATACACCGAAAAGAAGTAATTAAATATATAAGTAGTTGGCTTTTTTCTGATCATGAAAGGAATACTGTCATGAAATCGACATCAACATAAAACACTCACCATAAATAATTACACTGTTACAGATTGGCAAAAAAACCTCCTGATAGCATCCTCGCTTGCACCACACCTCACTAAATGTGCCGGACCACCATACTGTGTTTGATTTCACACTGCTGGACTGGGAGACGCTGGTTGCCTGCAGAGGAATGCATGATACCGGGTGTCAGCGACCTTTGAAGTCTGATACCAGACTCACTTCCCAAAACACACACCTTCCACAGCAGGTCAGTGGAAGCAGCTGCTCTATGTGACTGCCCTGCTGTGCAGATAGTGACTGAGCTAGATCACAATACCACCAGCAAAGGACGCTGGGAGAAGCAATACCGCACCCCTCCTCCCTCTAACCCACTCCTCCCTCCTGGACAAAGCAATGGATAGCAGCAACTCTCTGACGTTGATACCTGGGGAATTATTCTTGAAGCAGCTGCTCAGTCTCTCTCTCTCTCTCTCTCTCTCTCTCTCTCTCTCTCTCTCTCTCTCTCTCAAGAGGTTACTCTCTGACCAGCGAGCATCTGTCATGTGCCACTGCTAACCACACTAACATCACTTTTTCCTGCACAAAGTGGTGGATAGGTGATAAATCCCCAGCCCTCCCCAAACTGCTGGGCTGTGGATGTCTTGGAAATCGCTCATTTATGCTACCACTACTTAACCAAACTAATTGACCAGTTAGTTAAATTGATACCCTCTGTGTGGAGCAGTGTTTCCTTGCTTCTTGTTGATGAAGACTAGGGCTGGTATATTTGTTGGGAAATTCTGGTGCTATCTGGTATTCAGTACCACAGTTGCGCAGTTCCCATATCACACTCTTCCCCCTTCCAGATCTTCCTAGTCTCCTATTGGCAGATACTGGCACAGTTAGGTCATTTGGCAGGAAATTCATTAAGTTAGAGGTAGACGAAAATGTTAGTGAGAATTTCAAATTGCAGCTCAATTCACTGTGTCCCTAAACAATTTGCAGGAGATGGGGCAGAGATTGAGTGCGATGAGCTCACTATACCAGTATCGGAAACTATACATTGATCAAAAGGGAATCTGGCGTTGTGATTGAAAGTGACGCTGTATAACATGATAGTTGTAATTTCAAATTTTGGCGAGAATTTATACTGTCATGGTAATGTAATTACTGACCACCTACAGGTATGCTAAGACTATTTTTTAAAGCACTATATAATTCCCAAGTTGGTTCACTCTGCTACACCAGGAAGAAGAAGGTGGCGGGGGTAACCATCTACTATGTCATAGAATAGTAACAACAACAAATCCACCTTTATTTATATAAATACCACTCCACCTTCTAATGCGGTGTATTGAAAAGCACTCAAGGCCATCGCCACATGGACAGGACACTTTGTAAACACATACAATTATACCATGATCCATTCTGTAGTAGCTGTCACAGATGTTGGAGATTCCAGAAAGTTCCGTAGGCCATCGGCGTGTGCTAACTGTGCTGGTAGCTGCACACGCATCTCCAGATGAACCCCCCACTGGACACGGCCATTCCAAACGCTCAGAGGTTGGAGAGAGTGCAGCTATCAACCGATCACTTTACATGGTGGAAGTAATTGTCCAGCACAAACACTCGCCAATTGAATCTTCTCAGATTTCCAAATAAGAATCAGAATAGTCGCAACAAATGTGATTTTGAAGGCTGCCCACCACATACTGAGTATTAGTTCGCTATTCATCCACCAAGAGGGGGACTGCATCCTCTTATCCTGCCTGACATGTTTGGGAGGTGCAGCAACAGCATACGCCTTGAGCCAGAAATGTCCATTCGATCAGGCCACCAGCTACCTCCACCATGTGCCCACATGCCAAGTTGTGTTGTCCTGGGAAACCAACCGCATATTTATCTGTTTAATTACAGTTAAATATTACGATTGCAGCACCAATCTGGTGACATTCGATGTTGAGAGAATTTGCGGAAATACCTCCTCCTTACCACTGTAGCGCTAGAAATATCAATTTTCCATGCAAATCTATATCCTCTTTATGACTGGACATTATTTTCCATGTAAAATTTTTGATAACAATTATGGCTATCGATGCATTCAAATTGCAGTTTTTTTTACATCAAATATGACTGGACATAGTCCCACCCACATGATTTTCTTTGCACGTGCCGGACATTGACCTTAGTAACTTTACACTCCAGCACATACACGTGTTCAACAAGAAATGCGATTATCGGCAATATGTATATAGCGCCTGAAGAACTTATGGTATTTTGGTAAACATTTTTGGAATACAGTGATCAATTAATTGTTATATTTAGATTAAAGTTCAGTCTTGATCACGTTATGTCTGTTTTAATGAGTAACCGGTTTCGGTTTTTTCTATAAAACCATCATCAGACCTGTGAATAAATTTTGAGAAATACTAGATACCAATCTTTAAATGAATGAAAAAGTCTAATGATGTCAAAATTTTTAACAAAATAAAATAAAATTAGTTATACCCATTGGCTCCCTTGGGTTGGTAGGTGGAGCTCTCCTTGCTGCTGTGCAGTCAACTGATGGTTATGAGTGCTGAGCACGAGCTTAAATATGCAGAGGCTCCGCCTACTTCCTGTCACACTACTCATAACTGCCAATCAGCGTTCATAATATGACGCCATCGTCAAAGTATAAAAGTAGGAAATACACTAATAACATAAAATTGATTCATTTAAATATCTGATTAACAGATAGTAGTTGTGTCTACAACTTATTTATATTTTGGATAAAAACAGTGAATTACGATGTGTGATAGCTGTGCCCTCTATGGACAACCTTATTACTATTACAGTGCCAGTTACATCAAAGATGTAAAATCCTTGGCGTTGTGGTATATATCGATTATACCAAGTCGCCTACATCACAATTGCATCTTTGTTGGATGCTGCAGAATCGTCTTGTTTTAACTGTAGTTTTTATGGCAATGTTCTTTATAGCATTAAGTTAGCAGCCAATAGTACGTTCCACATTATGTATATCTGAATAACTGATGAGACTGCTGATGCAGCATATTTTACATACATTGCTTTTGCCATGGGTATAACTAATCTTATATTTTTAAAAAACAAAAGAGTAGATGCTTTTATTATAAAATTTCGTCAAAAAGGTCGTAACAATATTTTTCTCGAAAATCTAATTGTTCATTGAGCAGCATTGATGATTTAGTTTTCAAATGAGCATATATCTCGATTTCTTCTAGGATATTCATAAGTAAGCCTTTATTTGTATAATGAAGAACTTGTAAATTCTGTTGTACTGTCCCCTCAGCATGATTATTGAATGTTATATGATGACCAAAATCAGACTTTGTTCGTGAGGTACCTGACGTATGTTCTTTGTACCTTACTGCAAAATTTCGACCTGTTTGGCCGATATATATTTTCTCACAGTCTCTACATTGCATCTTGTACACTCCTGATCTGGTAGATTTTCCATTATCTTTATTTACAGTATGTCTTAATTTTTGTTGTAAAGTATTGTCAGTTGTAAATGCTATTGTTATTCCAGAATTTTTGAATAAGTTAGTGATTCTATCTGATATGTTTCCCATACATGTCATCTTCATATATTTTGGATTACTTATTAGTGGAGTACTTTGTGATTGTTGTACTTTATTAAAAATGATATCTACCTGTCATGTGTCGAAAGAGTTGGTTTTTGCAATTTGTTTTAAGATGGTCATTTCCTTTTTGATCTCATTAGCTTCTAGCGGTAATTTTAGTATTCGGTGTATCATAGACTTAAAAAATGCTTTTTTATACTTGTCAGGATGACATGATGTAGCATTAATAATAACATCAGTGGTTGTAGGTTTCCTGTATATGGTGAATAAATGTTTCCCGTTGTTATTAGTTATAGTGAGATCTAGGTAGTTAATAGATTTTCGATTTTCATGCTCAACTGTAAATTGTAACTTCGGATGCATAGAGTTTAATTTTATAGCAAGTTTCTCAATTTCGTCTTTTGAACCATTATAAAGTAATAATGTATCGTCTACATATCGCTTGTAATATATGATTTTATTTGCGATATCAGGGTTATTTTTCAGAAATTGCGTCTCAATGTTGTTTACGAAAATGTCTGCTACTGTCCCAGCCAAAGAATTTCCCATTGCTAAGCCATCTTTCTGACAATAGATTTTAGTATTAAACGAGAAATAATTGTAATCTAAAGTGCATTGAAGTTGGTCTATAAGTTCGATTATTTCGTCTTTAGTCATATTTTTGTATTGTATTAAGTTATCCCTAATTATATTAATCGCCTCAGTAATTGGTATATTTGTATATAAATTTTTAATATCTAATGAGGCGAAATTTGCACTAGTTGGAATGTCTATATTGTGGATTTGTTGTGTTAGTTCATAACTGTTTTTGATACTGAAGTTGCTGTCATATGTATAGAATGCTTTCAAAATTTTATTAAGTTTCATATTTAGTTTATATGAAGGACTACTTCTGTAGTTGACAATAGGTCGTATAGATTTCTCTTTTTTATGCAGTTTAACCTGTGATCTTAATTTAGGTATTTGGGGATTCATATTTTTCATCATATTTTTTTTCCTCAGGGGTCAAGAGGTGATTATTTTCATCGACTAGTTTCTTAATCTTTAATTGGAACTTTGGAGTGGGGTCTTTAGTTACTTCAACGATCCCATTTTCATTAAAAAATGAGAGTGTTTTAAATATATAATCGTCTTCTTTAATAATTACAAGGGTATTTCCTTTATCGGCCTTTACCACAATTGCTTTCTCTGCTAGTAGTTTATTATTGATATTTTTAAGTGTTTTGTCTTCAGTTTTTCTATGTAGTTTATTTTTCTCTTTTAAAATTAAGTCCTTCGTTTTAGGGCTATCTTACATGCTTCAGGTTTATTTATTTTCGATATTTTACTTGTTGCTATAACATCAGCAATTATGTGTTTAACGTTGGAATTATTTAGTGGGGGAGTTAAGTTATATTTTAAGCCTTTGTCAAGTAGTGACATTTCGGACTTTGTGAACTGAATATCTGTAAGATTCATTGTCCTTGGATAAAATTGATGTATATGGTTGACCTTTTCTGAAAGCTCATTTTGTTGTTTAGCTATGAGTAAATCAATTTTTCTCTGATGTCTTTGGGTAATCGCTTTCCGTAAAAAGTCTATTTTCTCATCAATGCTGCTTAGTAAAATAGAAAAAATCAAAGGTGAGAGTTCATTACTTAGCAATAAATGCAGACTATACATTCCGACATTTAAAAAATCTTTTATCTTAAAAGCTTCTCTAATTTCAGATTTAATCCATAAAATACTACTCTTTTGTTGTACATATGTTACATTACTAGATTTGAATTGAATATTGATTTTAGCATATTTTGGTATGATATGTTCCATGAGGCAAGTTTTATTAAATTTAATTTTCATTCCAAGTTTCATAATTTTGGTTATAATATTTCTAAACCTTTTGTAATTTCCAATTGCCTGACTAGACAAACTTTGCACAATTTTGGTAAACATTTTTGGAATACAGTGAGAAAATAGACTTTTTACGGAAAGCGATTACCCAAAGACATCAGAGAAAAATTGATTTACTCATAGCTAAACAACAAAATAAGCTTTCAGAAAAGGTCAACCATATACATCAATTTTATCCAAGGACAATGAATCTTACAGATATTCAGTTCACAAAGTCCGAAATGTCACTACTTGACAAAGGCTTAAAATATAACTTAACTCCCCCACTAAATAATACCAACGTTAAACACATAATTGCTGATGTTATAGCAACAAGCAAAATATCGAAAATAAATAAACCTGAAGCATGTAAGATAGCCCTAAAAACGAAGGACTTAATTTTAAAAGAGAAAAATAAACTACATAGAAAAACTGAAGACAAAACACTTAAAAATATCAATAATAAACTACTAGCAGAGAAAGCAATTGTGGTAAAGGCCGATAAAGGAAATACCGTTGTAATTATTAAAGAAGACGATTATATATTTAAAACACTCTCATTTTTTAATGAAAATGGGATAGTTGAAATAACTAAAGACCCCACTCCAAAGTTCCAATTAAAGATTAAGAAACTAGTCGATGAAAATAATCACCTCTTGACCCCTGAGGAAAAAAATATGATGAAAAATATGAATCCCCAAATACCTAAATTAAGATCACAGGTTAAACTGCATAAAAAAGAGAAATCTATACGACCTATTGTCAACTACAGAAGTAGTCCTTCATATAAACTAAATATGAAACTTAATAAAATTTTGAAAGCATTCTATACATATGACAGCAACTTCAGTATCAAAAACAGTTATGAACTAACACAACAAATCCACAATATAGACATTCCAACTAGTGCAAATTTCGCCTCATTAGATATTAAAAATTTATATACAAATATACCAATTACTGAGACGATTAATATAATTAGGGATAACTTAATACAATACAAAAATATGACTAAAGACGAAATAATCGAACTTATAGACCTACTTCAATGCACTTTAGATTACAATTATTTCTCGTTTAATACTAAAATCTATTGTCAGAAAGATGGCTTAGCAATGGGAAATTCTTTGGCTGGGACAGTAGCAGACATTTTCGTAAACCACATTGAGACGCAATTCCTGAAAAATAACCCTGATATCGCAAATAAAATCATATATTACAAGCGATATGTAGACGATACATTATTACTTTATAATGGTTCAAAAGACGAAATTGAGAAACTTGCTATAAAATTAAACTCTATGTATCCGAAGTTACAATTTACAGTTGAGCATGAAAATCGAAAATCTATTAACTACCTAGATCTCACTATAACTAATAACAACGGGAAACATTTATTCACCATATACAGGAAACCTACAACCACTGATGTTATTATTAATGCTACATCATGTCATCCTGACAAGTATAAAAAAGCGTTTTTTAAGTCTATGATACACCGAATACTAAAATTACCGCTAGAAGCTAATGAGATCAAAAAGGAAATGACCATCTTAAAACAAATTGCAAAAACCAACTCTTTCGACACACGACAGGTAAATATCATTTTTAATAAAGTACAACAATCACAAAGTACTCCACTAATAAGTAATCCAAAATATATGAAGATGACATATATGGGAAACATATCAGATAGAATCACTAACTTATTCAAAAATTCTGGAATAACAATAGCATTTACAACTGACAATACTTTACAACAAAAATTAAGACATACCGTAAATAAAGATAATGGAAAATCTACCAGATCAGGAGTGTACAAGATGCAATGTAGAGACTGTGAGAAAATATATATCGGCCAAACAGGTCGAAATTTTGCAGTAAGGTACAAAGAACATACGTCAGGTACCTCACGAACAAAGTCTGATTTTGGTCATCATATAACATTCAATAATCATGCTGAGGGGACAGTACAACAGAATTTACAAGTTCTTCATTATGCAAATAAAGGCTTACTTATGAATATCCTAGAAGAAATCGAGATATATGCTCATTTGAAAACTAAATCATCAATGCTGCTCAATGAACAATTAGATTTTCGAGAAAAATATTGTTACGACCTTTTTGACGAAATTTTATAATAAAAGCATCTACTCTTTTGTTTTTTAAAAATATAAGATTAGTTATACCCATGGCAAAAGCAATGTATGTAAAATATGCTGCATCAGCAGTCTCATCAGTTATTCAGATATACATAATGTGGAATGTACTATTGGCTGCTAACTTAATGCTATAAAGAACATTGCCATAAAAACTACAGTTAAAACAAGACGATTCTGCAGCATCCAACAAAGATGCAATTGTGATGTAGGCGACTTGGTATAATCGATATATACCACAACGCCAAGGATTTTACATCTTTGATGTAACTGGCACTGTAATAGTAATAAGGTTGTCCATAGAGGGCACAGCTATCACACATCGTAATTCACTGTTTTTATCCAAAATATAAATAAGTTGTAGACACAACTACTATCTGTTAATCAGATATTTAAATGAATCAATTTTATGTTATTAGTGTATTTCCTACTTTTATACTTTGACGATGGCGTCATATTATGAACGCTGATTGGCAGTTATGAGTAGTGTGACAGGAAGTAGGCGGAGCCTCTGCATATTTAAGCTCGTGCTCAGCACTCATAACCATCAGTTGACTGCACAGCAGCAAGGAGAGCTCCACCTACCAACCCAAGGGAGCCAATGGGTATAACTAATTTTATTTTATTTTGTTAAAAATTTTGACATCATTAGACTTTTTCATTCATTTAAAGATTGGTATCTAGTATTTCTCAAAATTTATTCACAGGTCTGATGATGGTTTTATAGAAAAAACCGAAACCGGTTACTCCTTAAAACAGACATAACGTGATCAAGACTGAACTTTAATCTAAATATAACTTATGGTATGTCTACACACACACTGGCTAGGTGTCTCGACATCCCTCAGTTAAAGGAAATTATTTAACCTTTCACTATTTGCGCCATCAGATCCGAGAACATGAGCAAGGATGAACCACTCTCTCACTATTCTCTACATTCAAGTGTACAATTTAATGTTGTTTTTTCACATAAAACATCATGTTTGTGAGATGACAGGAAGTTATCAGGATGAGCAGGCATTGATGGAAGTGTGTACATTGTTAATGTACATGGGGTCATTGTGGTGGCTTTCCTTTGAATAGTATTTTTCTGGAGTTGAGAACAAGCACGCAGTTTGATCATTTAACAGTAAATCTTGGAGTGTACGTTTGGGGCTTGAAAACCACATGCAGCTATTAAGGAAAGGATCACTGGTACGTCACCCCTTTAATGTGGCCTTGCACAATCCATACCAAAACTATTCTCAGGACAGGAAACGGGATGGCGAATCATGGTTGGTAGTCGTACTTTGATTTACACATACTTAATTTATTATCATAAGGTTCCTGCAGATCATTCCCCTCAATCTTCACTTACAAGCAGCAGATATTTATTGTAAGTTCTTATTAAAACAAAACAAGTATAACCATAAAATACATGTAAAAACAGTTCAGAAACAACTAGCGAATACAATATTGGCATGGCTTCGCCACACTTAACAAAAGCTTACAACTAACATTACACTTCCTATCAGAGTGGGCCAGTCACTTAATTGCATTTAAATACTACACGGCCCAAACAAAACTTAAATCTTACGTCCTTAACCACAATTCACTAGAACATAGATATGTAACAGAAGCAAAAAAGATTGCCATCAAACAAACTCAGATCACATTTAGTTACAGGTCTATCTTTATGTAACCCAAAAAACATTTGTTTAAACACCAGAAAATCACAAATTACAAAACGCATTTTACTCGCCTTGGCGGAAGGAAAAGATATACTAATCTTTAGTATGGGGTCTTCGCCCAAAGCAATCCAGCCGTAGTAGGGTTACATAAACACTGCAGGACCTAGGCTGCGGGCTACACCTCACTCCCCAACAAGGCATTGGCGCTTACAGCAGGACAATTGCTACTCTCTGAAACACACACAAAATACAGGCCAGAATGTTCTGTCCACAGCAATCACTGCACTTTAAATTGAAACCATTCAAGGACGTTTCATCAATAATAATAATATTACTTAGGTGCAGTTTTCAATCACTTAACACAGTTATAACTAAAACTTCACTGCGAAGCCAGCGTTTAACCAGATCACACGGAGCTCATCCACATACATTTCGATTAACAGCTGTGTAAGTTCCACAATCATCTAGCGAATGAAACGCCTCTCAACGCGTCGCTCAGCCACATACACTAACGGCCAACTTGCACACAGCACAACTCAGCGGCTCAAACAACTTAACCACACTCCTTCAGGGACCTTTCCCTTGATAGAAATCACGAAACTTGGATCTCCGAGCTTCCCCAAAACACAGACTTGCCGACCAATACAATTGAGCGGTATATCACGATGATAGGGCACACCCGGTCGCGTCGACAGTCCTTTCTCCGGAGAAGTCCCACGTCTCTATGTTTTCCTTTTGAAAACTAACGCCCGACTCTTCAAGCCCACCAACCCAGAAGGAAGCCACACGATATGCAAAGATCTCATATACCCTCTGTGGCGTCACCGCCAGACACCACACTTGCTAGGTGGTAGCCTTTAAATCGGCCGCGGTCCATTAGTATACGTCGGACCCGCGTGTCGCCACTGTCAGTAATTGCAGACCGAGCGCCGCCACACGGCAGGTCTAGAGAGACTTAATAGCACTCGCCCCAGCTGTACAGCCGACGTTGCTAGGAAAGGTTCACTGAGAATTACGCTCTCATTAGCCGAGACGATAGTTAGCATAGCCTTCAGCTTAGTCAATTGCTACGACCTAGCAAGGCGCCATTTCTCCTTTGCTATGTATCTAATGAAGCATGTACAGTAACAAGACCAATGTTCACCAATTGTGGATTAAAGTTAAGTATTCCAGCAGCTACGTACTTTTCTTTATAGCATTCATTAAGTATCCTGTTTCAGACCTCACGCCATCCTGCGTGAGCTTATAGCGTGCATTTCGGCTTCCTCAAACAACACGGTGTTGGCACTTCTGCCGACACATCACCCTCCACAATCGAGGGCAACGATATAACGAGCGTAGCCGATGCTGGCGCCAGTCCGCCACGGATCAGTCATCTCAAAGACAGAATGCTGGGTCCGAGAATTTCTCCCACAGTGTGCAGGCAATGAATTTGGTCAGCAAGGGGGAAAATGGCCTACCTGGACCTACCTGTTAGGCACCTCTTGCCACAGCAGAGGCCGGGGACACAAAAAAAGCCAGATCACCCAGCCAAAGGGTTATAACTGTTGTAAACATCCTTTGTGAACAGGGATGGCAACCATAAAAATTCGCAAGTTTCCATGTTCACTGTGGACCGGATACTATCGAGGAAGCTGTCAAATGGTGTGGTCCCTAGGCTTGTGGATTTTTTTGGGAAGCTCAGGCCCTCAAAACAATTTTAGAAGGACGACACGTTTATGGTCGCTTTGAAATGATCTATGATGGGACTCAAAAGCACTTCTCTCAGTTTAGTTGAGCTCCTGGTCGGACACACACTAATGTTCAGGCTCTCCAGATAATGATCTCCGTGATAAATGTGCTGTACACTTTAGAGCTGTATGGAAACTCAAAACAAGCTCCCTAAAGTGGCCAAGGAAAACAGAACAAGTTGGGAGCACAGCATTTCCTCCTCTCTGCGTGGGAATATGCGAGTCAGATTTTCTGCATCTCCTGAAAATACACTCCTGGAAATGGAAAAAAGAACACATTGACACCGGTGTGTCAGACCCACCATACTTGCTCCGGACACTGCGAGAGGGCTGTACAAGCAATGCTCACACGCACGGCACAGCGGACACACCAGGACCCGCGGTGTTGGCCGTCGAATGGCGCTGGCTGCGCAGCATTTGTGCACCGCCGCCGTCAGTGTCAGCCAGTTTGCCGTGGCATACGGAGCTCCATCGCAGTCTTTAACACTGGTAGCATGCCGCGACAGCGTCGACGTGAACCGTATGTGCAGTTGACGGACTTTGAGCGAGGGCGTATAGTGGGCATGCGGGGGGCCGGGTGGACGTACCGCCGAATTGCTCAACACGTGGGCGTGAGGTCTCCACAGTACATCGATGTTGTCGCCAGTGGTCGGCGGAAGGTGCACGTGCCCGTCGACCTGGGACCGGACCGCAGCGACGCACGGATGCACGCCAAGACCGTAGGATCCTACGCAGTGCCGTAGGGGACCGCACCGCCACTTCCCAGCAAATTAGGGACACTGTTGATCCTGGGGTATCGGCGAGGACCATTCGCAACCGTCTCCATGAAGCTGGGCTACGGTCCCGCACACTGTTAGGCCGTCTTCCGCTCACGCCCCAACATCGTGCAGCCCGCCTCCAGTGGTGTCGCGACAGGCGTGAATGGAGGGACGAATGGAGAAGTGTCGTCTTCAGCGATGAGAGTCGCTTCTGCCTTGGTGCCAATGATGGTCGTATGCGTGTTTGGCGCCGTGCAGGTGAGCGCCACAATCAGGACTGCATACGACCGAGGCACACAGGGCCAACACCCGGCATCATGGTGTGGGGAGCGATCTCCTACACTGGCCGTACACCACTGGTGATCGTCGAGGGGACACTGAATAGTGCACGGTACATCCAAACCGTCATCGAACCCATCGTTCTACCATTCCTAGACCGGCAAGGGAACTTGCTGTTCCAACAGGACAATGCACGTCCGCATGTATCCCGTGCCACCCAACGTGCTCTAGAAGGTGTAAGTCAACTACCCTGGCCAGCAAGATCTCCGGATCTGTCCCCCATTGAGCATGTTTGGGACTGGATGAAGCGTCGTCTCACGCGGTCTGCACGTCCAGCACGAACGCTGGTCCAACTGAGGCGCCAGGTGGAAATGGCATGGCAAGCCGTTCCACAGGACTACATCCAGCATCTCTACGATCGTCTCCATGGGAGAATAGCAGCCTGCATTGCTGCGAAAGGTGGATATACACTGTACTAGTGCCGACATTGTGCATGCTCTGTTGCCTGTGTCTATGTGCCTGTGGTTCTGTCAGTGTGATCATGTGATGTATCTGACCCCAGGAATGTGTCAATAAAGTTTCCCCTTCCTGGGACAATGAATTCACGGTGTTCTTATTTCAATTTCCAGGAGTGTAGAAGATTAGGATTGGCCAATGAGTGGAGAAGATGAGTTGAGGGGAACCTTGGGCTCGCGGAATCTTGTG
This sequence comes from Schistocerca nitens, assembly GCF_023898315.1. NCBI lineage: Eukaryota > Metazoa > Arthropoda > Insecta > Orthoptera > Acrididae > Schistocerca > Schistocerca nitens. Next base: position 111,661,804 of record NC_064623.1, read on the forward strand.
ACTGGCTCGAAACCATTGTGTGTTGTGGGAGTGTTTTTTTTTTTTTTTGAGTTTACTGAGGTTTGATAAAAAGTGAGGATAGGTGGTACTTGGTCTTTCGATTCAGACTCTGGTCTGGAGTGCGTCTTCCGATTCAGACTCTGGTGTGGAGAATATACTGGTCTTGATTTTTGTTATTAGTGGGGTCCACTTGGGACACTGTCCTGAGCGTGACTCCGCACCATCACCAGTCTTGACTGGGGGGCCTGTGGTGAGGGCTTAGCTGTACTGAAAGTTTAGATCTGTCATCACCTAGAACTCGCTGTGCTGAAGGCAATCTTATTCATGACAGGTCTGCCATCTGACGTTTGATCTCGTTGTGCACACTGTCCTATAAGTGAGTCAAATTGGTTCATTGTATGACTGGCGAACGGGAGTCACACGCTGGAATCTGCTGAGATTTCAAGGCTCCGTTAGAGAGTAATTGCGATCCATCTAACAGATCGCCAGCTGTGACTTTGCATATTTTATGCCCACGATAGTTAATTAGAGGCGTCGCACACCACTGCTCAGCAGATGCTTGAACCACGGCATTCGCCTGAGACAGCACCGCACATCGAGAAAAGGAGAATTGTGTTGCTGCTCTGACTTGTTAGACAAACAAAATCACCGTCTCATCATTTGTCCTCAGCTGCACCAAAGTAGGATAACTTCTGTGTAGAATAAATCCAACAAGGGCTATACAGTGTTGTATAATTTTCAGATTGCGTCATCCATATTTTGTGCTAGAGTAAAAATGTTCAGTCAAACAAACCTCAGTCTTTGCCAACCAGCTGCCACACAGGGTTCTTAACTGTTCATTGCATATTTGTGCTGCCATCAGATCATGTTTAATTTTTCTCATCCTGCTTAACATGTATCTTTGTGCAAATTTTTATCGATAAACATGTGCCATAACTTTTATAAAAGATCAGTCCCATGCTGATATATTAATCACCCATCAACAGATTACTAAAATAATGACAGGGCCACAACTTCATTAATCCTATTTCAGTATTCCAGTTCATTTAGATTCTGATAACTGTGATAACATCTAATGCAGGCTATCAACAACAAATACAGTTAAATAGCGAAATCAATTCAACAGACACATGGGACAGATAGTCAAGTGGAAGGTTTACTAGTTACAGTGACTGCTGTCAGAGTGTAACACCGAGTCACCTGTTGGCTTCCAAAATATCTACGAGTATAGTGTAGTCTTGCAAATAGACTGTAGGTATTTCCAGCCAGCACTTCTGGAAGGTGCTGCATCCCGCCAAGATCCTCTGAGACAAGTGTTATAAAGCACAGGTGTATGTGATAATCGACAACGCTGCCACTGGCAAAGGATCGGAAAGTCACCACCGATATGTAATGACGTACTGTAATAAACACTGCACTCGATAGTGCGACAAAAAACATGTGAGTATCTGCTTAGGGGAGCCGGAGAGAGGATGTTCTGCATATCCACCACACGTTACGTCAGGGTTTGACCGTGGATCCTCCATGTGTTATGGTTGGGATAGGGTTCTTACGTGGACCCACCATGCGTCATGCCCAGAATACTGTCTGAAGTGGATCTATCCCGGATTACAATTGGGATAGTGTTTGAAGGTGTATCCACCACACGTTATGGCCAGGATATGGTTCGCAGGATTCGAACCTGCGGCCGTAGCTGTCACGCTGTTCCATATTATAGCACCTAGAACCGCTCGGCCACCCCGGCCGGCCGGTTCGTAGGTGGTTCCTCCATCTGTTACCGTTGTGATCGGGGTTGAAGGTGAACCCACTCACTGTACATCCAGTGTGGTATCTGAAGGTGGATTCACCAGCGGTAGCTTTGGAGTACGTCTGTGGGCCCCCCAACGGAAACCAATACAGGCACACAAACATACAGAAAAATAGCATAGTTCCATTACGTGTTGAGAGCTGTACTACATTTACAATTTATATTTGAAACCGATATCGGCGCACACACACATACAGAAAAATAGCGTAGTTGCGCTAGGTGTTGACAACTGTACTACATTCACAAGGTGTGGCTCCAAAGTTATCGCAGCCACCTTATAGACTTTTTAAGACCATTACATTACCAACTTGGCGACTGCAAATAGAACTACAGAATGGATCACAAGTTTTGTAAAAAGTATTAAACATTAAGTATCCCGTTCAGGCCTACGACAACTTTGATTACAAACCGAGTTCCATATATTCAGCGCACAGTGTCTCTTGGTGAATGAAACAGTGAATAGCCGAAACGTCTTTCTGGAATTGGCTTTTTTTAAAAAAAAAAAAAGAAAGAAAAACGAGAGCCGAAACCCTGGTGGCGCCCGACCACTTGCGGCGTTCTGTCTGTGACTACAGAATGGAGCTTATCCCACGCTTCAAATCGACACCGAGCAAAAACACTAAAACATGGCCACAGGTAAATGCGTCTCTGCTTTCGTAAAATGCGAGCGAAAATGCAGCACTCAGCCTTGTGGTGTCAGTTGAGGAGCCATTTGAGTGAAAAGTAGCGGCTCCAAGGTGTGGGAGTCCGACAACAGTCGTGAGATTTGGTTTGCCGATGGCATGACCCTCCATACAGCACCGAAGGACGCCATTGGCGGAGGATAATATGGCGGTCGGTCGATCCCAATTGGCACGCCTGGGCCAGAATGTGGAGCTTCACTTCGCTTTTTGTTCAACTGAAAACTGTAAACACGTTACAATACAAGAACTATTGCTGTATGTTTCTATGCTCAGAATGTGCCACGTGGGGTAGCCGCGTGGTTTGAGGTGCCCAGCCATGGTGCGTGCGGCTCCCCCCGTCGGAGGTTCGAGTCCTCCCTCGGGCATGGGTGTGTGTATTGTCCTTAGCGTAAGTTAGTTTAAGTTTGACTAAGTAGTGCATAAGCCTAGGGACCGATGACCTCAGCAGTTTGGTCCCGTAGACCTTATAACAAATTTCCTTTCTTCCGCGCAGTGGCGTGATGTCACATACTTTGAATCTGTAATGTTAACGCCAGTATTTTGTGTCACCATTGTATGCGACGGTGCTCGAGATATAACAAGTGATGAATATTTTTCCAGAAATGAGTTTTAAGCCTATATGTAAAAACTGATAACGAAAAGACTTATTATATTGTGAAATGCAAGTAATTTCCAACAACATTGTTTTTTTTAATTTTTATTAACAGTTTTCTACAAAGAATAATCTTATAGCGAAAGATAATACCATAAAAAGAATGTATTGGCATTGTAATGTCTGTGAAAATTTTTTCCTTCTTTTGTTCTCTATGATGTATGAAGCGTTGAGATAAAAAATTAAATATTAAAAAAATAATCGTATTGTGTGATGTACGATTCATCTAAAATATAACGTACAATTTACTAAATGGAATTCTAGTGTACGGACTTTTATTTGTAGCTTGATAACCTAATATGAATGTTTTACGTTTTGTGTCAGCAGCAAATAGGAAAGTGCCCATTAGCGCCTGGTACGGCGATACTGAGTTATTGGTAACTGGTGAATAACACTGACATTGTGAACAGTCAGAACGGTGTAGGATTCTGTCATTTGATCCAGCATAAAAGGAAAGGTTGATTTTATTGATTTTCTACGAAAAATTACGTTGGTAAGAATAACCAGTCCAGACTGTGTTTTGTCTGCCGCCATTACGTGAGCGTATGGAGCGGCAATTTCAAACTGCAGAAATAATCAGACATTAATTCTTTCGATAGATATTACGATATTTGAACTCCGAGGGCAAGAACCCACAGGAATTTATTATTTTTCTATTCTAACACTGAAAAGAACATTCAGTAGAACAATTTTAGACTTCACATAAACGAAATAATTTTTCTAGCTGGTGCCTAAGATTAATTTTTCTGAGAGTACTTCATCAGTGACTTCTTAAAAAAAAATGGGAAGAGGTTGTGGTGTGATACATTAATTATTTGGTGAATACATTTTAATGTAACTTACTGAATTAATGAAATAGCAATTCATTATTTATTTGTAGTGATAAGATATGACAAAATAATTCATTAATCTCGTGTTAAGCAGCACATACATAAAAATTATCAGAGATTATTTATTTCTTTTAAATAATACCGTTATTCTTGTTGCTACATTTTCATAATTTTTACAATAACACGTACACACCACCACAGAAACTTTAAACAAACAGAACAAAACTCATCACAATACGGGAGCGCAATTGGCCGTTGTCGACTGCCGTTGTCCGCTTTTGTTACACGCCAAGCATCACATGGTGAAAGACTGGTAAACATCTTCTGTAGCACCGGAATCCAGATGACATTTAATTTCACGCCCTCCTCCTTCCTACTGAAATTCCTACAGTGTTTTACAATGTCTATGGCCTCTCTGTATAGCCTTTCATGGTGTTCGCTTGTGGCTGCCACTACTGGGTCCTATCAAAATAAATGCTGTGGTCTCCTGGCTGCAAAGCACGTTCCGCAACAGCTGATCTGTCAATCTCCCTTCTTCTGCAATTGCCCTTTTGACCATTATTCTTGTAGTATCCACGTACACCTCTCCACAACTACACGGAATCCTATAAATTCCTGTTTCTTCTAGCTGTTGGCCAGCATCCCTGGCCGATTTTAGGTGATCTTGTATCTTCCGGATGGGTTTGTAGATTGCTGCGATGTTCCCCTTTTCAAAGAATTTGCCTGTGCGGTCAGTAAAGTCCCTTAAGAAAGGCAGGAAAACTTTCGATTTCACCGGAGCTTGAGCATCGATATGTTTTCCACGCGGTGGTCTTAACGTTCTTTTCACCTCAGCGAACGAATAACTGCATCCAGCAGCTCTGGTTCGCAGATTTTCCTCGTTCTACCCGCCAACGTTTTTATAAATCCTCGCTTTGGTTGTGGGTGGTGGTTCGAATTCAGGTGTAGACAACGGTCTGTGTGCATGGGGTTAAGGTAATCCGTGTGGCCCAAGCTACCACCTTCTTTCTTAAAAACTAGCACACCCAGAAAATTTAATCTTCCTACTGACTCCTCCATGTTGCACTGAATCTTCGGATTGATTCCATTAATATGTTTGTGAAAACGACCTAGCTCTTCCTTGTCATGCCGCCACAAAACAGATGTACAGGGTGTTTCAAAAATGACCGGTATATTTGAAATGGCAATAAAAACTAAACGAGCAGCGACAGAAATACACCGTTTGTTGCAATATGCTTGGGACAACAGTACATTTTCAGACGGACAAACTTTCGAAATTACAGTAGTTACAATTTTCAACAACAAATGGCGCTGCAAGTGATGTGAAAGATAAAGACGACAACGCAGTCTGTGGGTGCGCCATTCTGTACGTCGTCTTTCTGCTGTAAGCGTGTGCTGTTCACAACGTGCAAGTGTGCTGTAGACAACATGGTTTATTCCTTAGAACAGAGGATTTTTCTGGTGTTGGAATTCCACCGCCTAGAACACAGTGTTGTTGCAACAAGACGAACTTTTCAATGGAGGTTTAATGTAACCAAGGGACCGAAAAGCGATACAATAAAGGATCTGTTTGAAAAATTTCAACGGACTGGGAACGTGACGGATGAACGTGCTGGAAAGGTAGGGCGACCGCGTACAGCAACCACAGAGGGCAATGCGCAGCTAGTGCAGCAGGTGATCCAACAGCGGCCTCGGGTTTCCGTTCGCCGTGTTGCAGCTGCGGTCCAAATGACGCCAACGTCCACGTATCGTCTCATGCGCCAGAGTTTACACCTCTATCCATACAAAATTCAAATGCGGCAACCCCTCAGCGCCGCTACCATTGCTGCACGAGAGACATTCGCTAACGATATAGTGCACAGGATTGATGACGGCGATATGCATGTGGGCAGCATTTGGTTTACTGACGAAGCTTATTTTTACCTGGACGGCTTCGGCAATAAACAGAACTGGTGCATATGGGGAACCGAAAAGCCCCATGTTGCAGTCCCATCGTCCCTGCATCCTCAAAAAGTACTGGTCTGGGCCGCCATGTCTTCCAAAGGAATCATTGGCCCATTTTTCAGATCCGAAACGATTACTGCATCACGCTATCTGGACATTCTTCGTGAATTTGTGGCGGTACAAACTGCCTTAGACGACACTGCGAACACCTCGTGGTTTATGCAAGATGGTGCCCGGCCACATCGCACGGCCGACGTCTTTAATTTCCTGAATGAATATTTCGATGATCGTGTGATTGCTTTGGGCTATCCGAAACATACAGGAGGCGGCGTGGATTGGCCTCCCTATTCGCCAGACATGAACCCCTGTGACGTCTTTCTGTGGGGACACTTGAAAGACCAGGTGTACCGCCAGAATCCAGAAACAATTGAACAGCTGAAGCAGTACATCTCATCTGCATGTGAAGCCATTCCGCCAGACACGTTGTCAAAGGTTTCGGGTAATTTCATTCAGAGACTACGCCATATTATTGCTACGCATGGTGGATATGTGGAAAATATCGTACTATAGAGTTTCCCAGACCGCAGCGCCATCTGTTGTTGAAAATTGTAACTACTGTAATTTCGAAAGTTTGTCTGCCTGAAAATGTACTGTTGTCCCAAGCAGATTGCAACAAACGGTGTATTTCTATCACTGCTCGTTTAGCTTTTATTGCCGTTTCAAATATACCGGTCATTTTTGAAACACCCTGTATCATACACGTACTGGAACCAAACATTCGGTTTCTTGTTCGCAGTTTCCAATGCTTACTCCTCGCATTTTTCCATAATTCGCTACAACTGGTCTTAAGGGGCTCCCCATAGCGACGCCGTCCGTCTACTCATAGAATTCATCGTTCCATTTGAAATACGTGGTGGCACGCGGGAGTAGAATTTTGCCGTAGTTCAGTAGCGAGCCAGGATGTGAATCGGACATGCATAGGAGCTATCATCCCCCTTGAAAATGTCCTCCGCAGGTGGGAACGAAGCGTTGGGTTTAAGGTGAAATCCATTGTACCATGACATGATGGCCCGGAACAGTTTATTAATTGTGACATTTCCGGTCGTGAAAGTTTACATTTTACCTTTATGATTGTTTTCATGCGAGAACACACTCATGCGTTGCTGCCAGGGTGTGGTACACTGTATAGTGATGCGAGTGCTTGGGCATCCTTTACTGTGACGTGTGTTTCATCTGGTCCGAACTTATTATCGTATACTGCAACTTTTCTAGTGTTTAATAAATCCTGTAAACTGAACCTGGAGTAAACAGAACTGCTGTTATCAATATCCGTGTATCTGTGTTGCGGACCTGTAAAATACACTCCTGGAAATAGAAATAAGAACACCGTGAATTCATTGTCCCAGGAAGGGGAAACTTTATTGACACATTCCTGGGGTCAGATACATCACATGATCACACTGACAGAACCACAGGCACATAGACACAGGCAACAGAGCATGCACAATGTCGGCACTAGTACAGTGTATATCCACCTTTCGCAGCAATGCAGGCTGCTATTCTCCCATGGAGACGATCGTAGAGATGCTGGATGTAGTCCTGTGGAACGGCTTGCCATGCCATTTCCACCTGGCGCCTCAGTTGGACCAGCGTTCGTGCTGGACGTGCAGACCGCGTGAGACGACGCTTCATCCAGTCCCAAACATGCTCAATGGGGGACAGATCCGGAGATCTTGCTGGCCAGGGTGGTTGACTTACACCTTGTAGAGCACGTTGGGTGGCACGGGATACATGCGGACGTGCATTGTCCTGTTGGAACAGCAAGTTCCCTTGCCGGTCTAGGAATGGTAGAACGATGGGTTCGATGACGGTTTGGATGTACCGTGCACTATTCAGTGTCCCCTCGACGATCACCAGTGGTGTACGGCCAGTGTAGGAGATCGCTCCCCACACCATGATGCCGGGTGTTGGCCCTGTGTGCCTCGGTCGTATGCAGTCCTGATTGTGGCGCTCACCTGCACGGCGCCAAACACGCATACGACCATCATTGGCACCAAGGCAGAAGCGACTCTCATCGCTGAAGACGACACGTCTCCATTCGTCCCTCCACTCACGCCTGTCGCGACACCACTGGAGGCGGGCTGCACGATGTTGGGGCGTGAGCGGAAGACGGCCTAACGGTGTGCGGGACCGTAACCCAGCTTCATGGAGACGGTTGCGAATGGTTCTCGCCGATACCCCAGGAGCAACAGTGTCCCTAATTTGCTGGGAAGTGGCGGTGCGGTCCCCTACGGCTCTGCGTAGGATCCTACGGTCTTGGCGTGCATCCGTGCGTCGCTGCGGTCCGGTCCCAGGTCGACGGGCACGTGCACCTTCCGCCGACCACTGGCGACAACATCGATGTACTGTGGAGACCTCCCGCCCCACGTGTTGAGCAATTCGGCGGTACGTCCACCCGGCCTCCCGCATGCCCACTATACGCCCTCGCTCAAAGTCCGTCAGCTGCACATACGGTTCACGTCCACGCTGTCGCGGCATGCTACCAGTGTTAAAGACTGCGATGGAGCTCCGTATGCCACGGCAAACTGGCTGACACTGACGGCGGCGGTGCACAAATGCTGCGCAGCTAGCGCCATTCGACGGCCAACACCGCGGTTCCTGGTGTGTCCGCTGTGCCGTGCGTGTGATCATTGCTTGTACAGCCCTCTCGCAGTGTCCGGAGCAAGTATGGTGGGTCTGACACACCGGTGTCAATGTGTTCTTTTTTCCATTTCCAGGAGTGTAGAAGTTGTGTACTTACAGAAAAGCTATTTGATAAATTAGTCGCCAAAACTGAAATTGTATAACTGTATTTTAATTAACAAAGTAATTAGAAATGCAAAACTGAACTAAATAAGGTACCTCGTGAAATTGACTATTGTGCGGGAATGAGCAGTGATAAATGCGTGAGGTAACGTTGCAATTCCAACATACAACGCTAACTGAATAAAATATAAAATTACCAATCGAATTTTGAAAGAATAACGAACAAAAGTGTTTTTACAAAAATTCCCTGTAACTTTTCATACTTAGTCCGACTAAACAAAATTCCAAGCACTGAGTAATGCACACGCAGATGTAAAGGATGCAGGATGAAAAGTTTGCCTAATTAAACTGACACTGAATTTTGAAAAGCAAAGCTAGTTGACTCATATAACTGTAACCTAAGTGTACGTTTAAAATTGGCTGAAACAAGTTTTGCGTGGTTTGCCTGTGGCAACGGAAAATTCGTACTACTCACAGATCTGAACATAAAATATGCAACAGCGTGGCAAGTAAGCTAAACAGGGGAAAAAAATCTTGTGCAAGTCCAATAAAGTACGTGCAACTACTCTAAAGAGATCTTATCATTGTTTCAGCCACTGTGTTCCGCAGAGTGCAGTAAGACGACGCACACAATCAGAAAATAAAATTCTTTCGTGAGGAGGAGGTGGTGCTGGAATTTGAACTTGTTTAATGATTGAAAGAAAAATTTACCTTTAAGAAACCATATTGCAAAAAGAAGTTCATTGTCTGACTACAACAACCATCTTTACAAAATTTACTCTGTGAAAATTATTTACTGAAATGGCACATCAAAAACCTGAGAGTGCATGCCATGTAAATAAAAAAATCTTTACTTGCTCACATCTGAGCTATGAAACCAACTAACCCAAACCAATAAAGAGAGATGCTACTAAAGCCTTATTCACACATCATAATCACGCACAAGCAAACAATGCAGCAACATCTTAGCTGAAAAAAAAATCTTCACTTGTCCAGTTAATCTTTTCCAAAGCATAATTCAGAGTTTATCCTTCTCTGTATCTTTACCTGTGTGCTCTATAAACCATTTCCATCCGCTCAGTAGCATTGCCAACACCCGACTCTTCCACCAACTGCACTCACAATGCTTACTGCAACGACAATGCTACGAAGCAACCAAAGATCACAGTGCTTGTACGCAAAACCTCTGTGAAGTAACATATCGCCTATCGAACACTGCTATTTGAAAAATATCCAGTATGCTTATGTGGAATATGACACATCGAATGAAAACAGAGATTACATCAATTTTCTTGAATATCAAAAATGAACTCGAAACCGTACATTGCTCCTCCAAAACGAACTAGCTATCACCTCACTTGTCAATAAAATGACTTTGTCCTTCAGGGTGTTACACTACTAGCCGTTAAAAAAGCTACATCAAGAAGAAATGCAGATAATAAACGGGTATTCATTGGACAAATATATTACAGTAGAACTGACATGTGATTACATTTTCACGCAATTTCGGTGCACAGATCCTGGAAATCAGTACCCAGAACAACCACCTCTGGCCGTAATAACGGCCTTGATACGACTGGGCATTGATTCAAACAGAGCTTGGATGGTGTGTACAGGTGCCCATGCAGCTTCAACACGATACCACAGTTCATCAAGAGTAGTGACTGGCGTATTGTGACGGCCACCACTGACCAGACGTTTTCAGTTGGTGAGAGGTCTGGAGAATGTGCTGGCCAGGGCAGCAGTCGAACATCTTCTGTATCCAGAAAGGCCCGTACAGGACCTGCAACATGCGGTCGTGCATTATCCTGCTGAAATGTAGGGTTTCGCAGGGATCGAATGAAGGGCAGAGCCACGGGTCGTAACACATCTGAAATGCAACGTCCACTGTTCAAAGTACCGTCAGTGCGAACAAGAGGTGACCGAGACGTGTAACAATCATGCCGGGTGATACACCAGTATGGCGATTACGAATACACGCTTCCAATGTGCGTTCACCGCGATGTCGCCAAACACGGATGCGACCATCATGATGCTGTAAACAGAACCTGGCTTCATCCGAAAAAATGACGTTTTGCCATTCGTGCACCCAGGTTCGTCGTTGAGTACGCCATCGTAGGCGCTCCTCTCTGTGATGCGGCGTCAAGGGTAACAGCAACCATGGTCTCCGAGCTGATTCTCCATGCTGCTGCAAACGTCGTCGAACTGTTCGTGCAGATGGTTTTTGCCTTGTAAACGTCCCCATCTGTTGACTCAAGGATCGAGACGTGGCCGCACGATCCGTTACAGCCAAGCGGATAAGATGCCTGTCATCTCGACTGCTAGTGATACGAGGCCGTTGGGATCCAGCACGGCGTTCCGTATTACCCTCCTGAACCCACAGATTCCATATTCTGATAATAGTCATTGGATCTCGACCAACGAGAGCAGCAATGTCACGATACGATAAACCGCAATCGCGATAGGCTACAATCCGACCTTTATCAAAGTCGGAAACGTGATGGTACGCATTTCTCCTCCTTATACGAGGCATCACAACAACGTTTCACCAGGCAACGCCGGTCAACTGCTGTTTGTGTATGAGAAATCAGTTCGAAACTTTCCTCATGTCAGCACGTTGTAGGTGTCGCCACGCGCGCCAATCTTGTGTGAATGCTCTGAAAAGCTAATCATTTGCATATCACAGCATCTCCTTCCTGTCGATTAAATTTCGCGTCTGTAGCACGTCATCTTCGCGGTGTAGCGATTTGAACGGCCAGTAGTGTAGAAACCGTACAATACTCCTCCATAATGAACTAGATGGCTAGAGGACAAATGTAAGGATGTAGAGGCTTGTCTCACTAGGGGTAAGATAGATACTGCTTACAGGAAAATTAAAGAGACCTTTGGAGAGAAGAGAACCACTTGTATGAATATCAAGAGCTCAGATGGCAACCCAGTTCTAAGCAAAGAAGGGAAGGCAGAAAGGTGGAAGGACTATATAGAGGGTTTATACAAGGGCGATGTACTTGAGGACATTATTATGGAAATGGAAGAGGATGTAGATGAAGATGAAATGGGAGATAAGATACTGCGTGAAGAGTTTGACAGAGCACTGAAAGACCTGAGTCGAAACAAGGCCCCAGGAGTAGACAACATTCCATTAGAACTACTGATGGCCTTGGGAGAACCAGTCATGACAAAACTCTACCATCTGGTGAGCAAGATGTATGAGACAGGCGAAATACCCACAGACTTCAAGAAGAATATAATAATTCCAATCCCAAAGAAAGCAGGTGTTGACAGATGTGAAAATTACCGAACTATCAGTTTAATAAGTCACAGCTGCAAAATACTAACGCGAATTCTTTACAGACGAATGGAAAAACTGGTAGAAGCGGACCTCGGGGAAGATCAGTTTGGATTCCGTAGAAATGTTGGAACACGTGAGGCAATACTAACCTTACGACTTATCTTAGAAGAAAAATTAAGAAAAGGCAAACCAACGTTTCTAGCATTTGTAGACTTAGAGAAAGCTTTTGACAACGTTAACTGGAATACTCTCTTTCAAATTCTGAAAGTGGCAGGGGTAAAATACAGGGAGCGAAAGGCTATTTACAATTTGTACAGAAACCAGATGGCAGTTATAAGAGTCGAGGGGCATGAAAGGGAAGCAGTGGTTGGGAAAGGAGTGAGACAGGGTTGTAGCCTCTCCCCGATGTTATTCAATCTGTATATTGAGCAAGCAGTAAAGGAAACAAAAGAAAAATTCGGAGTAGGTATTAAAATTCATGGAGAAGAAGTAAAAACTTTGAGGTTCGCCGATGACATTGTAATTCTGTCAGAGACAGCAAAAGACTTGGAAGAGCAGTTAAACGGAATGCACAGTGTCTTGAAAGGAGGATATAAGATGAACATCAACAAAAGCAAAACGAGGATAATGGAATGTAGTCAAATTAAATCGGGAGATGCTGAGGGGATTAGATTAGGAAATGAGACACTTAAAGTAGTAAAGGAGTTTTGCTATTTAGGGAGTAAAATAACTGATGATGGTCGAAGTAGAGAGGATATAAAATGTAGACTGGCAATGGCAAGGAAATCGTTTCTGAAGAAGAGAAATTTGTTAACATCGAGTATAGATTTAAGTGTCAGGAAGTCGTTTCTGAAAGTATTTGTATGGAGTGTAGCCATGTATGGAAGTGAAACATGGACGATAACTAGTGTGGACAAGAAGAGAATAGAAGCTTTCGAAATGTGGTGCTACAGAAGAATGCTGAAGATAAGGTGGGTAGATCACGTAACTAATGAGGAGGTATTGAATAGGATTGGGGAGAAGAGAAGTTTGTGGCACAATTTGACTAGAAGAAGGGATCGGTTGGTAGGACATGTATTGAGGCATCAAGGGATCACAAATTTAGCATTGGAGGGCAGCGTGGAGGGTAAAAATCGTAGAGGGAGACCAAGAGATCAGTACACTAAGCAGATTCAGAAGGATGTAGGTTGCAGTAGGTACTGGGAGATGAAGAAGCTTGCACAGGATAGAGTAGCATGGAGAGCTGCATCAAACCAGTCTCAGGACTGAAGACCACAACAACAACAACAACAATGAACTAGCTGTCACCTCACTTGTCAATAAAATGACTTTGTCCTTCAGGGTGTTACTTTTTTTTCCAGCACTGTAGTTTCCAAGTTATGATCTTTTTTGAAGTGATAGTGCGATTTTATGGACACGCTGTATGTGTGATGTCTGTGACGGTTTGCTATGTGCGATGGAGGGCAGCACAAAGCCTCGTCGTTCTCCTTGGCGCTTCCCGGAACCTTACCGACACGTTGCTGAGGATGAGGCAGAGGGCCGGAACGGTGACACTGTAGCAGTGGCCGCCAGAACCGTGATTTTGCAAGCTGGAGGCTCGCGTCCTGCGTTTATCGCCGGGAGAAGGCGGTTCTCGAGCGAGGCGCAGGCAAGGGGCGCCCGCTAATGACTATCTTCTGCGCCGCTGCCTAGGACTCGCCGATGCATTGTCTGGTAGGTCTCGATGTGGGAGCCGCGTGTCACAACGCCCACTCACTTCCGCCCGCACACCGCCACATTGTCCAAGAAGAGAACTCCTTTTCTTGGTCGTAGGAGATGTTAGACTTGAGAGGCGCTGGTAGTACTAATGGACGAAACTTAGGCACGCTCAATTCTGTAGTAGGAGGACAGTGGACACAAACCCAGAGAAATACCCATAAATTACATACAGGATGTTACAAAAAGGTACGGCCAAACTTTCAGGAAACATTCCTCACACACAAAGAAAGAAAATATTTGGACATGTGTCCGGAAAAGCTTACTTTCCACGTTAGAGCTCATTTTATTACTTCTCTTCAAATCACATTAATCATGGAATGGAAACACGCAGCAACAGAACGTACCAGCGTGACTTCAAACACTTTGTTACAGGAAATGTTCAAAATGTCCTCCGTTAGCGAGGATACATGCATCCACCCTCCGTCGCATGGAATCCCTGATGCGCTGATGCAGCCCTGGAGAATGGCGTATTGTATCACAGCCGTCCACAATACGAGCACGAAGAGTCTCTACATTTTGTACCGGGGTTGCGTAGACAAGAGCTTTCAAATGCCCCCATAAATGAAAGTCAAGAGGGTTGAGGTCAGGAGAGCGTGGAGGCCATGGAATTGGTCCGCCGCTACCAATCCATCGGTCACCGAATTTGTTGTTGAGAAGCGTACGAACACTTCGACTGAAATGTGCAGGAGCTCCATCGTGCATGAACCACATGTTGTGTCGTACTTGTAAAGGCACATGTTCTAGCAGCACAGGTAGAGTATCCAGTATGAAATCGTGATAACGTGCTGCATTGAGCGTTGGTGGAAGAACATACTGACGAAACTAAAATGAGCTCTATCATGGAAATTAAGCGTTTCCCGACACATGTCCACATAACATCTTTTCTTTATTCGTGTGTGAGGAATGTTTCCTGAAAGTTTCGCCGTACCTTTTTGTAACACCCTGTATATTTATTCAGCAGTAAATTACCAACAAATAATAATATTATTACTTTACAAAATATTTCAAATGACAGTAAGGTTGGCACGTAACGAACGACATTGCCTCCAAACAAACAGCCCCTTTGCCCTTCACAGAATATTGGGTACGGACAAAATCTAAAACACACATATATAAAAAAATTACAAAATGTACACAGGCAAATAATCTTCCAGATGAAACTTCCTGGCAGTTTGAAACTGTGTGACGGACCGAAACTCAAACTCGAGACCTTTGCCTTTCAGGGGCAAGTACTCTACCATCTGAGCTACCCAGGCACGATTCACAACCCGTTCTCACAGCTCTAATTCCGCCAGTATGTCTCTTACCTTCCAAACTTCACAGAAGCTCTCCTGCTGACCTTGCAGAACTAACACTCCTGGAGACATGGCTTAGTCACAGCCTGGGGGATGTTTCCAGAGCTCTTGCCCATGAAAGGCAAATGTCTCGAGTTCGAGTCTCGGTCCGACACAGAGTTTTAATCTGCTAGGAAGTTTCATATCAGCGCACACTCCGCTGCAGAGTGAATACTTCAATCACTCCAGATATTTAAAGGAAACCTGGTTGAAACTTGTGTAACCAATGTTGAGGTAAAAATCATATTAGATTAGAGGAATTTAAGAAATACTTATTAAAAGGAGTCCAAAAAATTTTGACAAAAAGTACACTTTGTTT
Organism: Schistocerca nitens; assembly: GCF_023898315.1. Lineage (NCBI taxonomy): Eukaryota > Metazoa > Arthropoda > Insecta > Orthoptera > Acrididae > Schistocerca > Schistocerca nitens. The sequence continues at coordinate 111,677,228 of NC_064623.1, forward strand.
TAAGCTACATTTTTAACGCCTGCAACTTGTGTATATTCAATTTCGGCTCATCATAAGCAGCTGAGAGCGTAAAGTCTTTACAAGCTACGCGTAGTCTTCCGTAACTCGCTTCATTTAAATTTAACCATTTACATTCAAACGAACTACAGAAAGCTTATGGCAGTAAAATAAGAGTGTCCACACCATAGTAATCTTTAAAAGTTATTATGTCAACAAACACATAACGAAATTTAAACCGTTTTAACTTCTATTCATAGAAAAAATTCTTAAACCAACAAAAGCCTTAGGCCCAGTTAAATTCCGCAACTTCAAAGCCCAGGCATACATCCGAAAGTTCAGAGCACAAATGAGGCTCTTGTCCTGCTGTAAGTGAAAAAACTATTTGCATCCAAACACGACGCTCAGCGTACACTGAAGTGTTGCTTTGTTCTCCTTCAGCAAACAAAACTCGGAAAGCGTCTACAGCGGGCGACTAATATGGGGAGTGGCTGACAACTCCATATGGTACTTCTGGTCGCCGATGTGGCGCATCTCTGTTAACAGACCGTAACTGGCAACCATTCACTAACACGGTTGTTAGGTGCACTGCATCGGGCAAGGAAGGACGCCACGCATCCAAACCCCCGCAGGATCTTCTTCAAACCGCAACAACAAAAGACTCGCCAGTACATATGCTACTCGTCCGGCGTCACATAGAGCACTGTCGCCTCCTAGCAAGGCGGTAAGGTAGCGTGGTCCCCCATCTTCGGCAATCGATCACGGACCTTCGAGGCTCACGACGGGGATACTTCTCCGTGACGTCACTATAATGTGTCCGTACGCAATTTCGACCATTGTGCACATCTATCCACTTTCGTGGTTGCATCGCGTCTGAGGGTGGTGAATCTAGCAATGGTATAAAAGACATCCATCTATATGGAGAGGTTACGTCTCCCGGTTTCACTTTGGAGTTGGCGCCATCAACCTGTTGATCCAACGCCATTGCTTGCTTACAAGGGGACCATCAGCCCTGTTAATCATGTATTTTCATGAGTCTTAGACATGTTGTAGAGGAGTGGCCTTCAAACTGTATCCTCGGGCAACACACACCCGAATCAGGTACCCACACATACTGCGTTTCTCAACCTATTTTTAATAATATGCATCGACGATTTTAACCAACATGGTTGAAAGTGTCAGCGATCTTACTTGTGATAAGTACTTGTGAAGAAACAGTCACAATCGCAAAAATGTATGTAAAACGACCGGTTTCGGCACATACATAGGCTATTTTCAGATTTATTGCACCATTTGCTGGAGCTGGCGACGAGTAAGACATCGTCTTGACAACACGCAGCTGTTCAGAACTTTGCCAGTTCTAGCGAATTGGGCCTACTGTATGTGCCGAAACCGTTCATTTTACATAAATATTTTATGATCGTGACTGTATCTTCATAACTAACAAGCATCTAGCAACTGACAGTCGAATCCAAAAACTTTGTTAACTTTAAGAGTTTCTTAAGAATGTAGTTTTCCTACTCAGTAACAAACAAAGATACTTACAGAGGGATTAGTAGTTTAAGGTGGCTTAATTTGGTTGAGTTGCTGAATACGACCGTGAGCTAAACGAAGTTGGTCGCTTAACATAAGACGTGGTGGGGTAAGCAGCGTGGCCACTGCGGGGTTAGAGTAAGTGAGACGGCGATGGTTAATTGTTTATCTTCCAACTCATGGCTACTTTTTTTCTTCTTCTTTTTTTTTTTTTTTTAAGTCATCAGTCTTCTGGCTGGTTTCATGTTGCCTGTCACGAATTCCCCTCCTGTGCCAACCTCTTCATCTCAGAGTAGCACTTGCAACCTATGTCCTCAATTATTTGCTGGATGTATTCCAGTCTGTGTTCTCCTCTGCAGTTTTTACTCCATACAGCTCCCTCTAGTACCATGAAAGTTATTTGTGATGTCTTAAGAGATTTCCTAGCGTCCTGTCCATTCTTCTTATCTGTGTTTTCCCTATAGTCCTTTCCTCTCCGATTCTGTAGAAAACCTCTTCATTCCTTACCATATCAGTCCACATAATTTTCAACATTATTCTGTAACACTCAGCTCTTACCGATAAGCTGATATGGTATAATTTTGATAGAGACATTATGGATTCGTCAATGCCCATTACACAGATGTTTCATATTATCCCAAAGAAGGAGAGAGACTGCCATGGATATGATGCGTGATTTGGTGACGCAACCATTAAAAGAAAGGCGTTTTTGTCACCAAATTATAATCAACATTCTCTGTTGTGTCGATTCCCTAAGGTCTCGACACAATGAGTGGCTAGGTGCACGCGAAACTAACGCAGACGGGCGTAAATTCTGAAACAGGAGACTGGATGAAAAACTATAAAGAAAAGAAGAGAGATTGTCATCTACTTAACTTTTAATGATGTTCTTCTTGTTGAAATACATCTCTTGCATAGTAGTAAGCAATTAGCAATGATACACATGGCGCCTTGCTAGGTAGTAGCGATGGACTAGCTGAAGGCTATTTAATCTGTCTCTCGGCAAATGAGAGGAAGACGTGATACGTCTTGTCGCAAGCTATGTCGTCCGTACAACTGGGGCGAGGTCAAGTCCGTGTCTTCTGACCTGCCCTGTGGTGGCGCTACGTTTGCGAATACACAGTGGCGACACGCGGGTCCGACATGTACTACAGGACCGCGGCCGATTTAAGTTACCACCTAGCACGTGTGGTGTCTAGCGGTGACACCACATTCTCCTCTGAAAACGAAAAACAGTTTGTTGATGCCCACCTACAGTCCATGTGGAGAAATTATCAGCAATAAAACAACAGAAATCAAATCTTGCACGGAAGGATTTAAGTGTTCGTTTTTCTCAAGGCACTGTTACAAACTGGAACGGTAGAGAAATAGTTTGAAAGAGCTTAAACGAACCCTCTACCAGGCATTTAACTGTGAATCGCACAGTAATCACGAAGATGTAGAAAATGGACTTGCAACACTTCCATGTAGTTCATCCTCTATATTTAACAAACACAATGAGTTGAACATAAATGATCTTCACTGTGTGAGCGTGTGGGGTTGCTATTTTGTCATTCTGCGCAGCGGATTAAACATTAAACTAACGAAAATTATTATTTATTTTGCAAAAATTCTGAGAAATCAGAATGGCACTTTTAGTTATGAACTGAACTCGTTATTTCCTGGTTCTTGTCGGAATGTGAAGTTACTTCTCAAGGATAGGATTCGCTAATGAAATTTCTATACAAAGTTTAAGATTGTTATTGACTTTGCAGAATGGCTGAGAGCTGCACCTACTCAACTTGAATAATTATCCATTAGAATGTTGCTAGGTACGGTCGAGGCTGTCGCGTGTGAAATGCAGTGAAGTGTACTGTTGTGGAGGAAATATGGGGCTCGCAAGAGCTGTAGCGCACAATACCGTAAGCTGCGATGACTGCTGTCTGCGCCGCTTGCTGCTGACAAATAAGATAACTTTCGTTCTATCTGGATTGACCTTCGCCAATCAAACTCTCCCTACGCCTTGATGAAGTCAAGGACTCCTATTCGCCCCTAGTCTAACTATTGGCGTGGTACACCACTCAGATAACCAGTCCACCGCGGTGCCACTCAAAAATTCGCTCGCAGGCGTTTAACAATTACCCTGTCCGTTCACACTGCACAATAAGTGTGGCGGCCAACACAGTGAACAACGCTTAATCGCAAGGACTCAATATAGAGTCGCACTTTGATTTGCTCTCGACAGAGGTGCTCTCCCAGTGAAGTACTGAGGAGAGACTTGTTCCTCGTTCTTTGAGTTCACATACGAGCGCGCATGCTCTCGTTACGTGTTCTCGCTCCAAGAGCGACAACAGAACGGCCCCTCTCCACGCCAGACGTGAAGGGGTATGTCTTTCGGTCTCTTCCATTACTCTTTCAGCTCAAGGCGTCAGAAATATCGTCTGCCAATCAGCATTGCTCTTCTAAAACGGAAGAATGATGTTTCGTTTAAGATGACCAATCTGGAAATCTGTAGTATCGGCGTTTGGCGTTTGCTATCTCCCTCTGAAAATCTCTGAAACTGCGTGCTATGTGTAAAGAATGCGTAGGCTGGCCACTCCCACACAATGTAGCGGAATTTACTTTTAAGCCGAACATGGGGTCGTCCTTTCACTCGGGCAAACGCTGTCTGCTCTACGGGCAGTCATCAGCCGACGTAGATGGGTTGGGACCGGCCTCCTGGCATGCGGTTGCCTCTCTCGAACTAAAAGCTCCTGTGACCGTCGTGTTTGGAATGTATGTGTGTACATCAGCCTCGAGTATTTCAACTACGGTGCGCACTTGCGATTTATTAGTTATTTGGATATCGTTTACATGAATACATACAACATTGACTTTATCTTATCGAGTTTGGTTTCGAATGAAGCGTCTTGATGTGCGGAATATGATTGTGAGGGCGGAATATGTAAGCAATGAAGGTCAGGAGACCACGACGTCTTACAACTGACTGTCAAAAACAGGTAAAGAAGTTTGTAGCTAGTTAGTAACAGGAAAATAATTTCACAACTAAATCCAAGTGCTTGGAATGCAAGTCTTGCTTGAGGAAACAACACAATGAAAGCTTCTACAGTCAGAGTTCGGTCTCCACTAGCTGACTACCGAATGTTTTAGTCCTGGCTCTCTTTGAGCGGAGCGCCTTGGAACAGACTAACACGTAAATTTGATCTGTACAATTGCACAGTTTCTTCAGTCTTGCCAAATGAGTCTGATAGAATACAACAGGCCCGCCAGCACGTTGCCGAGGTCTCTTGGCGGCAAAGACAGCATGTGGTCAATGCGGTGCTGGATCCGGAGCAGACTTCTTCTCTTGGCTGGCAACATCGTAATTACTGTGAGCGTTTTTTTCCCTTTATTGTGACTTCATTCCCCCACCCCATAAAGACAGCAAGTGGCGAAAGGGGGGGGGGGCTGGGAGCGGCACAATCCGCCGATCTTCAGACCAGCCGAGTGACATTACATTGAAAAGAAAGAGGAAACTATACTTAAAAAAGACGGAAAAAGGGGGACATAAAATCATGACAACTGGGGACTATGGGTGTTAAGACATACAACGACATGGGGACATACATTGTGGGACAGGTACAAAAGAGTCGACATAAAGTTAAAAGAACATAGATGGCTAGTTGTGGAGCACTTAAAAGACACTGGAGTCATACGAACAAGTTAAAAGTTGACTGCAGTATTAAAATACACACAACAAGAGACACTTAAAACACCACACACATGAACAATAAAACTTGCTGGGAGCGACCTGTCTATGGAGGGGGGTCCTGAGAGGAGCGAGATTGAGGGGAGAGAAAGGTGCAGTGGGGTAGGGGGGCTAGAGGGGGTGGGAGGAAAAGAAAAAAAGGGTTGTCAGGTAGAGGGGGGGGGGGTGCTGTGAGTGGCACTGGTGGAGTCCTAAATACCTTCACGGTGGAAGTACACTTCCTCCTGATTGGCGGCACGTAACATTGGTGGATGCAGCAAAATGTTTGTGGCAGGAGCGACCTCTCTTCCTGGTTTACACGCCCACTGTAGTGTGGTCCGCTGTACGTGAAGTCCCTCTGCAGTTCGCGCTGCAAATGACGAAGTCAGAGTGTCGTGTAGTCGCAGGGGCTGAGCAGGCAACCAACCCGACGCGGCAGTGTGCCGCAGTGTGGCCTCGGCGCCTGCCGGCTTTTGCGACACGCCAGAAACATTCAGTAAACATTCATCTACATCTACATCTACATCTACATTTATACTCCGCAAGCCACCCAACGGTATGTGGCGGAGGGCACTTTACGTGCCACGGTCATTACCTCCCGTTTCTGTTCCAGTCGCGTATGGTTCGCGGGAAGAACGACTGTCTGAAAGCCTCCGTACGCGCTCGAATCCCTCTAATTTTACATTCGTGATCTCCTCGGGAGGTATAAGTAGGGGGAAGCAATATATTCGATACCTCATCCAGAAACGCACACTCTCGAAACCTGGCGAGCAAGCTACACCGCTATGCAGAGCGCCTTTCTTGCAGAGTCTGCCCCTTGAGTTTGCTAAACATCTCCGTAACGCTATCGCGGTTACCAAATAACCCTGTAACGAAACGCGCCGCTCTTCTTTGGATCTTCTCTATCTCCTCCGTCAACACGATCTGGTACGGATCCCACACTGGTGAGCAATACTCAAGTATAGGTCGAACGAGTGTTTTGTAAGCCACCTCCTTTGTTGATGGACTACATTTTCTAAGGACTCTCTCAATGAATCTCAACCTGGCACCCGCCTTACCAACAATTAATTTTATATGATCATTCCACTTCAAATCGTTCCACACGCATACTCCCAGATATTTTACAGAAGTAACTGCTACCAGTGTTTGTTCCGCTATCGTATAATCATACAATACAGGATCCTTCTTTCTATGTATTCGCAATACATTACATTCGTCTATGTTAAGGGTCAGTTGCCACTCCCTGCACCAAGTTCCTATCCGCTGCAGATCTCCCTGCATTTCGCTACAATTTTCTAATTCTGCAGCTTCTCTGTATACTACAGCATCACCTGCGAAAAGCCGCATGGAACTTCCGACACTATCTACTAGGTCATTTATATATATTGTGAAAAGCAATGGTCCCATAACACTCCCCTGTGGCACGCCAGAGGTTACTTTAACCTCTGTAGATGTCTTCCCATTGATAACAACATGCTGTGTTCTGTTTGCTAAAAACTCTTCAATCCAGCCACACAGCTGGTCTGATATTCCGTAGGCTCCTACTTTGTTTATCAGGCGACATTGCGGAACTGTATCGACTCTTACTGCAATACGCATTTAAATACGAGTGCAATTACTGCTATTAATCAGTTAAACGTCCAATCACACAAGCAGCACAACAACACTTCGCCATCCAGTTAACATCAAAACTTTGTGGTCACTGAAGGTGACACAAATGAAACAAGAACAGTCAACACTAACTGTTGCGAATGTGACGACTTAACTATCAGTACGTTGCGACAATGGACAACTACTCACGCCCTTACTGCAGCTAATCTGCTTGGGGCTCAAGCCAGGGCTTATTTCTGCCGGAATGCGCCGGTACGGTTTTCTGACGCCTCCCAGGAATTTTTAACTCACATGAACAAGTAAGCACCAAAGATGTAAAAAAGTATATATGTTTTAAATTGCAATGTTACCTATTGCATGACTAACGTAATAGGCAGAGACGTGAGGTGAAGTACTGTGTGTGTTTGTGTGTGTGTGTGTACGGTTGTTATTGCGGTCTTCAGTCCAAAGACTGGTTTGATGCAGCTCTCAATCTTACTCTATTCTGTGCAAGGCTCTTCATCTCTAAGAAACTACAGCAACATACATCCTTCTGATCTGCTAACTGTATTCATCTCTTTATCTCCCTGTACAATTTTTACCCCCCACACTTCCATCCAGAACTAAACTGGCGATCCATTGACGCCTGAGAATGTGTCCCACCAACCGATCCCTTCTTCTAGTCAGATTGTTCGACTAATTTCTGTTCTTCCAGATTCTGTTCAGTACCTCCTCATTAGTTATGTGATCTATCCATCTAATCTTCAGCATTCTTCGGTGCACCATGTCTCAAAAGACTCTACTTTCTTCATGTCTAAACTGTTTATCGTCCATATTTCACTTCCATGCATGCATACATCCATACAAATACTTTCAGAAAGGACTTCCTGACGCTTAAGTCTACACTCTATGTTAACAAATTTCTCTTCTCCAGAAACGCTTTTCTTGGCATTGGCAGTCTACATTTTATATCCTCCCTACTTCGACCATCATCAGTTATTTTGCTGCCCAAAGAGAAAAACTCATCTACCATTTCAAGTGTCTCATTTCCTGATCTAATCCCCTGAGCATCACCCAATTTCATTCGACTACATCCCATTAGCCTCGTTTTGCTTTTATTGCTGTTCATCTTACATCCTACTTTCAAGGCCTTGCCCATTCCTTTCAACTGCTCTTCCAAGTCCTTTGCTGTCAGTGGCAGAGTTACAATGTCATCGGCAAATCCCGAAGTTTTTATTTCTTCTCCATGGACTTTAATTCCTACTCCAAATTTTATTTTGTTTCCTTTACTGCATGCTCAATGTACAGACTGAATGATATCGGAGGTAGGCTACAACCCCTTCTCACTCCCTTCTCAACCGCTGCTTTTTTCCGCGCCCCTCGAATCTTATAACTGCTGTCTGGTTTCCGTACAAATTGTAAACAGCCTTTCTCTCCCCGTATTTCACCCCTGCCACCTTTAGAATTTGAAAGGAGTATTCCAGTCAACATTGTCAAACGCTTCCCTGAAGTCGACAAATGCTATAAACGTAGGTGTGTACAGTATACCCAACACCATTACTCTACCACGCAAACATTGGTATTACTCTCACCTGGTATGAGACGTTCCCTGGGGATCCACCGGGGGTCGAACTGGACAATAACCCTGAAAGAGTGGTTCGGTGTGGAATACATTAAATCTTCTTGCTTTATTGTTTCATTACAAGAAATTATGTTTTAAGAATCAGAATTTTAGAACGGTATTTTTAAAAAAAAATTTCTCATGATTAGTTTTATCACAAGTATTAAAACATTGAAAGTTGTGATTTTTATGGCTGGTGGGAGGCGGGGGGGGGTGAGGGAGGGGGTGTTGTCTGTTTGAAGAGGTGCGTTTCGGCAACTAAACTTTTAGAAAATTGAGCACTGCCCATAACATACTAGCTTATGTAGGTTACCAATTAGTAATGAGATCAGAACCAACACGCCCCGGGGTGCTGCCGAACAATGTGTGCATTGGCTCTTGAGCAAAGAGGTCTGATGGCCACTGTTGTAGTGGGACGTGTCATTAGCCATTGGTACCTAGCTTGCGGTTTCTCATGTGACGGCTTCTAGTTTCTAAAAAAGATCGATGTTGGAGTTTTATGCGTTCCTCCTATGCCCGTAACGTCAGTCCAATTTCGACTAAGCGAGCGTAGCGTAGCTGCTAAGGCACGTCTACCACGCTGGTGGTGCGGTTTCAGATCCTGTCCACATAGGCCTACCGTTTTTTTTTTAATTTCTCCGTCCAGAATATCATTAAATGTATATGCCATTCGACATTATTCAAAAATATTCATTTTCGCCTTACTAATTTCATTATTATAATAATCAATTATGCAGCAAACTGTCTTCAAATGTACAGAATAGATGACAGAATCGTCTTACACGGTATCACTTGCACCATTTACTGCGCTAGAACAAAATGCTGGGTAGTATTTATCACAGAAACAGCAGAAACACAAATTCTTGGGGTACCACGCACTCTTAATGAAATCTACTGCCTTAGAGGTGCGCGGGTTTCTCAGAAGCGATACCGGAAAATTCAGGTCGTTTAAATTCAAGAAGATTGTTCTTTCCTCGATTAATGTCGATTCAAACCATGCATATATGATCGTTCCTGTGAAAGTAGGTTACTAAATTGATGCGGAAATAAGGAATGTGTGTTTATGAGATCATTCCTCGAAGCGATTTCTTTATTAGGATTTAGGAAATCGGGAGCACTTCGAATTTTTTTCGTGAAAATAATCACGGAAATCGGAAAGTGGACTAGATTTGGGCGGAATAAATTTTACGGTGCGTGTACATGCTTTTCATACATTTGATCTTGAAATACCTGATCAGTCTATCCTCCCCACGGATCATTAAGATATAAAGATTTTTCTTGTCCCACGTATGGAAGAGTGACAAATTTAAAGCAGTTTCGTGAACTTCATTGAGTTCGTGAAAATCACATTTTTTAACTTGTAAGTCAACTCATCAACTCTTTTTAGAATTATCCGACAAAATTTCCAGGATAGTTCTAGTATATCTAAGAAAACCTAAGGGAATATCTTTCCTGGCGCAGTTAAGTTATAGTACAGGAACACTACTGGCCATTAAAATTGCTACGCCAAGAAGAAATGCAGATGATAAGCGGGTATTCATTGGACAAATACACTCCTGGAAATTGAAATAAGAACACCGTGAATTCATTGTCCCAGGAAGGGGAAACTTTATTGACACATTCCTGGGGTCAGATACATCACATGATCACACTGACAGAACCACAGGCACATAGACACAGGCAACAGAGCATGCACAATGTCGGCACTAGTACAGTGTATATCCACCTTTCGCAGCAATGCAGGCTGCTATTCTCCCATGGAGACGATCGTAGAGATGCTGGATGTAGTCCTGTGGAACGGCTTGCCATGCCATTTCCACCTGGCGCCTCAGTTGGACCAGCGTTCGTGCTGGACGTGCAGACCGCGTGAGACGACGCTTCATCCAGTCCCAAACATGCTCAATGGGGGACAGATCCGGAGATCTTGCTGGACAGGGTAGTTGACTTACACCTTCTAGAGCACGTTGGGTGGCACGGGATACATGCGGACGTGCATTGTCCTGTTGGAACAGCAAGTGCCCTTGCCGGTCTAGGAATGGTAGAACGATGGGTTCGATGACGGTTTGGATGTACCGTGCACTATTCAGTGTCCCCTCGACGATCACCAGTGGTGTACGGCCAGTGTAGGAGATCGCTCCCCACACCATGATGCCGGGTGTTGGCCCTGTGTGCCTCGGTCGTATGCAGTCCTGATTGTGGCGCTCACCTGCACGGCGCCAAACACGCATACGACCATCATTGGCACCAAGGCAGAAGCGACTCTCATCGCTGAAGACGACACGTCTCCATTCGTCCCTCCATTCACGCCTGTCGCGACACCACTGGAGGCGGGCTGCACGATGTTGGGGCGTGAGCGGAACACGGCCTAACGGTGTACGGGACCGTAGCCCAGCTTCATGGAGACGGTTGCGAATGGTCCTCGCCGATACCCCAGGAGCAACAGTGTCCCTAACTTGCTGGGAAGTGGCGGTGCGGTCCCCTACGGCACTGCGTAGGATCCTACGGTCTTGGCGTGCATCCGTGCGTCGCTGCGGTCCGGTCCCAGGTCGACGGGCACGTGCACCTTCCGCCGACCACTGGCGACAACATCGATGTACTGTGGAGACCTCACGCCCCACGTGTTGAGCAATTCGGCGGTACGTCCACCCGGCCTCCCGCATGCCACTATACGCCCTCGCTCAAAGTCCGTCAACTGCACATACGGTTCACGTCCACGCTGTCGCGGCATGCTACCAGTGTTAAAGACTGCGATGGAGCTCCGTATGCCACGGCAAACTGGCTGACACTGACGGCGGCGGTGCACAAATGCTGCGCAGCTAGCGCCATTCGACGGCCAACACCGCGGTTCCTGGTGTGTCCGCTGTGCCGTGCGTGTGATCATTGCTTGTACAGCCCTCTCGCAGTGTCCGGAGCAAGTATGGTGGGTCTGACACACCGGTGTCAATGTGTTCTTTTTTCCATTTCCAGGAGTGTATATTATACCAGAACTGACATGTGATTACATTTTTACGCAATGTGTGTGCATAGATCCTGAGAAATCAGTACCCAGAAGAACAACCTCAGACCTTAATAACGGCCTTGATACGCCTGGGCATTGAGTCAAACAGAGCTTGGATGGCGTGTACAGGTACAGCTGCCCATGCAGCTTCAACACGATACCACAGTTCATCA